>NC_134269.1:7959873-8559873 GCF_031893055.1 Leptodactylus fuscus
TTAACACCACAGATAACACAGTGATAACTCTCTATATACAGGTAATGTAGTAGATGTCACCGGCAGTCCTATGTAACACCACAGATAACACAGTGATAACTCTCTATATACAGGTAATGTAGTAGATGTCACCGGCAGTCCTATGTAACACCACAGATAACACAGTGATAACTCTCTATATACAGGTAATGTAGTAGATGTCACCGGCAGTCCTATGTAACACCACAGATAACACAGTGATAACTCTCTATATACAGGTAATGTAGTAGATGTCACCGGCAGTCCTATGTAACACCACAGATAACACAGTGATAACTCTCTATATACAGATAATGTAGTAGATGTCACCGGCAGTCCTATGTAACACCACAGATAACACAGTGATAACTCTCTATATACAGGTAATGTAGTAGATGTCACCGGCAGTCCTATGTAACACCACAGATAACACAGTGATAACTCTCTGAGTACAGGTAATGTAGTAGAGGTCACCGGCAGTCCTATGTAACACCTACAGATAACACAGTGATAACTCTCTATATACAGGTAATGTAGTAGATGTCACCGGCAGTCCTATGTAACACCACAGATAACACAGTGATAACTCTCTGAGTACAGGTAATGTAGTAGATGTCACCGGCAGTCCTATGTAACACCACAGATAACACAATGATAACTCTCTGAGTAACAGGTAATGTAGTAGATGTCACCGGCAGTCCTATGTAACACCACAGATAACACAGTGATAACTCTCTATATACAGGTAATGTAGTAGATGTCACTGGCAGTCCTATGTAACACAACAGATAACACAGTGATAACTCTCTATATACAGGTAATGTAGTAGAGGTCACCGGCAGTCCTATGTAACACCACAGATAACACAGTGATAACTCTCTATATACAGGTAATGTAGTAGATGTCACCGGCAGTCCTATGTAACACAACAGATAACACAGTGATAACTCTCTATATACAGGTAATGTAGTAGAGGTCACCGGCAGTCCTATGTAACACCACAGATAACACAGTGATAACTCTCTATATACAGGTAATGTACTAGATGTCACCGGCAGTCCTATGTAACACCACAGATAACACAGTGATAACTCTCTGAGTACAGGTAATGTAGTAGATGTCACCGGCAGTCCTATGTAACACCAGAGATAACATAGTGATAACTCTCTATATACAGGTAATGTAGTAGATGTCACCGGCAGTCCTATGTAACACCACAGATAACACAGTGATAACTCTCTATATACAGGTAATGTAGTAGATGTCACCGGCAGTCCTATGTAACACCACAGATAACACAGTGATAACTCTCTATATACAGGTAATGTAGTAGATGTCACCGGCAGTCCTATGTAACACTACAGATAACACAGTGATAACTCTCTATATACAGGTAATGTAGTAGATGTCACCGGCAGTCCTATGTAACACCACAGATAACACAGTGATAACTCTCTATATACAGGTAATGTAGTAGATGTCACCGGCAGTCCTATGTAACACCACAGGTAACACAGTGATAACTCTCTATATGCAGGTAATGTAGTAGATGTCACCGGCAGTCCTATGTAACACTACAGATAACACAGTGATAACTCTCTATATACAGGTAATGTAGTAGATGTCACCAGCAGTCCTATGTAACACCACAGATAACACAGTGATAACTCTCTATATACAGGTAATGTAGTAGATGTCACCGGCAGTCCTATGTAACACCACAGATAACACAGTGATAACTCTCTGAGTACAGGTAATGTAGTAGATGTCACCGGCAGTCCTATGCAACACCACAGATAACACAGTGATAACTCTCTATATACAGGTAATGTAGTAGATGTCACCGGCAGTCCTATGTAACACCACAGATAACACAGTGATAACTCTCTGAGTACAGGTAATGTAGTAGATGTCACAGGCAGTCCTATGTAACACCACAGATAACACAGTGATAACTCTCTATATACAGGTAATGTAGTAGACGTCACCGGCAGTCCTATGTAACACCACAGATAACACAGTGATAACTCTTTATATACAGGTAATGTAGTAGATGTCACTGGCAGTCCTATGTAACACACAGATAACACAGTGATAACTCTCTATATACAGGTAATGTAGTAGATGTCACTGGCAGTCCTATGTAACACCACAGATAACACAGTGATAACTCTCTATATACAGGTAATGTAGTAGATGTCACCGACAGTCCTATGTAACACACAGATAACACAGTGATAACTCTCTATATACAGGTAATGTAGTAGATGTCACCGGCAGTCCTATGTAACACACAGATAACACAGTGATAACTCTCTGAGTACAGGTAATGTAGTAGATGTCACTGGCAGTCCTATGTAACACACAGATAACACAGTGCTAACTCTCTATATACAGGTAATGTAGTAGATGTCACCGGCAGTCCTATGTAACACCACAGATAACACAGTGATAACTCTCTATATACAGGTAATGTAGTAGATGTCACCGGCAGTCCTATGTAACACCACAGATAACACAGTGATAACTCTCTGAGTACAGGTAATGTAGTAGATGTCACCGGCAGTCCTATGTAACACCACAGATAACACAGTGATAACTCTCTGAGTACAGGTAATGTAGTAGATGTCACCGGCAGTCCTATGTAACACCACAGATAACACAGTGATAACTCTCTATATACAGGTAATTGTAGTAGATGTCACCGGCAGTCCTATGTAACACCACAGATAACACAGTGATAACTCTCTATATACAGGTAATGTAGTAGATGTCACCGGCAGTCCTATGTAACACCACAGATAACACAGTGATAACTCTCTATATACAGGTAATGTAGTAGATGTCACCGGCAGTCCTATGTAACACCACAGATAACACAGTGATAACTCTCTATATACAGGTAATGTAGTAGATGTCACCGGCAGTCCTATGTAACACCACAGATAACACAGTGATAACTCTCTATATACAGGTAATGTAGTAGATGTCACCGGCAGTCCTATGTAACACCACAGATAACACAGTGATAACTCTCTATATACAGGTAATGTAGTAGATGTCACCGGCAGTCCTATGTAACACCACAGATAACACAGTGATAACTCTCTATATACAGATAATGTAGTAGATGTCACCGGCAGTCCTATGTAACACCACAGATAACACAGTGATAACTCTCTATATACAGGTAATGTAGTAGATGTCACCGGCAGTCCTATGTAACACCACAGATAACACAGTGATAACTCTCTGAGTACAGGTAATGTAGTAGAGGTCACCGGCAGTCCTATGTAACACTACAGATAACACAGTGATAACTCTCTATATACAGGTAATGTAGTAGATGTCACCGGCAGTCCTATGTAACACCACAGATAACACAGTGATAACTCTCTGAGTACAGGTAATGTAGTAGATGTCACCGGCAGTCCTATGTAACACCACAGATAACACAATGATAACTCTCTGAGTACAGGTAATGTAGTAGATGTCACCGGCAGTCCTATGTAACACCACAGATAACACAGTGATAACTCTCTATATACAGGTAATGTAGTAGATGTCACCTGGCAGTCCTATGTAACACAACAGATAACACAGTGATAACTCTCTATATACAGGTAATGTAGTAGAGGTCACCGGCAGTCCTATGTAACACCACAGATAACACAGTGATAACTCTCTATATACAGGTAATGTACTAGATGTCACCGGCAGTCCTATGTAACACCACAGATAACACAATGATAACTCTCTGAGTACAGGTAATGTAGTAGATGTCACCGGCAGTCCTATGTAACACCACAGATAACACAGTGATAACTCTCTATATTCAGGTAATGTAGTAGATGTCACCGGCAGTCCTATGTAACACCACAGATAACACAGTGATAACTCTCTATATACAGGTAATGTAGTAGATGTCACCGGCAGTCCTATGTAACACCACAGATAACACAGTGATAACTCTCTGAGTACAGGTAATGTAGTAGATGTCACCGGCAGTCCTATGTAACACCACAGATAACACAGTGATAACTCTCTGAGTACAGGTAATGTAGTAGATGTCACCGGCAGTCCTATGTAACACCACAGATAACACAGTGATAACTCTCTATATACAGATAATGTAGTAGATGTCACCGGCAGTCCTATGTAACACCACAGATAACACAGTGATAACTCTCTATATACAGGTAATGTAGTAGATGTCACCGGCAGTCCTATGTAACACCACAGATAACACAGTGATAACTCTCTGAGTACAGGTAATGTAGTAGATGTCACCGGCAGTCCTATGTAACACCACAGATAACACAGTGATAACTCTCTGAGTACAGGTAATGTAGTAGATGTCACCGGCAGTCCTATGTAACACCACAGATAACACAGTGATAACTCTCTATATACAGGTAATGTAGTAGATGTCACCGGCAGTCCTATGTAACACCACAGATAACACAGTGATAACTCTCTATATACAGGTAATGTAGTAGATGTCACCGGCAGTCCTATGTAACACCACAGATAACACAGTGATAACTCTCTATATACAGGTAATGTAGTAGATGTCACCGGCAGTCCTATGTAACACCACAGATAACACAGTGATAACTCTCTATATACAGGTAATGTAGTAGATGTCACCGGCAGTCCTATGTAACACCACAGATAACACAGTGATAACTCTCTATATACAGGTAATGTAGTAGATGTCACCGGCAGTCCTATGTAACACCACAGATAACACAGTGATAACTCTCTATATACAGGTAATGTAGTAGATGTCACCGGCAGTCCTATGTAACACCACAGATAACACAGTGATAACTCTCTATATACAGATAATGTAGTAGATGTCACCGGCAGTCCTATGTAACACCACAGATAACACAGTGATAACTCTCTATATACAGGTAATGTAGTAGATGTCACCGGCAGTCCTATGTAACACCACAGATAACACAGTGATAACTCTCTATATACAGGTAATGTAGTAGATGTCACTGGCAGTCCTATGTAACACAACAGATAACACAGTGATAACTCTCTATATACAGGTAATGTAGTAGATGTCACCGGCAGTCCTATGTAACACCACAGATAACACAGTGATAACTCTCTATATACAGGTAATGTACTAGATGTCACCGGCAGTCCTATGTAACACACAGATAACACAATGATAACTCTCTGAGTACAGGTAATGTAGTAGATGTCACCGGCAGTCCTATGTAACACCACAGATAACACAGTGATAACTCTCTATATACAGGTAATGTAGTAGATGTCACCGGCAGTCCTATGTAACACCACAGATAACACAGTGATAACTCTCTATATACAGGTAATGTAGTAGATGTCACCGGCAGTCCTATGTAACACCACAGATAACACAGTGATAACTCTCTGAGTACAGGTAATGTAGTAGATGTCACCGGCAGTCCTATGTAACACCACAGATAACACAGTGATAACTCTCTGAGTACAGGTAATGTAGTAGATGTCACCGGCAGTCCTATGTAACACCACAGATAACACAGTGATAACTCTCTATATACAGGTAATGTAGTAGATGTCACCGGCAGTCCTATGTAACACCACAGATAACACAGTGATAACTCTCTATATACAGGTAATGTAGTAGATGTCACCGGCAGTCCTATGTAACACCACAGATAACACAGTGATAACTCTCTGAGTACAGGTAATGTAGTAGATGTCACCGGCAGTCCTATGTAACACCACAGATAACACAGTGATAACTCTCTGAGTACAGGTAATGTAGTAGATGTCACCGGCAGTCCTATGTAACACCACAGATAACACAGTGATAACTCTCTATATACAGGTAATGTAGTAGATGTCACCGGCAGTCCTATGTAACACCACAGATAACACAGTGATAACTCTCTATATACAGGTAATGTAGTAGATGTCACCGGCAGTCCTATGTAACACCACAGATAACACAGTGATAACTCTCTATATACAGGTAATGTAGTAGATGTCACCGGCAGTCCTATGTAACACCACAGATAACACAGTGATAACTCTCTATATACAGGTAATGTAGTAGATGTCACCGGCAGTCCTATGTAACACCACAGATAACACAGTGATAACTCTCTATATACAGATAATGTAGTAGATGTCACCGGCAGTCCTATGTAACACCACAGATAACACAGTGATAACTCTCTATATACAGGTAATGTAGTAGATGTCACCGGCAGTCCTATGTAACACCACAGATAACACAGTGATAACTCTCTGAGTACAGGTAATGTAGTAGAGGTCACCGGCAGTCCTATGTAACACTACAGATAACACAGTGATAACTCTCTATATACAGGTAATGTAGTAGATGTCACCGGCAGTCCTATGTAACACCACAGATAACACAGTGATAACTCTCTGAGTACAGGTAATGTAGTAGATGTCACCGGCAGTCCTATGTAACACCACAGATAACACAATGATAACTCTCTGAGTACAGGTAATGTAGTAGATGTCACCGGCAGTCCTATGTAACACCACAGATAACACAGTGATAACTCTCTATATACAGGTAATGTAGTAGATGTCACTGGCAGTCCTATGTAACACAACAGATAACACAGTGATAACTCTCTATATACAGGTAATGTAGTAGAGGTCACCGGCAGTCCTATGTAACACCACAGATAACACAGTGATAACTCTCTATATACAGGTAATGTACTAGATGTCACCGGCAGTCCTATGTAACACCACAGATAACACAATGATAACTCTCTGAGTACAGGTAATGTAGTAGATGTCACCGGCAGTCCTATGTAACACCACAGATAACACAGTGATAACTCTCTATATTCAGGTAATGTAGTAGATGTCACCGGCAGTCCTATGTAACACCACAGATAACACAGTGATAACTCTCTATATACAGGTAATGTAGTAGATGTCACCGGCAGTCCTATGTAACACCACAGATAACACAGTGATAACTCTCTGAGTACAGGTAATGTAGTAGATGTCACCGGCAGTCCTATGTAACACCACAGATAACACAGTGATAACTCTCTGAGTACAGGTAATGTAGTAGATGTCACCGGCAGTCCTATGTAACACCACAGATAACACAGTGATAACTCTCTATATACAGATAATGTAGTAGATGTCACCGGCAGTCCTATGTAACACCACAGATAACACAGTGATAACTCTCTATATACAGGTAATGTAGTAGATGTCACCGGCAGTCCTATGTAACACCACAGATAACACAGTGATAACTCTCTGAGTACAGGTAATGTAGTAGATGTCACCGGCAGTCCTATGTAACACCACAGATAACACAGTGATAACTCTCTGAGTACAGGTAATGTAGTAGATGTCACCGGCAGTCCTATGTAACACCACAGATAACACAGTGATAACTCTCTATATACAGGTAATGTAGTAGATGTCACCGGCAGTCCTATGTAACACCACAGATAACACAGTGATAACTCTCTATATACAGGTAATGTAGTAGATGTCACCGGCAGTCCTATGTAACACCACAGATAACACAGTGATAACTCTCTATATACAGGTAATGTAGTAGATGTCACCGGCAGTCCTATGTAACACCACAGATAACACAGTGATAACTCTCTATATACAGGTAATGTAGTAGATGTCACCGGCAGTCCTATGTAACACCACAGATAACACAGTGATAACTCTCTATATACAGGTAATGTAGTAGATGTCACCGGCAGTCCTATGTAACACCACAGATAACACAGTGATAACTCTCTATATACAGGTAATGTAGTAGATGTCACCGGCAGTCCTATGTAACACCACAGATAACACAGTGATAACTCTCTATATACAGATAATGTAGTAGATGTCACCGGCAGTCCTATGTAACACCACAGATAACACAGTGATAACTCTCTATATACAGGTAATGTAGTAGATGTCACCGGCAGTCCTATGTAACACCACAGATAACACAGTGATAACTCTCTGAGTACAGGTAATGTAGTAGAGGTCACCGGCAGTCCTATGTAACACTACAGATAACACAGTGATAACTCTCTATATACAGGTAATGTAGTAGATGTCACCGGCAGTCCTATGTAACACCACAGATAACACAGTGATAACTCTCTGAGTACAGGTAATGTAGTAGATGTCACCGGCAGTCCTATGTAACACCACAGATAACACAATGATAACTCTCTGAGTACAGGTAATGTAGTAGATGTCACC
Organism: Leptodactylus fuscus; assembly: GCF_031893055.1. NCBI lineage: Eukaryota > Metazoa > Chordata > Amphibia > Anura > Leptodactylidae > Leptodactylus > Leptodactylus fuscus. Next base: position 7,968,142 of record NC_134269.1, read on the forward strand.
GGCAGTCCTATGTAACACCACAGATAACACAGTGATAACTCTCTATATACAGGTAATGTAGTAGATGTCACCTGCAGTCCTATGTAACACCACAGATAACACAGTGATAACTCTCTATATACAGGTAATGTAGTAGAGGTCACCGGCAGTCCTATGTAACACCACAGATAACACAGTGATAACTCTCTATATACAGGTAATGTACTAGATGTCACCGGCAGTCCTATGTAACACCACAGATAACACAGTGATAACTCTCTGAGTACAGGTAATGTAGTAGATGTCACCGGCAGTCCTATGTAACACCACAGATAACACAGTGATAACTCTCTATATACAGGTAATGTAGTAGATGTCACCGGCAGTCCTATGTAACACCACAGATAACACAGTGATAACTCTCTGAGTACAGGTAATGTAGTAGATGTCACCGGCAGTCCTATGTAACACCACAGATAACACAGTGATAACTCTCTGAGTACAGGTAATGTAGTAGATGTCACCGGCAGTCCTATGTAACACCACAGATAACACAGTGATAACTCTCTATATACAGGTAATGTAGTAGATGTCACCGGCAGTCCTATGTAACACCACAGATAACACAGTGATAACTCTCTATATACAGGTAATGTAGTAGATGTCACCGGCAGTCCTATGTAACACCACAGATAACACAGTGATAACTCTCTATATACAGGTAATGTAGTAGATGTCACCGGCAGTCCTATGTAACACCACAGATAACACAGTGATAACTCTCTATATACAGGTAATGTAGTAGATGTCACCGGCAGTCCTATGTAACACCACAGATAACACAGTGATAACTCTCTATATACAGGTAATGTAGTAGATGTCACCGGCAGTCCTATGTAACACCACAGATAACACAGTGATAACTCTCTATATACAGGTAATGTAGTAGATGTCACCGGCAGTCCTATGTAACACCACAGATAACACAGTGATAACTCTCTATATACAGGTAATGTAGTAGATGTCACCGGCAGTCCTATGTAACACCACAGATAACACAGTGATAACTCTCTATATACAGGTAATGTAGTAGATGTCACCGGCAGTCCTATGTAACACCACAGATAACACAGTGATAACTCTCTGAGTACAGGTAATGTAGTAGAGGTCACCGGCAGTCCTATGTAACACTACAGATAACACAGTGATAACTCTCTATATACAGGTAATGTAGTAGATGTCACCGGCAGTCCTATGTAACACCACAGATAACACAGTGATAACTCTCTGAGTACAGGTAATGTAGTAGATGTCACCGGCAGTCCTATGTAACACCACAGATAACACAATGATAACTCTCTGAGTACAGGTAATGTAGTAGATGTCACCGGCAGTCCTATGTAACACCACAGATAACACAGTGATAACTCTCTATATACAGGTAATGTAGTAGATGTCACCGGCAGTCCTATGTAACACCACAGATAACACAGTGATAACTCTCTATATACAGGTAATGTAGTAGATGTCACCGGCAGTCCTATGTAACACCACAGGTAACACAGTGATAACTCTCTATATGCAGGTAATGTAGTAGATGTCACCGGCAGTCCTATGTAACACTACAGATAACACAGTGATAACTCTCTATATACAGGTAATGTAGTAGATGTCACCAGCAGTCCTATGCAACACCACAGATAACACAGTGATAACTCTCTATATACAGGTAATGTAGTAGATGTCACCGGCAGTCCTATGTAACACCACAGATAACACAGTGATAACTCTCTGAGTACAGGTAATGTAGTTGATGTCACAGGCAGTCCTATGTAACACCACAGATAACACAGTGATAACTCTCTATATACAGGTAATGTAGTAGACGTCACCGGCAGTCCTATGTAACACCACAGATAACACAGTGATAACTCTTTATATACAGGTAATGTAGTAGATGTCACCTGGCAGTCCTATGTAACACACAGATAACACAGTGATAACTCTCTATATACAGGTAATGTAGTAGATGTCACTGGCAGTCCTATGTAACACACAGATAACACAGTGATAACTCTCTATATACAGGTAATGTAGTAGATGTCACCGACAGTCCTATGTAACACACAGATAACACAGTGATAACTCTCTATATACAGGTAATGTAGTAGATGTCACCGGCAGTCCTATGTAACACCACAGATAACACAGTGATAACTCTCTGAGTACAGGTAATGTAGTAGATGTCACCTGGCAGTCCTATGTAACACACAGATAACACAGTGATAACTCTCTATATACAGGTAATGTAGTAGATGTCACCGGCAGTCCTATGTAACACCACAGATAACACAGTGATAACTCTCTATATACAGGTAATGTAGTAGATGTCACCGGCAGTCCTATGTAACACCACAGATAACACAGTGATAACTCTCTGAGTACAGGTAATGTAGTAGATGTCACCGGCAGTCCTATGTAACACCACAGATAACACAGTGATAACTCTCTGAGTACAGGTAATGTAGTAGATGTCACCGGCAGTCCTATGTAACACCACAGATAACACAGTGATAACTCTCTATATACAGGTAATGTAGTAGATGTCACCGGCAGTCCTATGTAACACCACAGATAACACAGTGATAACTCTCTATATACAGGTAATGTAGTAGATGTCACCGGCAGTCCTATGTAACACCACAGATAACACAGTGATAACTCTCTATATACAGGTAATGTAGTAGATGTCACCGGCAGTCCTATGTAACACCACAGATAACACAGTGATAACTCTCTATATACAGGTAATGTAGTAGATGTCACCGGCAGTCCTATGTAACACCACAGATAACACAGTGATAACTCTCTATATACAGGTAATGTAGTAGATGTCACCGGCAGTCCTATGTAACACCACAGATAACACAGTGATAACTCTCTAGATACAGGTAATGTAGTAGATGTCACCGGCAGTCCTATGTAACACCACAGATAACACAGTGATAACTCTCTATATACAGATAATGTAGTAGATGTCACCGGCAGTCCTATGTAACACCACAGATAACACAGTGATAACTCTCTATATACAGGTAATGTAGTAGATGTCACCGGCAGTCCTATGTAACACCACAGATAACACAGTGATAACTCTCTGAGTACAGGTAATGTAGTAGATGTCACCGGCAGTCCTATGTAACACCACAGATAACACAGTGATAACTCTCTGAGTACAGGTAATGTAGTAGATGTCACCGGCTGTCCTATGTAACACCACAGATAACACAGTGATAACTCTCTATATACAGGTAATGTAGTAGATGTCACCGGCAGTCCTATGTAACACCACAGATAACACAGTGATAACTCTCTATATACAGGTAATATAGTAGATGTCACCGGCAGTCCTATGTAACACCACAGATAACACAGTGATAACTCTCTATATACAGGTAATGTAGTAGATGTCACCGGCAGTCCTATGTAACACCACAGATAACACAGTGATAACTCTCTATATACAGGTAATGTAGTAGATGTCACCGGCAGTCCTATGTAACACCACAGATAACACAGTGATAACTCTCTATATACAGGTAATGTAGTAGATGTCACCGGCAGTCCTATGTAACACCACAGATAACACAGTGATAACTCTCTATATACAGGTAATGTAGTAGATGTCACCGGCAGTCCTATGTAACACCACAGATAACACAGTGATAACTCTCTATATACAGGTAATGTAGTAGATGTCACCGGCAGTCCTATGTAACACCACAGATAACACAGTGATAACTCTCTATATACAGATAATGTAGTAGATGTCACCGGCAGTCCTATGTAACACCACAGATAACACAGTGATAACTCTCTATATACAGGTAATGTAGTAGATGTCACCGGCAGTCCTATGTAACACCACAGATAACACAGTGATAACTCTCTGAGTACAGGTAATGTAGTAGAGGTCACCGGCAGTCCTATGTAACACTACAGATAACACAGTGATAACTCTCTATATACAGGTAATGTAGTAGATGTCACCGGCAGTCCTATGTAACACCACAGATAACACAGTGATAACTCTCTGAGTACAGGTAATGTAGTAGATGTCACCGGCAGTCCTATGTAACACCACAGATAACACAATGATAACTCTCTGAGTACAGGTAATGTAGTAGATGTCACCGGCAGTCCTATGTAACACCACAGATAACACAGTGATAACTCTCTATATACAGGTAATGTAGTAGATGTCACTGGCAGTCCTATGTAACACAACAGATAACACAGTGATAACTCTCTATATACAGGTAATGTAGTAGAGGTCACCGGCAGTCCTATGTAACACCACAGATAACACAGTGATAACTTTCTATATACAGGTAATGTACTAGATGTCACCGGCAGTCCTATGTAACACCACAGATAACACAATGATAACTCTCTGAGTACAGGTAATGTAGTAGATGTCACCGGCAGTCCTATGTAACACCACAGATAACACAGTGATAACTCTCTATATACAGGTAATGTAGTAGATGTCACCGGCAGTCCTATGTAACACAACAGATAACACAGTGATAACTCTCTATATACAGGTAATGTAGTAGAGGTCACCGGCAGTCCTATGTAACACCACAGATAACACAGTGATAACTCTCTATATACAGGTAATGTACTAGATGTCACCGGCAGTCCTATGTAACACCACAGATAACACAGTGATAACTCTCTGAGTACAGGTAATGTAGTAGATGTCACCGGCAGTCCTATGTAACACAGAGATAACATAGTGATAACTCTCTATATAAAGGTAATGTAGTAGATGTCACCGGCAGTCCTATGTAACACCACAGATAACACAGTGATAACTCTCTATATACAGGTAATGTAGTAGATGTCACCGGCAGTCCTATGTAACACCACAGATAACACAGTGATAACTCTCTATATACAGGTAATGTAGTAGATGTCACCGGCAGTCCTATGTAACACCACAGATAACACAGTGATAACTCTCTATATACAGGTAATGTAGTAGATGTCACCGGCAGTCCTATGTAACACACAGGTAACACAGTGATAACTCTCTATATGCAGGTAATGTAGTAGATGTCACCGGCAGTCCTATGTAACACTACAGATAACACAGTGATAACTCTCTATATACAGGTAATGTAGTAGATGTCACCGGCAGTCCTATGTAACAACACAGATAACACAGTGATAACTCTCTATATACAGGTAATGTAGTAGATGTCACCGGCAGTCCTATGTAACACCACAGATAACACAGTGATAACTCTCTGAGTACAGGTAATGTAGTAGATGTCACCGGCAGTCCTATGTAACACCACAGATAACACAGTGATAACTCTCTATATACAGGTAATGTAGTAGATGTCACCGGCAGTCCTATGTAACACCACAGATAACACAGTGATAACTCTCTATAAACAGGTAATGTAGTAGAGGTCACCGGCAGTCCTATGTAACACCACAGATAACACAGTGATAACTCTCTATATACAGGTAATGTAGTAGATGTCACCGGCAGTCCTATGTAACACACATATAACACAGTGATAACTCTCTATATACAGATAATGTAGTAGATGTCACCGGCAGTCCTATGTAACACCACAGATAACACAGTGATAACTCTCTATATACAGGTAATGTAGTAGATGTCACCGGCAGTCCTATGTAACACCACAGATAACACAGTGATAACTCTCTATATACAGGTAATGTAGTAGATGTCACCGGCAGTCCTATGTAACACACAGATAATACAGTGATAACTCTCTATATACAGGTAATGTAGTAGATGTCACCGACAGTCCTATGTAACACCACAGATAACACAGTGATAACTCTCTATATACAGGTAATGTAGTAGATGTCACAGGCAGTCCTATGTAACACCACAGATAACACAGTGATAACTCTCTGAGTACAGGTAATGTAGTAGATGTCACCGGCAGTCCTATGTAACACCACAGATAACACAGTGATAACTCTCTGAGTACAGGTAATGTAGTAGATGTCACCGGCAGTCCTATGTAACACCACAGATAACACAGTGATAACTCTCTGAGTACAGGTAATGTAGTAGATGTCACCGGCAGTCCTATGTAACACCACAGATAACACAGTGATAACTCTCTATATACAGGTAATGTAGTAGAGGTCACCGGCAGTCCTATGTAACACCACAGATAACACAGTGATAACTCTCTGAGTACAGGTAATGTAGTAGATGTCACTGGCAGTCCTATGTAACACACAGATAACACAGTGATAACTCTCTGAGTACAGGTAATGTAGTAGATGTCACCGGCAGTCCTATGTAACACCACAGATAACACAGTGATAACTCTCTGAGTACAGGTAATGTAGTAGATGTCACCGGCAGTCCTATGTAACACCACAGATAACACAGTGATAACTCTCTGAGTACAGGTAATGTAGTAGATGTCACCGGCAGTCCTATGTAACACCACAGATAACACAGTGATAACTCTCTATATACAGGTAATGTAGTAGAGGTCACCGGCAGTCCTATGTAACACCACAGATAACACAGTGATAACTCTCTGAGTACAGGTAATGTAGTAGATGTCACCGGCAGTCCTATGTAACACCACAGATAACACAGTGATAACTCTCTATATACAGGTAATGTAGTAGATGTCACCGGCAGTCCTATGTAACACCACAGATAACACAGTGATAACTCTCTATATACAGGTAATGTAGTAGATGTCACCGGCAGTCCTATGTAACACACAGATAATACAGTGATAACTCTCTATATACAGGTAATGTAGTAGATGTCACCGGCAGTCCTATGTAACACCACAGATAACACAGTGATAACTCTCTGAGTACAGGTAATGTAGTAGATGTCACGGCAGTCCTATGTAACACCACAGATAACACAGTGATAACTCTCTGAGTACAGGTAATGTAGTAGATGTCACCGGCAGTCCTATGTAACACCACAGATAACACAGTGATAACTCTCTATATACAGGTAATGTACTAGATGTCACCGGCAGTCCTATGTAACACCACAGATAACACAGTGATAACTCTCTATATACAGGTAATGTAGTAGATGTCACCGGCAGTCCTATGTAACACCACAGATAACACAGTGATAACTCTCTATATACAGGTAATGTAGTAGATGTCACCGGCAGTCCTATGTAACACCACAGATAACACAGTGATAACTCTCTATATACAGGTAATGTAGTAGATGTCACCGGCAGTCCTATGTAACACCACAGATAACACAGTGATAACTCTCTATATACAGGTAATGTAGTAGATGTCACCGGCAGTCCTATGTAACACTACAGATAACACAGTGATAACTCTCTATATACAGGTAATGTAGTAGATGTCACTGGCAGTCCTATGTAACACCACAGATATCACAGTGATAACTCTCTATATACAGGTAATGTAGTAGATGTCACCGGCAGTCCTATGTAACACCACAGATAACACAGTGATAACTTTCTATATACAGGTAATGTAGTAGATGTCACTGGCAGTCCTATGTAACACCACAGGTAACACAGTGATAACTCTCTATATACAGGTAATGTAGTAGATGTCACCGGCAGTCCTATGTAACACCACAGATAACACAGTGATAACTCTCTATATACAGGTAATGTAGTAGATGTCACCGGCAGTCCTATGTAACACCACAGATAACACAGTGATAACTCTCTATATACAGGTAATGTAGTAGATGTCACCGGCAGTCCTATGTAACACCACAGATAACACAGGGATAACTCTCTATATACAGGTAATGTAGTAGATGTCACCAGCAGTCCTATGTAACACCACAGATAACACAGTGATAACTCTCTATATACAGGTAATGTAGTAGATGTCACCGGCAGTCCTATGTAACACCATATGTAACACAGTGATAACTCTCTATATACAGGTAATGTAGTAGATGTCACCGTCAGTCCTATGTAACACTACAGATAACACAGTGATAACTCTCTATATACAGGTAATGTAGTAGATGTCACCGGCAGTCCTATGTAACACACAGATAACACAGTGATAACTCTCTATATACAGGTAATGTAGTAGATGTCACCGGCAGTCCTATGTAACACAGAGATAACACAGTGATAACTCTCTATATACAGGTAATGTAGTAGATGTCACCGGCAGTCCTATGTAACACCACAGATAACACAGTGATAACTCTCTATATACAGGTAATGTAGTAGATGTCACCGGCAGTCCTATGTAACACCACAGATAACACAGTGATAACTCTCTATATACAGGTAATGTAGTAGATGTCACCGGCAGTCCTATGTAACACCACAGATAACACAGTGATAACTCTCTATATACAGGTAATGTAGTAGATGTCACCGGCAGTCCTATGTAACACCACAGATAACACAGTGATAACTCTCTATATACAGGTAATGTAGTAGATGTCACCGGCAGTCCTATGTAACACACAGATAACACAGTGATAACTCTCTATATACAGGTAATGTAGTAGATGTCACCGGCAGTCCTATGTAACACCACAGATAACACAGTGATAACTCTCTATATACAGGTAATGTAGTAGATGTCACCAGGCAGTCCTATGTAACACCATATGTAACACAGTGATAACTCTCTGAGTACAGGTAATGTAGTAGATGTCACCGGCAGTCCTATGTAACACTACAGATAACACAGTGATAACTCTCTATATACAGGTAATGTAGTAGATGTCACCGGCAGTCCTATGTAACACCACAGATAACACAGTGATAACTCTCTATATACAGGTAATGTAGTAGATGTCACCGGCAGTCCTATGTAACACCATATGTAACACAGTGATAACTCTCTATATACAGGTAATGTAGTAGATGTCACCGGCAGTCCTATGTAACACCACAGATAACACAGTGATAACTCTCTGAGTACAGGTAATGTAGTAGATGTCACCGGCAGTCCTATGTAACACTACAGATAACACAGTGATAACTCTCTATATACAGGTAATGTAGTAGATGTCACTGGCAGTCCTATGTAACACCACAGATAACACAGTGATAACTCTCTATATACAGGTAATGTAGTAGATGTCACCGGCAGTCCCTATGTAACACCACAGATAACACAGTGATAACTTTCTATATACAGGTAATGTAGTAGATGTCACTGGCAGTCCTATGTAACACCACAGGATAACACAGTGATAACTCTCTATATACAGGTAATGTAGTAGATGTCACCGGCAGTCCTATGTAACACCACAGATAACACAGTGATAACTCTCTATATACAGGTAATGTAGTAGATGTCACCGGCAGTCCTATGTAACACCACAGATAACACAGTGATAACTCTCTATATACAGGTAATGTAGTAGATGTCACCGGCAGTCCTATGTAACACCACAGATAACACAGTGATAACTCTCTATATACAGGTAATGTAGTAGATGTCACCAGCAGTCCTATGTAACACCACAGATAACACAGTGATAACTCTCTATATACAGGTAATGTAGTAGATGTCACCGGCAGTCCTATGTAACACCATAGTAACACAGTGATAACTCTCTATATACAGGTAATGTAGTAGATGTCACCGTCAGTCCTATGTAACACTACAGATAACACAGTGATAAATAACTCTCTATATACAGGTAATGTAGTAGATGTCACCGGCAGTCCTATGTAACACACAGATAACACAGTGATAACTCTCTATATACAGGTAATGTAGTAGATGTCACCGGCAGTCCTATGTAACACAGAGATAACACAGTGATAACTCTCTATATACAGGTAATGTAGTAGATGTCACCGGCAGTCCTATGTAACACCACAGATAACACAGTGATAACTCTCTATATACAGGTAATGTAGTAGATGTCACCGGCAGTCCTATGTAACACCACAGATAACACAGTGATAACTCTCTATATACAGGTAATGTAGTAGATGTCACCGAGCAGTCCTATGTAACACCACAGATAACACAGTGATAACTCTCTATATACAGGTAATGTAGTAGATGTCACCAGCAGTCCTATGTAACACCATATGTAACACAGTGATAACTCTCTATATACAGGTAATGTAGTAGATGTCACCGGCAGTCCTATGTAACACCACAGATAACACAGTGATAACTCTCTGAGTACAGGTAATGTAGTAGATGTCACCGGCCAGTCCCTATGTAACACTACAGATATCACAGTGATAACTCTCTATATACAGGTAATGTAGTAGATGTCACCGGGCAGTCCTATGTAACACCACAGATAACACAGTGATAACTCTCTATATACAGGTAATGTAGTAGATGTCACCGGCAGTCCTATGTAACACCATATGTAACACAGTGATAACTCTCTATATACAGGTAATGTAGTAGATGTCACCGGCAGTCCTATGTAACACCACAGATAACACAGTGATAACTCTCTATATACAGGTAATGTAGTAAATGTCACCAGCAGTCCTATGTAACACCACAGATAACACAGTGATAACTCTCTATATACAGGTAATGTAGTAAGATGTCACTGGCAGTCCTATGTAACACCACAGATAACACAGTGATAACTCTCTATATATAGGTAATGTAGTAGATGTCACCGGCAGTCCTATGTAACACCACAGATAACACAGTGATAACTCTCTGAGTACAGGTAATGTAATAGATGTCACCGGCAGTCTATGTAACACCACAGATAACACAGTGATAACTCTCTATATATAGGGTAATGTAGTAGATGTCACCGGCAGTCCTATGTAACACCACAGATAACACACATAACTTGTCGTCCACTAGGTCTCCCCTTCTACCTCCATTGGTCCTATAATAGTTGAGGTGATACGTTTGGGGTATCTACTACTTGTTTGGTGCGGCGTCTTATGAGATACAAGGCAATGCTTATGGCCCATATTCCTATAAGAATTACCAAACTAGCACATAAAAGTCATAGTAACTGTGTCGTACTCATCCATGCCTAGTAGTCACTTCGAGGATCCTCACATCTTCTACCACTACCAGCGCAAGATCTGTCCTGTTCCACCCAAAACCACCAAGACAACATTCAGGTTGGTCATTCCATTATAAAATATCATCTCACCAATGGCCGAGGTCGGATCCAGTTCTGTTCTTTCTCTTCACCAGGACAATTCTTGGAGAAGACAGGTGGATGAAGTGGAGAAGACTTCTTATTGTGTGATCTCCAGAGCTTGGTGTATTACTGCATCCGATGCTTCGTCATAATGAAGATTTTCGTAGGAGAAGTGATGAGACTTCCCGGACATGTATAGGAGTGGTGAGAAAGATCAGCCCTAGAGAGCTGGCAGGATACCAACCACGGAGAAATACTGTGAACGAAAGCGAGAGTGCGCAAGAAATGGCCCGAGGGGCATCTGAAATTCTTCAACATGAGGATTTGAGGAAGAGAAACTTTGTCCATACATGTCTGTAAAAGTATTCAGATCCTCAATGTTAAAGGTGTCTGTGGATGAGATCAGGTTAAGCTACGTAGAGTAGGGAAGTGATATTCAACCTTCATATAACCCAACGCTGGTTCTGGTGACAGTAACCTATCTATCTGCAGGACTGGGGTGATATGCTGGTTCTGGTGATAGTAACCTATCTATCTGCAGGAAGCCTGGGGTGATACGCTGGTTCTGGTAACAGTAACCTATCTATCTGCAGGGCTGGGGTGATATGCTGGTTCTGGTGACACTAACCTATCTATCTGCAGGCCTGGGGTGATACGCTGGTTCTGCTGACACTAACCTATCTATCTGCAGGGCTGGGGTGATATGCTGGGTCTGGTGACAGTAACCTATCTATCTGCAGGGCTGGGGTGATATGCTGGTTCTGGTGACAGTAACCTATCTATCTGCAGGGCTGGGGTGATATGCTGGTTCTGGTGACAGTAACCTATCTATCTGCAGGGCTGGGGTGATATGCTGGTTCTGGTGACACTAACCTATCTATCTGCAGGGCTGGGGAGATATGCTGGTTCTGGTGACACTAACCTATCTATCTGCAGGGCTGGGTGATATGCTGGGTCTGGTGACAGTAACCTATCTATCTGCAGGACTGGGGTGATATGCTGGTTCTGGTGACAGTAACCTATCTATCTGCAGGGCTGGGGTGATATGCTGGTTCTGGTGACAGTAACCTATCTATCTGCAGGACTGGGGTGATATGCTGGTTCTGCTGACACTAACCTATCTATCTGCAGGGCTGGGGTGATATGCTGGTTCTGGTGACACTAACCTATCTATCTGCAGGGCTGGGTGATATGCTGGGTCTGGTGACAGTAACCTATCTATCTGCAGGACTGGGGTGATATCCTGGTTCTGGTGACAGTAACCTATCTATCTGCAGAACTGGGGTGATATGCTGGGTACTGGTGACAGTAACCTATCTATCTGCAGGGCTGGGGTGATATGTTGGTTATGGTGACAGTAACCTATCTATCTGCAGTGCTGGGGTGATATGCTGGTTCTGGTGACAATAACCTATCTATCTGCAGGGCTGGGGTGATATGCTGGTGCTGGTGACAGTAACCTATCTATCTGCAGGGCTGGGGTGATATGTTGGTTATGGTGACAGTAACCTATCTATCTGCAGGGCTGGGGAGATATGCTGGTTCTGGTGACACTAACCTATCTATCTGCAGGGCTGGGGTGATATTCTGGTTCTGGTGACAGTAACCTATCTATCTGCAGGGCTGGGGTGATATGCTGGTTCTGGTGACAGTAACCTATCTATCTGCAGGGCTGGGGTGATATGTTGGTTATGGTGACAGTAACCTATCTATCTGCAGGGCTGGGGTGATATGCTGGTTCTGGTGACAATAACCTATCTATCTGCAGGGCTGGGGTGATATGCTGGTTCTGGTGACAGTAACCTATCTATCTGCAGGGCTGGGGTGATATGCTGGTTCTGGTGACAGTAACCTATCTATCTGCAGGGCTGGGGTGATATGCTGGGTCTGGTGAAGGTATAACCTATCTATCTGCAGGGCTGGGGTGATATGCTGGGTCTGGTGAAGGTATAACCTATCTATCTGCAGGGCTGGGGTGATATGCTGGTTGTGGTGACAATAACCTATCTATCTGCAGTGCTGGGGTGATATGCTGGTTCTGGTGACAATAACCTATCTATCTGCAGGGCTGGGGTGATATGCTGGTGCTGGTGACAGTAACCTATCTATCTGCAGGGCTGGGGTGATATGCTGGTTCTGGTGACACTAACCTATCTATCTGCAGGGCTGGGGTGATATTCTGGTTCTGGTGACAGTAACCTATCTATCTGCAGGGCTGGGGTGATATGCTGGTTCTGGTGACAGTAACCTATCTATCTGCAGGGCTGGGGTGATATGCTGGTTCTGGTGACAGTAACCTATCTATCTGCAGGGCTGGGGTGATATGCTGGTTCTGGTGACAGTAACCTATCTATCTGCAGGGCTGGGGTGATATGTTGGTTATGGTGACAATAACCTATCTATCTGCAGGGCTGCAGTGATATGCTGGTTCTGGTGACAATAACCTATCTATCTGCAGGGCTGGGGTGATATGCTGGTGCTGGTGACAGTAATAATACATTTTAATAATACATTTTATTTATATAGCGCCAACATATTCTGCAGCACTGTACAATTTATAGGGTTCAGATACAGACATACATAACAAAGAACGTCATTTCACACAATGGGACTGAGGGCCCTGCTCAAAAGAGCTTACAATCTATGAGGTAGAGGGGGTGACACAAGAGGTAGCAGGGGCGGCATTGCTTATACAGTGTTCAGACAATTTTGTGCATTAGGAATTGTGATAGGCCTGTCTGAAAAGATGCGTCTTTAGTTTGCGTTTGAAACTGTAGAAATTGGGAGTTAATCTGATTGTCCGGGGTAGAGCATTCCAGAGAAGTGGTGCAGCTCAGGAGAAGTCTTGTATACGAGCGTGGGAGGTTCTGATAATAGATGATGTAAGTGTTAGGTCATTGAGTGAGCGGAGACCACGGGTTGGGCGGTAGACAGAGATGAGGGAAGAAATGTAGGGAGGTGCGGCATTATGGAGAGCCTTGTGGGGGAGGGGGAGAACTTTATATTTTATTCTATAATGAATAGGCAGCCAGTGTAGTGACTGGCACAGACCAGAGGCATCGCTGTAGCGTCTAGCCTGATAGATGAGCCTGGCCGCTGCATTCAGAATAGATTGTAGAGGGGAGAGTTTAGTGGGGGGAAGACGGATTAGTAAGGAGTTACAGTAGTCAAGGCGAGAATGAATCAGAGAGACAATAAGTGTCTTTAGTGTATCTCTGGTAAGGAAAGGGCGTATTCTGGAGATGTTTTTGAGGTGGAGGTGACATGAACGTGCGAGTGATTCAATATGAGGGGTGAAGGAAAGGTCTGCGTCAAATATGACCCCGAGGCAGCGGGCATGCTGCCTAGGAGTTATAGTAAGGCCTGAGACTGCAATGGATATATCAGGGACGGATCTGTTAGATGGTGGAAACAGTAGTAGTTCAGTCTTAGAGAGATTTAGTTTCAGATAGAGCAAGGACATGATATTAGAGACAGCAGAGAGACAGTCACTGGTGTTCTGTATGAGTGCAGGGGTGATGTCACGGGAAGATGTGTATAATTGGGTGTCATCAGCATAAAGATGGTACCTGAAGCCAAATCTGGCGATGGTTTGTCCGATGGGGGCTGTGTAGAGAGAGAAGAGCAGGGGGCCGAGGACCGAGCCCTGAGGAACCCCAACAGCAAGGAAAAGAGGGGAAGAAACAGAGCCCGCAAATGATACGCTGAAAGTGCGGTCTGAGAGATAAGAGGAGAACCAGGAGAGCGCAGTGTCATTGAGGCCGACTGAGCGGAACATAGTGAGGAGAAGTTGATAGTCAACAGTGTCAAAAGCTGCAGAGAGGTCCAGAAGAATAAGAAGAGAGAAGTCACCATTGGATTTAGCCTTTAGTAGATCATAAGAGACTTTTGTGAGAGCTGTTTCAGTAGAGTGCAGAGCGCGGAAACCAGATTGTAAGGGGTCAAGCAGAGAGTTAGCAGAGAGATAACGGATTAACCGAGAATAAACCAGGCGTTCCAAAAGTTTAGAGATGAAGGGGAGGTTAGAGACGGGTCGATAGTTAGCAGCACAGGATGGATCCAGGGAGGGTTTTTTCAGTAGCGGGGTTATAACAGCATGCTTGAAGGAGGATGGGAAGATTCCAGAAGAGAGAGAAAGGTTAAATATTTTAGTAAGGTAAGTAGTGACAGCAGGGGACAGAGATTGGAGAAGGTGTGAGGGGAAGGGGTCACTACTGCAGGTTGTGGGGCGAGATGAAGAAAGTAGCTGGGAGACTTCCTCTTCTGTAACAGGTTCAAAAGATGAGAATGGACAGTCTGAAGTGCGGCTGGTGAGGGGAACAGTACTATCGTAGGTGTGGGAGTCAATGCCACCTGGGGCTTGGGCAGTAATTTCCTGACGGATCTTATCAATTTTATCATGGAAATACATGGCCAGGTCATCAGCACTAAGGTCTGTGAATGGCGTCTGCACCTTGGGTGTGAGTAAGGAGTGAAAGGTTTCAAAAAGCCTTTTAGGGTTGCTGGAGAGAGAAGAGATGAGGGCGGTGAAATAGTCTTGTTTGGCTAGGTGAAGGGCAGAACTATATGTTTTAAGCATAAACTTGAAGTGGAGGAAATCTGCAGGTGAGCGTGATTTTCGCCAGAGACGTTCGGCACACCTAGAGAATCGCTGGAGAAATCGTGTCTGTGGCGTGTGCCAGGGCTGCTGCCTCCTATGTGGGACTTTACGAGTGGAGGGGGGAGCAACCTCATCCAATGCATTTTTGAGGGTTTCATTATAGTGACTGGTGGCCAGATTGGGACAGGAGATTGAAGAGATGGGGGACAGGGAGGACGGTAGAGTATCTGAGAGGTGCTGGGTGTCAATAGCACGCAGGTTCCTATATGTGTGATGGGTAGGGGCGTCTTGTGAAGGGGAGAGAGCACTGATGGTGAGAGATAGAAGGTTGTGGTCAGAGAGCGGCAGAGAAGAGTTAGAAAATTTAGAGACTGTGAGGAGTCGATGGAAGACTAGATCAATCGTGTTACCATCTAGATGTGTGGCGGAAGAAGAACATTGTGAGAGACCAAGAGAAGTGGTTAATGAGAGAAACTGTGAGGCAGCCGGGGAGTGAGGGGGGGGCAATAGGGATGTTAAAGTCACCCATGATGAGGGTAGGAATGTCACTGGATAAAAAGTGGGGAAGCCAAGAAGCAAAGTGGTCCAAAAATTGGTAGGGTGAGCCAGGTGGGCGGTAGATCACAGCTACACGTAAGGAGAGTGGGCGGAAAAGTCTGATAGCATGGACTTCAAATGAGGAGAATGTGAGTGAGGGGACCGGGGGAATGGACTGAAAAATGCACTTCGGTGACAGAAGTAAGCCTACCCCACCACCCTGCCTATTATCAGGCCTAGAGGTGTGAGCAAATTGTAGGCCACCATGAGACAGAGCAGCAGGGGAGGCCGTATCTGACTGCTGGATCCAAGTCTCAGTAAGGGCGAGCAGGCCGAGGGATTTACTAAGGAATAAGTCATTAATGTATTCTAGTTTGTTACACACTGAGCGGGCGTTCCAGAGAGAGCAGTTAAAAGAGACAGGGGAGAGATGAGGGGAAGGAACACGGTAAATATTGATGAGGTTTGTAGGCCTTCTATGTGTGCAGGGAGAAGAGTTAGTGAAGGAAGGAGGGCCGGGGTTAGGAGAGATGTCCCCAGCAGCTAGGAGGAGCAGAATGGACAGAGACAGAAGGTGGTTCAGGGATTTATGTGGGCGCTTCTGTTTGGTGTCACTGCTAAAAGAAGTAAAGGGGTGATTACAGAGTGTGAAAAGTGTGTGAGAGCTGTACATGGAAGAGGGAAGAAGAGAGGGACTGATATGGATGGTGTGTGCTGGTGGTAGAGATGGAGAGGTCTGCAGGAAGCCAATGGCTAAGATAGTAAGAGACAGTGCAGATACAGGATACCATGTGGTACAACTTGTTGTTTTAGGTTGAAATTTACCTGGTGTTCTGCCATGGTTAGCCTGTTCCGTGCCCTGTTTAAGTGCCATGTATAAGTGCACTTTGGTTAATCTGCACTTCGGTTAAGATGCAATTTGGTTAAGATGCATGCTGCAGATGAGATGCCCCCGCATATGAGATGCACCCCATAAGCTATATCTACTTATATAGGACAGTAACCTATCTATCTGCAGGGCTGGGGTGATATGCTGGTTGTGATGACAATAACCTATCTGCAGTGCTAGGGTGATATGCTGGTTCTGGTGACAATAACCTATCTATCTGCAGGGCTGGGGTGATATGCTGGTTCTGGTGACACTAACCTATCTATCTGCAGGGCTGGGGTGATATTCTGGTTATGGTGACAGTAACCTATCTATCTGCAGGACTGGGGTGATGTGCTGGTTCTGGTGACAGTAACCTATCTATCTGCAGTGCTGGGGTGATATGCTGGTTCTGGTGACAGTAACCTATCTATCTGCAGGGCTGGGGTGATATGCTGGTTCTGGTGACAGTAACCTATCTATCTGCAGGGCTGGGGTGATGTGCTGGTTCTGGTGACAGTAACCTATCTATCTACAGGACTGGGGTGATGTGCTGGTTCTGGTGACACTAACCTATCTATCTGCAGGGCTGGGGTGATATGCTGGTTCTGGTGACAGTAACCTATCTATCTGCAGGGCTGGAGTGATATGTTGGGACCTAGTGACAAATTCCCTTTAAAACGACGGGACAATAAACTTTTATGCTATAAAAATAACTCATGGTTCTGTATTCAGCTACTCTATCCCTCACTAGTCACTTTGTGGATCTTGTGTTAATCTAATGATTTATTTACTTCTGTTTATTACAGCAGCAGCAAATGAGACATTCCCTTTAATTCCTTCATCTCCTTTAATTCCCTCATTTACTTTATCTCTATTATGAGTGGTCCTAATTAGACATCTCCTTTAAATAAAGCTCAGCCAGAGCTCTGCTACTTACTGTATATCCATAAGAGCTGGAACAGGTAGGTACATGGGTAATACAGATGACTATCACTGCAGATCTTGTTACTCACCTGAGAAACTCCAGAACAGGACGAGCCAGGTAATTACTTTATATCTTACACCAAAAGCCACGTAAAGCTTATGACTTTACGAGGTGGATCCCGTATTATTAACCTTTCTATAAATTAACAGGAAATATCCGAAGCTACGTCATGTATTTCTGAGAAACCATTTTTAAATAAACTGGCCCATGCAAAACAATAATATCCTAGTAGTGATGTAACCGCTGATGGGAACAGAGTCCAGAAACAGTAAATGTGGGCTCCGTGATATACAGTACAGTGTAGAGGTAAATGTGTGCTACGTGTAGTACAGAACAGTGAGTCATGGAAGTATCGCTATTAGAGATGAGCGAACACTAAAATGTTCGAGGTTTGAAATCCGATTTGAACAGCCGCTCACTGTTCGACTGTTTGAACGGGTTTCGAACCCCATTATAGTCTATGGGGAACATATACTCGTTAAGGGGGAAACCCAAATCCGTGTCTGGAGGGTCACCAAGTCCACTGTGACACCACAGGAAATGATGCCAACACCGCTGGAATGACATTGGGACAGCAGGGGAAGCATGTCTGGGGGCATCTAACACACCAAAGACCCTCTATTACCCCAACATCACAGCCTAACAACTACACACTTTACACACTCAATACCACCTCTCAGACAGTAGGAAAACACCTTGAAACATGTGTATTTGGCACTTGGAGTGAGGAGAGCTTGTCACCAGCAGTGAATTTGGCCCTTGTAGTGAGTTGAGGTTGGCACCAGCATTGATTTTGAAAATCAGGGTGGATTGAGCCTCTAACCAGCAGAGTTGTGGGAAATTCATGGTGGAGGGAACCTCCAACCAGCACAGTTTAGGGAAATCAGGATGGAGGGAGCCTTGTAGGAGCAGAATTGTGCAACGCTTATGGTGGATGAGTATGAGGATGCGGAGGAATTGGAGAGGTTGAGTACAGACATGGAGTTTCATGTTGGGGTGCTTTACACAGGTGGGCACGAAAATGAAGGCTCTATCCAGTGGTGGTTCATTTTTATCAAAGTGAGCCGGTCGGCACTCTCAGCTGACAGACGGGTGCGCTTGTCAGTGATGATGCCACCGGCTGCACTGAACACCCTCTCAGATAGGACGCTGGCGGCAGGACAGGACAGCACCTCCAAGGCATATAGGGCAAGTTCAAGCCACAGGTCCAACTTCGACACCCAATACGTGTAGGGCGCAGAGGGATCGGAGAGGACAGGGCTGTGGTCGGAAAGGTATTCCCGCAACATGCGCCTATACTTCTCACGCCTGGTGACACTAGGACCCTCCGTGGCGGCATTTTGGCGAGGGGGTGCCATCAAGGTGTCCCAGACCTTAGACAGTGTGCCCCTCGTTTGTGTGGACCGGTGAGAACTTGGTCGCCTACTGGAGGAACTGCCCTCCCTGCCGCCAACGTCACATGCTGGAAACATCTCCATCATATTCTGCACCAATTGCTTGTGGCAAGCATTGATGCGATTGGCCCTCCCCTCTACCGGAATAAAAGAGGAGATGTTGTTTTTATACCTGGGGTCAAGGATAGCAAAGATCCAGTACTGGTTGTCCTTTATCATTTTGACAATACGCTTGTCAGTTGTAAAGCACCCCAACATGAACTCAGCCATGTCTGCCACAGTGTTAGTTGGCATGACTCCTCTGGCCCCACCGGAAAGTTCAATCTCCATTTCCTCCTCATCCTCCCTTTCTACCCATCCGCGCTGCAACAATGGGACGATTCGAAGTTGCCCGGAAGCCTCCTGTATCACCATCACATCATCGGACAGCTCTTCCTCCTCCTCCTCCTCCTCCTCTTCCTCCATTAAACGCGATGATGCGGACAGATGTGTGGACCTACTCTCCAGCTGTGACGGATCGGATGCTATCCCTGACTCCTCTGTGTGATCTGAGTTATCCCTGATGTCAATCAGGGATTCTCTCAGCACACACAAGAGCGGGATTGTAAGGCTCACCATCGCATCCTCAGAGCTCACCCTCCTTGTGGACTCCTCAAAGACCCGTAGGATGTCACAAAGGTCTCTCATCCATGGCCACTCATGGATGTGAAACTGAGGCAGCTGACTTTGTGGCACCCTAGGGTTTTGTAGCTGGTATTCCATCAAAGGTCTCTGCTGCTCAACCACTCTACTCAACATCTGAAATGTTGAGTTCCAGCGTGTGGGGACGTCGCACAAAAGCCGGTGTATTGGCACATGCAGGCGTTGCTGGAGAGATTTTAAGCTAGCAGCGGCTACTGTCGACTTGCGAAAGTGGGCACACATGTGCCGCACTTTCACCAGTAGCTCCGGAACATTTGGGTAGCTCTTTAGGAATCGTTGCACCACTAGGTTGAAGACGTGGGCCAGGCATGGAACATGTTGGAGTCCGGCAAGCTCCAGAGCTGCTACCAGGTTCCGTTCGTTATCACAAACGACCACGCCTGGGCCCAGGTGCAGCGGCTCAAACTATATTGCCGTCTCATCGAGGAGGGCATCCCTCACCTCGGAGGCAGTGTGCTGTCTGTCCCCCAAGCTGATCAGCTTCCACCAACGCCAGTGCTGCAACGTTTCCAACTCGTAGCTGGGGTCAATCTAACAGCGGAGGAGGAGGCGATGGAGGAGGAGGAGGAGGGTGTTCTTCCCGCGTCCCTGCCAGGAATGTTAGGCAGGGAGACGAGGTACACCGGGCCAGTTTGGGAAGCAGTCCCAGCCTCAACTACAATCACCCAGTGTGCCGTCAGTGAAATGTAGCGTCCCTGTCTGCATGCACTTGTCCACGCATCAGTGGTCAAGTGGACCTTTGTGCAAAGCGCAGAACTAAGGGCCCGCCTGATGTTGAGTGACACGTGCTGGTGCAAGGCGGGGAAGGCACACCAGGAGAAGTAGTGACGGCTAGGGACGGCATAGCGAGGTGCCGCAGTTGCCATCAGGTCCAGGAAGGTGGGAGTTTCAACAAGCCGGAACGCCAACATCTCCTGGGCCAGCAGTTTAGCGATGTTGGCGTTCAAGGCTTGCGTGTGTTGGTGGTTAGCGGTGTATTTCTGCCACCGCTCCAATGTCTGAGAGATGGTGGGTTGTTGTAAAGAAGCGCCTGATGGTGCCTTTGATGGTGCAGGAGAACGAGATAAGACAGGAACAGGGGAGGATGAGGGAGAAGTCAACAAAGTGGCGGAGGCAGATGAAGTGGTGTCCTGGCTCGTCCTCTGAAGTGCATCGCCAGAACTGTGAGCAGTGGCAGAGGCAGAGGCAGTGGTGTGAACGGCGGGCGACGTTTGTCCTGCCGTTGCTGCCTGCCACTGATTCCAGTGCTTGGATTCCAAATGACGGCGCATTGAAGTGGTGGACAGGTTGCTCTTCTCAGAGCCCCTACTCAATTTCGAGAGGCGAATTGTGCAGACAACACTATATCTGTCCTCGGCGCATTCCTTGAAAAAACTCTACACCTTCGAGAAACGTGCTCTCGAGGCGGGAGTTTTTCGTGGCTGGGTACAAACTGGAACATCTTGGGAGATTCCGGGTGTGGCCTGGCTTCGCCTAAGCTGCTGACCTCTGCCTCTGCCTCTAGCTACCCTTTTTGGTGCTGCACCTGCCTCAACATCCACACTACTTTCCCCGCTTGACATCCACCCTGTCCAGGTGGGGTCAGTGTCCTCATCATCCACCACCTCCTCTTCCAACTCTTGTCTCACCTCCTCCTCCTGCACAACGCGCATGTCAACTGGCTGCCCTGACGGCAACTGCGTCTCATCGTCGTCGATGAGGGTGGGTTGCTGGTCATCCGCCACCAAATCGACCGGAGATGGAGGAGGCTGCAGTGTTTGAGCTTCTGGACACAGATACTTGTCTGTTAGCTCCGTGGAATCGCGAAATGGAGGGGCAGGTTGCGTTTCAGTCAAAGGAAGGGAGAACAGCTCTGGGGAGCAGGGACAGTTGGGGTTATTGTTCTGGGAAGATTGGGAATTTTGGGAGGAAGGAGGACAAGACTGTTGGGTAATAGGAGGAGAGGAGGCAGAGTCTGACTGGCTGGTGGACAATGTGCTGTAAGCGTTATCTGACAGCCATTGCAAGACCTGTTCCTGGTTCTCGGGCCTACTAAGGTTTGTACCCTGCAGTTTAGTTAATGTGGCAAGCAACCCTGGCACTGTGGAGTGGCACAATGCTTGCTGCCCCCCAGGAGTAGGCACGGGACGCCCTGTGGCTTCACCGCTAACTTGCTCCCCAGAACCATTCCCCCGACCTCGCCCATGGCCTCGTCCACGTCCCTTTCCGGGAGCCTTGCGCATTTCAATATGCTTTCCTTGCTTAAACACACTCAGAACCTGGGTGTATATGCCAATACCAATAAATTGAGTTTGTATGCAGGCCCCAATTTATTGGGTGGGATTAACACTCAGAACCTGGGTGTTTATGCGAATATCAACAACTTAAGGGGGGGATGCAGCCCCCAATATATTAGGGGAATTCACACTCCAAAACTGGCACTATATGCCGATAGCAGGAATTGAGGGTGGTATGAAGGCCCCAATATATTTTTTGAATTTACAGTCAGACCCTGGCACTATATGCCAATAGCAACAAATGGAGGGTGTATGTAGCCCCAATGTTATTGTTAGGGGAATTACACACAGTGTATTCAAGTTAGTTTTAAGGGTGGGGGTGCAGACTATTGGCACGTGGATTTGGTGTATAGAGTGTATATGGGAATACACTTTCAATGTATTCCATTCAGGATCCTCCACATTGTGGAAAGCTGGGTTGCGCAGACTGAGCCTGTCAATGCCACGTTACTGTGATGGACACTGACAAGACACCGGAATGTAGCTCTTAAAAGAGCTGTTGGTTTTCTTCTTCTCCTTCCTATCCTATCCTATCCCTGCCTACCAGAATCTAATTCCTAACTCTATGGCCGCAGACCTCCGTCTGTGACCAAGTGTAAGCTCAGAATGACGCGAAGCTGGGCGGCGCTGTTCTTATGAATCAGAGGTCACATGTTTTCGGCAGCCAATGGGTTTTTAGTATTTTTTTCAATGTCCCTGTTGTCGTAGTTCCTGTCCCACCTCCCCTGCGCTGTTATTGGTGCAAAAAAGGCGCCAGGGAAGGTGGGAGAGGAATCGAGTTTTGGCGCACTTTACCACGCGGTGTTCGATTCGATTCGAACATGCCGAACACCCTGATATCCGATCGAACATGTGTTCGATAGAACACTGTTCGCTCATCTCTAATCGCTATCCATACCTTTCATTATGTTGCGCTATTTCCTAGAGACTTTGTGTTATATAGAGAATAAAGAGCCTTATAGAGACTCATGGGCCGGGGTGCTAAGGTTCAGCTTGGGTCCCCTACACAATTTCTCCCACATCAGCCGTCCAAGACCCGTCTGTACATTTCAGCAGCATCTCTGGATCTCTTAAGTATCCCATCAACGAACTAGCAAACATCCAGGATACGATACAAGTCTCATCATATATGTTTTCCCTCTTTTCTTTTTTTTTTTTTTTTTTTAAATCTCTACGCCGCCTTCACCACTAGCTACAGGGCTGGTAGTAGTAAATTATACTAGTATACCCCTCTAATGTAAGGCTTAGAGATGTATGGTAGTATACCGCTCTAATGACAAGCTTAGATACCATGGCTCAGCTCTATAGCTCTATGTATGGTAATATACAGGAGAACAGCAGGCACAGCGAAGAGGTCCAGTAGAGGTAACGGAAGGTGAGCATGAATGGTTTTTTTAACGCCTTCCCTGGGCCTCCACCTAAGAGACCCTAGCGTACTATTTGGCGGCCGTCTTAGTTCATCCAAGACAAATCTACATTTTATTGGTTTCATAAAAATAAAAATAATTGGAATATTCGGACTCTGTCCAAGTTGGTTCGCCCATCTCTATAAGATACCTACCAGTGTTGGTCTACACATGGCGCTCCAAAATTATCCGCTTTGGGGGAATAGCGAAAAGCAATGGCTTTTTGGTACCAGGAATACTGAAACTAGTACTAGGAAGAAACTAATTTTGTTTTTTCAAAGTAAGCAGCAATGGGTTTTTCGGGTTTTTTTTTTCCTGTGTTGGATCAGGAAGACACAGCAGTAACAGAAGAGTAGGGAGCAGGAGAGATAACCAGGAGATGATGTCCACTGTGTGGTGGCAATGGCAGTAGTAGTAGTACAGTATGGAACGGGATAGACAGAGCAGGAGGTGATATCTGGCTGTGTAGGGCGAGCAGTAGGAGTGGTATATCTAGAATCACAATGGACAGGATGAGTGACATAATTGGACCGGTGATAAATAGTCCCCACCACACTGTCAGATCTTTTTCTTTTAATGTAGATTGTCAGCCCCACATAGAGCTCACAATGTACATTTTTCCCTATCAGTATGTCTTTGGAATATGGGATGGAAATCCATGCAAACACGGGGAGAACATACAAACTCCTCGCAGATGGTTTTATGCCCTTGGCAGGATTTGAACACCAGGACTCCAGCGCTGCAAGGTTGCAGTGCTAACCACTGAGCCACCGTGTGGCCCCCTAGTAATGGAAGATCTAATCGGTGGCATCAGCTAAAGGTGGGTGAAAATCCTCCTGGATCTGTGCCTGATTTATTTTCACAAGTGTAAGTTTTTCCACACTTATGGAGGACATGACTGACAGGACTTGCTGTGTATCTGGAGTTTATCTTCTTGTTGAGAGTTGTGTTGGCGAGCTGACCACATTTCGAGGTAGGAAATAATATCCTCATTTTGCCTTCACAGTAAGGGTCTGAATATTGAATAGTTGTCCCTTTTCTTGATACTAACAATACACTTGTCAGCATGTCCAAGAACCCAGTTTACTCCTCCACCCTGCGCTGCCATGGAAGGAAAATTGGAGGAAAATGTATCATGCCCCTAAGCCAGTTTTCTAGAGGGTTGATATTGTGGTGCACATGTAGACCAAGGGCAAACATGCACCATAATGCTAAATTTTCACCTTGATCATCACATAATGTATATGTGGCTGGAGCAGGGCCGGCTGGGGCAGTGACGCCTCGGCCAAACAAATTTATTATAACTCTAGTGTGACATAATGGAAATCTAATCCAATTCCTAACTGACATAGATATCCATTATGACTGACTCCTCTTCATGAATCAATTCTTCTCTCTACCATTTGGGGGCTTTATTAAGACTGACATATGAAATGCAAGTCTTAAGAAATGTGGTCTCCTGTCTGGGTAATCATTGACCACGTTCACGCTTCAAATCTTCCGGTGCGGAAGCATCTAGAAGCAGACACAAATTTGGAAGTGTCCTTGTAAGCATAGTGGTCGAGACCACTGACAGGATAGAGATACCAAACTCGAACAAGGAATATAACATTCCAGGTACGTTCACCTGCAGCACATCCAATGTAGTGTATTTAATTATGTGTACCAAATGCTCCACTGATAATCTGTATGTTGGAGAGACCGGACAGCAACTTAGACTGCGCATGAACTCACATCGCCATACTATTAAAGAACAAAGATCTGACCTTCCCGTGTCAAAACATTTTTGCAGGGGGGACCACAACATTACCAATGACATGAAAATTCTGATTTTGAGAGGGAATTTCAGATCTAAGAGAGAAAGACGCATACATGAGTATAAATTCATGACACTGCTTCAGACACTAGAGTGTGGGATTAATGCATCACAGGGGTTCATGTCTTTTTACAGTAGTGTGTGATCTGACAAGGACCTGTAAGTGTTTATATTGTCTCCACCAATTACCACATTGTCTCGACCAAATGTCTCCACCAATTGCTTACATTGTCTCACCAACTACTAACAACCCCCCCTCCTCCTGAAATCTAACACCCTTTGTGCCTGCTCTGTGTATATATATATATATATATATATATATGCATCCTTCAAAAATGTTTTTAAATTTGCTTTGACAAAGGAGCCTTGCGCTTCGAAACGTTAGCCATTTGTCATCATTATGAGTTAGCCATTAAAAAGGTATCAACTACTGAAGATTACCAAGTTTTCGTGTTTTTTTTATATTTCCAACCCACTGGCTAACACGGTACAACAACGAACATTTTCCTTTAGCCCTATGAAATAAATAAGAAATACATTGTGATGGTGAATCACTATTAGGGTTAAAAGCTAGAAACCTTATTAACAACAAATGTTAAAAAGGGGGTATAGCTCCCATGTTAACAAAAGGGACCGACGATTAATGACGTCGGTATTGATGACGTCCAATGTAAACACACTAATTCAGCTAACGCGTTTCCTTGCTATATCAAAGTCATCTGCCGAGAGGGGGCAGCGGGGAGGATAATAAAGCTCTCGTCTTCAGCTAATGATAGAAACAAGCTGTTCCATAGATAGAAAACTCCAGCGATAGCCTACATAAATGCTGATAACAGAGACAAGCAACCTAGCGAAATTTCTATTGACTTGAATTGTTGCCTCTGATGAATTGCTACTTTGATATAGCAAGGAAACGCGTTAGGTGAATTAGTGTGTTTACATTGGACGTCATAAATACCTTTCTGATGTCGGTCACCGCTGGCAGAGCCGACTTTCGCAAGCGTTGAATTTTGACCCACCGCGCGCCGGAAGAAGAGGCCGTTGCTTAAGAAGATGGAGAGCATTCTATCGCAGCATTGGAGACGCCCCCAGTGCTGTTTGAGCACTGTGGCCCGCCCCCAGTGCTGCAAGAGACCTCATTTGCATACTGACAAAAAACGGGATTTCAAGCAAACGGCAACACGGAGAAGACAACGAAAGGTAGGAGAAGAATAGCCTTTCTTAATGCTATTCCGACATGTTAGGGACAAAAAAAATGAGTTTGAATGATAGGATTCCTTTAAGAGACTTTGCTTAAATACTTTGCTCTTCTCTGTGCAAGTGTTCTCTTCGGCTTACATCAAACATAACTACAAGCAAGAGGGTATCACAGAATTTGGTTAGGTCAGCAGGGTATAGGAAAAAAATTGCAATTGCCACAGTGAAACTTTGGTAAACCAAGGTGTGTTTTGGTACAGTAGAAGACTTTATCATGGGAGGACCACATTACTAGATCAGACACAGACCACGAATGACTGCTTGATATGGAAGAGAAATGTGGTTTGTGAGTTGATGGTCAGTTTTTACATTTCTTCCTTCTGCTCAATCCACTCCTGGTTTTGGCTCAAAAACACAGCACAATCTGCAGCAATAAATCTGTGTTTAGGCAACATGGGGCCTCAGCCAGAGACTTCATGTACTTTACATTGCTAATGGTACCTGGAAGGCCATTATAGAGGGAGGGCATGCCAATGGGTGCCTATGATTTGGATTCCGGTGACTGGATCCAATACAATCATTTTGATAAATGTGTGCCACCACCCCGTTTGATATGAGCTGGTTCTCTATACATCAACCTCTTAAGCTTTGTTCTGATCTCATGGTTCCTTAAGCTATAGATGATGGGATTGGACAAAGGGGTGACCACTGTGTAGAGAAGTGACTGGACTTTGGTCACATTACTAGAAAGACCTTTCAATGGGATGACGTAAAGTGTGATCAACGTCTCGTAATACCTGCACACGACTGCCAGGTGAGAGCTGCAGGTGGAGAAGGCCTTTTGTCTTCCAGTAGAAGTAGAGATCTTCATAATGGTGAAGAAGATGTAAACGTAAGTAACAATAATAAAGCTAAGTGGGAAAAGTGTCACTGGTACACCCAAGACAAGGTTCTGGAGTTCAATCATGGAAGTATCTGAACAGGAAAGTGCCATCAGTGACGTTGGATCGCAGAGGAAATGGTCAATGATGGGGCCACAAAACTGAAGCTGGCACATCTGACCGACTGTTATCAGAGTGAGAAGGAACGCAGAAACCCAAGAGCAAGTCGCCAGGAGAGCTCTGTGCTTCAGGTCCATTATAGTAAGGTAATGGAGAGGATAACATATAGCCAGGTATCTATCATAGGACATCACGGTGAGAAGAAAACACTCTGTGATGGCAGAAGAACCGTACAGGTAGAGCTGGGCAAGGCACTCTGACAATGTAATGGCTTCCCCATTTTTCAGTAGGCCAGATTGTATGGTGGGAATGATGATAGAAGTGAGGAGAACGTCTGACCATGACAGGTGGGCCAGAAAAAGTACATGGGAGACCTCAGGCTGCGAGACACAACGATGATGGCAATAATTAGAATGTTACCCCATAAAATACAAACGTAAATGGACAAAAATGGAAGAAATAGAGGAAACTTGAGAATGCCGACATTCTGAAATCCATTGAGCCAAAATTCTGTGACGGGGGTCTGATTGTTAAAAGCCATGAACGAGAGATGTGAACTCACTGGGAGGTCGGGAATGGAGAAGTCAGCGGGTGAGAGAGACCACTAAGGTCACCATTCAGCCATAATAACAACGTGTCTGTGAACAAGAAGAATGGAGGATGTGTAATGGCGTCTTCAGAATCTGCGAGAAAGAAATTCAAGAAAGCGCATAAAGTTTTAATAAAAGTTGGTCTTAGAGCAAAAATACACGTTTATTAAAGATGGATAACAAAAGCAATGTGATCCTTAGAAGGTGTTCAAATTAGATCAATACAACTTACCAAATACAACCAAAATACAATGCAAAACTATAACCCCCGGATGAACAACGTACAACAAATTACACCGTGTCATTATGTAGCAAATATTAGAAGAAAATAAAGAAGCAGTATCTGAATAAAATGTAGGAAGAAGTAGGTTAAGTGGCAACTAATAAAAAACCCAATATGAATTCATCATCAGCAAATGCAACCACTTCTAGAAAAGCAGTAGTTTTGGCAGTTTGCTGGTCTAGAGCATTCAGGCATTTGTTAACACAATGCTAAGGAGTAGAGATGAGCTAGTAGGTAAATACTCGATATTCAATATTCGTTTCGAGTAGCCCCTCGATATTCGACTACTCAAATCGAATATCAAATCCTATTATACTCTATGGGGTGTTAGAGTTAAGTCCTCCATCTTTGTATTTTGTGAGCCATCTTGTACTCTTTCACATATAAACTGTATAAGTATGTATTTTTCTGCTTAAGTCAAGGAGGCCCCTTGTTAGACTTTAAGGAATGTGATAATGAACGTTAATGCATAGGTTGCTAATCATTATCTCTCAAGGGCCTCATTTTGAGAAGATGCAGCTGACTTTGTATATCTCTTATCTCCTTTACATGATGTATGGACACATAACCAACAAAAGTATTAATCTTATGGTATCTGGGCACTCTGTCATATTTTATGGTATATGAAGGTCACTTAGAGTGTGTATAGACACAGGGTCTATGGAACATGTCATCTTATCTCTTTTGCCATGATATATACATATAGACATAGTCTGGGATGTTAGCTCACACATAAGTATTTTGAATCCTTCTTTGTTTCATGGGAAAGTCCATCCCAGTGTGGAAAGTTATAATGAGATGCAGATTATAATGAGCCTCAGCCAATAGCCATGTGCTAGGCTTGTCTTATATCTCTATAACCAATCATGATTGTACTGATTAGAATA
Organism: Leptodactylus fuscus; assembly: GCF_031893055.1. Taxonomy (NCBI): domain Eukaryota; kingdom Metazoa; phylum Chordata; class Amphibia; order Anura; family Leptodactylidae; genus Leptodactylus; species Leptodactylus fuscus. The sequence continues at coordinate 7,997,827 of NC_134269.1, forward strand.
AGCCAAGCCAGCTCTTTGTCTGTAATGTATTTAAACTACCTTTTTCTTACAATAAAATCAGAACTCTTTTGATACACTACCATCTTGTGTCTTAATCAGTTCTCCAGGCCTAAAAGAAAGATGGCTGCAGTCCATCTAGGCCTGTTAATTAATTATCTAATTAGGACCTCTACAACATACGGAGGGATCCATATGTCCCTATCAGGGGGAAAAATGCACGTTCCAGGGGTAGGTAACATTCGATCAAATTAAACTTACCAAGTCCACGAGTGAGGGTCGGGCTGGATTCTCCAAGAAGTCTTCTCTCGTGCAGCTCTGAATTCACTCTGCCAGACATCGGGCCTGGGCAGAGCCGACTGACATTGACATTTCCCATCCCCTGGTTGACCTTGATGGACATATGTCTTGTTTCATCCATACTATATAACTATGTAATGATCCAGAGCACGGCAGCAAATCTACAACACAAAGAATCAAGAGTTTGCAATTGACAAGTCACAGTCCAGACCCCATCCCAATTGAAATGTTGTGGCCAGACCTTATGGGGGCTGTGCAGAAACCCACCTAACCGTGTCTGGCATGGATGGCCGTAGCTCTGGCTCATCTTAATAAATCCCCTCCATTATGTTTCTTCTGATTTCTGCAGTTTGTGACTATCTATGCCTTAAAAATATTCAGCATTAATGGGTTAATCCTAGTTGCCTTAGGTCATATTCACACTGGATGGGGTGGTGTACGACACTGTTTTTGCTATCAAAACAACATGAATTGCAACATAACTCCCAGATAACTGTACCAGATACTACAGCAGTTACAGATCATCACTGGGCTGCGACATACGAGGTGTGTGATGTGTTATGTATCGAGAAGTTGTAATAACGGAATTGTCTTCTAATAGACAGATATAAAAAACGATCAGGGTAAAGTTGCATCAAACTTTAACTGGACTATCTTGTCTTATGTGATATCAAGTTGCAACATATTAGCAAATTCATGTTATAGATTGCTATGTCTGTATCAGCGGATGACGATGAAGAAGCAGTGATGTGTACAAGATACACCACATGTCACAGGGGAGACGTAAGAGCTCAAGGACTGACTCAGGTAATTATTTAACTTCAATAGAAATGTATCGTATTAATGATCTCAATTTACATTATGGCAAAGAATTTTATTATATGCCGTAATACGCCTAGTGAAGGTTTGTTGTCTCCACCTGGAGGCTTCATGTATTCTAGCCACCATAAGAATTTACTCTACAAGTTTATTGACTGAATAACAGAATCCAAGTGGCGTTTGGCTTAATAGAAAGATAGGGGGAATAACTGGGAGTGGGGAACTGTCAAAAGTTGGTGCAAAATTCAAAATTCAAAATTTTCAGGGGCAACACACTGGCTCAGTGGTTAGTACTACAGCCTTGCAGCGATGGAGTCCTGGGTTTGAATCCCGTCAGGTAAACATCTGTAAGGAGTTTGTATGTTCTCCCCATGTTTGCGTGGATTTCCTCCTATTCTACAAAGACATACTGCTAGGAAAAAAATATGCTTTGTGATCCTTTATGGGACAATCTATATTTAAAATTTTAAAAAATCTAAATTTTCGGACATGTGCACTGTAAGTAAATTGACTTAATTATATACAGGAAGAGGCCCTTAGTAAGTTTAAGCATTACCACCATAATAATACCAGCCTGTGGTTGCCCCAATACCCGACAGCAATAATTAGTTAGGTAGTGACTCGTACCTGGCTCGTTCTGGTACCCTTGGTGACACTGAGTATCACGCTAACATGTAGTGGGCACTGTCATGCAGGCATAGGCCACTACCATGATAGTGATATTGTATTAAAACAGAAACAGTGACATAATATATATATTTTTTTTTTTATTGAAATAAATCCCCACATCCCTTGTTAGCCATTTTATTGAATAGCACAACACCGGTCATCAAATCCTACGAAGTAGAAATGAACCTGCAAAACAACTACTTCCAATGTAACACAGAGTAACCAATCTCATGGAATGTGTAAGTGCTGTCTAGTTATTCATATGAATTGCCAGTCAGATCTTGCGACCTGGCTATTCTATTGAATTGATGGGCAGCTCCAGCACTAACAGGTGGCACTACGCAAAAACAAAATGTTACGCCGCATTGAACCATCTGTAATGTTTAACTCTGCCATATATGTGTTTGAGTTATGGTTCCTGGCTGGGTCATACCTACCACAGCACCGAACCTGAGCAAATAAGAATAATATAAACTCATCAAACTAGTTTTGTAGAAGCAGAACGTGAAAAATAAAACTGTACTGTACTGTGTACTGTGTAACTGTAGACTGATGAGAGAGGATGGCGGTGAGATTTTGATTCATTTTATTACAAGAATTTGCTGATGTGTGAAACAAAAGTATAACAATAAACTGATGGCAATAATAAAGAAGTCAGACAAACCGATTCCACAAATTATCTCCTGCGTATGTGTAGGCAGAATTATATAGAGAGGCTCATCAATAATGCAAAGTATCAAGACTTCTATTACAGGCTGCAAAGAGCAGCCTGTAATACAAGAAATGCCAAGACAATCCTGGAAGCCTTCAATTGGTTCCCAGATGTCTTGTCAACATATTTATGGCCTCGGATCACATTCCAAAGACTGGCGATTCTATACAAAATTGCCTAGTTGGGTGGGGCAACATGGTGGCACAGTGGTTAGCACTGGAACCCTGAGTTTGAATTCCGCCAGGAACAACATCTGCGAGGAGTTTGTATGTTCTCCCCGTGTTTGTGTGGATTTCCTCCCATTCTATAAAAAAGACATACTAATAGGAAAAAAGAAAAAAAAACGTACATTGCGATCCCTATATGGAGCTCACAATCTACATTTAAAAGAAAAAAAAAATTGCCTAGTTGGGAAATACACCATTGGGAAAATGGCGATTCAGTCACTTTGACTGAGCTGCTGGGGGCCTTAATGCCATAATTAATGTGGGCACTAGCGCCAGGTCTTTACTGTAGATTACAGCAGAGACACGGCAGCTCTAGAAGCCATGTTTCAATTCCCAACATCCACTGTAATAATGCAGCAGACGTCAGAGTCATGAGTCGTTCATTGGCGCCCCAGTACATAGAACAAGTCCATGTTAGGATGTTGTATCGAGCCACTAGCAGCTTCACTAAGACATTGACTCTGCTGCTCGCTGCTTCCTAGGCATGTAAAGGTATAATATGTTATATGTGCAACCCCGTACAACATAAATGACTGACTGCCCCAAAACATCCCATAATATCCATATACATTAGGTATTTCACAAGCAATTTAGGGTATATGTCACATTTAATGGTATATAAGTTTAACCACTTCAGTACCGGGCCAATTTGTGGTCCAGGACCAGACACACTTTAGGTTTATTTTGTATGTGCGGTTTTGAGGGCTGTAACATATTTCTCGTATGTCTCAGTCAACTAATTTTTGCGTCTTTTTTCGGGGACACATAGGGCTTTATTTTTATGTTGTTTTTATTTTCGAATGTGTTTTAATTTTTTTTTTATATCCGGGAAAATATAAACAAAATAGGAGGGAAATTGTGTCTGGTTTTCAATTTTTTTTTTTTTTTTTTTTTTTTTTTTAAATTTAATAACACAAAGTGTCACTGAAAAACTTTATAAAATAGTTTTTCCTCTCCGTTATGGTAATTTTTATTTTGTATGGTGTCGTCGGGGGTGGGGCTATAACCTTCAATAACGGCATTTATTAGCGTATTATTTATTTATTTTTATTATTATTTTATTTACATTTTTTTTTAAACTTTTTTATTATATTTTTATTTTATTTTTTTTCCAGATTGTGTCCCCATAAGGTGATAAAAGAACTTTGGGGACATCTGATCACTTTTTTTTTTGTATTGGAGGCTGATTTCTCCTATAACTGGGGCTGCTACATTTAACCTCAGTTGCAGGAGGAATCCAGCCTCCTGCACACTGTATACGCAGTATACAGAGCTGATCTGGGTCCTGTAGGACCCAGCAGCTCTTGCAAGATGCTGCTCCAGGGGGATCACGTGACCCCTGGGTCAGAGGGCGGTCGCATCACGGCGGCGCTCATAACCATATATACAGCGCTCATTGAGTGCTGTATACACAGCGATGGAGAAGGCATGGGAGGTAATAAATCTTCCCTGCCATCTCTCTGGGAGCTCCGGCTGAAGTTACAGCTGGCTCCCAGCTTCAGTAGCTGAACGATCTCCGTTCAGCTACTGTGTTCTGACTGGACGTACAGGTACGTCCTGTCAGAACTAGGCAACCACTTTCCGGACGTATATAGTCTATGGGCGGTCCGGAAGTGGTTAAGTACATACAACAGTAAGATAACATGGGCAACATTGTAAGGTAAGAAGCCCAACAGTAACCCATAATAAAAGTCCAAAAGCATATTGAACGTTCATATGAGGTTACTCTCCGACATACAGATCTGGGTGGTTTATATTCCTACTCATGTTTCAAGGCTCGTAAAGGTGAAGAACATTGAGTTACATCGATAGCACTAGATAGACTATTTCTTCTTGAGGAAGCTAATTTCCACAATTTTGCGTCACGTATTTGTGGATTCAGATTAAAATGCGTGAAAATGTTCAATGACATGAATCGATATGGAGTACTAGACCTAAAAATATTTTGAGAAATTGGAAATTTAAAAAATATTCTTAAATACTAAAGTAAAAGCTTTTCTGATCTCCTGGTTCCTGAAGCTGTAGATAATGGGGTTGAACATAGGAGTGATCACTGTGTAGAGAAGAGAGAGGATCTTGCTGAGATTGAGTTGACGTCCTCCGCTTGGGCTGAGGTAGATACTTATGAGGGAACCATAATAAGAGCAAACCACGGCCAGGTGAGAGCTGCAGGTGGAGAAGGTCTTCTGCCTGCCGGTGCTGGATGATATGCTAAGGATGGCAAAGCCTATGCAACCGTAGGTGACAATGACAAACACGAAAGGCAAGAGAACGATGAAATTTGTCAAAACGAATGTTTCTATTTCTACATCAAAAGTATCGGAGCACGAGAGCTTTAGAATGGGGCCCAAGTCGCAGTAGAAATGGTCAATGATGTTCGAGTTACAGAATTCCAACCTGCAGAGAAGTATGAGCGTTATCGATACAAAGAGGAAGCCAAGCATCCATGACCAGACCACCAGGTGCAGGCACAGGCTCAGCTCCATGATGGAGACGTATCTCAATGGGTTACAGATGGCCAAATACCGATCGTATGACATGGCCGTGAGCAAGTAACACTCCGAAGCAGTAAAAGACCCAAACAGGTAGAACTGAATGAAGCAGCCAGTGAAGGATATTGGGCTTCCTTCTCTTAGGATGACGTGAAGCATGTTGGGCATAACATTTGTGGTGAACAAGAGATCACATAACGACAAGTGGCAGAGGAAAAAATACATCGGAGACTGGACAAGGCGACTTCTCAATAACAACAAGATGATGAGAAAGTTCCCACTTACAGTGACCATGTAAATGATGAGGAGGAGAGTAAAAAATGGGATCTTGAAGTGATGAAGGTCCTGGAAGCCGAGAAGGAAAAACTCCGTGACTGCAGATCGGTTCCTTAGGAAATGTCCCTAAAGACATTATAAATTGTCAATTTATGGCACATGCAATACAATATAGACACATATCAGACAATACAATAGCAAGTCTTCCTGGAGTGCACAGGTCCCCTGTAACACAACCTTGAGTCACACACCTCAAGGTTCCTACTTTAAGTACCAATACCTCAACACCCGCTCCCCGACTCCACCTAGTGTCTTCATAAACGTGCCGACCACTTACTACCCCTAGCAGCGCTCTGCCACTACCATCCACACAGTTCCTGTACTGGTACTAGTCTGACTGGGCCAGCACTTACTGTATCACCTCCTCTTCTCTCTGAAATAAAAGTTCGGAGTCACTCTCTAGGAGACTCACTAGAGGGCGCTCACCAGTATCTTCTAGGACCTATGCTGATATCTAGGAGTCAGAACAGTGAACCAATAGGTCGGAGGAGCTGTCTTATTACAATCATGTTCTGCCCTACTCAGATACAAAGATGTATTTCTGTATCTTAATGTTTAGGGCTGCATAGAAGGGCACCGCAGGCTGTGGGGTGTGAAATCCTATCCTACACTATCGTCACAAATAACTTGATTTACTTCCGATATATCAGAGGTAAATGTGTCATCACTATACCTCTGTATTATTTGTAGGGTCATTTTAAGTGGAAATTCCAGACATGAACATTCATCACCGAATTACAGGGTAGATGATACAGTACATTGTAGTTTCATAGATGTTACTGTTTGGTCTACAAGATTATAACACCGTCAATCCACTAGAAGGTAGCTGGGGTCAAGGATAACAGCCACAATGTACTTACATGGGGACAACAGAGCAAGAGTTTACTTTTATTTATTTATTTTACTTATATAGCGCCATCATATTCTGCCGCTCTTTATAGACATTCAGTCATGGTCGCACAATCTACATTCCCTATCAGTATATCTTTGGTGTGTGGGAGGAAACCGGAGTACCCAGAGGAAATATTAGGTAACAGTTCAAGGAATTGTGTTAAAGGACAAACTTCGCTCTACAACACCTGGATTTAATGTATTCTTTGAATAAGGTACAGTTTGAGATGGGCCTGAAGAGTCTCTCGAGCTGCAGAATCCATGACTGAATTGGCCTTGATATCTGCAAAAGATTGAGCAGGACGCTTATTTTTTCTGCATCCTGCTGCGATCTCTGCATCCCATTGACAACAATGGGAGACATAATCTCGGCAGACTCTGCCACTAATTCGGGGGGTGGAATTGGCTTCCAAACAAGTGGAAAGCTCCTTCATGTGAACTTAACGTAAGGGTAGACAGAAATGAGGTTGAAGATATAGAGGTGCAGCATTGTGAAGAGCTTTGTGGGTGAGGGTGATACAATGTAAACTTATTTTATAATGAACGGGCAAGGAGAGCAATGACCAGTACAGGGTGGAGGGATTGTTGTAGCAGTTGCAAAGAGGAGCCTGGCTGCCAAATTCAGGAGAGAAGTTAGTGAGGGGGAGACCTAGTAAAGAAGTACAATAGGGGGACCATCAGGGGTTTTGCTGTTTCCACAATAAAAGCGTAAGTCATCTCGGAGATGTTTCAAGATACATGCAACTGATTGAATAATGGAAGTGAGTGAAGGAAAGATCCAAGTAACACATAAAAGACAGTGTGCATACTGCCCAGGAGTTATGGCAGGACTTAAAACTCGCATGAAAATGTCAGGTTTAGTAGGGTTAATAGTTATTAGAAACAAAAAGATCAGTAAAGAGAAGACATGATGTTAGAGATAGCAGAGACAAAGTTGCAAGAGTGATATCCCAGGAGGTGGTAAATAAAGATGGTGCTGATGGTTTGTCCAACTGGGACTGTCCATGGAGAAAAGGACTTAGGACTGAACCTTGGAAGCCCCAACAGCAAGGGAATGGGAAGAAGAACAGAACTGGGAAAGGATATGATGAATAAGTCAGTGACATAGGAAGAGAACCAAAGAGAGGTGTCCTTTAGTCCAATAGAGTGTAACATACTGAGGAAGAATTGGTGGCCTGTGGTGTCCAACATTGTCAAGCAGAATGAGAAGAGGATGGAGGTCATTACATTTGGTGGACTTTTGTCAGGGCAGTTTGAATTGTAAACCAGAGATAGTGAGGGGTCAAGAAGAGACAGCAGAGTAGGCAATGGTAGACCAAATATTCTAGGAGATTAGATATGAAGGAGAGACCAGAGCAGGGTCAGTAGTAATACATGAGGTCAAGATTTATTTTGTATTTCCTTTGTAATGGGTTATACGGCAGGTTTACATGAGTTGTGGAACAAACTAGAAGAAAGGGAGAGGAATACACTTCAGCTAGGTGAGTAGTGACAGCAGACTTACCTCTGTAGATATCTGCTCCATGGTCCCTGATAATCTCCGCTGTGGAAATTTGTTCATTTTTATATCCTGTAGAACAAAAACAAGGATATTATTATGTTATGTTCTTATTTTAAATAGCAAAGGTCCATATACACCAGAGACTTGTATGAAGATCAGACTAAGGTACTAAGGGAGCATAGGTGGATCCTGGGGAACATCCACCAGGGTATACAGATAATGAACGGAAAATACACCTCAATTATAGATTAGCGCAAATACAATATGAAGAAAATAAAAAACAGAACAATTGAGAGATAGTTGGGTTATATATCCTAAGAAACTTTAAAAATCGTTTTTTTGGCATCGGCTTATTTTGTGCCAAATTTATCAAATGCTGCAGATTACTTAAAAAACGACTGCATAATTTAGACTAACACTTCTGTCCTGAGATCTTGCTCCACTTTCTGCACCACTCCCTTACTGGGGTGAAATTGCAACAATTTCTGCAACTTTTTAAAAAGTTGCATTTGATAAATTTGCTGTACCAACAGCTCGACGGACTATCCATACCTACTTTTACACTTTTCAAAATTATAAACAGTGGTGTAAACATCTAAAATGTTGCAAAATTTTTGCACAAATAAGCTAGAAAATTAGCGTCTCTTTAATGTATGACTTGTTGAAGTCAGCATTCTGGAATTTGTGGAGCGCATGGTTTGTTGCAAATACTCGCTCTTGTGAGGCCTTGTACAGTAGGAGATTGGATTATTATTATGTATTAGATGCCATAAAGACAGAATCATCTTCTGAATTGTTGATAGACATGGAAGACTGTCCAGGTTGTTGGGGGCCAGGGGCCCATGATCGAACCACAATATGCCAAGCAGATGTTACTCCAGCCTTGGCTGACCCTCACTTTCTCTAACCTACCCAAGGACATGTCGTCCAAATTTCCCTGATACACAATGTAATGACGTTGCATCCAAGAAATACCATCTACTCACACAGACACGTTGTCACCAGTGTTTACTCAGCAATAGGAAACATCAGAGAGCTGATACATTGAATCAAACCCTTTTATATGTCAGGAAACTAGACAAGAACGCTCCCACCTTTTCCATGAACTGCTGCTGTTAGGATAGCAGATGCAGATGAGCCAATAGTGAGAACCAGCACTAGATATACTGATCCGAATGGTTAATATGGTGCTGAGTGTCCAACACCCCCCCCCCCACACACGCACACACACCCGGGCTGCAACAACTCCAACCTCACAGTGGTGTTCACCAGACGCCCAGATGGTGGGGATGGACTTTGCAGCACTACTGGGCAGAGCGGTATGAGTTGGAAAATGCCAAAAACACAGCGCACCACAAATTACAGCAGAAAAAGAAACTGGGAACTCTTACCAGAAGATCTTCAGGGTGTGGTGTAGGTCCAAGGAACCAGAAGGCAGCTTCAGGTGGTGATCAGCAGGTGGCAGCAGAGAGTCAAAGTGTAGTCGTTAAATCTGAGTTATCAATAAGAGGGCTGTGCAGTACAGTGGGAAATCCAAAGGGAAGGTCGGGAAGACCGGATCAGTAACAGGAGAGCTAGAGCAGTACAAAAACGGGTTCAGGAAGCAGAGGTCTAACGGCAAGCTGGGAGAGGGCTGCACAACATTGCAGAGGCTCCGACCTTACTCCTAACAAGGGGACTGGGATTGCTGAGAGGAGAGGGCTGGCAACCCTTGCACAGCATTGAGGAGACTCCGACCTTACTCCTAACAACTGCTCACTTCTACCTAGATCAAAGGCTCTCCCAAGATGACAGGTCTGTAGGGGTCGATCGATCTAGGCTGACTAGTGCTTGTGATACACTGATTAAAATACATTAAAACGTTTGACATCTCAAGGGACTGAACCTCTGATAGTTTTAAGGGGCATTAGAAAAATAAATATATGTTTTACTAAAAATCTAAAGAAAAATCCAGAAAGTAACAAAACCTCTCACAACAACATCAACGGAAATAAATTGTGGGGTGTCGATGGAATAGGATGGCTACTTGGGAGATCCAGCCCTCAATCTAGCTTCTTTGAAACTGACAGCCACTGATACCCTCAATATGGGTAAGAGATTGTCAAGAGAGGGCCTCCAGGTACTCCGACACCCTCTGACATCTGCAGCATAAAGGGGTTCCTCGCCCTGCTATTCTCCTCTCCTCACCACGGGCACCTTGGCTCAGCCCGGCTACTTCCACAACTCTGGCAGCATCTCTGCGGAGTGGCTCCCCTCTCCATGTGACAGCTTCAGATGTGTCTGCACTGCCACAGTGATCCCGATGAACTGTTTTCAACAGGCTCTCCAGCTATCTCTACTGTCCCCCAATGGGATATCTTCTCAGGGGGTTGATCCCTACAGTTGCCAGTACCATAGGGGCCCACCTCTCCAACCTTCACCCCAATGGACTCTGCTGCCGCTGATTGGGCCATTGATCGGATGCTGATATTGGGGAGTCCCCCATTTTGTTTCCTGCCATGCTCCAGGGAGATGGGACACCATGCTCCCCAGCCTCTGCACCTGATATGAGATGCCTAGCACTGGTCCCCTATACAACTGTGACATCACCATGGTCCACCTTTATTGCTCAATTGCCTACAAAGAAGGACTTTAAGTAGCTTATCGATTAAGTTATTGAGACTCTACAATGTATTTGAGACTTTAAAAGATGACCACAATGCCACTATATCCTATTTCGTTTGATTATGTTAATCTTGCACAGTCCCAAGCCCTGAAGGATATACAATACCATCCTGAAGACATCGACAACAGGAGCCAGTTCATCAATATTAGAATAGAGTCTGCCGTAGGCCACCCGGGAGGAGGACCGCCAAGAGGACATTTACAAACTCATCCTTATACAACCACTATCACATAAAATCAAGCTGGTCAGGGATCATTGTTCTCTCCACCAGAAAAGTCACCAAATCTATGTCTAGAGACCTGAGAGTGATCTGGCAAAAACTAACATGTCTGGTGATTTACGAAAAGAAGAAAATCCTAAACTTTCTTTTTTTCATCTTCTACTTACTTTCATAATTTTGGGTTAAGAAGACAGGACCACCATATCTGCTGTGGTGTAAGGTATAAGTAGGTGAAACAATAGTGCCCTTGAGGAATAAAGCTCATCCATCTTCCCCTCGGTATTGACGTGAGCATTGGAACGGGAGGGAAATTAGTTTGTTGATAGTTTTGGAGCTTGTTCCTTTTTGAAATGGGTTTCTTGGAGAAATAAAATCTTAGATTGTAGTTTCTTGAAGAGTAGGAGTAGGCTGTGTCATTCCTGTTGGGCATCTAAGCTATGGATGTTGAAGGTTGTGGCTAAGGGTGAGGCCCCAGAGTGGAACTTCTGTCCCATCAGAAGGATGTCCACAGCTTAGAGTTCCTGACTGCCTCCTGGAACAACATGGTTGAGGGCTTTCAGGAAAGCCCTATTGGGACTCCAAATCCCCCCTTGCCTCACCTTCCCATTTTGTCCTCGTCTATGCTCTTCATTGTTCCCATGTTTTGTGATGCTGCCTACTGCAATGTTTGATAGTTTGGATTTTGTAATTGTTTTATTTTTTCATTGTTCCCTTCGTAAATTTTACTTGAGCGATAGGAAATCTTATCCAAATAGAAAAAGTTTATCCTGAACATTTAATGTTCTTGTGTTATTATTCTGCAATCTAATTGGACCACCAGGGGATTGTGTAGATGAGAAGCGTTCAGGAGTCTATTGAATCCTGAAGATATAAAGCTAGGTTTTCTATGATGAGTTACACTGCGGCATCGCTATATCACACTTCACTGAACTCTGAGATACATTGTATCGATTCATTTATTTATTAAGGAGAGAGAACAAGGATCAAAGGCAGAAATTCTGGTGGATAAGAAATAATCCACTTACATCACTGATTTATATTTATTTAATTGGAGAAATATACATATTAAATCTGCAATAAAATATATAAGGTATAATTATATTATTATTATTATTATTATTATTATTATTATTATTATTATTATTATTATTATTATTATTTTATTTTTTATTTTTTCAAATATCAAAAATTTGAGTTGGAATTTTTTTTTTTTTTTTTTTTTTTTGTAATGCTTCTACCTCATGGAGACTTTCTTCTCTGGATCAACATTGTAGGATAATAGACTGAACTACATAGACACTTTTTTTTTCAGAATTACCCACCATTACAATGATATCCAGGAATTATTCATGAAATCCTTGCTTATTAACTACAGATGTGTCCTCTCTTGGTTGGACACCTCCAGATCTGTGAGTCATCATCTTTATTTCCATCTATTGAGATCTCCGAAAATAATAAGTATATCTATGACATTGGTGGCTTAAGAAAGCCTAAGATGAAGCTCTCATCTTCATATGGCACCAGAACTATGTTTCTATGTTTTAAGGGCATCGGAATTTGGTGCTTACTTTTTACACGGACTCTTCCTGAAATCAATGAACATTCACGTCAATGGGATTTGTCGTGCATGATTTTGGTGGATTCTGATTGAAAAATCCCATTGAAATCAATGCCAGAAAAATTCTGCCCGGCCAGTGAGGAAGTTCATGCAAAAATTTTAGTGTGTAAATTGCCCTGCCCGGCTTTAACTTCTCTGCATTACACCTGAAACAGTGAGGATTACTGATTCTGATAAAGAAACCGGGGACAAAAGTGGATTCCAAGGCAAAAGTTGTTCAAAGTTTAGGTAAGTGGGTATATCAGACATGCAGTATACACACTCAGTATACATGCAGGACCAGCCCAAAATATTGTAATAATGTTCCTTTTTTTTTTAACACATGAAATAATTTTATTTTATTTTTGAGTATCCAACACACTATCGTTGAGCTATTCTTTGAAGCACTCAAAAAATGGTTGAATTGAATTGGTTGTGTCTGGTGCCTGTACTATACTCTGCATGGAGCCAGAAGTAGTCAATGTGTACACATAAAATTATACTTACCAAGTCCATGAGTGATGGTCGGGCTGGATCCTCTGAGACGTCCTCTCCCCGGCGCAGCGTCCCCTGGAATTCACTCTGCCTAGGCATCCGGCCTAGGCAGAGCCGACTGCGCATGCGCGTGCATGCCCACACATGCGCAGTCGGCTTTGCCTAGGGCGGATGCCTAGGCAGAGTGAATTCCAGGTGGAAGAAGATGCGGGACGCTGCACAGAGAAGACTTCGGAAAGGTAAGAGAAGAACCAGCGTTGATTGGTAATGTATAGCATTCTGCCAATCAACGCTGGTTCTGCATCAAACCTTAAACTTCGAACAGCTAGTAGTGTTCGATCGAGTACGAGTATTTCGAATACCGTAGTATTCGATTGAACACCTACTCGATCGAACACTACTCACTCATCTCTACTTACTACTACATAACTTATGCAATCTATATAGTACTACAGTATGCAAACAATCACATTAATACACGACAAAGAAAATAAAGTTATATTTTCAAAAAGTTTTGTAAATGGAAAAAAAACTTAAAACAATAAAAATGTGCATTATTGGTATTGCCACATTCGTAACCTGATTGATATAAATATTGCATTATTTATTCTTAAAGGGATCCTATCATTAAAATGCCATTTTTTCTGACTCTTAAGAAAGGCTATTCTTCTCCTACCTTTAGATGTCTTCTCTGCACCGCCATTCGGTAGAAATCCCAACTTTCGTCAGTATGCAAATGAGTTCTCTCGCAGAACTGGGGGCAGTCCCCAGCACTCAAACAGCAACAGGGGCGTCTGGAGTACTCTGTTGCACTATAAGAGCATACTGCGCATGCGCAGTATGCTCGCGTAACAGCCACAAAAAAATTGGCCGCGGGCATGTGCAGTCGGCTCTGCCCGAGGCCCGATGGCAGAGCTGACTGCGCAGGCATAGAAGTTTGAAACCTGCGCTGGAAAAAGACGTGGGGAGAGGCTATTCCAGCTGAAGATGAAGAATTCTCTCATAGCATTGGGGACGCCTCAAGCGCTGTTTGAGCACTGGGAACCGTCCCCAGTGCTGCGAGAGAACTCATAGAAATACCGAAGAAAAATGGGATTTCTACCAAACGGCGGTGTGGAATATAGCATTTTAATGATATAATCCCTTTAACAAAAACAAAAACAAACAAACAAACAAAAAAATCTTAAAAAAATCTTATGCACCCCAAAATTGCACAAAACCAACCTTTTTTTTTTTCCATAGAAAACAAGCTCTCACGTAGCTCCATTGCCAGAAAAAATCAAAAAGTGATTCTGCTAATTCAAAAAATTTATATTAATGTGAAAAAAAAGAAATTTGGTATTAATGTAATTGTATTGACTCCGGAAAATGGTACAACATTTATAACATATAATGACCTCCAGAATTTCTGCTGTTTTTCTCATTTTCCCCAAAAAAGAGATAATAGAAATGGAACGGTGAGGTATAGACACGAAAAAGATTAACAAAAAAACCTCCTCCTGCAAAAAACAAGCTCTCATACAGCTAAATTCACAAAAATATATAAAAAAGTTATGATCTTGTTAAGCTGCAACACAAAAACTAAAAATAAAGAAATGCCTGGTGAGTATGTCAGGTGGAGTGTGATAGGTAGCAGCACCACAGGGCACATAGTGATGTTTTCTCTGTCATCCAATCTGCTCTAAAAAGTGATTAAAGATTAGAGATGAGCGAGTAGTACTCAATCGAGTAGGTATTCGATCGAATACTACGGTATTCAAAATACTCATGCTCGATCGAGTACCACTCGCTATTCGAATGGAAAAATTTGACGCAGAACCAGCATTGATTGGCCGAATGCTATACAGTCGGCCAATCAACGCTGGTTCTTCTCCTACCTTTAGAAGTCTTCTCCATGCAGCTTCCCCGCGGCGTCTTCTGGCTCTTCATTCACTCTGCCAGGCATCGGGCCTGGGCAGAGCCGACTGCGCATGTCTGCTTGTAGTGCCCAATGCCTGGCGGAGTAAATTCAGAGCCGGAAGACGCCGCGGGGACGCTGCACGGAGAAGACTTCTTGGAGGATCCAGCCGACCCTCACTTGTGGACTCGGTAAGTGTAATTTGATCGAACGTTGCCTCCCCCTGAAACGAGCATTGTCCCCCCATAGACTATAATAGGGTTCGATATTCAATTCGAGTAGTCGAATATTGAGGGGCTACTCGAAACGAATATCGAACCTCGAACATTTTACTGTTTGCTCATCTCTAATAAAGATCCCATGATAACTTCTTCTCTTCCTACCTACAGAACATGATTCGGTTAAACTCCACGATATTCACTGATTTCTTCCTCACCGGATTCCAGACTCTCGACAACTGCAAGACACTTTTTTTTATATTTACACTTAACATCTATGTCCTGACCTTGTGTGGGAACCTTCTCATTGCCTTCTTGGTGTCCACCAGTCACCTTGCCCAGTCCCCCATGTACTTCTTTCTAAGCCACCTATCAGTTTGTGATTTTCTATTCTCCTCAAACATTGTCCCCAACATGATGCACGTCACATTAGAGGGTGGAAGCGCCATCTCATTTTCTGGTTGTCTCCTCCAGTTCTATATTTTTGCTTCTTGCACTGCCACTGAATGCTATCTTCTCACAGTCATGTCCTTTGACCGTTTCGTGGCCATATGTGTCCCATTGCGTTATTTCTCAATCATGAACAGAAAGCTTTGCCTACACCTGGCACTATGGTCTTGGTCACTTGGTTTTCTTTTTGTCGTAATAACTGTCTCATTGATTTGCCAGTTGGATTTTTGCAGCACTATGACCATCAACCACTTCTATTGTGACTTCATTCCGATGCTGGAACTTTCTTGCTCCGATGTAACGCCCGTCATCATAGAAACATTTTTCTTTGCCCTTGTCATAGTCTTACTGCCTTCTCTGATTGTTCTAGGTAGCTATGTCTCCATTTTCTGGACAATCGTTGGGATATCCTCATCTACAGGAAGAAGGAAGGCCTTCTCCACCTGCAGCTCCCACCTACTTGTTGTAGGCACCTATTATGGTTCACTGCTTGCTATATATTTGTTCCCTTCTGGAGGTCAATCTGATAACATTAATAAGATTTTATCTCTTCTCTACACTTTGGGGACGCCATTGTTAAATCCAATGGTATATTTTTTCAGGAACCAAGAAATCCAGAAGCACTTTTCTAGAATCCTACTTTTCATAAAAATATCCAAGCATTTATGAACTAGTGAAAGTTAGAATTGAAAAGACCATGTATGAGCAGAAGTCTAACCTGAAGCTCCTGGGAATCCAATGCAAAATACGAGCTGTGGCGTCCACTTACCATTTGCTACCTAGAGATAGGCGAACTGCAGTAAATAGTTTAAACAGCAGTGTTTTTGTCCCTTGGAGTGAGTAGTGTCTTTAAAAAGCTGAGTTTTTGGCCCTTGGAGTGAGTAGAGCAAAACATTGATTTGCAAGCCCTTGCGGGGGTATACATGAAAAATTAAAAAATAAATAAAATTTTGGAAACATTCAAAAGTAGGGACTGGGGTTGTAGGAAGAGAAGGAGGAGGAGGAAGATGAGAGGGATGAAGAGGAAGAGTAAATTGGGTGCTGGCAGCCTGTCTCCAGTACATGGACTCTGGAGCTGATACCCAGCTGGGTATCCACGTCCATGTCCTTGCCCACGCCCCCTGCTGCTACGCTGCATGATTTTCTAGCTAGCTATTATTGAGCTCTGAAAAGAGCTGTTATTCCCAATTCCTGCCTAACAAAGCCCTGTATTGCTCTGTATCGCACTGACAGTCTGACACCACACTCTCCCTATCACTCCAAAACGAGAATGAGACAAAGATGGCCGACACTATTCTTATGAATGGGAGGTCACATGTTTTCGGCAGCCAATGGGTTTTTTCAATTTTTTTCAATGCCTCCGTTGTCGTAGTTCCTGTCTCACCTCCCCTGCACAGTTATTGGTGCAAAAAACGCGCCAGGGAAGGTGGGAGGGGATACAAATTTTAACTGCGTATACGGCCTGGTATTTGATTGTGAACGAATACATCGTTATACGAATATCTCTAGGTATAATCTTGGACAAATTCAGCAATGTCCGTTTAGGCCCAAAATTTGAATAGTTATACTACAGGAAGAATAAAATGCAAAAAAAACCACACCTCTCCTGGGCTCTGCTATCTGGCAATCTCCGACATTCCGTAAGGTCTTCTGGCCCCAGGTCACTACTGAGGCCTGTTATTGGACCTGAGCATGGTGTCATATGACCCACAGGAAAAAACAACCTTCATTAAATTAATTTTAAACTTCAAATCAAAGAAATAAAAACACGACAACTTTTTAATGGAAGATAAATGGCCGTGGTGTTTTATTTATGGGGTTACCAATCCAACAATAAATAAATATATAATTAAATCATCATTAAAACTTCAAACTTTATAAATATTAAATAAATAATTAGAAGCAAAATACCATAAAACCAAATAACAATACAGTAAACTTACAGTCCTCCCAGCGATAGCTGGGCGACTAAAACCCCCACATGGCCTTGACTAACTAGTCAAGGCCCCCCCCCAAAAAAAAAAAAAACACCAACAGCCCATTTTCAATCATATTTTGTAACCCTACATTAAAAATATTGTTACCAACATCATTTAAATGAACACTATCTTTCCTGTAAAGCCCTGAAATAAAACCTTCTAAATCAATGTGGCGATAGGAAAAACCACCTAAACAAGGTAAGTATTTAGACATGGATCTGTTTAACCGCTTTCTAATTCTATCCAAAAAATTAGTTGCACTATTGTTCCAAACTAACCTGGGGATTAGTTCAGAGAAAACCAAAATAATGCCAGGAAATAAGCATTTCAAGAATGCCAGATCTCTTTTCATTTCTGACATAAGATCCAATGTATTAACTTTGCCAATATCATTCCCACCTAAATGAATAATAATTACATGAGGATTTGGCCATAAAAAAACTTAACTTTCTCACTTCACTAATCAAGGACTTCCACATCATAACGCGGATGCCCTTCCAGAAAATTCTCACAGCATTTAAATCAAATGATACATTCTCCTTGTAATTTCTCACGTGCGCTCTCTTCAGGGCACAATAAATAAAAGAATGACCAAATAGCCAAATTATTAATGGATCACCTAGAATAAAGCAAAACCAGTTACAACAACAATAATTCAGGTCTTATGTACAGCTTAAAATGATGTCATTCCCATCTGCCAATCTTTTTTATTATAGCATCATCTAGACCCATTCTTGCTGCTTCAGTAGCAGCTCCAATCCTGAAAGAATGAGCTGAGATTTTAAAATGTTGCAAACCCAACTGACATAAACATTTTCTAAGGACAGAGTTGAATTGAAACTTTGTTAACAGCTTAAGATTTGCCATGACTAAGGGGTAGAGTACCTCGAAACGTGTCGGCGTTTTTTTTTACTTGTTGTTTGTTATTTTTTCTTCTGTTATATCATGTACATTATTATGGATTTTTAAGAAGATTTATTAAAAGTTGAATTTTAATTGGACCAAAGTATTGCGGACCTCAACAATTTGTTACCTTCACATGAAAGCTTTTCTCTTTGGAGTCCAGAGATTTGGAAGGTCGTGCACCCTTTGGTTTCCACTATATGGTGAGTGACAGTGTCTGCTTTTTTTGAACTTTTTTAAGATTTGCATGTAGCAAAAAGTTACCAACCGTATTGGGTCTTGTTACTAACCACTTTGCTACAGTAGCAATGGGACAAATATTCCTCTGCTGCAATGCATATAATTGAATAAAACAACCCTTTGCCAATTGATCAGTTTTGGACCTGCGCAAGAAAATTGTCAATATGTTATCATCCAATTGAACATCTTTTATATCCAAACCTGATTTAGAACAGCTGTTTTCTGCCACCAACTCCGAAATCCGCAACGCTGAAAAAAAGGCAACTGTAAAAGCAGTTCTAAATAAAGATAACTCAAATTGATTAAAACAGATCACTTCTAACACCTCCCATAATTTCTCTAATAATGCAATTGATATTGGCATTCTTCTTGGTTGAGGAGGTACCATTCTGTGATGCCCCTTCAACATTTGTTTCACCAAAAATTGGGAAGCTAAAGGTGGATTACCTGACAACTTCAGAAAGAATGATATTCCAACTAATTGCTTCTGAATTGATGCACTTGATAAACCTTTTTGCATAAGATCGCAGATAAAAATCAATACTAAGGCTACATCAGTTGCTAGGCCATTAACTCCTATTGAATTACAAAATTAAATCCAGTCTTTCCATGCAGCCGAGTAATCAGCCCATGTTCTCGGTGCAATGGATGCTCTTAAATTCTCACCAATCAATCCCAAATAAGGTCCCAAAGATGTACTGGATACGGAATCCCAAATCTCTCTGCATTCGGTACCAGGGTAAAAAATTGATCTAGCTGCAAACAAGATAAGGAATCGGCTATAACATTATTTCTCCCTGCTACATATCTCACTTTAATCCACACGTTAAACTTCAAGCAACACAAAACTAAAAGCCGTAACAATTTAACCACCATTTCTGACTTAGAAGAGAGTATGTTGATAGCAAACACCACTCCTCGATTATCTGAATACAATAAAATTCTTTTATTTTGGAAAACTGAACCCCATATAACTACTGCTACTACTACAGGGAATAATTCCAGTAAAACAATGTTCTTCACAATATCATTCTCAAACCAAACCTTAGGCCAACGCTCCGATGACCATTGGCCCTGACAAAAAGCTCCATACCCAATTCCACCAGCTGCATCAGTAAATAATTGAAATCCATCTGACTCAATGAACTCTGACTGCCAACAACTAGAACCGTTATAATGTGAAAGAAACTCTAGCCATAGATTTAAATCCTCTTTTAGACTTCTAGTCAATCTGATGTGTGACTGTGGTGACTGTAAACCACACGTAGCTCTGTATAAACGTTTACAAAAAACTCTACCGATCGGAATTACTCGCCCAGCAAAATTTAACAAACCTAGGAGCGATTGCAACTCTTTTAGCGTGACTTTAGCTGTAGCTAAAAAAATCAACCAGCAATGCTTTCATCTTAACAATTTTCTCTATGGGTAAATGAAATTCCATTTTTTTCTGAGTCAATAACTATTCCTAAAAATTCTAATGACAAACAAGGTAACACAGTCTTTTCATCTGCAATCGGGATTCCAAAACAATTACGAATCTATAAAAACTTAGACAATAACAAACTACAACCATCAGAATCCGAACTACTTACAAACAAGAAATCATCAAGATAATGAACAATATTAACATTACCCGCTTCTTTCACCTCTACCCAATTCAAAAATGAAGAAAAAGCTTCAAAATAACTACATGATCTACTGAATCCCATAGGAAGACACTTGTCGAAATAATACCTACCATCAAACTGAAAACCTAACGAATTAAAACCTTTCGGGTATATTGGCAGCAAGCGAAAAGCAGACTTAATATCCACCTTTGCATGCCAGGCCCCATGCCTGCATCTCCTTAACAATACCAATGCATCAACAAAAGAAGCATATTCAACTGTACATTCTTCTTTTAATAATTCATCATTCAGAGAATGATGCCTGGGGTAGGACAAGTGGTGTATTAATCTAAATTCCCCAGGTTCTTTCTTAGGAACGATACCCAAAGGGGAAATTCTAAAGTTAAGGAAAGGTGGGTCCAAAAATGGGCCTGCTATTCTACCTGACTCTAATTTTTTTTCAATTTTCTTAGCCACTACTTGCTTATGTAAATTAAAAGACTTAAAATTATCAGAACTCCTTTGTACTAGGCTGCTGTTGTCCTGACTGTGCATTCTTTCTAAAGCATTTTGACATGGGGTGGACGCCGCCACAAAAGGAACATTCATGACGGTACCTAATTATTAAACCATCTACATGAAGATTCATTAAAAGCGAAACATACTCCTTTCCTCATGGTAGGTTGAGTAGGAGTAGATTGCCTTACTGGAGCATTCCGCTGCGGTAACATGAGATTCAACCATAATCCAACATCTTTTACCCCCCATTTTAGGGAGGGGTACACTGCTATTTTTTGACAAAATAATTAATCAAATGTAAACCAGGCCATCCCTCCAAAATTTCTGTAAGCTTCTAGAATTATATCTATATGTTGGAACAGCCCTGAACATAAATTTGGAGTTTTTTTTTTTTTTTCCCAGTACCGCAGCGTATATGCAGAAGGCCTGCAACCAATTGTGGAAAGAACGCGGTGCAACTTGCTTTCTTTCATCAGCTTTCTCATCTTTTTTTTTTTTTTTTTATCAACCTTAACTAATGTTTCCTTTGCGGAAGGAAGCAATGACAATAATTCAACAAATTCTAATTTCCAGATCCGCTCTTTCACAGAAATATTCAAATTAAAGCCATGCGGGGAAAATTCACAAGCCATTGCTTCCTTCACACAAGTTTCAGATACTCCTGACCCTTTTTCAATAACCGGGTTAACATTCGCATCACTACAAACATTGCTAATCAGAAGGCTTAATCCAAGCCTCTGATACAGAAGATGCTTTAGAAGCACTAGCAAAATTGTTAATTAACTGCATTAAATCTCTCACGAACACAGACTTGTCACCAGCCGTTGCGGCCTCCTGGCCTATACCAGAGGATTGATGTGGATTTTGAAAGCTGTCATCAGTGGCACCGTATCCATCTCTGTGCTGTAAACTTGTCTTCTGCACAGCAGCAGGGGGCGCAAGGGGGGCAGGTACATCTACAACCGGCAGCTGCCACAACTCAGAATGATGTTGTGATCCCAGGCTATAGCTCCTTCCCTGTCTCTCACCCGAGATACCCTGATAAGGGTGCCTGGGGGGACATGGGCTATCATGCCGCTGTTGCGTGTCCCGCGCTCCCCCCCGCCATGCTCCTCTGACCTCTACTGCCTTGGGGTATACTGGGCGCCGGGGCGGCGTCTTCACGGCAACCACCGCTCTCCTGCTGCAGCTGTGGTCTCTCCCTCCGTCCGGACTCCACACGCTGCTCTCCCCTGGTCCGGCTGCCTGCGCTCGCTGAACCCCGCCTCTGTCTGACGTCAGTGGGCGGGGTATAGGCCGCGCGGCTCCGTCGGCTTCTCTTCACCGGCATTGAAGTTTCGCTGGCAGAGACAGCAGGCTGTCTTTCTCCTCCGCTCCCGACATCAGACAAGGTAAGTCCTTCGGCTTCGCTGCGCAATGTCCCGCTTGTCTCCGGCTGTGAGAGGCAACTCCGGAGCCATTCTTCTCCGCCAGCAGATTCAGCTCTCTCTATTAGCTTCTTCAATAGTTCCTCCATAGTAGATAGGTGGGCGTTGACTTCCTCCAGCTGGTCTCCTCAGGAACTGTCACAGAGCTACCAGCTGAGCTGTCTTTTATCTTCAAATTTCCCGCCTTTCACAAACAGCTGTCCAATCAGCTGATAAGCTCGTTGCTGGGCAGAAACATCTGGCAATCCGCTGCTAGGCCGTTACTGGGCAGATTATCAAGAAAGAAACTTCCAGAACCTACTCATGCCAAGGGCACAACTGACCTTGCTTAACCCCAACTGGTAAGCACCATCTTGTAGAATTACCTCAAGAAATAGGGGGATAATAAAAGAAGACCAAACCAAATTAGATTAAATTTATCTAAATAAATAATTAATATAAACTCCTGGGGACAGTGACACCATGTGCCCCCTCATCATATTCACTCAAGGGGGCCTCTCATTCACGTGGGAAGTGTCAACATCAACAGGAATCATTGACATTCAATCATGGGCCGATGACGTTATCTGCTAAGGCCGAGTCATGGCAGAAGACAAGGAAGAATGTCAGGAAGGAGAATGAAATGTTAGAGGATGCTTCAGCAGCGTCCAGGAAAGGGGAAACTAATTTTCCAGGTGAACCTCATGAATCTTCGAGGTTCACCCATCACTAATAGGGGCAAACAATGAATTTTTGTTATGAAGTTTGCTATGCCAAACCAGGAGTGGATTGAAAAAAAAAAAGAGTAGATATAGCATGTGTCCTTTCCATGTTCTCACCCTTCCATGATCCACACCTGTTTTTGCCCCCCCCCCCCCCCCTGCAGTTACTGCCTGTGCGGCCCGGCCTTAGGGTGAGTGTCTCGCTATTAACAGATGTTGCTTAATTATAAACATTGTATCCATTCCAATGTTGCATTCTAATATTACAAGAAACTACATCCACAATGTTCTCAGTGTTTACATCGTAAATTGCTACATATAGGCAAACATAACCAGATCTCCAAGTATGACCACAGGTAACCAATATGGACCCCTGTCTGGTGAAAAAGAATTTGTGTGGGGTGTGGCCTGACCGTGCTGTGAGATGGCAGCTTAGAACAAGAGCTCCGTCTCAGGGACTTGTCAAACTGCCTAACTTTAGCTTTCACAAGCCGAAACATGGTCAAAGTTGGTGGGGGAAAGTTCCAGGGACCCTTCGGACCAAAGAAGCTCGCAATCACAGCAGGCGGGGATGCAAAAATTCTTGAAAAAGCATACCGCTGGTTCCCCTGCCAGGCAGAGGAAGATGGCGCCCGAGGAGGCCAGAAAACGGAATAACTCTACTCTCCCATCTGAGGAAGAGGACTCTGCCTATGACGACGATCCCGCACCTATCTCTAAAGAATATCTGAAACGGGTACTTACCCAAGCTCTCGCCCCAGTTTCTGCGGAGTTAGCTGCTTTAAGGGCGGACTTTAATAGCATAACTAAGCGAGTGGATGCCGTGGAGGAGGGTCACAACGAGCTGCTACAGTCGGCTTCCGGCATGTCGGAGCACCTTGACACGCATACTGCTCACCTGAACAACACATATCTGGCATTAGAAGATCTCGAAAACCACAATCGGCGCTGGAATCTTCATATACGGGGACTCCCCGAGACCTACCTTTCGGAGCAGCTCATGGGAGTCTTTGCTGATGTATTCACTTCGCTGGTAGGCACAGATGCTTCAGTGGGGATGCCTGTGGAGAGAGTGCATAGGGCGGTGCGGCCTAAACCCGGACCTGATGAACCGCCAAGAGACATAGTATGCGCTTTATTATCTTCAGCACACACTACGCAATTGCTAAATGGTGCGAGAGACAGGTCAGATCTGTCTTATGAGGGACATGCTCTCCGTCTCTATCAGGACCTGGCCCTCTCCACCTTACACAAGAGATGTGTCCTCAAACCACTCTTGGACCAGCTAAAATCTATGGGCATCTGTTACGCCTGGTTATTCCCCTTTGGACTTTCTATAATGAATGGAGGCTGGTGCTATGCTGTGCATTCCCCACAGGATTTGGACTCTCTGTGGGAGATCCTGGATATCCCCCGGTTGCTATTCCATCCTGGCTCCCGGTGCAGGAGGACTCTATACGGGTCCCTTCCCGGCTATCCTGCCCTCGTGACTTGACCCAGCATGTACGCCGCCCTGGAACGCCAAAGGCCAAGAAAGCATTACTACGCCACCCTGGCACCTCTTCTCTTCGCTCCACACCTGTGAAAGACTGATTGCTATTCTCCTTCCTGATGTTTGAAAGCTTCCCCATGCTGGATCCTTGATAACCAGGTTTGCCTCATCCCTCCTCCCTCCCCTTCCCTTCTCCTTTCTCTTTGCTCCTTTTTCCCTCCCACCCACCCCCCTTTTTTCCCCTCCATTCATTCCCCCTCACCTACTCCCCCCTTCTCCCTCCCCCCCTCTCTTTATCCTTCCCTTTTCCTCCTTCTTCTCCCCCCTCTCCTGCCCCTGTTCTCCCCCCCTCCCTTTCCCCTTGCCCCCTCTTTTATTTTCCCTTTATTATGCCTTCCCCCTTTTATCTCTCCCTTCCTTCTTTCGGCCTCCTTCTAGCCCCCTCACCCTCTTATCTACCTTCCCTCCTCCTCCGCTTCCCTCCCCCCCCCCTTTCTGATCAGTGTTCAATTCTATGTATGTGTTTTGGAGCTTTGATAGTAGGATTTGTGAGTTGCTGCCCCCTACCTTATTCCCCTCCTCTTATTTTCCTCGTTCCACCTCCCCAGTCCTCCCTTCCCATTGCTTATCTGAGTCTTCTCCGGATCATGGTTGTCCTCATGCTGGTTTCTAGATGTTGGTTCTCCCAGCGCTTTTCCTGCCCTTCGGTTCTGTGCGCTGAAAATGCGTTCCATTAGCATAGTGTCCCTCCTTGCTGTGCTGTAGTGTCGGGGGTTTTGTGTTTTGTTTGCCCCGATCAGCTCGCCCTGTTGGGTCTTTCCCCCACTTTCTTCTTTTTTGATTCTGTAGAGTCGGAGGACGCACTTGGTGCGTATCCCATACCTGTTCCCCTGCCCTATTGTTATGCCTTTGTTGATCCACTGTTTCCTTATACCGGGCAATCAACTTTCCCTTCCCGATCAGGTTTGAACCTACCCCCTGTTGTTCTCATACACTACGTTTGTGTAATTTAGTTTTCAGGTAGTTTCTGGTTGCCATGAGCCTACGTGGCGGATTTGTCTTTTCTTTTAGTTTTGGCAAAGACGTGTTGTAGTTCTTGCATTCCCCTTGCTTTTCTAATGTTGTTGATGGTAGGACATAGTAGGTCATATTAGGTCTGTTGGTCAGGCTTTTCATCCTTGACCAAACTTTTACCTCTCCTCACACCCTCACTTACTCTCCTTGGCCCCCTCTGTCCTACCTCTTCGCCCTTTTTCTTCTTATTTCTTCTCCTTTATCCTCCACCCGCTTTTCTTCCCCTCTTCTCTTCTCCTCCCCCTACCCGTGTTCTCAACTGAAGATGGCGGAACTGAATTGTGTCTCCTTTAATGTGAAAGGACTGAATTCTCCACAGAAGAGACGACATGTCATGCTGTTTCTCCGTCGAGCAAAGGCGAGATTGATATTTCTACAAGAGACACACTTCAAAAGCTCCCACCTACCTAAGTTCCCGAAATCTCAATATACGCAATGCTTTCATAACCCGCACCCTACTTCAGCCTCCAAAGGAGTTTCAATGCTGATTCACTGAGATTTGCCATTTGTTTGTTCCGGTCTCTACATGGACTCTGAGGGCAGGATCCTGCTCCTCAAAGGGACTGTCGCGACAGAAAAATACACCTTTGCCAACTTTTATGCCCCTAACAGTGGTCAAGTCGCCTGGTTACTCGCTGCCCTGCAGACCCTCCGGACTTTTGCAGAAGGTCTGATCGTGCTGGGGGGGGACCTCAATATTGCACTCAATCACGTACTGGACTCTTCTTCTTCCTCTCACCCACAAGTCTCACAACGAGCCATCCGGAGGTTACTGCTTTCACTCCAAGACCTTTGTTTGCTAGATGTCTGGCGCCTGCAACATCCCTCTGTAAAAGACTATTCGTTTTATTCTATTCCTAACAATACTTACCATAGACTGGACTATGACTTACTCAGCCGTATCTCGCTCTTAGAGCGTTTGCACAAACAGACCCTTGTGATATCGCATCTGGCTGAGCTTACCCTCCTAAGGGGGAAATTGTTAGATTTATTGAATATCAGGGCAGCAAAACAACATCTCCAGTACAGAAAACTCATGTACGCCCACAGTGACAAAGGCGGCAAGTTGATGTCGCGCCTTGTCCAAAAGGAGAGGGCGTAATCGTTCATTGCCTCGATTAAGGACCGTGATGGGAACTGTTATGATTCCACTGAGGCCATAGCATCGGAATTTGTCTCCTTCTATAAAAACCTGTACGATCTACGCTCCACTTCCATTGCTGATACTGACAGACCGCAGCGAATACGCGCCTTCCTTGACAACCTCAGCAACACTCCCAGAGTCAGCCACGGAAGCCTTGCTGTGGCCCGTATCGCTTGAGGAAGTCGAGGAGACCCTGCAAAGTGTTCCTACTGGTAAGAGCCCTGGCCCGGACGGGCTACCTCTGTTTTATTACAAAAAGTTTGCTAAGACTCTGCTCCCCCAGCTTTCCCTCCTATGTAACTCGCTTCTAGCGGGCGCGACCTTGCCACCACAGTGTTGGTCCACGTGTTCCCATAACCGTTATGTAAAGACCTGGACCCCCTGGTTCCTCCGCAAACATTGAGACTGTTGAGCTTGGGAACTGTGGTACTGTGACTCCTCCCCGGCTCTAATTTCGCTCTGTTCCTCTTTTTCCTCTTCCTCCCCCTCATCTCCATCCTTTCTGGTTCCCTCGTCCGCCTCCCCCTGCTTCCTCTCTCCCTGCTTATCTTGCTTTCCCTTCTTTTTTTGTGGTTACCTCTCCCCTCTATCCGCACCTATTCCCCCCCCCCTTTTTCTCCCCCCCCTCCTTCTTCCCCCCTTGTCCTTTCTTTGTCTTGCTTTATGTCGTCTTTGCACGATTTAAAAGACTGCTTCTTCTGTATTCCGCTGTCCATCTACTACTCTTGGTAGTGTATAGGAGACCCTGTTTATTTTACGGGCTGTTACAGTCACTTGCCTCTTTTGGGCTGTTGTTAAATTTTTGAGAGTACTAGGTGACTATTCTTGCCTATTTAGCTATGACTTGTTATCGAGTGCTGATGTTACTTTATTTTATTACTTGATTTATTATTCTTTGAACTGTATCTGTTTTGTTCTTTTACAAAGGTATTGAAAAACCAAATAAACTTCTGATTAATAAAAAAAAATAATAATAATAATTTGTGTGATGTTTTTGTTTCGGATCTCATTATCATGTAATCTGGTCCCTAAATGAGATCTTCTGACTTTTTGGGAAAACCAGTTCCATGGTAAAAGCCAAGCTGTTATATATTCTCCACGTGACGATTTTCTAAGTTTCATAATACTTTCAGAAGATCAGGCATTTATAGGTGTCATAGTTGTCAATTATCTTACCCCAGGTGGGATGTATAGTCAGATTGTTCCCGATAGCAATCACATAGCGGACACCTTGATTTTGTATGGTTGGTCTGAGCAGAACTCTGCGAGGTTCCGCCCAGAAACCATCAAAACATGGCTGACCATTGGTATACCTTTAAGTTACATGATATTTTGGGAAATTAAGGAAGAATACACTTCACTTTTGGGACGGACCAATACTTTGGATCTGTATAACTATCTTTGGGTTCTGTGGGCTGGTCACATTCTATGAAAATGATAATATCTAGTTTCCTAATGGGACACGAATGTCTTGTCATACACAATCAAGGTCCATATATGGATGAGAAGACACTCTGCAATGTTACACAATCTGATGGTGTTACACAATGGATTCAAACTGACAAAATGGATTCAGAGACTCATTTGAGTCAGAAAGATGCATATAACAATAAAATAATAATACATCTTATTTATATAGCGCTAACATATTCCGCAGCGCTGTACAATTTGTAGGGTTTAGATACAGACAGACAGATACATTACAAAGAAAGTCATTTCACACAATGGGACTGAGGGCCCTGCTCGCAAGAGCTTACAATCTATGAGGTAGAGGGGGTGACACAAGAGGTAGCAGGGGCGGCATTGCTTATACAGAGGTCAGACCATTTGTAATAGAGGTGACTGTCATTACACAAACATAAGACTTTATGAGCCGTCACCAGTCGTGTCCTGTAACATGTGGATGGAGCTTGGACAGATAAAGTTATCCTGAGATGGCCTCATATCATGTGGGGTAATGTGGGAGTGGGGACAGAGGAAGGTTAAGGGTTTACGTTAGACATTGTGATCGGCCTGTCTGATAAGATGTGTCTTTAGTTTGCGTTTGAAACTGTAGAAATTGGGAGTTACTCTGATTGTCCGGGGTAGAGCATTCCAGAGAAGTGGTGCAGCTCGGGAGGAGTCTTGTATACGAGCGGGGGAGGTTCTGATAATAGAGGATGTAAGTGTTAGGTCATTGAGTGAGCGGAGAGCACGGGTTGGGCGGTAGACAGAGATGAGGGAGGAAATGTATGGGGGTGCGGCATTATGGAGAGCCTTGTGGGGGAGGGGGAGAACTTTACATTGTATTCTATAATGAATAGGAGGCCAATGTAGCGACTGGCACAGACCAGAGGCCTCGCTATAGTAACCGGCACAGACCGGAGGCCTCGCTGTAGTGTCCGGCACAGACCGGAGGCCTCGCTGTAGTGACCGGCACAGACCGGAGGCCTCGCTGTAGTGACCGGCACAGACCGGAGGCCTCGCTGTAGTGTCCGGCACAGACCGGAGGCCTCGCTGTAGTGACCGGCACAGACCAGAGGCATCGCTGCAGCGTCTAGCCTGATAGATGAGCCTGGCCGCTGCATTCAGAATAGATTGTAGAGGGGAGAGTTTAGTGAGGGGAAGACCGATTAGTAAGGAGTTACAGTAGTCAAGGCGAGAATGAATCAGAGAGACAATAAGTGTCTTTAGTGTATCTCTGGTAAGGAAAAGGTGTATTCTGGAGATGTTTTTGAGGTGGAGGTGACATGAGCATGCGAATGATTGGATATGAGGGATATGATGTTATATAAGAATATGAGTATTATAACATAGAGAATTAATCTAACATAGGCATCATGAAATCGGTGGGGTTCATTGTGGTCTGCAGGGAATTCATTTTCCAGCGTCTTGATGGTGGGCTCGTTATGTTCTCTCAGACTCCGGTAGACTTTGTCCTTGTCATTATTACCCCAGGCTCTTATATAGTCGTAAAGCTTCCTCATCTTTTCTTCATTGGTCTTTTGGACGCGCACAGTCTGATATTGTTCATATGTTAAGAGATATTGATCTAGGAGATCATCTAGAACTGGATCTACCACAGAGATCATACGGATCAGGACTGCACGGTGTCTAACCACAAAATGGTCACTTTGTTCTGGGAGGGGCAGACAGTCTCCTGCAATGAGAAATTATAATCTGGTGTCACTATCAGTCTCCAGTAATAAAATATTTGCACCTTTCCCACTGAAAAACAAGCTTTCTACCCTCAGACAGAAAGAAATGTATCCCAATGGGAAAGGATCTGGTGCATATGTCAAAATTATTTATAGGATTCACTTAACAGAGGCCCAAAGTGCGTCTCTTTGTTGTCCATCAAGCCGACATATTGGATATTTGCATACCTTGTTTCAGATTTATGGAATAGTGTAGTCTGCTCCGATACTGTATACACAGGCGTATCAAAAAAGGACATATTCTGCCCAAAAGAAGGTTCTGGTACCCCCCTATTATAAAAAAACCTTTTCATAAATGAATAGTACAAATGAAGGAAATAAACTTTGTGGTATATCTTATTAAGGAGATCCCCTCACCACTTACTAATCTTACTGCATTGCTTACATTATAACCATTATTTCTATTATCTATTATTTATGCCTCTTATCTACAACCTAGTAGTGCAAAACCAACGCCATACCTCCCAACTTCTGAAGAGTAGAAAGAGGGGCAAAATGTGCGCGCCGCGGCAAATGTAGCTCCACCCACTTTTATGTTGACTCCGCCCTTTTCTCATTCATTTATCATGTGCTCCCACACAGTATAATCGTCCTACAGTCACCCGTAAATTATATGTCCCCCCTCCATCTCTCCCCCAGTTTCATATACACCCTTCCTCTGCCCCCGGTTTCATGTCCCCCCTCCATCTCTGTCCCCAGTTTCATGCCGTTCTCCCCCTTCATCTGCCCAGTTTCATGTCTCCCCCGTCTCTGCCCCAGTGTCATGCCGTTCCCCCACTCCCCTTCATTTGTCCCCCAGTTTCATTGGGCCCCCTCCATCTCTGTCCCCAGTTTCATGCCGTTCTCCCCCCCTTTATCTGCCCACAATTTCATGTCCCCCCGTCTCTGCCCGTGTCATGCCGCCCCCCCCAATCTTCCCCAGTGTCATGCTGTTCCCCCCTCCCCTTCATTTTCCCCCCAGTTTCATGGGCCCCCTTCATTATGTTCCACCTTAATGTTTAATACAAAACAAACACACTCACCTGCCTTCGCTCCCCCGCCGCTCCTCTCTCTGCTCTCACTCCATTCACATAGTTGTAGGCGCGATGTGACGTCATCACATCGCGCCTACACACGCCAAAGCAGGCCCGCAGCATTAAAGCAGGGGCTGAGCTCACAGCTCCTGCTTTATTCGTCTATGTATTCACCTCATCGGTGTCCGTCGGACGCCGATGAGCTGGAATCGGGACAGGCAAGTGCTGCGGTGGGCAAGTGCCGGGGGGCCCCCAGAGGCTCTGTGAGCCCTGGCACTTGCCCGACTATGCCGTGCGCTGACGCCGGCTCTGCCCCTCATCTCTCTTCATAGACTAATATGGAGAAAATAACAACTTGAAAAATGGAGATGAAAATAAATTTCTTTAACAAGATGTATCACAAAGTTTCATACTGTAACCTGAACTATTCATTTGTAAAAGTTATTCCTATATGGAGGTAGGCTTTAAATATGTGAGTGTAGGGATGAGATATTCCACTATATGGCTATAGATTGTCATACAGATATTATATTGTAGCAACGTTTAACTGAAATTTAATGCGTTAACATCATTGTGGCACAGAATGTTATCTTGATTCTTTCAATGATTTTCTAGTGTGTCTTGCTGTGACAAGTTATTGCTGTGGAGAAGCAAACTGTAGATCATCCTGACACATAGCCCACCTCTGTAAAAAGTCAATAGACTTGAAGGGACAGTCACCTCAGTCCTAGTATAGACACAAATTACGTACCTGGCTGTGACCCCGTGGATGGAAACTTCAGCATTTCCTCTGCAAAAAAAAAACAAAACAAAGATCGGGTCCAAAATGTCTTCCAAACCAATAATAGTGTCATGGAGGGGTCATTAATAAAAGCAGAACCGTAACTCAGTGGTAATAAACTGATGATCCCATGCAGATAATCCATTTTTAATGAATATGCAAATCAGCCAGCAAGTGCATCGGGAGCAGAAAATCTGCGTTTTCGCATTAGTCAGTTTTACTTGTGGAAACTATATTTACATTTTTTTGATAATTTAAACAACTAAAGTTCAGTTTTATTAGTTTTATTTCAGTCTCAGGTGGTTGAGGTGTAAGATTTGTTTTTGGTCAAACAAGTTCAGCGTGAACTGAAAGTGAAAATTTTACACCCCACAGTATAATTGGTGGGACACGGAGGAGGTGTAAAGTGAAAAAAACAAACATTTACCTTCTCTAATCTCTTTTTGGCCTTTTTGTGGCTTCTGGTTCTCTCTTTCAGTCTCTTCAGTGAAATCATGAACCTGGGGTTACTGCTGAGACTTGTGATTTGGTTTCAGTGGTGACATGGGCAGTAGAGATGAGCGAGTAGTTAAATATTCGATATTCGTTTCGAGTTTTCGAGTTGAATATCGAACCCTATTATAGTCTATGGGGGGGGGGGGATGCTCGTTTCAGGGGTAGGCAACATTCAATCAAATTATACTTACCAAGTCCACGAGTGAGGGTCGGGCTGGATTCTCCTAGAAGTCTTCTCCGTGCAGCATCCCCGCGGCATCTTCCGGCTCTTCCGGCTCTGAATTCACTCTGCCAGGCATTGGGCCTGGGCAGAGCCGACTGTGCATGCCCGCACTACAAGAAAATGGCCGCTTACAGTCAAAGTGAAGAGTGGCAGAGTGAATTCAGAGCCGGAAGACACCGCGGGGAAGCTGCACGGAGAAGACTTCTAAAGGTGGGAGAAGAACCAGCGTTGATTGGCCGACTGTATAGCATTCGTCCAATCAATGCTGGTTCTGCATCAAACTTTTACATTCGAATAGCGAGTGGTATTTCAAATATCGTAATATTCGATCGAATACCTACTCGATCGAGTACCACTCACTCATCTCTAATGGGCAGGTCAAGTGTCATGACTCATGATACTTTTTGTTTTTGTTTTTTTATGTAGATTGTGAGCCCCACATAGAGCTCACAATGTACATTTTTTGCCTGTTATATCTACATGCTGTGACCCCCCTCCTCGTGTCCCCCAACCACATTCGGCTGTATTATTATTATTAACATCACTTCACACAGAGAACTAAATGATCCTGCAGTGTGTCTGTGTTTCTTTCGTTTTAGTTGCTGTGATTCCTAGGATTTCTCTATCTGCCATGAGCTTCTATGTGTTTTCTCTCTTGTTATATACTACTGTAACATCTATGAAACTGTATCACTGAAATTTCCCCATTGTGGGACTATTAAAGGAATATCTTATCTTATCTTATCTTAATCTAGAGTCTGAAGAGACCCCAAAGTATAATACATTTACCTCAATGCATGTTACAGCAGCCAATTTAGTTCATTCAAAATGAATCCCTATTTCTTCAGTTTCATTAAATACTAAACATGTTGGGACATTTGGGTCGAACTCAGTTCCTGCTGAGACCATGTGCCCATCTCTAGTGCTCACCTGTTCCTGTGTGTCTATGCCTTACCTTCAGCCTATGCTTCACCTCCAGTCTCTCTTCCATTTTATTCCTCATACCC
This sequence comes from Leptodactylus fuscus, assembly GCF_031893055.1. Lineage (NCBI taxonomy): Eukaryota > Metazoa > Chordata > Amphibia > Anura > Leptodactylidae > Leptodactylus > Leptodactylus fuscus. The sequence goes on from NC_134269.1 coordinate 8,031,115, forward strand.
TTACATACTGCCTCAAGCCGCCTGGTACCTGATGTACTACTCTCAGCCTGTTCCTGGTCTTTGTGTTTCATGGTGATGGTGTTGTTCTTGCTCCATCTTCTTGTCTTGATTCGGCACCTGACCTTGTTCCTGTCACTGTTCTATCTGACTGCCAACTGGTGAGTATTCTGCAGCAAAGTCAATACATTTTTGGAGGGGTAAAGTTTAAAACCAGAGAATACCTCATACTTTGCACCTCAGTCAACACCGGTTGCAGTTTAGGGATGAGCGAACACTGTTTTGATCAGCCGTTCCGAACAGCACGCTCCCATAGAAATGAATGGAAGCACCTGGCACGTACACTTTACCGGCAGCCGGTCGCCGTGCCAGGTGCTTCCATTCATTTCTATGGGAGCGTGCTGTTCGGAACGGCTGATCAAAACAGTGTTCGCTCATCTCTATTGCAGTTCCAAGAATTCACTACTTTTTTTCGAGAAAAAACTTTTTCATCCATTGCTTTACATCACCTGCAGACACCACGCTCTCCCAGACTGCAACATCTTCATCTTCTGGAAGTATAGACACATCAACTTCTGTATTCCTGTTCCCCTCAATAATGATTTCTGTGAAGGGGTATATCTCTGAGTGACTGTCATACTGCAGCATCTACAATATGGATATGAAATGTCTTGTTTTATAATCTTTACAATTAGTATGGAAGTAAAAATAGTACTTGCAGGAAAAATACCGAAATTCCACTCTTGCCGTAATTCCTTCTGGACATCCACCATGCATGTACAGCAGATGGTGGGGCTTGTAAAGATGGCACCTGTTTAGGAACCGAGCAAGTGTAATAGCCAGTACTAGAGATGAGCGAGTACTCAGCCGATCCGAACATCACGCTCCATAGAAATGAATGGATGCACCTGGTACTTCCGCTTTGACGGCGGCTGGCCGCTTAACCCCCCGCGTGCCGGCTACGTCCATTCATTTCTATGCGAGCGTGCTGTTCGGATCGGCTGATCGGACTCGCTCATCTCTAGCCAGTACATCTCTGCTATTTTACGCCATTTTAATTATAAACAACCCCCCTTTCCTTCATCCTTATTCACGAGAACCATTTGGCTGCCATGACATCCTGGAGTATTTTGAAGGCTGAGTTCACACGGGGTATTTTCATCAGTATTTTGAGGCGGAACTTGCCTCAAAATCCTGTCCAAAAAAAGACAGCTCCCATTGAAATCAATGGGAGCCGGTCAGTTCTTTTTTTCCGGGAGTGGTTTGTTCCAGCTCCCGGAATAAAAAAGCAACATGCTCATTCTTCAAGCGGATGCCGCGGCCAGTTCAGCCACAAACGTCCGCCTGAAGACACTCCCTCCCTCCTGACTAGGCCTATTCATTTGGGCCTAATCTGGAACGGAGTGCCATGACTGGATGTCGGTGCACTGCACCAGCATCCAGTCACAGCTACCCGTTTTTGGGCCGGAATCTGAGGCGACCTCTGCGTCAAATTCTGGTCCAAAATACCTCGTGTGAACTCGGCCGAAAGCTCCCAGGTCTCCTAATTGAGGTAATCACTCTTAAAGATTGGAAAAGACCTCTTAAGATATTCCGAGATATGATCAACCTTGGAAAAAAGATTCATCTCCTGATTTCTTGACACAGAAGATAAACGATGGACACATGTGCAAACATCAGAAACAACATACCCTGGGGAATACCCGTGCTTCTAGGGGTCCATTGATTCTGTATTTCTTCTTATAATAAACAACGTCTATCTGAGGGGGCTTATGAATCTTGTGGAACAAATGCCTTTTCTCATAAAGTACAACGTCCTGTATGGGGCCAAATCAAAGGAAAATATTAAGTTACATGCCATACAGTAGTCAGGCTACGATACAAAGAGTAAAAGGTTGATTTTGAACATTCTAGTAAAGCTAATTCATTTTATATTATGCCTTTTTTTTTTTTTTTTAAATGTAGATTGTGAGCCCCACATAGAGCTCACAATGTACATTTTTCCCTATCAGTATGTCTTTTTTTTTTTTGTAATATGGGATGGAAATCCATGCAAACACGGGGAGAACATACAAACTCCTTGCAGATGTTTTTTTTGCCCTTGGCGGGATTTGAGCATCAGGACTCCAGCGCTGCAAGGCTGCAGTGCTACCCACTGAGCCACCGTGTGGCCCCCCCTTTATATTATACCTTTATAGAGGACAGAACGTTACTTTCTGAAACTAAATGGCTGTCTGATCCTTGTTTACCCTAAGCCTCACTATTACTTTTCTGTTTCCTGTGCACCAAACTCTGCAAACGTCTGACTACAGCTGATCCACTGCTCCTGTGCACCGAACTCTGCAAACGTCTGACTACAGCTGATTCACTGCTCCTCTGCACCGAACTCTGCAAACGTCTGACTACAGCTGATTCACTGCTCCTCTGCACCGAACTCTGCAAACGTCTGACTACAGCTGATTCACTGCTCCTGTGCACCGAACTCTGCAAACGTCTGACTACAGCTGATTCACTGCTCCTGTGCACCGAACTCTGCAAACGTCTGACTACAGCTGATTCACTGCTCCTGTGCACCGAACTCTGCAAACGTCTGACTACAGCTGATTCACTGCTCCTGTGCACCGAACTCTGCAAACGTCTGACTACAGCTGATTCACTGCTCCTGTGCACCGAACTCTGCAAACGTCTGACTACAGCTGATTCACTGCTCCTGTGCACCGAACTCTGCAAACGTCTGACTACAGCTGATCCACTGCTCCTCTGCACCGAACTCTGCAAACGTCTGACTACAGCTGATCCACTGCTCCTCTGCACCGAACTCTGCAAATGTCTGACTACAGCTGATCCACTGCTCCTGTGCACCGAACTCTGCAAATGTCTGACTAAAGCTGATCCACTGCTCCTGTGCACCGAACTCTGCAAACGTCTGACTACAGCTTATCCACTGCTCCTGTGCACCGAACTCTGCAAACGTCTGACTACAGCTGATCCACTGCTCCTGTGCACCGAACTCTGCAAACGTCTGACTACAGCTGATCCACTGCTCCTGTGCACCAAACTCTGCAAACGTCTGACCACAGCTGATCCACTGCTCCTATGATAACTAGCATTGTTACAGTACATTTCACAGCCTAGTATGTAAGAAAAGACTATTTATCTATCCATTTTTGGCTGCCTGTGTTATTGCTGAAGGGATAATTATAGACACAAACGAGGCTAATTCATCACATAGTGTGGAATAAACACTGAAGATCAAAAACAAACATACCCACACAAAACCAATAAAATATAATGAAATGTATTGATATTCACTAAAAACAAATAACATACATATAACAATACATAGGGGAATGATAATCTTATATCAAGTACCATCACAGTGGGTAGGTGACTACAAATATACATAGCAGGTAAATAGCAGTGTGCCCATATAGTAGATGTTACATCAATGCTGGGAGAAACCAGAGTGTATACAACATCTAAAAGGTATCAAAAACCTCCAGCTGACATTATAAGGAATCACACATGATATGCAGACCATAATGCCCATGTGTATCACATACCACACTGTATGATGGACCACCCACTAACCGTGGGCTTCGCCTGTATTATTGCTGAAGGGATAATTAGTCATAGACAGTTAAGAGTCCAGTGTCCCTGGATCTCCTATACTTAGGCTTTTCTCAGCCATTTGTTTGCTATTTTACAGTTACTTCTGGCAGAATTACATGTAAAGCCAGTAGTAGTAATGGATGGTGTAGTAATTACAGATGAGCGAACAGTAAAATATTCGATGTTCGTTATTCGTTTCGAATAACAGCCTAACAACTACACACTTTCCACAAAAACCTCTATCAAAGTGGGAAAATACCTGGAAGCCTTCTTCTCTCGCCAATTGGATGGACAGAAACCCACATTTTAAGCTAAAGAAACAGTAACAAGCACCCCTTTAAATCACATTGCCCATGACAACCACAGATGGAATAGGCAATGGGAAATACAGCAGTCCCCACCCTGAACTGTCAGTGTGTGTGTGTGTGTGTGTGTGTGTGTGTGTGTGTGTGTGTGTGTGTGTGTGTGATGTGATAAGACCTTCCAAAATTCACTTTTCTAACCCTTAACATGAGCCCTTCCAAATTAAGTTCCAGGCCCTTAAGCTGAGCTCCCAGCAGAGATTGAGGCCCTTCAGGTGATTTCAGCCTCTACCTGCAGAGTTTTAGGCCCTTTAACTTAGTTCACCCTTGCACCAGCAGAGTTTTGTTCTCCCTTTGGGTGAGCGGAGCCATGCACCAGCAGTGTTTTATTTTTTGGCTCTTGGGGTGACCCCTAAAAAATTATTTTGCAGGCCCTTGGGGTGGAGCCCTAAAAAATGAATGAAGTTTTTTAAGAATTACATTAGGGTGAAGGGGCTGCGGTTGGAGGAGGATGAGTGATGATGAGTACCTGGACTGTGGACTGGATACCCAGCTGGGTATATACGTCCTCACCCATGTCCCCTGCTGCTACCCTACTGCATGATTGGCAGGTTCACTGTATGTAGACAGTGTTCCTGCAGTGTAGCTCTGAAAAGAGCTGTTTTATGAGAATGTTTTCCTGCCTATAAAACACTAAAATCAGTTTCTCACACTGAGATCAAGCGCTCCCTATCACTCCAAAATGAAAATGAGACGAAGATGGCCGACACTATTCTTATGAATTCGAGGTCATGTTTTCGGCAGCCAATGGGTTTTTCCAATTTTTTTCACTGCCTCCGTTGTATTTCCTGTCCCACCTCCCCTGCACAGTTATTGGTTCCAAAAAAAAACGCACCAATGAAGGTGGGAGGGGATATGAATTTTTACTGTGTTTGCCACGTGTTATTCAATTGGAATTGAATATATCAAACAGCCTGATATTCGATCGAATACCAATTCGATCGAATGCTGTTCGCTCATCTCTAGTAGTAATGAATAGAGATGAGCGAACACTGTTCGATCAAATAGATATTCGATTGAATATCAGGCCGTTCGAAGTATTCGATTCCAGTCGAATACCACGAGGCAAACACAGTAAAAATTTGTATCCCCTCACACCTTCATTGGTGCATTTTGACGCAGACCTTTCCTTCACCCCTCATATTGAATCACTCGCACGTTCATGTCACCTCCACCTCAAAAACATCTCCAGAATACGCCCTTTCCTCACCAGAGATACACTAAAGACACTTATTGTCTCTCTGATTCATTCTCGCCTTGACTACTGTAACTCCTTACTAATCGGTCTTCCCCTCACTAAACTCTCCCCTCTACAATCTATTCTGAATGCAGCGGCCAGGCTCATCTATCAGGCTAGACGCTACAGCGATGCCTCGGGTCTGTGCCGGTCACTACATTGGCTGTCTATTCATTATAGAATAAAATATAAAGTTCTCCCCCTCCCCCACAAGGCTCTCCATAATGCCGCACCTCCATACATTTCCTCCCTCATCTCTGTCTACCGCCCAACCCGTGTTCTCCGCTCACTCAATGACCTAACACTTACATCCTCTATTATCAGAACCTCCCACGCTCGTATACAAGACTTCTCCCGAGCTGCACCACTTCTCTGGAATGCTCTACCCCGGACAATAAGATTAACTCCCAATTTCTACAGCTTTAAGCGCAAACTAAAGACGAATCTTATCAGACAGGCCTATCACAATTCCTAATGTAAACCCTTCGGTACTACAATTAGAATCCCTAAATTTTAACCCTCCTCTGTCCCCGCTCCCACACTACCCCACTTGATATGATGCCTTTTCAGCCTAACTTATCTGTTCAAGCTCCATCCACATGTTACAGGACACTACTAGTGATGGCTCATACAGTTATGTTTGTGTAATGACAGTCACCTCTATTAGAGAATTGTCTGACCTCTGTATAAGCAATGCCGCCCCTGCTACCTCTTGTGTCACCCCCTCTACCTCATAGATTGTAAGCTCTTGTGAGCAGGGCCCTCAGTCCCATTGTGTGAAATGACTTTCTTTGTAATGTATCTGTCTGTCTGTATTTGAACCCTACAAATTGTACAGTGCTGCGGAATATGTTGGCGCTATAAAAATAAAATGTATTATTATTATTATTATTATTATTATAACTTGGTGACTCTGCTGAGTCGAATGGTGGGATCCCCTGAAACAAAGCATTTTCCCCATAGACTATAATGGGGTTCGATATTCATTCAAATAGTCGAATATTGAGCAGCTATTCTAAACGAATAACAAATATTTTACTGTTCGCTCATCTCTAGTAATGAATAATTCAAAAATGTTCTGTAGCCATAATGGGAATATTATCAGCAGAAAAAGATAAAATAATATGAAATAAAATAGAAATAGAACATCACTAGCCTCAATTCAGAGCTCCAAGCTGAGAGTAACCTTTATCTTTCCTTTTTCACTCTTTTTGTCTGTATCTTCAAAAATCCTCTAACCATGCAACCTAGCACTATGAATTAGCAACTATAAATGGAATGGAAGACCCTGTGGAGTATTTTTTTTTCTCCTTTTGTTTCTATTCTACGCAAATTCACGGCCACAAAATAGCATTGAAATCAATGGGAGCGTGAACGGCCCGCAAAAGCTCATGCGTCGTCTACGTGCCACATCACACGGCACGTAACTCCGTGTGAACTCGCTCTTAGTGTGAACAGACTGCAATAAACTTTTCACCAGTTAACTTTACTGGGAAGCCGCACCTGTGTATAGATGCTGATTGGAGCCAGATGAAGCCTTGCAATAGTCCACTGCTTAACTTCAGCAGAGAACTAGAACTTAAGCACAATGCTTCCCCCTGATACAAGGAGAGGCTGCCAGGGGTTAAATGTCGCCCCTGGTCAGCAACACAAAATGTTCCACAAAAGCTTGGAGCCACCGTGTCAGATCCCTGCTGGCAGCGCCACGGGCTGGAACAACATCTACTGCTCAGAACCCCTTAGGCAGGCAACTTGCCTTGCAGCAGAAATGAACTCTGGTCTCCTAGTCTTAGCGAAGACAGTTCAGTGAGCTTTCTGGTCAGTTCTTGACAATTTTTATCTAAAGTGTGAGCGCCCGGCGGGTGGAAACTCAGACTATAAAAAAGGCAAGTCCCCGCCCACAGGGGCGGTGGCCATAATCTCACTGATCATGCTCAGTAGGGAGAAAATGGGACTTAGGATCCGAGCGACTCCAGAAGGTCCGAGCCTGCTCAGTAGGGGAAAGATGGGACTTAGACTCCACACACCTGCACGACGTCGAGGGCGAGAGTTGGATTGGCCTGCAGGTGGTGCTGTGTGCTGGAGATCTGCGGGACCCCATCCTAACATTAAGGAACAATAGTGCTGATACAAGATACCGAACTATCAGCTGTGAGCAGGAGATCTCACCACCTACCAAAGGAACTGCCATATGTTATCATGATAGCTGCATATGTCCCCCACCTCTGCAAAAAAACCTGTTTTCTGCCTGTTATATCTACATGCTGTGACCCCTCCTCGTGTTCTCCAACCACGGTCAGCTGTATTATTAACATCACTCCGCACAGAGAACTAAATGATCCTGCAGTGTGTCTGTGTTTCTTTCCTTTTTAGTTGCTGTGATTCCTAGGATTTCTCTATCTGCCATGATCTTGTATGTGTTTCTCTCTTGTTATATACTACTGTACCATCTATGAAACTGTATCACTGAAATTTCCCCATTGTGGGACTATTAAAGGAGTATCTTATCTTATCTTAGTCAGCAAGACCATGCAGATAATTCTCAAGAGAATTGTAATGTATCTGCCTGTTCAGGTCTATGCACCATTCTCTTCTCACATGTTGTAGTGCAGCAGGCATGTTAAGTTTGATTTTTTGTTACTGTGTCTGAACACTGCTCTGTTACCTCTCCTCTGTAATTCAGTTTCCACCACACCCATCTCCTGTGTCCATCTAATAGTTAACCTTAGCCTTGCCTGTGTGATTGACAGCCTGTTTACCAATCAAGTCTGGCGCTTGTCTGGGGCTTCCTATAATCCAATGTGTAACCCGTGATACATCCCCGATTAAGTTTTGCCTCTCATAGAAGGTACGGACTGATGTAAACCAGGATTGGTGGATCTATACTACGTGACCGGAGAATAATGTGGGGATGAAGTCCAGGAGGGCTGGGAACGTGGGGACATGGGAGATGGGATAGGCTACAACGCATCACGTGGGTTGCTGGTAGAATATGAATGGGACCGTGAGAACTGTGGGCTGAGGTATGGAGTAATTAAAGGTAATGAATGGAATTGGTATATTGTAAATGTGAATATGAGGTGACATTGTAATATAAATGTATATAAGGGTGACCATATTTAATGTTGTCATTTTAATGACTTAAAAGAAAGTTGGAAACCGGAAGCACTGTTATGATGGGTGTGTTCACTCCACTGATGAAACAGCTGCTGAGAAACGTACATAAAGGTGAATTGTATTGTTTAGTAATGCCGTGACTAAGGGACAGTATAGCCTTGAAACGCGTCGGCGGTTTTAAACACTATGTCTTTTTCCTGACTTTTTTCACATCTTGTTCTATGTAATGTGAGTTTTAAAATGGCTTATTAAAAGTTATATTTTACCAAGCCCAAGGAGTGCGGACCTGCTATATTTTGGTGGAATATTCAGATACGAAGGTTGCCTCATCCAGTCCAGAGGTGAAAGGCCGTGCACCCAGGGAGAGATTGGATTGCATATACATGGTGAGATTGAGATACAGGTCATCACCCAACACAATTTCTGCTGGTTATTGTGACATTGTCCTGTAACTTTGTCCTCGCTAGCTTCCTACTACTCTATTGTATTACTTACCTCTGACCCTTGGCTTCCCTTGTGACTATTCTTTGGATTACAATGTTGTACTGCTTTGTCTCTCTGGCTTTGACCCCTGGCTTGTTGACTCTTCTTCTGTGTTGTTAACCTTGTCTTGTTCTGTGTCATCACTTATACCTAGGAAGGGTTTTGTCGCCCGGTTGTTATCTGTCACATAGGATAGTTCAGGCAAGTAGGCGGGCACAGGGGCTGGATTGAGTTTAGAGATTACGGTCTCTGACTTTCCCTTCTTCCATTGTATCAGCAGCAGTTCTAGGGAATTCCCTTACAACAACTTGTGTAACCTTTAAGCTGACAATTGCAATCTGTTGATACTTGCATAGTAAAGCCACAGTGACTTGATGCACAGTAGCATGTAGCTCTGTCCTCTGGGCCCCTATATCTTCATACGTTGATGTAACTTTGTCAACACTAAGTCTGTGTTTATGTTAAAAAGCTAGAACAGGGTTGGATAAGTTCCTAGGAGTCCTCAGTGTCATACATGACTTTTACAAGCAGTTTCCACTTTTGGTTCAGACCAAATAAAAAATTTTGTTCTAAAAACACAAACCTGAACCAAATTTAATTCTGAAATGTTAACTCATGTTAAAGTATGGGCCATAAATATGATAAGTGAGCTTCTGACCCCTGGGACCAATGCACTTTGAGAACCATTATTTAAAGTAATAGAAGAATGGAGGAAATACCTTTTCCACTGTGCGGACACTCGGCAGTAGATACAGATGGAGTCTATACTGGTGTCTTAGATCTTCCCGTATAATTGTATTAGAGAATAACAGAACCATTCCATGATAACATTTGAGCTTTATTATTTCCTCTTGTAAAAGGCTCAAGGGATATAAAATAACCCCGATACAGGAGAAGGTGGGGTTCTCCAGCACAGCGTACTTTCCTTCCAGTCTCGATGGTGTTTCTAAAACCAGGTTATCATCCTTGTAGTGGAAACATTGTATCAAAGACTTGTCTCCTTTGAAACCTATAAGGTATATAGAATAAAATTAACTGAGAAATAGAAAAACATAGCAAATAAGTTTAAAGAGGACCTTTCATCAAATCGGGCACAGGCAGTTCTATATACTGCTGGAAAGCTGACAGTGCGCTGAATTCAGCGCACTGTCGGCTTTCCCGATCTGTGCCCGGTGTAAAGCGCTATCGGTCCCAGTACCGTAGTGCTCTATGGTCAGAAGGGCATTTCTGACAGTCAGTCAGGGACGCCCTTCTGCCCAGCAGCGCCTATTGCGCTGTACTGTGTGAGCGGGGAGGAACGCCCCCTCCCCTCCTGATAATACTCGTATATGGACGAGCTGTGTGAGCAGAGGGAGGGGGCGTTCCTCCCGGCTCCACAGCACAGCGCGATAGGCGCTGCTGGGCAGAAGGGCATCCCTGGCTAAGTGTCAGAAACGCCCTTCTGACTGTAAAGCCCTACGGTACAAGGACCGATAGCGCTTTACACCAGGCACAGATCGGGAAAGCCGACACTGTCAGCTTTCCAGAAGTATATAGAACTGCTGTGCCCCAATCTGATGAAAGGTCCTCTATAAATGTGATATTTTTATATGATTTATTGATTTTATTATAGATCTGTCTTGTCAGTGAGGTCATATGCAGTAAGATCACATTACACATAAATGATATCATACAGTGTAATACTATTTATTACCTCCTAGACATAGACAATGAGGTAGGTAGACTGCAGTCACAATGTTGGGGTCTACCCTCGATTTGATGTTGAAGAGAGGCCCAATAATCTCATATCCACCACGTAGGTTCTGTAGGATCTCAGTGTAGTTACTCCAGGAACCCACCTCATATTCAATGGTCACAGGTTGGGTAACCCGGAACTGAATATCAGACTCTGAGCAACGGAACAGTCCCGGAGAGGTCATGGATAGACTGAAAAAGAAAATAATGTTCATTATGTTAGGGTATAAATTGTGTCTCTTATTTTATTGCTGCTTTGTACGGGCCATATACTTGTGGTGCTGAGGTTTAAGAATTTGATGGATATTTCTGAAAAAGCTCCCTTTTCTATCTTCCTTCATTCAAGTGAAAAGGAGCTGAGCTACAGTACGCCAGCTCTGATGCTATACACTGCATTGACTACATGCCCTATATAAGTTCATACACCAGAGTCAGCATGGAGCAGTTGATCGGTGCAGAGTCTAATCAAAAATGCCCCTTTCCCAGCAAAGAAAAAGCATTTAAAAAAGTTCACATTTACTGTATTTTTTTTATTTTTATTTAGAATGTTGTTTTTTTTTTCCCTTTTTTATATTGGATGTTAAGAATAATTGTTGAAAAGTGATAGCTTTATATTAACATGTATGGCGATATACTACAGAATAGGATAAGATAAGATAATTCTTTAATAGTCCCACCATGGGCAAATTTCAGTATGTTACAGTGTTATGGTTCTGACTTTATATTTAAAATTCCCTGACATCACGAGCCATACCAGGCCAGAAATATGATCTGCTCAGGAGTTCTTGCGTTCTCCTGCTACTAAAGCGTCCCCCAATGCGTGAGGAGTGTGCCCAGACTCCCAATGCCTATTGGATGGTAGAAAAGTTTTATCAGGCAGCCCCCATACTTGGGAGAGAGAAGAGACCACCTGAACCCTGTCGGAAGGAATAACAAGTCATTCTGTCTCAGTGACCTCATCAAGAGGATCAGGAGTCATGGATTGGAGAGTGACCCCCTTTGATTGTAACAGTCAGTGCTGATGACAGTGTTCACTCCAGGAAAATATCTCCCCAGTGACCCAATTAATCTGTGGAGAGTGTTGGCGAAGCCATGGGAGACCCAGGATGAGATCATCCATACCCTTATGCAGAGACAAGAAAGAAATGGTCTCCCTATGTTTGGAGGGGAGCGTCATACCTAGCGGTACCGTCTGTTGTGTGATCTCCACAGGTAAGATGGAGACATTCACGACTCGCACCTTAATTGGCTGTGGTAGAAACACCAAGGGGATGCCTTTCTTGCATGCAAATTCAGATGACATAAAGACCCCTTCAGTTCGTGAGTCTACACACGCCTTGGCAGATATAGTATGGCTACCTTCCACTAGGTGTACAGTGAAAACTAATTTGGTGAGCAGTATAGGCATAGCTAGTAATCCCCCACCAATGGATACTAGCGGCTGAAGTTTCCCTGCCTCTTCAGGACAGTGCACGGAGAGATGCCCTGGCAGCCGGCATGAGAAACATACGTAATCACAGTTTGGACGCCAGGAAGTAGCTCCGGCGTGAGAAACGTCCATTGGTTCAGGTGCATCCTTTATTGGCAGTGCAGGAGAACTGGAGGAGAGGAATACGGGAGCCAATCGGATACGGGATCGACTGGCCGCTATCTCCAGCCCTCGTGCGCTATGCCGCAAGTCAATGCGAGTAGCCAGAACGATTAGAGCCTCTAGGATTAGAGGGACCTCACGGGTTGCCAAAGCATCTTTGACGTGGGGAGCCAACCCTTTCCAAAATACTGGCACCAAAGCCTTATCAGGCCAGTCAATTTCGGATACCAGTGTCCCAAACTGTACTGCATATGTACTGACTGTGTCCGAACCCTGGCTTAGGTCGAATAGCAGCAGGGGCGAGTCAAAGGTAACCCGTGGACCCAAGAAGACTTGTTTCAGAGCCCCTAGGAAGGATGTGGCACGAGTGGTGACAGGATCACCTCACTCTCATAGTGGCATAGCCCACTCTAATGCCCGGGCCAGCCAGGAGGGAGATTACAAACCCCACCTTACTTTTTTTGGTGGGGAATGTGGCAGCTTGTACCTCGAAGTGGATGGTACATTGGCTGATAAACCCCCTACTCTCCTTTGACTCTCCTGAAAATTTATTGGGAAGAACCAAACGGAGGGTTGCCCCAGCAGCTGATGGCGTCTGAGCCAAGGCTTGTGCTACCACCTGTGCAGTGAGGGAGGCGTCCCAGGTAGCTGGTGCTCGCTGCTCCATAGACAGCAGATGAGCCTCCAAGATGGGACTTAGACTCCACACACCTCACTGCATGACGCCAAGAGTTGGATTGGCCCACAGGTGGTGCTGTGCGCTGGAAGGGGGACCTGTGGGCCAATCCTGTTCAGCCTTCACCAGCAGAGATTTGTTGGCCCTTTGGGTGAGTAGAGTCTTTAAACAGCAGAGATTTAGTTTTTGGCCCTTAGAGTGAGTAGAGTCTTTAAAAAGCAGTGCTTTTGGCCCTTGGCATGAGTAGAGCCTTTAAAATACAGTGTTTTTGGCCCTTGAAGTGAGTAAAGACTTTAACCAGCAGAGTTGGGGGAATCAGGGTGGATTGATACTAGTAGGATCAGAATTGTGCAGCGCTGATGGAGGAGGAGTATGAGGAGGAGCAGGAATTGTAGAGGGTGAGCACACACATGCAACTTCATGTCGGCGTGGTTGACAACGGTGGACATGAAAATGATGGGTCTGTCCAGTGGCTGTTCATTTTTATGAGCATCAGCCGGTCAGCACTGTCAGCTGACAGCCGGCTGCGCTGATCCGTAATTATGCCACCGGCAGCGCTGAAGACCCTTTCCGACAGCACTCTGGCGGCAGAGCAGGAAAGGACCTCCAATGCGTACAGCGCAAGTTCCAGCCACAAATCCAACTTGGAGACCCAATAAGTGTAGGACGAAGAGGGATCGGAGAGGACAGGGCTGGTGTCGGCCAGGTACTCCCGTAATATGCGCCTATACTTATCCCTCCTGGTGTCACTATAGGCCCCTCAGTACTTTGGCGAGGCGGTGCCATTAACGTGTCCCAGACCCTGCAGAGTGTGTCCCTGCCGGGTGTGGATCGGATGACAGTTTGTGGCCTGTTGGAGGAACTCTCCTGTGTGCCGCCAATGAGAGTTGATGGAAACATCTCCATCATATTCTGCACCAGTTGCTTGTGGCAATCACTCATGCGACTGGCCCTCCACTCTACCAGAATAAAATTACAAACATAATTTTTATACCGGGGGTCGAGGATTACAAAAATCCAGTAGTCATTGCTCTCCAGGATTTTGGCAATGCGTTATTCAGTTGCAAAGCACTCCAACATGTATTCAACCATGTGTGCCAGAGTGTTACTTGGCGTCACTTGGCTGCCCCCACTGGAATGGTCACTCTCCATTTCCTCCTCTTCCTCCTCCTCCTCCTCCATTTCGCCCCAACCGTGCTGCAGCAATGGAACGCAATGAATTTCCCCGCCAGCCTCCTGTGTGACAATAAGATCTGCCACTTCGTCATCCTCCTCCTCCTCCCTCAATGTACGCTGTGAAGCAGACAGGAATGTGCCATGAATATCCTGCTGGGATGTTTCAGCACCTATGCCCGACTCTTCAGTGTCCAATGCGTTATCCCTGATGGCGATGAGGGATTCTTGCATCACACACAGGAGTGGGATTGTGACACTCACAATTGCGTCATTACAGCTGACCCTCATGGTTGACTCCTCAAAGACACGCAAGATCTCGCACAAGTCTGCCATCCATGGCCACTCATGGTGCAGAAACTGCGGAAGCTGACTCTGAGGAACCCTTGGGTTTTGGAGATGGTACTCCATCACGGGTCTCTGCTGCTCACACACTCTACTCAACATGTGGTACGTCGAGTTCCAGTGTGTGGGGACATCGCACAACAGCCGGTGTTCTGGCAGATGGAGGTGTTGCTGGAGGCTTCGAAGGCTAGCAGCAGCTACTGTGGATTTGCGAAAGTGGGCGTACAAGCGCCGCACTTTCACCAGTAGCTCGGCATTGGGGTATATTTTCAAAAACCGTTGCACCACAAAATTGAACACGTCGGCCAGGCATGAAACGTGTTGGAGGTTGGCAAACTCCAGAGCTGCTACCAGGTTGCGGCTGTTATCACACACGACCATGCCTGGGCCCAGGTGCAGTGGCAAAAACCATGTTGCCGTCTCATCAAGGGCATCAGAGGGCATCCCTCACCTCTGATGCAGTGTGCTGTCTGTCCCCCAAGTTTATGAGCTTCAGCACGGCCTGCTGACATCTCCCCACGCCAGTGCTGCAGCGTTTCCAGCTGGTAGCTGGGGTCAATGTGATGGTGGAGGAGGTGGAGGAGGAAGAGGAGGAGGGTGGTGGTTCAGAGCCCCTGCCAGGAATGTTGGGCGGGGAAATGAGGTAGACCGCCTCAGATTGTGACCCGCTCCCAGCCTCAACTACATTCACCCAGTGTGCCATCAGTGAAATGTAGCGTCCCTGTCTGCATGCACTTGTCCACACGTCGGTGGTCAAGTGGACCTTTGTGCAAATCGCAGAACTTAGGGCCCGCCGGATGTTGCGTGACACGTGCTGGTGCAAGGCGGTGATGGCACAGCGGGAGAAGTAGTGACAGCTATGGATGGCATAGCGAGGTGCCGCACTTGCCATCAGGTCACGGAAGGCCTGACTTTCAACAAGCCGGAACGGCAACATCTCCTAGGCCAGCAGTTAGGAGATGTGCGCATTTAAGGTTTGTGCATTTGGGTGGGTAGCGCTGTATTTTTGCCTGCGCTCTAAAGTCTGGGAGATGGTGTGTTGTTTTGAGGAGGCGCATGATGGTACAGGAGAAGGAGCTAAGGCAGGAGAAGGAGCTGAGGCAAGAAAAGGGGAGGATGAGGGAGAAGTCCCCAAAGTGGTGGAGGAAGATGTGGAGGTTTCCTGGCTGCTGGTTTGGACTGCAGCACCAGCACTGGCAAGAGTGGGAGAGGCAGTGGCGGCAACACCAGACGATGATAGTACAGAGTTCGCTCTCTGCCACTGAACCCAGTGCTTGCCTTCCAAATGACAGCGCATGGCAGTGGTTGTAAGGTTGCTCTTTTCAGAACCCCTACTCAGTTTTGAGTTTCAGAGTGTGAAAACGGCACTATATTTGTCCGTAGTACAGACATTAAAAAAATTCCAGACCACCGAAGACCGTGGCCTCGATGGGGGAGTTATTCTAGGCTGGCTACAAGAGGGAACATTTTGGGCCCTGCTGGCTGTGGCCTGGCTTCGGTGAAGCAGCTGTCCTCTGCCTCTAGACATGCCTCTGCCTCTAGCCACCCTCTTTGGTGCTGCACTTCCCTCCACATCTCCACTGCTCTCCCCGCTTGACATCCGCCCTGTCCAGGTCGGGTCAGTGGCCTCATCGTCCACCACCTCCTCTTCCAAATCCTCCAATGGCTCCTCCTCCTCTTGCGCAATGATGACGGCAACAGGCTGCCCTGATGGCAACTGTGTCTCGCAATTGTCATCACTGAGGGCTGATTGCTGGTCAACAGAAATAACAGGAGATAACGGATGCTCCAGTGTTTGTGCATCAGGGAAGTCATCTGTTACCTCTGGTGATTCAAGACGTGGTGGGACAGATTGAGGGACAGTGAATGGAGCCGAAAACAGCTCCTGGGAGGCGGGAAAGGTGGGATTAGGTTGCTGGGAAGATTTGGCATGTTGTGAGGAAGGAGGACCAGACTGTTGAGTAGGAGGAGGAGTTGAGGTAGAGGCTGACTGGTGGAGAATGTGCTGGAAGCATTGTCCGCCAGCCATTGTAACACCTCTTCCTGGTGCTCGGGCTTACTTAGGTTTGTACCCTGCAGCCTACTCAATGTGGCCATCAAGCTGGGGACTGTGGAGAAGCACAATGCTTGCTGCCGCAGAGCTGTAGGCGCAGTAGACGCTGTTGGTTGAGCGCAACCTTGTTTCACATCTGCATTTCCACGCCCCCATCCTCATCCCCGTCCCCTTGCGCTAGCCTTGCACATTTTGGATGTATACTAATTCCCTTTTTTATGGTCTATACACCACAATGAAAGGCTTTTTTCAGCTCTATATGAACTTGTAACTGCTGTGAATTCTGTGTGTGGACAGCCAACAATGAAAGCTGTTTCTCCGCTATATATGAAGTTGTATCTGTTGTGTATCCCTGTTTTCCACCAAAAACCCTGTGGAGCCCTACTGGGCTCTGAACCGTAGGAACACCCTGGTGCGAACAAGGGCTGGCAGTTAGTGTCACTGCCAGAACCATACACCAACCGGGTGTGCTCAGTTAAATCACTGAGGCAGCCTGTGCAGCTCAGAGCGGCCGTTACAACAAACAAGACTGTCTAGTCAGGTCTTTTGAGCTAAACAGAGACCAGTACACAGTGTGTGCTACCAATTGCAGGTGCGCAAGCCAGATGCCGATAGGCTGACATCAGTGTCTGTCAGAAGACCGACCACCTGCATCAGCTGCAAAGAAATTAACCCCATGCTTGCTGGAGTGAGCAGTGACAGCGGAACAGGCTGCGACCCAGATATCTTGGCCGCACAGTCCTAACACTGGTATACTACTCCCCCAGCAGGCCACACCGAAGAAGATGTCTGAAGCAATCACAGAGTTAAAGAAGACTTTAAGAAGTTCCCCCTGGACTCCAAAGGCCCTCCTAAGCAGGTACAGCCTGATGTGACCCTTTCTGTGCAGTGCACCCAGGTGATCAGCCCAGCCCAGTTTATTATTGAGGAGCACACCCAGATACTTATAGATCATGACTATCTCAGTGCCTGTCCCTTGGATCTCCACCAGAATCGGGGCACTTGTCCACTTGCTGAAGTCCACCACCATCTCCTTGGTTTTCCCAACATTAATCCTGAACTGGTTCTGCTGGCACCATTCCACAAAGTCCTGGTTTAAGTCTCTGTATTCCCTATTGTCGCCATCAGTGATAAGGCCGACTATAGCAGAGTCATCGGAGTACTTCTGTAAGTAACAGCTGGAGGAGTTGTGTCTAAAGTCAGCAGTGTACAGTGTGAAGAGAAATGGGGCAAGAACTGGACCTTGTGGTGCCCCCGTACTACAGATCACAGTGTCAGACACACAGTCCTGGGCTCTCACATACTGAGGGCGGTTTGTGAGGTAGTCAAGTATCCAGGACAGGTGATGGTCCACTCCAACAAGATCCAGCTTGTCTCTCAATAGCTCTGGATGAATGATGTTAAAAACACTGGAGAAATCAATGAACATTATTCTCACAGTATTCCCTGGTTTTTCCAGGTGAGAGAACTCTGCCTGGCCGATAGAGGGGATCCATAGTAGAACTCACTAGAGGGCGTAGATGTGTCAGGACCAGTCCTTCTAGGACCTTCATCAGGTGGGATGTCACTACTACTAGAGATGAGCGAGCGGATCAGCCGATCTGAACAGCACGCTCGCATAGAAATGAATGGACGTAGCCAGCACGCGGGGGGTTAAGCGGCTGGCCGCCGTCAAAGCGGAAGTACCAGGTGCATCCATTCATTTCTATGGTGCGTGCTGTTCGGATCGACTGATCCGAACAGTACTCGCTCATCTCTAAATACTACAGGTCTGTAGCTGTTGAGATTCATCGGTTTCTTTGGAATTGGTACCATACAAGATGTTTTCCACATATGTGGTACCACACCCAGCTTCAGGCTCATAGTGTACATGCGTGTACTAACACCACAAAGCTGGTCTCTGCACTTATCCCATCGGGTGCTCCGACCTTGTCTGCTTTAATCCTTTTGATTTCCTTACACACTTGAGACTCAGTAAGGATAAGATTTTAACCAGATGGCAGTTGAGAACAAGTCGGTGGAGGCCTGGTGTGTGGTGGTGGGGTTTGGCTGGTGAGGGCATAGCTCGAGTGAAATCAAATCTGTTGAAGAATAGATTCAGTTTGTTAAGCCATTTCCTGTCTCCTTCTATCTGGGAACTTGCCTTTTGTCTGTGGCCAAATATTGCCTTAAAGAGGACCTTTCATCAGATTGGGCACATGCAGTTCTATATACTGCTGGAAAGCTGACAGTGTGCTGAATTCAGCGCACTGTCGGCTTTCCCGATCTGTGCCCTGGGTAAAGCGCTATCTGTCCTGGTACCGTAGGGCTTTACAGTCAGAAGGGCGTTTCTGACACTTATCCAGGGACGTCCTTCTGCCCAGCAGCGCCTATCGCGCTGTACAGTGTGAGCGGGAAGGAACGCCCCCTCTATCTGCTCACACAGCTCGTCCATATACGAGTATTAGCAGGAGCGGGAGGGAAGAGTTCCTCCCCGCTCCACAGTACAGCGCGATAGGCGCTGCTGGGCAGAAGGGCGTCCCTGGCTAACTGTCAGAAACGCCCTTCTGACTATAAAGCCCTACGGTACCGGGACCGATAGCGCTTTACAACGGGCACAGATCGGGAATTCAGCGCACTGTCAGCTTTCCAGCAGTATGTAGAACTGCATGTGCCTGATCTGATGAAAGGTCCTCTTTAAGGCTATTCCATACTTTATCGACACTTCAACCTTCCATCTGATGCTCCATCTCCTGTCTGGAGTTGGCTTTCCCCTCCCTAATCTGTTGCCTTAGCTCTTTTTGCACCCCCCCCCCCCCCCAGACATTTCTTATCACCAGATCTAAAGACTCTCTTTTTCTCCTTGATAAGAGCTTTAATCTCAGAGTTGATCCATGGTTTGTTATTGGAGGAACACCTCACCACTTTTGTTGGTAACGTGCTGTCTTCTCAAAAATTAATGTTATGCAATTATTGCAGTTATGCAATGTGTAAGTCCCTCAATGTCATGCTGATATGAGTCTCGCAGCGCTTCCTATGTACTTGTATTAAAAGTCTCTCAGAGTCTCAACACTCTCCCCTGACCAGATCATCACTGTACGAGTAACAACTAGTTCTCTGTGCACAAGTGGAGTGTATATTGGTCTCAGATGCACCAGGTTGTGAACCAATCTACCTAGGGGTGGTAGGGCAGATGAGTAATATGCATCCTTTACATTGGCAAAGAGCAAGGGGATGTGAAGTGATGGAATACGTTGAGCAATTATGTGTTATGATGGGGTCCCGCAGGTTGTCCTTCCGGTGCACAGTGCCACCTGCGGGTCAATCCAACCCTCGCCCTCGGACAGTGAGGTGTGTGGAGTCTAAGTCCAACTTTCTACCTACTGAGCATGCCCAGACCTTTTGGAGGCGCTCAGAGGCTAAGTCCCATTCTTCCCCTACTGAGCATGCTCAGACCTTTTGGAGCCGCTCGGAGGCTAAGTCCCATTTTGCCCATACTGAGCATGTGCGGTGAAGTTTATGCCACCACCCCGTGGGCGGGGACTTGCCTTTTTATAGTGTGAGTTGACGCCCGCCGGGTGCTCACACTTTGACTATATGCCTGTAAGGCAGGAGTTCAGGGCTAGGTTTCGGTGTAGGCAGGATGCCAGTATAGGGCTCTAGGTTAGGTTTCCTGGGCCCAACCAAGGCACTGCCGGTAGGGACTAGTAGCCTGCTGTATGCTCCCCTAAGTCGGCACCCTCCAAGGGGTCTGTGAGTATGCGGTCACCCGTGCACTGACACGGCAGCTCCAAGCTTGGTGGAGCAGGTTTACGTTGCTGACCAGGGGTGAAGTTTAACCCTTGGCAGCCTTCACTGCAGCATCTACACTCAGGTGCAGTTCCCCAGTGAAGTCAACTGGTGAACGCTTGTTGCAGCCTGTTTACAATTAGAGCTGCATAAACATATTAACCCAGTGAAGCCAACTGGTGGAAGCTTCATTGCAGCCTGTTCACATTGGAGCTGCACAAAAACACATTTACCCAGTGAAGTTAACTGGTGAACGTATATTGCTCTCTGTTCACACTAGAACCGTACCCACATACTGCTGCTTAGCTCCAGCAGACGGCCGCCCTCCTGGGGCTTGTGGACCTTGACTGCCGTGACTACGGCAGTCAAGAGGTTCTGTCAAACTATAATTTTATATATACATATACAGAACCCTAACATTATGATTCTGTAGAAGGTTCTTTTAGTGACTGAATATTAATATTGAATATACCGTGTATCCTCGCGTATAAGCCGACCCAAATATAAGCCGAGGCCCCTAATTTTACCACAAAAAAACTGGGAAAACTTATTGACTCAAGTATAAGACTGGGGGGGGGGGAGAATGAAGCAGCTACTGGTAAATTTCAAAAATTAAAATAGTCAGAGTTTTTGGGTGCAGTAGTTGCTGGTGCTGGGAAATGGGAGGGGGTGCTTTAGTTGTCTGTCTGTCCCTTCCCTGAGCTTGAGGACTGGGTTTTCTTCCCCCACTTGGAATTCAGTCTGGCTGAATATAGGGTATCTGCAGTGCTCCTATTAAGCCCTTCCCGACGGAAAAGGAGCACTGCAGATCCCCTATATTCAGTAGACCGGGCACTGTCAGACACAGGGATACCTAATGTGTTTGTGTTTCTCAGTAATTTTCTACTTTTATATGTATTCTAGGGAAAGGAGGGATTTAGAACTTTTATTTATTTTATTTTATTTTATTTTTTAAAGATTTTTTTTATTTATTTTTTTTTTTTTACTATTTTATGGGAGATTCTATGCATTACTATTGCAGCTGGTCATAGACCCCCCCCCAAAAAAAAAAAAAAAAAAAAAAAAAAAATAAATAAATAAATAAAATAAAAAGCTTTTTTTTTTATTGCTGCTTGACTCGAGTATAAGCTGAGGGGGGTTTTTCAGCACAAAAGCTGTGCTGAAAAACTCAGCTTATACTCAAGTATATGCGGTAAAAGGTAAGTTGTTAATGTGTTTTTGGGCAGCCATTTAAGTTAAAAACACTGATTTATGAAAAAAAAAAACAAATAAGCTAAAGTTTTCTACTTAAATTTGATGATTGAAAGGAAAATTTAATTTATGTGAGGAAAGAATATGTAATGTGAATACTCTAAAAATAAAACCAGTGCAAAAACCTTGTGTTACAGGTTCACAGAAGGAAACTTACAGGTAATTGTGGCCAGCCTTGGTCGGAGTAATAACTTTCACAGGATCCTGATTAAACTGGTACTGTAAAGAAAGGATCAAAAGTGATAAAATTACAGAAAATGGTCTCATGATAAATAACATATCTAAGTCTCCATAATTAGGGTTGAGCGATCGGGATCAGAAAAGATCAGACATAGGTAGCCGGGGGATTTTTTCAATCACTACACAGTGTGGATTCTGACAATTAAAGCGTTCAATTGTTAGATTCCATGCTGTGTAGTGAATAGGATTGTTTTTAAAATCCGATCTCTGATTAGTAAAAAAAAATCCCATTGACTTGCATTGGGATCGGAATTGGGATCGAGATCGGGTTCAAATGAAAAATGATCGGAAATCGGATTTCAAAATCGATCCTGAAAAGTCAAGATCGGCTCAACCCTATCCGTAATCAATCAAAATATTATTTTGTTGAAAAATAAAGAATAGAATTATTCCATTTCCATGTACTTAAAGGGGACCTTTTACCACCTCCACCAATTCAAATGTTGTAATTAGTAAGTGCCACTTTACTGATTTTGGCACAACTGGACATTTTTTTTTCAACCCTAGCAATCATTTACAGTAATTTAATCGCATAATATGCTAATTAAGTTCTCTACTGTCAGGTGGGTGGTCCCTTTCTGTCTGCTCCACTCCAGGACCCCCAACCTGACAGTGGAGAGCCTAACTAGAATATTGGGTGCCAAAATTAACAGCACTAATTGCTAAGGAACGGTGGGGGCTAGAGAAAAAATTCCAACTTTGCTGGTTTCAGTAGAAGGATGTAAAGAGTTAGAGTTGGTGGAGGTGGTGAAAGGTCCTCTTTAAATGGAAAATATATCCCTTTACTTCATAGTAAAGAGATCTTTTCATTAGTGTCTACAGAAAATAGCAAAAGTCATTTCCTTCCCTTACTTTCTTACAAACATAGTAGATCACAAAAATTGGGCAAATGCATATCAAAACGTTTTTCAATATAAAAGGGCAGCACGGTGGCTGAGTGGTTAGCATTGTTGTCTTGCAACGATTGAGTCCTGCGTTCGAAGGACAACATCTACAATGAGTTTGTATGTTCTTCCCACTGTTTGTATAGGTTACCTCCAGGTACTTTGGATTTCTCCTGCACATCTTAGACATACTGGTAGGGAATTTAGATCGTGAGACTTACTCGGGACAGTGACTGACAATATCTCAGTAAAAGTGGTGCAGAATATAATGATAAGCGAATAAATAAGTGTCAACAATTAGAGATGAGCAAGTAATATTCGATCGTACTCGTACTCGATCGAGTACCACTCGCTGTCCGAATGTAAAAGTTTGATGCAGAACCAGCATTGATTGGCCGAATGCTATACAGTAAGCCAATCAATGCTGGTTCTTCTCCTACCTTTAGAAGTCTTCTCCGCGCTGCGTCCCCACGGCGTCTTCCGGCTCTGAATTCACTCTGCCAGGCATCAGGCCTGGGCAGAGCTGACTGCGCATGTCCGCGCTAAAAGAAAATGGCCGCTTTGACTGTAAGCAGCCATTTTCTTGTAGTGCAGGCATGCGCAGTCGGCTCTGCCCAGGCCCGATGCCTGGCAGAGTGAATTCAGAGCCGGAAGACGCCGTGGGGACGCAGCGCGGAGAAGACTTCTCGGAGGATCCAGCCCGACCCTCACTCGTGGACTTGGTAAGTATAATTTGATCGAATGTTGCCTACCCCTGAAACGAGCATTTTCCCCCCATAGACTATAATAGGGTTCGATATTCGATTCGAGTAGTTGAATATTGAGCGGCTACTCGAAACGAATATCGAACATTTTACTGTTCGCTCATCTCTATCAACAATTGATATAATTTCAGATATTAAAAAATATTATTTTATTCCCCATACATATTTGCAAAAATAGAAACAAGTAATAATTTCCAATGTCCTATCTGGTCAAGAAGAGGAATCAGAAACAGTTCATTTATTGTGGAATTGGCCAACAAATAAAAATATTCCGGATGAACTTTTATAAAAAGATCAATTACAAATATGGAGTCTTATGTCCCCCTTCTTCAGGTTCTAATGTTCTGGGAGATGATATATGTCTCTCAATGTTTTCTTTTTAACCAAAGTATTTGCTTTAATAGTTGGAACTTTGGTTTGTCTTTATTGTATGATTGAACTTGGTTAAGCAGATTAAATTATATGAAGGTTTTTAGAACAGAAATGCAATGACCTTGTTGCTACCTTTTCTGCCGTGGAGTGGGGATAGAGGAAGAAGTGAGGAATTTAATATGTATACCTTATAACTTTATTTAATATTTCTGGTCAAATAATAAAACAAGAAAAAAAAACATAGATTAAAAAGAAGAAAAAAAAAAAAGCCCCGTGGTTAGATTAGAAGGGATATTTAACCCCCTTAGGTTATATTAGATAATAACAATGTTACCTTGTCACACAGTTTACAGCCCATGTCATCTTCTTTCATCGCATTGTCACTCATCAGCAACATCTCAGAATCTTCACTTGTTTCTGTAAATAGCCATAGACAGACTATGGAGAACCGATGTTATATTACTATCTATATTCCCAAACAAAACTTGCTCTTGTGCCACCTTATGGAAGGTAGCTGCCTATAGATCAATGTATAGTGTTTGAGAAATCTATTGCCAAGATCTTAGATTAGAGCCAGACCAGTATCTCCTCCAAAAGAATGAGACCCATCTTCAGGTAGTTGTCATTTATCATTGAGAAGAACAATACTGGCTGACTAGGCGAGAGGTCGGAGACCTTGTGACATAAGTGTTTCTTAATTTCCATCAATAATGGACTTATTGTGATACAATTAAAGAGGAATTTTCATGGGTTTGGGCACAGGCAGTTCTATATACTGCTGGAAAGCAGATAGTGCGCTGAATCCAGCGCACTGTTGGCTTTTTCGATCTGTGCTCCGGGTAAAGCGCTTTTGGTCCAAGTACCGTAGCTCTTCACAGTCAGAAGGGCGTTCCTGACAGTCAGTCAGGAACGTTCTTCTCCACAGCAGTGCCTATCGCGCTGTACAGTGTGAGTGGGGAGGAACGCCAGCTCCCTCTGCTCACAGTGCTCGTCTGAAGTACGCGTATTATCAGGAGGGGAAGGAGGCGTTCCTATCTGCTCACACTGTACAGCGCGATAGGCGCTGCTGTGGAGAAGAACGTTCCTGAGAGACTGTCAGGAACGCCCTTCTAACTGTAAAGAGCTACGGTACAGGCACCGATAGCTCTTCACCCGGAGCACAGATCGGGAAAGCCGACAGTGCCCTGAATTCAGCGCACTGTCGGCTTTTCAGCAGTATATGGAACTGCCTGTACCCAAATCCATGAAAGGTCCTTTTTAAAGGGGTTGGTCTTCTTTCATCATGTTGTAGGTACAGTCAACCAACAAAGACTGAAATGGCTCTGATGGATTTCCTCTTATAGTAAGAGCTGATCCACTACTAGACAGCTGTGACTGCTCAGCTACAGTAGTCCCCAAGGGTAACATTTTTTAAGTGAATGGTCCTACTAAAACACAGTTTTAACCACTTCAGTACCGGGCCAATTTGTGGTCCAGGACCAGACACATTTTAGGTTTATTATGTATGTGCGGTTTTGAGGGCTGTAACATATTTCTCGTATGTCTCAGTCAACTAATTTTTGCGTCTTTTTTCGGGGACACATAGGGCTTTATTTTTATGTTATCTTTATTTTCGAATGTGTTTTAATTTTTTTATATCTGGGAAAATATAAACAAAATAGGAGGGAAATTGTGTCTGGTTTTCAATTATTTATTTATTTTTTTAAATTTAATAACACAAAGTGTCACTGAATAACTTTATAATATAGTTTTTCCTCTCCATTACGGTAATTTTTATTTTGTATGGTGTCGTCGGGGGTGGGGCTATAACCTTTAATAACGGCGTTTCATTAGTGTATTATTTATTTATTTTTTATTATTATTATTTTATTTACATTTTTTTAAAACTTTTTTATTATATTTTTATTTTTTATTTTTTTTTCAGATTGTGTCCCCATAAGGTAATAAGAGACCTTTGGGGACATCTGATCACTTATTTTTTTGTACTGGAGGCTGATTTCTCCTATAACTGGGGCTGGTACATTTAACCTCAGATACAGGAGGAATCCAGCCTCCTGCACACTGTATACACAGCTTACTGAGCTGATCTGGGGTCCTGTAGGACCCAGCAGCTCTGGTAAGACTCTGCTCCCACGTGTCTGCCGGGTCAAAGGGCAGCTGAATTATGGCAGCATCCATTGCTGTGTATACTGCGCTCATTGAGCGCTGTATACACAGCGATCGAGAAGTCAGGGGAGGTAATAAATCTGCCCTGCTATCTCTCTGGGAGCTCTGGCTGAAGTTACAGCTGGCTCCCAGCTTCAGTAGCTGCACGATCTCCGTGCAGCTGCTGTGTTCTGATGGACGTACAGGTACGTCCTGTCAGAACTAGGCAACCACTTCCCGGACGTATATAGTCTATGGGCAATCCGGAAGTGGTTAAGACTCACATTGCAGAAAAGCAGCATTTTTTGGCACAGATTTTTTTTTTTTTTTTAAAGCCAAAACCAAGAATGGAATGGGAAATATCTAGAAAGTTCTTATACTTCTGCTCAATTCATTTCTGGCTTTGGCTCATCAAATCCGGCAACATTTACAATAAAAAGAGCAACGTGAGGCCTCGGCCTCAAATATTTGTATCAGAGTGGAAAATTAAGAAGAAAGTATTGGACCATAAGAGTATACACTATATACAGAAAATATGTGTGCCAGCGTACAGATGACATGTATACTTACTGCACTCTTCTAATTGTGATGATTTTCTTAAATTTTTCAAGTCATTGATGACCTTGCGATTGTACTTATATAAGATCTGATAAACCTTCTGCTTCTCACAGACATCCCAGTCTCTGACAATATAATACAGACATCTCATCCTGTCCTCAGTGTCAGATATTTTTAATATATCATCACGCTCATCTTCCGTCAGAGGACTGCTACAATACAGATCAATGACAGCTGGATATGGAATTTTTATTCTTTCAACCAGGGCCTGTTTGTGTCTGTCTATGAAATGTTCTCCATCTATAAAGACAAAAAACAACAACACAAGAACCATATAAGGGGTGAGATCAACAAGCTATCAACATAGGGAAGGTCAGTCAGAGGTATCTGTAAGTCCTATGGAGGATTTCTACTGGTTTTCAAAACTTCTTTTAGCATCTACAATAACGTTGTAAGTTGTTTAGAAATTTTCTGAAATGGTACATGATCTTCCAGACGATGGAATGAGAGATGCACCTTCTTCTGGATATACATAGTAGGATTATAGGTTGAACACAGTGGCGTAACTACCGCAGAGGCAGCGGAGGCCATTGGGGGGCCTGTTGACAGCCGCTACCGTTGCGTTTTTTTTGGGGTTTTTTTAATACGCCGTTTAATAGGCAGTTACGGGCACAATTTACTTGCTGATCCTGGCTGAGCCGGGATCGTTAAGTGACACCGCGGGCCCCACAAATACTATCATTATACTCTTTGCAGATCCCCGAGTACAATGATCGGAGGCCCGGGAGAGGAAAGGGAACGTAACAAACACTGTTACTTACCTCTCCATGATCCTGCCAGGCCTCCGTCCTAGTTGTCTGACGTCACATGAACCCGGCCTGCTTCCTGGGTCATGTGACGGCCGACGTCATAGAAGAAGGATGGTAGCGGAGAAGACAGCTTAGGAGCCAGGGGACAGGTAAGAAAGTAATTTTTTATGTTTTTATGCCCCGGGTCTCCAATTATTATACTCTGGGGTCTCAAAAGACTGTAATACTGTGTGCAGGGGCCACTATGGGGGATAATACTGTGTGCAGGGGCCACTATAGGGTATAATACTGTGTGCAGGGGCCACTATGGGGGATAATACTGTGTGCAGGGGCTACTATGGGGGATAATACTGTGTGCAGAGGCCACTATGGGGGATAATACTGTGTGCAGGGGCTACTATGGGGCATAATAGTGTGTGCAGAGGCCACTATGGGGGATAATACTGTGTGCAGGGGCCACTATGGGGGATAATACTGTGTGCAGGGACCACTATGGGACATAATACTGTGTGCAGGAGCCACTATGGGACATAATACTGTGTGCAGGGACCACTATGGGGGATAATACTGTGTGCAGGGGCCACTATGGGACATAATACTGTGTGCAGGCGCCACTATGGGGGATAATACTGTGTGCAGGGGCCACTATGGAGCATAATACTGTGTGCAGGTGCCACTATGGGGGATAATACTGTGTGCAGGGGCCACTATGGGACATAATACTGTGTGCAGGGGCCACTATGGGACATAATACTGTGTGCAGGGGCCACTATGGGGTATAATACTGTGTGAAGGAGCCACTATGGGGGATAATACTGTGTGCAGGGGCCACTATGGAGCATAGTACTGTGTGCAGGTGCCACTATGGGGGATAATACTGTGTGCAGGGGCCACTATGGGACATAATACTGTGTGCAGGGGCCACTATGGGACATAATACTGTGTGCAGGGGCCACTATGGGGTATAATACTGTGTGAAGGAGCCACTATGGGGGATAATACTGTGTGCAGGAGCCACTATGGAGCATAATACTGTGTGCAGGGGACACTATGGGACATAATACTGTGTGCAGGGGCCACTATGGGGGATAATACTGTGTGCAGGGGCCACTATAGGGTATAATACTGTGTGCAGGGGCCACTATAAGGGATAATACTGTGTGCAGGGGCTACTATGGGGCATAATAGTGTGTGCAGAGGCCACTATGGGACATAATACTGTGTGCAGGGGCCACTATGGGACATAATACTGTGTGCAGGAGCCACTATGGGACATAATACTGTGTGCAGGGACCACTATGGGACATAATACTGTGTGCAGGGGCCACTATGGGACATAATACTGTGTGCAGGGGCCACTATGGGGGATAATACTGTGTGCAGGGGCCACTATGGGACATAATACTGTGTGCAGGGGCCACTATGGGGACATGATACTGTGTGCAGGGGCCACTATGGAGCATAATACTGTGTGCAGGGGCCACTATGGCGAATAATACTGTGTGCAGGGGCCACTATGGGGAATAATACTGTGTGCAGGGGCCACTATGGGGTATAATACTGTGTGCAGGGGCCACTAATGGACATAATACTGTGTGCAGGGGCCACTATGGGGCATAATACTGTGTGCAGGGGCCACTATAGAGCATAATATTGTGTGCAGGGGACACTATGGGACATAATACTGTGTGCAGGGGCCTCTATGGGGCATAATACTGTGTGCAGGGGCCACTATGGGGGATAATACTGTGTGCAGGGGCCACTATGGGGCATAATACTGTGTGCAGGAGCCACTATGTGGGATAATACTGTGTGCAGGAGCCACTATGGGACATAATATTGTGTGCAGGGGCCACTATGGGGGATAATACTGTGTGCAGGGGCCACTATGGGGCATAATACTGTGTGCAGGGGCCACTATGGGGGATAATACTGTGTGCAGGGGCCACTATGGGGCATAATACTGTGTGCAGGAGCCACTATGGGGGATAATACTGTATGCAGGAGCCACTATGGGACATAATACTGTGTGCAGGGGCCACTATGGGACATAATACTGTGTGCAGGGGCCACTATGGGACATAATACTGTGAGCAGGGGCCACTATGGGCATAATACTGTGTGCAGGGGCCACTATGGGACATAATACTGTGTGCAAGGGCCACTATGGGGGATAATACTGTGTGCAGGGGCCACTATTGGGGATAATACTGTGTGCAGGAGCCACTATGGGACATAATACTATGTGCAGGGGCCACTATGGAGCATAATACTGTGTGCAGGGGACACTATGGGACATAATACTGTGTGCAGGGGCCACTATGGGGGATAATACTGTGTGCAGGGGCCACTATAGGGTATAATACTGTGTGCAGGGGCCACTATAAGGGATAATACTGTGTGCAGGGGCTACTATGGGGCATAATAGTGTGTGCAGAGGCCACTATGGGACATAATACTGTGTGCAGGGGCCACTATGGGACATAATACTGTGTGCAGGAGCCACTATGGGACATAATACTGTGTGCAGGGACCACTATGGGACATAATACTGTGTGCAGGGGCCACTATGGGACATAATACTGTGTGCAGGGGCCACTATGGGGGATAATACTGTGTGCAGGGGCCACTATGGGACATAATACTGTGTGCAGGGGCCACTATGGGGACATGATACTGTGTGCAGGGGCCACTATGGAGCATAATACTGTGTGCAGGGGCCACTATGGCGAATAATACTGTGTGCAGGGGCCACTATGGGGAATAATACTGTGTGCAGGGGCCACTATGGGGTATAATACTGTGTGCAGGGGCCACTAATGGACATAATACTGTGTGCAGGGGCCACTATGGGGCATAATACTGTGTGCAGGGGCCACTATAGAGCATAATATTGTGTGAAGGGGACACTATGGGACATAATACTGTGTGCAGGGGCCTCTATGGGGCATAATACTGTGTGCAGGGGCCACTATGGGGGATAATACTGTGTGCAGGGGCCACTATGGGGCATAATACTGTGTGCAGGAGCCACTATGTGGGATAATACTGTGTGCAGGAGCCACTATGGGACATAATATTGTGTGCAGGGGCCACTATGGGGGATAATACTGTGTGCAGGGGCCACTATGGGGCATAATACTGTGTGCAGGGGCCACTATGGGGGATAATACTGTGTGCAGGGGCCACTATGGGGCATAATACTGTGTGCAGGAGCCACTATGGGGGATAATACTGTATGCAGGAGCCACTATGGGACATAATACTGTGTGCAGGGGCCACTATGGGACATAATACTGTGTGCAGGGGCCACTATGGGACATAATACTGTGAGCAGGGGCCACTATGGGCATAATACTGTGTGCAGGGGCCACTATGGGACATAATACTGTGTGCAAGGGCCACTATGGGGGATAATACTGTGTGCAGGGGCCACTATTGGGGATAATACTGTGTGCAGGAGCCACTATGGGACATAATACTATGTGCAGGGGCCACTATGGGGCATAATACTGTGTGCAGGGGTCACTATGGGACATAATACTGTGTGCAGGGGCCACTATGGGGCATAATACTGTGTGCAGGGCCACTAATGGACATAATACTGTGTGCAGGGGCCACTATGGGGGATAATACTGTGTGCAGGGGCCACTATGGGGCATAATACTGTGTGCAGGGGCCACTAATGGACATAATACTGTGTGCAGGGGCCACTATGGGGAATAATACTGTATGCAGGGGCCACTATGGGGAATAATACTGTGTGCAGGGGCCACTATGGGGGATAATACTGTGTGCAGGGGCCACTATGGGGGGTAATACTGTGTGCAGGGGCCACTATGGGGCATAATACTGTGTGCAGGAGCCACTATGGGGGATAATACTGTGTGCAGGGGCCACTATGGGGGATAATACTGTGTGCAGGGGCCACTATGGGGGATAATACTGTGTGCAGGGGCCACGATGGGGGATAATACTGTGTGCAGGGGCCACTATGGGACATAGTACTGTGTGCAGGGGCCACTATGGGGCATAATACTGTGTGCAGGGGCCACTATGGGGGATAATACTGTGTGCAGGGGCCACTATGGGGCATAATACTGTGTGCAGGAGCCACTATGGGGGATAATACTGTGTGCAGGGGCCACTATGGGGGATAATACTGTGTGCAGGGGCCACTATGGGACATAATACTGTGTGCAGGGGCCACTATGGGACATAATACTGTGTGCAGGGGCCACTATGGGACATAATACTGTGTGCAGGGGCCACTATGGGCATAATACTGTGTGCAGGGGCCACTATGGGGCATAATACTGTGTGCAGGGGCCACTATGGGGGATAATACTGTGTGCAGGGGCCACTATGGGGCATAATACTGTGTGCAGAGGCCACTATGGGGGATAATACTGTGTGCAGGGGCCACTATGGGGGATAATACTGTGTGCAGGGGCCACTATGGGACATAATACTGTGTGCAGGGGCCACTATGGGACATAATACTGTGTGCAGGGGCCACTATGGGCATAATACTGTGTGCAGGGGCCACTATGGGGCATAATACTGTGTGCAGGGGCCAATATGGGGGATAATACTGTGTGCAGGGGCCACTATGGGGCATAATATTGTGTGCAGGGGCCACTATGGGACATAATACTATGTGCAGGGGCCACTATGGGGCATAATACTGTGTGCAGGGGTCACTATGGGACATAATAATGTGTGCAGGGGCCACTATGGGGCTATGGGGGATAATACTGTGTGCAGGGGCCACTATGGGGCATAATACTGTGTGCAGGGCCACTAATGGACATAATACTGTGTGCAGGGGCCACTATGGGACATAATACTGTGTGCAGGGGCCACTATGGGGAATAATACTGTATGCAGGGACCACTATGGGGAATAATACTGTGTGCAGGGGCCACTATGGGGAATAATAATGTGTGAAGGGCCACTATGGGGAATAATACTGTGTGCAGGGGCCACTAATGGACATAATACTGTGTGCATGGGCCACTATGGGGCATAATACTGTGTGCAGGGGCCACTATGGAGCATAACACTGTGTGCAGGGGCCACTATGGAGCATAATACTGTGTGCAGGGGACACTATGGGACATAATACTGTGTGCAGGGGCCACTATGGAGCATAATACTGTGTGCAGGGGCCACTATGGAACATAATACTGTGTGCAGGGGCCACTATGGGGCATAATACTGTGTGCAGGGGCAACTATGGGGGATAATACTGTGTACAGGGGCCACTATGGGACATAATACTGTGTGCAGGAGCCACTATGGGGGATAATACTGTGTGCATGAGCCACTATGGGACATAATACTGTGTGCAGGGCCACTAATGGACATAATACTGTGTGCAGGGGCCACTATGGGGCATAATACTGTGTGCAGGGGGCACTATGGGGGATAATACTGTGTGCAGGGGCCACTATGGGGCATAATGCTGTGTGCAGGGGCCACTATGGGGGATAATACTGTGTGCAGGGGCCACTATGGGACATAATACTGTGTGCAGGGGTCACTATGGGGGATAATACTGTGTGCAGGGGCCACTATGGGGCATAATACTGTGTGCAGGGCCACTAATGGACATAATACTGTGTGCATGGGCCACTATGGGGCATAATACTGTGTGCAGGGGCCACTATGGAGCATAATACTGTGTGCAGGGGCCACTATGGGACATAATACTGTGTGCAGGGGCCACTATGGAGCATAATACTGTGTGCAGGGGACACTATGGGACATAATACTGTGTGCAGGGGCCACTATGGAGCATAATACTGTGTGCAGGGGCCACTATGGAACATAATACTGTTTGCAGGGGCCACTAAGGGGCATAATACTGTGTGCAGGGGCCACTATGGGGGATAATACTGTGTACAGGGGCCACTATGGGGCATAATACTGTGTGCAGGAGCCACTATGGGACATAATACTGTGTGCAGGAGCCACTATGGGACATAATACTGTGTGCAGGGCCACTAATGGACATAATACTGTGTGCAGGGGCCACTATGGGACATAATACTGTGTGCAGGGGCCACTATGGGGCATAATACTGTGTGCAGGGCCACTAATGGACATAATACTGTGTGCAGGGGCCACTATGGGGGATAATACTGTGTGCAGGGGCCACTATGGGGCATAATACTGTGTGCAGGGGCCACTAATGGACATAATACTGTGTGCAGGGGACACTATGGGACATAATACTGTGTTCAGGGGCCACTATGTGACATAATACTGTGTGCAGGGGCCACTATGGGGAATAATAATGTGTGCAGGGGCCACTATGGGGAATAATACTGTGTGCAGGAGCCACTAATGGACATAATACTGTGAGCAGGGGCCACTATGGGGGATAATACTGTGTGCAGGGGTCACTATGGGGGATAATACTGTGTGCAGGGGCCACTATGGGACATAATACTGTGTGCAGGGGCCACTATGGGGGGTAATACTGTGTGCAGGGGCCACTATGGGGCATAATACTGTGTGCAGGAGCCACTATGGGGGATAATACTGTGTGCAGGGGCCACTATGGGGGATAATACTGTGTGCAGGGGCCACTATGGGGGATAATACTGTGTGCAGGGGCCACTATGGGACATAGTACTGTGTGCAGGGGCCACTATGGGGCATAATACTGTGTGCAGGGGCCACTATGGGGGATAATACTGTGTGCAGGGGCCACTATGGGGCATAATACTGTGTGCAGGAGCCACTATGGGGGATAATACTGTGTGCAGGGGCCACTATGGGGGATAATACTGTGTGCAGGGGCCACTATGGGACATAATACTGTGTGCAGGGGCCACTATGGGACATAATACTGTGTGCAGGGGCCACTATGGGACATAATACTGTGTGCAGGGGCCACTATGGGCATAATACTGTGTGCAGGGGCCACTATGGGGCATAATACTGTGTGCAGGGGCCACTATGGGGGATAATACTGTGTGCAGGGGCCACTATGGGGCATAATACTGTGTGCAGGGGCCACTATGGGACATAATACTATGTGCAGGGGCCACTATGGGGCATAATACTGTGTGCAGGGGTCACTATGGGACATAATACTGTGTGCAGGGGCCACTGTGGGGCTATGGGGGATAATACTGTGTGCAGGGGCCACTATGGGGCATAATACTGTGTGCAGGGCCACTAATGGACATAATACTGTGTGCAGGGGCCACTATGGGACATAATACTGTGTGCAGGGGCCACTATGGGGGATAATACTGTGTGCAGGGGCCACTGTGGGGCATAATACTGCGTGCAGGGGCCACTATGGAGCATAATACTGTGTGAAGGGCCACTATGGGACATAATACTGTGTGCAGGGGCCACTATGGAGCATAATACTGTGTGCAGGGGACACTATGGGACATAATACTGTGTGCAGGGGCCACTATGGAGCATAATACTGTGTGCAGGGGCCACTATGGAACATAATACTGTGTGCAGGGGCCACTATGGGGCATAATACTGTGTGCAGGGGCCACTATGGGGGATAATACTGTGTACAGGGGCCACTATGGGGCATAATACTGTGTGCAGGAGCCACTATGGGGGATAATACTGTGTGCAGGAGCCACTACGGGACATAATACTGTGTGCAGGGCCACTAATGGACATAATACTGTGTGCAGGGGCCACTATGGGACATAATACTGTGTGCAGGGGCCACTAAGGGGCATAATACTGTGTGCAGGGGGCACTATGGGGGATAATACTGTGTGCAGGGGCCACTATGGGGCATAATGCTGTGTGCAGGGGCCACTATGGGGGATAATACTGTGTGCAGGGGCCATTATGAGACACAATACTGTGTGCAGGGGCCACTATGGGACATAATACTGTGTGCAGGGGTCACTATGGGGGATAATACTGTGTGAAGGCCACTAATGGACATAATACTGTGTGCAGGGGCCACTATGGGGTATAATACTGTGTGCAGGGGCCACTTTGGGACATAATACTGTGTGCAGGAGCCACTATGGGGGATAATACTGTGTGCAGGGGCCACTATGGGGGATAATACTGTGTGCAGGGGCCACTATGGGGGATAATACTGTGTGCAGGGGACACTATGGGGCATAATACTGTGTGCAGGGGACACTATGGGGCATAATACTGTGTGCAGGGGCCACTATGGGGGATAATACTGTGTGCAGGGGCCACTATGAGACATAATACTGTGTGCAGGGGCCACTATGGGGTATAATACTGTGTGCAGGGCCACTAATGGACATAATACTGTGTGCAGGGGCCACTATGGGACATAATACTGTGTGCAGGGGCCACTATGGGGGATAATACTGTGTGCAGGGGCCACTATGGGGCATAATACTGTGTGCAGGGGCCACTAATGGACATAATACTGTGTGCAGGGGCCACTATGGAGAATAATACTGTATGCAGGGACCACTATGGGGAATAATACTGTGTGCAGGGGCCACTATGGGTAATAATAATGTGTGAAGGGCCACTATGGGGCATAATACTGTGTGCAGGGGCCACTAATGGACATAATACTGTGTGCAGGGGCCACTATGGAGCATAATACTGTGTGCAGGGGCCACTATGGAGCATAATACTGTGTGCAGGGGACACTATGGGACATAATACTGTGTGCAGGGGCCACTATGGAGCATAATACTGTGTGCAGGGGCCACTATGGAACATAATACTGTGTGCAGGGGCCACTATGGGGCATAATACTGTGTGCAGGGGCCACTATGGGGGATAATACTGTGTACAGGGGCCACTATGGGGCATAATACTGTGTGCAGGAGCCACTATGGGGGATAATACTGTGTGCAGGAGCCACTATGGGACATAATACTGTGTGCAGGGCCACTAATGGACATAATACTGTGTGCAGGGGCCACTATGGGGCATAATACTGTGTGCAGGGGCCACTATGGGGGATAATACTGTGTGCAGCGGCCACTATGGAGCATAATACTGTGTGCAGGGGACACTATGGGACATAATACTGTGTGCAGGGGCCACTATGGAGCATAATACTGTGTGCAGGGGCCACTATGGAGCATAATACTGTGTGCAGGGGCCACTATGGAACATAATACGGTGTGCAGGGGCCACTATGGGGCATAATACTGTGTGCAGGGGCCACTATGGGGGATAATACTGTGTACAGGGGCCACTATGGGGCATAATACTGTGTGCAGGAGCCACTATGGGGACATAATACTGTGTGCAGGGGCCACTATGGGGGGTAATACTGTGTGCAGGGGCCACTATGGGGGGTAATACTGTGTGCAGGGGCCACTATGGGGCATAATACTGTGTGCAGGAGCCACTATGGGCATAATACTGTGTGCAGGGGCCACTATGGGGGATAATACTGTGTGCAGGGGCCACTATGGGGGATAATACTGTGTGCAGGGGCCACTATGGGACATAGTACTGTGTGCAGGGGCCACTATGGGGCATAATACTGTGTGCAGGGGCCACTATGGGGGATAATACTGTGTGCAGGGGCCACTATGGGGCATAATACTGTGTGCAGGAGCCACTATGGGGCATAATACTGTGTGCAGGGGCCACTATGGGGGATAATACTGTGTGCAGGGGCCACTATAGGGCATAATACTGTGTGCAGGGGCCACTATGGGACATAATACTATGTGCAGGGGTCACTATGGGGCATAATACTGTGTGCAGGGGTCACTATGGGACATAATACTGTGTGCAGGGGCCACTATGGGGCTATGGGGGATAATACTGTGTGCAGGGGCCACTATGGGGCATAATACTGTGTGCAGGGCCACTAATGGACATAATACTGTGTGCAGGGGCCACTATGGGACATAATACTGTGTGCAGGGGCCACTATGGGGGATAATACTGTGTGCAGGGGCCACTATGGGGCATAATACTGTGTGCAGGGGCCACTAATGGACATAATACTGTGTGCAGGGGCCACTATGGGGAATAATACTGTATGCAGGGACCACTATGGGGAATAATACTGTGTGCAGGGGCCACTATGGGGAATAATAATGTGTGTAGGGCCACTATGGGGAATAATACTGTGTGCAGGGGCCACTAATGGACATAATACTGTGTGCATGGGCCACTATGGGGCATAATACTGTGTGCAGGGGCCACTATGGAGCATAATACTGTGTGCAGGGGCCACTATGGGACATAATACTGTGTGCAAGGGCCACTATGGAGTATAATACTGTGTGCAGGGGACACTATGGGACATAATACTGTGTGCAGGGGCCACTATGGAGCATAATACTGTGTGCAGGGGCCACTATGGAACATAATACTGTGTGCAGGGGCCACTATGGGGCATAATACTGTGTGCAGGGGCCACTATGGGGGATAATACTGTGTGCAGGGGCCACTATGGGGGATAATACTGTGTACAGGGGCCACTATGGGGCATAATACTGTGTGCAGGAGCCACTATGGGGGATAATACTGTGTGCAGGAGCCACTATGGGACATAATACTGTGTGCAGGGCCACTAATGGACATAATACTGTGTGCAGGGGCCACTATGGGACATAATACTGTGTGCAGGGGCCACTATGGGGCATAATACTGTGTGCAGGGGGCACTATGGGGGATAATACTGTGTGCAGGGGCCACTATGGGGCATAATGCTGTGTGCAGGGGCCACTATGGGGCATAATACTGTGTGCAGGGGCCACTATGGGGGATAATACTGTGTGCAGGGGCCACTATGAGACATAATACTGTGTGCAGGGGCCACTATGGGGTATAATACTGTGTGAAGGCCACTAATGGACATAATACTGTGTGCAGGGGCCACTATGGGGTATAATACTGTGTGCAGGGGCCACTATGGGACATAATACTGTGTGCAGGAGCCACTATGGGGGATAATACTGTGTGCAGGGGCCACTATGGGGGATAATACTGTGTGCAGGGGCCACTATGGGACATAATACTGTGTGCAGGGGCCACTATGGGGTATAATACTGTGTGAAGGCCACTAATGGACATAATACTGTGTGCAGGGGCCACTATGGGGTATAATACTGTGTGCAGGGGCCACTATGGGACATAATACTGTGTGCAGGAGCCACTATGGGGGATAATACTGTGTGCAGGGGCCACTATGGGGGATAATACTGTGTGCAGGGGCCACTATGGGGGATAATACTGTGTGCAGGGGCCACTATGGGGGATAATACTGTGTGCAGGGGCCACTATGGGGGATAATACTGTGTGCAGGGGCCCCTATGGGGCATAATACTGTGTGCAGGGACCACTATGGGGTATAATACTGTATGCAGGGGCCACTATGGGACATAATACTGTATGCAGGGACCACTGTGGGGTATAATTCTGTGTGCAGTGGACACTATGGGACATTATACTGTGTGCAGGGGCCACTATGGACATAATACTGTGTGCAGGGGCCACTATGGGACATAATTCTGTGTGCAGGGGACACTATGGGACATAATACAAATCAAATCAAATCAAAAAAGCTTTATTGGCACGTCCGAATAGATATTTGGCATTGCCAAAGCTAGTAAAGTGGGGGGGGGGGGGAGTTGGACTCGGGTGGGTGAGTGGTGGGGGTGGGGTGGATGGTTTGGGGTATAACAGTCCATGGAGTCTCATCTTCCTCTTCGTTGGTGACTGCTATATGGGGGGGGGTTGGAGGTGGGGTGGGGCGGGGCGGTTGGTTTGGGGTATAACAGTCCGTGGAGTCTCATCTTCCTCTTCGTTGGTGACTGCTATATGGGGAGGTGGGGGTGGGGTGGGGTGGGTGTTTTGGGATAAATATAACAGTCCGTGGAGTCTCATCTTCCTCTTGTTTGGTGACAGCTGGACACGTATTGGGCAGCGATCTCCACAGTGGCCTCTTCTTCTCCCAGTAGGATGTAGAGTTTCCTCTTCTCTTCTGCAGATATGAAGTCTGGGATGTGGGCAGACAGTCTTTGGTAGTAGACGGCCCTCACAGCTGAGTATTTGGTGCAGTGTAGCAGGAAGTGGGTCTCGTCTTCTAGGACCCCCTGGTCACAATGCTGGCACAGTCTCTTCTCCCGTGGCTTGTACGTCTGCCTGTATCGCCCCGTCTCTATCTCTAGGTTGTGGGCGCTCAGTCTGTATCGGCTCAGGGTCTGTCTGTGTTTGGGGTGGCGTATTCTCTCCAGGTAGGTGGCCATGGTGTAGTCCCTTTGTAGGGATTGGTACACGGTGAGTTTCTTGGAGTTATTTATTTCATTTCTCCATTCTTCAATGTACCGCTCTCTGTTTGCCTCTGTGGTCGCCTTTATTTCGGCCTTGGTTATCATCTGTTGGTGTTTTTGGTTTGGTGGTTGGCTGTTGTTTGGTTGGTGAGTGTCTGGTTTGCTCAGGTGGCTTAGCCATGCTTGGTGGTGGTAGGAGTTGGGCTTGCTCCCCTGGATGTGTGCCTGGAAAGCTAGCGCCCTCTTCTGTATGGTGAGCCATAGGGGGAGTCTGCCTAGCTCTGCCCTGCAGGCCATGTTGGTGGTGTTGCGATGGACATGGAGCAGGTATTTGCAGAACTCCAGGTGGAAGTTCTCTGTTGGGCTGGAATCCCACTTTGACTGGTCTGGGTAGGTGGCTGGGCCCCAAACCTCACTGCCATAGAGAAGGATCGGGGAGATGACAGCGTCAAATATCTTCATCCAGACCCTCACCGGTGGTTTGAGGTGGTACAGTTGTCTTCTGATGGCGTAGAAGGTTCTGCAGGCTTTTGCTTTCAGGGTTTCTATTGCTGCTTTGAAGCTTCCTGATTGGCTGAGCTCCAGCCCCAGGTCGGTGTAGCTGTTGGTTTTCTCCAGTGTGGAGCCGTTCAGTGTGAATTGTGGGGTGGTGGAGGCTTTATTGTGGCCCTTCTTCTGAAATACCATGACTTTGGTCTTCTTCTGGTTGATGGGTAGGGCCCATGTGGTGCTGAATTTTTCCAGCACTGACAGGCTTTCTTGGAGGTCTTTCTCGGTGGGGGCCAGGAGTAGGAGGTCATCGGCATACAGCAGGAACTTCACCTCTCGATTGTTCAGGGTGAGCCCTGGGGTTGGTGAGGCCTTCAGGACTGTAGCCAGTTCATTGATATAGATGTTGAAGAGCGTTGGGCTCAGGCTACAGCCTTGTCTGACCTCTCGGGCCTGTTGGAAGTATGCTGTCCTTTTCCCATTCACCTTCACACTGCACTGGTTTCCGGTGTAGGAGCTCTTGATGACGTCGTACGTTCTTCCTCCTATTCCACTCTCTAGTTTTAGGAGTAGGCCTGGGTGCCATACTGAGTCGAACACCTTCTTAAAGTCCACGAAGCAGGCGAATATCTTGCCTCTTCTGGTGTTGTGGACGTGTGTCTTGATGAGGCTGTGCAGGGTGTAGATATGGTCTGTGGTGCGGTGGTTTGGCATGAACCCTGCTTGGCTCTTGCTGAGGACCCCATGTTGTGTGAGGAAGGTGAGGATTCTGTTATTGATGATGCTGTTGAACAGTTTCCCCAGCGTGCTGCTGATGCAGATCCCTCTGTAGTTGTTGGGGTCATAATGGTCCCCATTTTTGTAGATGGGGGTTATGAGCCCTTTGTTCCAGTCTTCGGGGAAGTGTCCAGCATTGAGCCCGAGGGTGAATAGCTTTGCCAGTGCCGCGTGTATTGCTGGAGGGCTGTATTTGATCATCTCTGGTAGGATGCCGTCAGGGCCACTGGCCTTTTTGCCTTTCAGCAGGACAATACTGTGTGCAGGGGCCACTATGGGACATAATACTGTGTGCAGGGGCCACTATGGGACATAATACTGTGTGCAGGGGACACTATGGGACATAATACTGTGTGCAGGGGCCACTATGGGGGATAATACTGTGTGCAGAGGCCACTATGGGGGGATAATACTGTGTGCAGGGGCCACTATGGGACATAATACTGTGTGCAGGGGCCACTATGGGGGATAATACTGTGTGCAGGGGACACTATGGGACATAATACTGTGTTCAGGGGCCACTATGGGACATAATACTGTGTGCAGGGGACACTATGGGACATAATACTGTGTGCAGGGGCCACTATGGGGGGATAATACTGTGTGCAGGGGCCACTATGGGACATAATACTGTGTGCAGGGGCCACTATGGGGGATAATACTGTGTGCAGGGGACACTATGGGACATAATACTGTGTGCAGGGACCACTATGGGACATAATACTGTGTGCAGGGGACACTATGGGACATAATACTGTGTTCAGGGGCCACTATGTGACATAATACTGTGTGCAGGGGCCACTATGGGACATAATACTGTGTGCAGGGGACACTATGGGACATAATACTGTGTGCAGGGGACACTATGGGACATAATACTGTGTGCAGGGGACACTATGGGACATAATACTGTGTGCAGGGGCCACTATGGGACATAA
The DNA here is from genome assembly GCF_031893055.1 of Leptodactylus fuscus. Classification (NCBI taxonomy): domain Eukaryota; kingdom Metazoa; phylum Chordata; class Amphibia; order Anura; family Leptodactylidae; genus Leptodactylus; species Leptodactylus fuscus. The sequence goes on from NC_134269.1 coordinate 8,072,729, forward strand.
TACTGTGTGCAGGGACCACTATGGGACATAATACTGTGTGCAGGGACCACTATGGGGCATAATACTGTGTGCAGGGACCACTATGGGGCATAATACTGTGTGCAGGAGCCACTATGTGACATAATACTGTGTGCAGGGGCCACTATGGGGCATAATACTGTGTGCAGGGGCCACTATGGGACATAATACTGTGTGCAGGGGACACTATGGGACATAATACTGTGTGCAGGGGACACTATGGGGTATAATACTGTGTGCAGGGGACACTATGGGGTATAATACTGTGTGCAGGGGACACTATGGGGTATAATACTGTGTGCAGGGGACACTATGGGACATTATACTGTGTGCAGGGCCACTATGGGACATGAATACTGTGTGCAGGGGCCACTTATGGGGTATAATACTGTGTGCAGGGGCCACTATGGACTTAATACTGTGTGCAGGGCCACTATGGGGTATAATACTGTGTGCAGGGGACACTAGGGGGATAATACTGTGTGCAGGGCCACTATGGGTATAATACTGTGTGCAGGGGCCACTATGGGACATAATACTGTGTGCAGGGGACACTATGGGGATAATACTGTGTGCAGGGGACACTATGGGGGATAATACTGTGTGCAGGGGCCACTATGGGGTATAATACTGTGTGCAGGGGCCACTATGGGACTTAATACTGTTGGCAGGGGCCACTATGGGGTATAATACTGTGTGCAGGGACACTATGGGGGATAATACTGTGTGCAGGGACACTATGGGGGATAATACTGTGTGCAGGGGCCACTATGGGGTATAATACTGTGTGCAGGGGCCACTATGGACATAATACTGTGTGCAGGGGACACTATGGAACATAATACTGTGTGCAGGGCCACTATGGGACATAATACTGTGTGCAGGGGCCACTATGGGACATAATAATGTGTGCAGGGGACACTATGGGGTATAATACTGTGTGCAGGGGACACTATGGGGGATAATACTGTGTGCAGGGGCCACTATGGGGGATAATACTGTGTGCAGGGGACACTATGGGACATAATACTGTGTGCAGGAGCCACTATGTGACATAATACTGTGTGCAGGGGCCACTATGGAGCATAATACTGTGTGCAGGGGACACTATGGGACATTATACTGTGTGCAGGGCTTACTAAGGGACATAACAGAGTGCGGAGGAGGGGGTCGGTCCTAGGTCTTCAGCATCGGTGTCGGTTGAGGGGCCCATGTCAAAAGTTCGCCACGGGGCCCCACCATCTTAGTTACGCCACTGGTTGAACACCTTAGAATTACCAGTATGTGTTTACACAACTTTATAATTAGAGATGGACAAACCTCACAAGATATTTTTTTGATGAATATTCCTGAGGTTCAGCCCTCCGATTCTTTTCAGGCCAAGCTTTTTTGGCACAAACCAGAAATGCTAATATTATATTCTGAGGTCTTCTGTACTCAAGGGAATAAAAATAACAAAGTTATATTCACCTTTCCTCACCTCCTCTGAGGATCCTCACGGCATTCGGCAGTCCCACGCAGTCCACTTCCAGCCTCTAGCTGGTGCCACACACCCTGGGGTCACCGCTGAGGCCTATGATTGTGTCTCAGCAGTCACATAGGGCGTAGTTGTCATGGTGCTTTGACCAACATAATAACATCGTCGTGACCATGAGACCCAATCACAGACCATAGTGGTGACCACATGACGTCAGCCTAAGGCCAGAAGAGAAGACCACTGGATGCCCCGGAGAGGTGAGTATAACGGTTTGTTTCGAATAGCACTCGCTCATCTCTACTCCTGACCTATTTCTGATGGAAAGCTGCAGCATTCCATATTTCATAGACAAATACAGGTGACTAGAGATGAGCGAACAGTAAAATATTTGATGTTCGTTATTCGTTCCGAATAGCATCTCAATATTAGACTACTCGAACGAATATCGAACCCCATTATAGTCTATGGGAGAAAATGCTTCGTTTCAGGGGATCCACCATTCGACTCAGGAGGGTCACCAAGTCCACTATGACACCCAGGAAATGATGCCAACACCTCTGGAATGACACTGGGACAGCAGGGGGCGCATGTCTGGGGGCATCTAACACACCAAAGACCCTCTATTACCCCAACATCACAGCCTAACAACTACACACTATACACACTCACTACAACCTCTATCAAAGTGGGAAAATACCTGGAAACCTTCTTTACTGCCCAAATGGATGACACAAACCCCAATTTAATCTCAACAAACATTAACAACCACCCCTTTAAATCATTGTGTGTGTGTGTGTGTGTGTGTGTGCGTGTGTGTGTGTATGATGTGGTAAGACCTTCCAAAATTCACTTTTAAGAACCTTAACATGAGTCTTTCCAAATTAATTTACAAGCCCTTTAACTTAGTTCAGCCTTGCATCAGCAGAGATGTGATAGCCCTTTGGGTGAATTGAGCCTTTAAAAAGCAGTGTATTTGGCCCTTGGAGTGAGTAGAGCCTTTAAAAAGCAGGGTTTTATGCCTTTGGGTGAGCGGAGCAATGCAGCAGCAGTGTTTAATTTTTTTGGCCCTTGGGGTGACCCCTAAAAATGAGATTTCAGGCCCTTGGAGGTGAGCCCTTAAACATTAATTTTTCAACCCCTTGGGGGTGAGCCCTAAAAAATTATTTTTGCAGGCCCTTGGGCTGGAGCCCTAAAAAATTGATTTGCAACCCCCTGGGGGCGGGGGGGAGATAATGGAAATGTGTATGTGTATATATATATATAATATATATATATATATATATATATATGTACATTTTCACATGCAGAATTAGGGGCTGGGGTTGTAGGAGGAGGAGGAGGAGAAGTAAATTGTTTGCTGACCGAATCTCTCCAGTACCTTGACTATGGAGTGGATACTCAGCTGAGTATCCACGTCCTCGCCCACGTCCCCTGCTGCTACGTTGCATGATTTTCTAGCTAGCTATTATTGAGCTCTGAAAAGAGCTGTTATTATTCACAATTCCTGCCTAACTAAAGCCCTGTATCGCACTGACAGTCTGACACCGCACTCTCTCTATGACTCCAAAACGAGAATGAGACGAAGATGGCCGACACTATTCTTAAGAATGGGAGGTCACATGTTTTCGGCAGCCAATGGGTTTTTTCATTTTTTTCACTTCTTCCGTTGTCGTAGTTCCTGTCCCACCTGCCCTGCACAGTTATTGGTGCAAAAAAAAGCACCAGGGAGGGTGAGAGGGATACAAATTTTTACTGCATATGCGGCCTTGTATTCGATTGTGAACAAATACATCGAACGCCATGGCACAAGTTGATGATTTTTGGAAAAAAAAAAAAAAAAAAAAAGCTATCCTACTAGGTATTGTGACACCACACAACATGGCCTGGCCAGGATTTTGCTGGGTGAGGCACTTGACATAGTCCTGTTACTTGGCACTCTGGTAACAATGATCATAATTTTGACATCTTTTAGAGCATCTTTTCAGGTCTCCAAGCCCCTGTATTAGTTAGGTTGCTCTCCCAGCGCACAGCGCCACCTGCGGGCCAGTCTAAGTCATGCTTTCACCCTACTGAGCATGCTCAGACCTTTGGAGCCGCTCTCAGGCTAAGTGCCATTTCTCCCCTATTGAGCCTGAGCGGTTAGATCATGACCACCGCCCTATTGGGCGGAGACTTCCCTTTAAATAGTGTGAGCTGACGGCCATCCGGGCTCACACTTTGATTGAATTTTCCTAATGTCCACGGAAGCTTGTTTAATGACAGTAGTCAGGGATTAGGCTCCAGTATTGCAGGCAGGTTGTCAGACTAGGCCTCTGTGTGGGGTTTCTCTGCTTCTCCTGGGTGCTGTTAGGTAGGACCTGTAAACCCCGAACTGTCAGCTCTACACCAGGGCTAGGAGCGGTAGAGACTGTTCCAGCCTGAGGAGCTGCAGCAGGTTTGGTCTCTGATATAGCCTATGTAAACTATCAGACTTCATTGGTAACTCCTAGTTGTGTGGCAGGAGCATGTCAGACTTCCGTGGTGGCTTCTAGCTGTTTGCAGAGCACCCCTAGCTGTGCAGGGGAATATGTGTTTGCTGACCTGGGGTGAGTGTTAACCCTTAGCAGCCTAGTTTGTTTCAGCAGTATTGGTGCACCTGGCCAGTGACCTTAACTGGCAGGGTTTAGTTGCACCGTGTTCACATTGAGTATCGCACCACAACACTGTCACTGCATTTTTTTCACATTGAGTACTGCGCCGCACCTCGGCCAGTGTGTGTTGCACCCTGTTCACATTCAGTTCAGACATACAGCCGCCCATTTGGGCCTGTGGACCTTGCTGCAGTGTCTTGCAGCCCAGAGGTTCTGTTGTTCAAAAAATATATATATATATATATATATATATATATATATATATATATATATATATATACACTCACCGGCCACTTTATTAGGTCCACCATGCTAGTAACGGGTTGGACCTCCTTTTGCCTTCAGAACTGCCTCAATTCTTCGTGGCATAGATACAACAAGGTGCTGGAAGCATTCCTCAGAGATTTTGGTCCATATTGACATGATGACATCACACAGTTGCCGCAGATTTGTCGGCTGCACATCCATGATGCGAATCTCCCGTTCCACCACATCCCAAAGATGCTCCTCTATTGGATTGAGATCTGGTGACTGTGGAGGCCATTGGAGTACAGTGAACTCATTGTCATGTTCAAGAAACCAGTCTGAGATGATTCCAGCTTTATGACATGGCATTGCATTATCCTGCTGAAAGTAGCCATCAGATGTTGGGTACATTGTGGTCATAAAGGGATGGACATGGTCAGCAACAATACTCAGGTAGGCTTTGGCGTTGCAACGATGCTCAATTGGTACCAAGGGGCCCAAAGAGTGCCAAGAAAGTATTCCCCACACCATGACACCACCACCACCTGCCTGAACCGTTGATACAAGGCAGGATAGATCCATGCTTTCATGTTGTTGACGCCAAATTCTGACCCTACCATCCGAATGTCGCAGCAGAAATCGAGACTCATCAGACCAGGCAACGTTTTTCCAATCTTCAATTGTCCAATTTCGATGAGCTTGTGCAAATTGTAGCCTCAGTTTCCTGTTCTTAGCTGAAAGGAGTGGCCCCCGGTGTGGTCTTCTGCTGCTGTAGCCCATCTGCCTCAAAGTTGGACGTACTGTGCGGCGTTCAGAGATGCTCTTCTGGCTACCTTGGTTGTAACGGGTGGCTATTTGAGTCACTGTTGCCTTTCTATCAGCTCGAACCAGTCTGGCCATTCTCCTCTGACCTCTGGCATCAACAACGCATTTCCGCCCACAGAACTGCCGCTCACTGGATGTTTTTTCTTTTTCGGACCATTCTCTGTAAACCCTAGAGATGGTTGTGCGTGAAAATCCCAGTAGATCAGCAGTTTCTGAAATACTCAGACCAGCCCTTCTGGCACCAACAACCATGCCACGTTCAAAGGCACTCAAATCACCTTTCTTCCCCCCCATACTGATGCTCGGTTTGAACTGCAGGAGATTGTCTTGACCATGTCTACATGCCTAAATGCACTGAGTTGCCGCCATGTGATTGGCTGATTAGAAATTAAGTGTTAACGAGCAGTTGGACAGGTGTACCTAATAAAGTGGCCGGTGAGTGTATATATACAGTATATACGGTATATATATATATATATATATATATATATATACACAGAACCGTAACAGCAAGTCACAGAGTATCTAATTAGGACACAGATCTCCTATACCTTAAGGGATCCTCCTATTTTCTGTTCCCAATAGGCTCCTACAGAATCTGTTAAGTGTACAGCTTTTCTTTTACTAGAGTCTTTACTGATATACCATATGCCAGCTAGAAAGATGCTCACTACCAATCACAGAGAACACAACCTTATGATTTTGGCATCAGCAGGTTTCTATATGTGAACATGGCCACCTCCTACATGTGCAATGCTTGAGCTCTTCTGTGGGTGCATGGGCCAATGATCAGCCATGATGGAGCCCTTAGAATCAGTAGTGATATCAGATCTAGGATTCCCTACTTGCATGACGCATTTTATTACAGGCACTGTCAGCTTTCCCATTATGTGCCCTGGGGCAAGAGATATCGGTGCCATTACTGAGCTCTTCACTGTCAGAAGGGTGTTCCTGGCAGTCTAGCTGGGCTGTTAGGAATGTCTCCCCTGACAGTTTGTCCATAGCCCTGTACTGTCAGAGGAGGCGTTCCTTACTGCCCAGCCTTAATGTTGAGTAGTGAGGAATGCCCCCCTCCCCTCCTGACAATACTCATCCATAGACTAGTACTGGAGGGGCATAACCTATTTCTCAGTGGGGCTAAGTTGACATGCTGGGCTCTAGTGACCCTAATCTATCTCTTGGAGTGGCTGAGTTGATACGCTGGGCTTTAGTGACAGACGACTTTAAAGTATGTAACATGTAATTATAGGTTTCAGTCTTATACACAATTACATAATATGACAAATAATGAATAATTACTTCTCTGTGATTGGGGTTTCTTCATCAAATTCCAGTTCTTCCTGTCCAGGTCAACAATTATGTCTTCCTGGGGTTGTTTAGGAGTTATGTAACCCCTATACTTCTCAATGTTCTCCCATGGATATTCTTTCATCTTTCCAGCAGTTCTGGATCCCAGAGGTCACAGAGACTAGATCTACATGAGATATCCTTCCAAAGTGTCTGGAGGGAGAGAAAAGACTATTATTATAGGGAGACAGGTACAGAATGGATATTACATATTCTACCCCAATGGAGATTCCATAAATAGTTAAGGCTAGGACTAGAATTCCAATGGCTCACATCTAATAGTGATGGATATGCCATTATATGTTAACCCTGTAACAAAAAAAAAAACAAAGCTGTGCCAATTTTTTTTTTTTTTCTAAATGTCGCCATACTCTGACACCTGTGACTTTTTTTTATACTTGCATGTATGGGAATGCATAAGGCATCTTTTTTTGCAGAACCAGGTTTACCTTTTAGTTATTCCATTTTGGGGAATTTGTATTGCTTTGATCACTTTTTATTCAAATTTTTATCAGAGGCAAAAAAGTGGAAAAAACCCACTATAAAATTTACTGTACAGGAAAAATATTTTTATAGATTTGTAGACCACGCATTTTCATCCGCAGGGATACCTAATGTATAGGTGTTTCACAGTATTTAGTACTTTTATATGTATTCTAGGGAAAGGGGGTGATTTGAACTTTTAATATTTTTAATATATATATATATATATATATATATATATATATATATATATATATATATTGCATTTATTAGACCCCCTAGGGATCTTGAACCCCAGGAGGTCTGATCACTAATGCAATGCATTACAATGCTGATGCATTGCCTAAAGCCATCAACTTTATTGCAGGCTACATAGAGTAGCCTGCAATAGGACATAATGAAAGACAGGCCTGGGAGCCTTCACAAGGCTCCAGGCTGTCACGACAAAGGGATGCCAGCCTTGTAGTAGTTTGCTCCAGGTGATGGAATTCCCTGGGAAACTGTCTGTGTCCACGCACTGCCGGTAAAATGGCGCCTCGGTCACCAATCATGGGCATTAGCGCCGGGTATCGGCTGTATAAAACAGCAGATACCCAGCAGCTATGTCGGCCACCATCTTTAAACACACAAAAAAGGGTTAATGAAGAGTTTGGGGGTTTTTTTAGATAAAAAACAAACTAATTGGAATATTTGGGTGAAACCCAGCTCAGAGCGAATTGGTTCACCGTTCTCTAATTTTCATATAATGTCAGTCCTGTAGTTCAAATAGTAAGCTTACAAAACGAACCAGGTCACCTCATCAGGCACCGGATATAACACAATATCTGAAGTCACATATGTATGCACAAAAGGACAGTAACAAATCTTCCACAGTTATCAGCTACGGATGCCGAAACCATAGTGGCACCAGTAACTATCAAGGAAACTTCCAAGATCTTAAATAGTTTTCCTACCGGCAGAAGTCCAGGACTGGATGGATTTCCGCTGACCTTTTATAAGACTTTCAAGGACATTCTTCTCCCCCAATTTACCATCTGCTGCAGTTCTATCCTACAAGGTGACTCACTTCCGCGACAAGCTTTCGTAGCATCCATAACCATAATCCCGGATGAGGGCAAGGATCTAACAATGTGTGGAAACTATAGGCCAATCTTCCTCTTGAATGTGGACCTGAAAATTTGGGCTAAAATTATCGCTTTCAGGCTTCAACCCTTTCTACCATCCCTCATACACAAGGAGTAGGTGGGCTTTGTTAGAGGAAGATAGGGGAAGGACAATACCAACAAACTACTGCACGCCATAACACACGCACGCAAAACTAACTCACCCTTAATACTTATCAGCATCGACGTGGAAAAAGCGTTCAACGGAGTTGATTGAACTTTTAAGACGGAAACCTTGTCCGCTTTCAAGATTCCTTTTCAATTCATTTCAGCGATACTATCTCGCTACTCTCTTCCAACAGCTAAACTGAAAATTAACGACACCCTCTCATCGAGTTTTATATTAGAAATGGCATGAGGCAAGGTTGCCGCTTATCTCCTTCCTTTTTTATCCCAGTGCTCGAAACTATGCCGCCTTCATCCGACAGTTAAGGGATTCCAATTGAGCCCTTCAAGAATATATTCATCAGCCTTTGCAGACGATGTCCTCTTGCTTATTTCACAACATACTCAAGGTGTACGGCAAATTATCAGGGTATAAGGCAAACCTAGAGAAGTCTGAGATCTTAAATATAACCCTTCCAAAATCGGAGGTTGATAAGTACCGACCTAGTTCTCCGTTCCTATGGTCATCTAGATCAATCAAGTACTCAGGCATGAAATTGACTTCAGACCCGAAAAACTTATTCCAAAAGAACTTTTCTATTTCCCCGACGGAGTTCAGAACCCTGCTTTCCACATATGACTCCTTGCCTTTGTCCTGATTCGTCAGGCACAATCTCTTACAATCCTATATACTCCTCAAAGCTTTCTATAGATTGAGGATGTTACCTATTCATCTACCCAAATCCTTTTTTCTATCGATTCATGGTATCTTTTCAAAGTTTCTCTGGAAAAATAAGCGTCCCAGGCTGGTGGTCTCTCTACTGCTGAAGTGGAAAAGATTAGGAGGAATTGGTTTGACAGATGTTCATACATATTATAAGGCAGTGCAACTTTCTAGATGAGTCGACCTGGTGGGACTTGGCCACAACAAATCATCACACTACTATGCTTCCCTCACCTTCGGCACGATGGATATGAAGTGCCTCTGGCTGTATGGCTCCAAAAGGTGCATGTGAAACCTGGTGAGATCTTAGTCCTTTGATAGCACCTACCCCCTCCGTGATGACACCTCTTTGCCTACTCCCCGATCTAGTCACTACTCCTTCTTCGGCCTACACAGACCTCTGGAACAAGTTTAGTAATTCCATGATATGGGATGCTCTGACGCAGAATGGTTCTGAGCTACACACCCAAGCTCTCACCCTGCTTGAAGAGAACTTGCAACTCTCTTTCCTTCATCGGAGCCACTTAGAACACATTTTTAATTTCTTTATTAAAAATCAAGATTTCTAACCCCCTTTGAAAAAGCCCTTCCAATACGGACTCCCCAAACCTTCAAATTTTCGAGTTTTGAATAAGTACATCCACCCAACTGAGTTCTACAAATCAGCTTTACTTGCCGCATGGGAATCGGAACTTGGAATAACTCTATCCAAGAAGGAGACAGAGGCAGTTCATTTCTCAGCTCATAGCTATTCACAATGTGTAAGGATCCAAGAAAATCATTCTAAATTATTAATGAGATGGTATCGTTATGCATCCTGGCTCTACCGACATGGCCTCTCTAAAGTTTACATTATCACATATTTGGTGGGTTTGTCCTGATATGCAACCCTTTTGGCAGGTTGTGCAAGCCATCATATAGAAAGTCACCAAGAAACCCTGCTCTCTCACACCTGAAATCAGCGCCGCACCTCCCATGAGGCGACCTGAAGCGAGCGTTTCAGGTGGCGCTATGCCAGGGCCCCAGGGAGGGTGGCATTTTTAGTTACCTAAGCCAGTCCAGGACAAGCTGTTCTGGACTGACTTAGCACCGAGCGTTGGTTTGGGGAGGCCGCTGGAGCAGCGCTGCTCCAGCAGCCTCCCCTCACGCTCAGGCAGAGAGCAGGTTCTCTCCGTGCCTGCTCTCTGCCTGAGAATGGTGCTAAGCCCCACCCACTTTGCCACGCCCCCTACGCTCCGCCCCCTCCTCCCGGGGGGGGGGGGACTTTCTGTAGTTCACCCCTGCCTGAAATCGTACTCTTATCCCTGCGGTAGGCTTCCTATACCACCTTGAAATAGCCACCTGTTTGATTTCAGCAGCCAAGCTGCTTATTCCTCAATTCTGGCTTCAGACTGATTCTCCCTTCAAGCGACTCTGGATTGCTAAGGTATCTCACGCTTTGAGGAACTTTCAAGCTGGCAAAACGAAACACACCATAAATGTCTAACACTGTGGCAACCTTGGATTTAATTGAGACATTGACTGCTTACTCTCGCTCGCTCCTCTATGTTAGGATTGTGCAGTAACTGCGGCCATGAGATGGGCGTCACTGTCTGTTGCTCTGCACAATCCAGGGTTGCAGGGGTTAATCTGCCTTGCAGCAGCCGGGTGTGGTCGACTGGTTGAGCTACATGTGTGTCGACCTATGGACGCTCGGATTGGGCAGCTGGGCTATTTGCTGGTGACCGCCCCTTGCCTATAGAAGGGGGCTGGTCTGGATGCCCTGCGCTCTAAAATCAAACTCAAATCGAAATTCTAATCCTAACCTGATATGGTGTGCGTGCGTGCGCGTTGTCCAGCCTGTCAACACTTAGTCAGCAATGCCATTTATAGTTGGGCAGCATGCTGCCTTGTGTGTGAGAGTGTGTCAGTCAGTATTCACACTGACCAGTTGTTAGGCTGTAGCTGCATTGGGGGTTGGGTGGCTGGAAGCACACAGGGTTTGTTGGTCTCTGGCTAGTCCTGGAGTGCTGGCTAGCCAGTTAGTTTATTTGTGCGGCTGCTCTGACTGCACAGGAACGGTAACAGAGCACACCAGATCCTTTTATTTTGCTGGCAGTGACAGTAACTGTTAGACTGTGTTCACACCAGGTTGTTTAGCAGTCAGTAGCCCAGAGGACTCTGTAAAGTTTAGTTTGTTTGTTTTTAATAAACCCTGCTGACCCTAACACTCTACTTCTGATTCTCTCCTGGGTATGCAGCAGTGTCCCAGTCAAGCATTTTCTGGAACTTGACGGTTAAGATAAAAATCCATTTCCATCTTTCGTTATTGAAACAGGAGATCGAACATACATTTCCTGAACGTAAGAATGGTATTTTCAGAAATAGAAAGTGAAAGTCGACAAGGTTACACATATTAGATTCCAGGTTTCTATATCTAATATCGTACAGCCATATATAATGGAAGTAGCAGAAGATACAAAATACTTATACATTACCTGCTTCCTGCCCCAACTCACTGATAATATTTTATGGGAGATGGCCTGACATAAACTGCTTCGTGTTATGTGTGCAGATGGGCTCCTCCTGCTGGGAGGTCTTTGTCTGCTGCCTCCTCTTATTGGGAGAATTCTATCCTCTGCTAAACCTTGATATCTGCCTCTGCCATGTGTCACTTATCCAGTCATAAAATGCACCAATCCCTCCCCTCTGTTACAGGCTCTTGTGAGGTGTCTGAGAACCTTCTCCTCATCCACAAAGTGTGAATATTTCTTATAGTAAAGTTATAAACTTGTGACTATTCTGTATAGTAACTGTGCAATTCTAGAGATGTAAGTAAATTCAGTATTTGCACACTGTATGTCTAACCTGTAACATATCACTGTAACTTTTTATTTGTTTGCTTTATGAATCAATTGTTCACTACTGTTATATCTCTATATGTGACTGTGGTGGAGCAGATATAAAAAGATACAAGTACAGGTATAGGATGCACAAAATGTGCAGTGATGTCACAGGACAGGATAATACACACAGTGATGTCACAGTACAGGATAATACACACAGTGATGTCACAGTACAGGATAATACACACAGTGATGTCACAGTACAGAGAATACACACAGTGATATAACAGTACAGGGATAATACACACAGTGATGTCACAGTACAGAGATATACACACAGTGATGTCACAGTACAGAGATAATACACACAGTGATATAACAGTACAGGGATAATACACACAGTGATGTCACAGTACAGGGATAATACACACAGTGATGTCACAGTACAGGATAATACACACAGTGATGTCACAGTACAGGATAATACACACAGTGATGTCACAGTACAGAGATAATACACACAGTGATGTCACAGTACAGGGATAATACACACAGTGATGTCACAGTACAGAGATATACACACAGTGATGTCACAGTACAGAGATAATACACACAGTGATATAACAGTACAGGGATAATACACACAGTGATGTCACAGTACAGGGATAATACACACAGTGATGTCACAGTACAGGATAATACACACAGTGATGTCACAGTACAGAGATAATACACACAGTGATATAACAGTACAGGGATAATACACACAGTGATGTCACAGTACAGGGATAATACACACAGTGATGTCACAGTACAGGATAATACACACAGTGATGTCACAGTACAGAGATAATACACACAGTGATATAACAGTACAGGGATAATACACACAGTGATGTCACAGTACAGGGATAATACACACAGTGATGTCACGGTACAGGGATAATACACACAGTGATGTCACGGTACAGAGATAATACACACAGTGATGTCACAGTACAGGATAATACACACAGTGATGTCACGGTACAGGGATAATACACACAGTGATGTCACGGTACAGGGATAATACACACAGTGATGTCACGGTACAGAGATAATACACACAGTGATGTCACAGTACAGGATAATACACACAGTGATGTCACGGTACAGGGATAATACACGCAGTGATGTCACAGTACAGAGATAATACACGCAGTGATGTCACAGTACAGGTTAATACACACAGTGATGTCACAGTACAGGATAATACACACAGCGATGTCACAGTACAGGGATAATACACACAGTGATGTCACAGTACAGAGATAATACATGCAGTGATGTCACAGTACAGGGATAATACACAGTGATGTCACAGTACAGAGATAATACACACAGTGATGTCACAATACAGGGATAATACACACAGTGATGTCACAGTACAGGGATAATACATAGAGATGAGCGAATACTAAAATGTTCGAGGTTCGAAATTCGAATCGAACAGCCGCTCACTGTTCGTGTGTTCGAACGGGTTTTGAACCCCATTATAGTCTATGGGGAACATATACTCGTTAAGGGGGAAACCCAAATCCGTGTCTGGAGGGTCACCAAGTCCACTATGACACCCCAGGAAATGATGCCAACACCTCTGGAATGACACTGGGACAGCAGGGGAAGCATGTCTGGGGGCATCTAACACACCAAAGACCCTCTATTACCCCAACATCACAGCCTAACAACTACACACTTTACACACTCAATACCACCTCTCTGACAGTAGGAAAACACCTTGAAACATGTGTATTTGGCACTTGCAGTGAGGAGAGCTTGTCACCAGCAGTGAATTTGGCCCTTGTAGTAAGTTGAGGATGGAACCAACATTTGTTTTGAAAATCAGGGTGGATTGAGCCTCTAACCAGCAGAGTTGGGGCAAATTCATGGTGGAGGGAGCCTCTAAAAACTCCAGTTTGGACCAATTCATGGTGGAGGGAGCCTCTAAACAGCCCAGTTTGGGCAAATTCATGGTGGAGGGAGCCTCTAACCAGCCCAGTTTGGACCAATTCATGGTGGAGGGAGCCTCTAAAAAGCCCAGTTTGGGCAAATTCATGGTGGAGGGAGCCTCTAAACAGCCCAGTTTGGACCAATTCATGGTGGAGGGAGCCTCTAAAACCTCAGTTTGGACCAATTCATGATGGAGGGAGCCTCTAAACAGCCCAGTTTGGGCAAATTCATGGTGGAGGGAGCCTCTAAACAGCCCAGTTTGGGCAAATTCATGGTGGAGGGAGCCTCTAAACAGCCCATTTTGGGCAAATTCATGGTGGAGGGAGCCTCTAAAAACCCCAGTTTGGACCAATTCATGGTGGAGGGAGCCTCTAAAACCTCAGTTTGGACCAATTCATGATGGAGGGAGCCTCTAAACAGCCCAGTTTGGGCAAATTCATGGTGGAGGGAGCCTCTAAAAAACCCAGTTTGGACCAATTCATGGTGGAGGGAGCCTCTAAACACCCCAGTTTGGGCAAATTCATGGTGGAGGGAGCCTCTAAAAAACCCAGTTTGGACCAATTCATGGTGGAGGGAGCCTCTAAAACCTCAGTTTGGACCAATTCATGATGGAGGGAGCCTCTAAACAGCCCAGTTTGGGCAAATTCATGGTGGAGGGAGCCTCTAAACAGCCCAGTTTGGGCAAATTCATGGTGGAGGGAGCCTCTAACCAGCCCAGTTTGGACCAATTCATGGTGGAGGGAGCCTCTAAACACCCCAGTTTGGGCAAATTCATGGTGGAGGGAGCCTCTAAAAAACCCAGTTTGGACCAATTCATGGTGGAGGGAGCCTCTAAACCCTCAGTTTGGACCAATTCATGATGGAGGGAGCCTCTAAACAGCCCAGTTTGGGCAAATTCATGGTGGAGGGAGCCTCTAAACAGCCCAGTTTGGACCAATTCATGGTGGAGGGAGCCTCTAAACAGCCAAGTTTTGGGAAATTCATGGTGGAGGGAGCCTCTAAAAAACTCAGTTTGGACCAATTCATGGTGGAGGGAGCCTCTAAACAGCCCAGTTTGGGCAAATTCATGGTGGAGGGAGCCTCTAAAAACCCCAGTTTGGACCAATTCATGGTGGAGGGAGCCTCTAAAAAACCCAGTTTGGACCAATTCATGGTGGAGGGAGCCTCTAACCAGCCCAGTTTGGACCAATTCATGGTGGAGGGAGCCTCTAAAAAACCCAGTTTGGACCAATTCATGGTGGAGGGAGCCTCTAAACAGCCCAGTTTGGGCAAATTCATGGTGGAGGGAGCCTCTAAAAACCCCATTTTGGACCAATTCATGGTGGAGGGAGCCTCTAAACAGCCCAGTTTGGGCAAATTCATGGTGGAGGGAGCCTCTAAAAAACCCAGTTTGGACCAATTCATGGTGGAGGGAGCCTCTAACCAGCCCAGTTTGGGCAAATTCATGGTGGAGGGAGCCTCTAAAAACCCCATTTTGGACCAATTCATGGTGGAGGGAGCCTCTAAACAGCCCAGTTTGGGCAAATTCATGGTGGAGGGAGCCTCTAAAAAACCCAGTTTGGACCAATTCATGGTGGAGGGAGCCTCTAACCAGCCCAGTTTGGACCAATTCATGGTGGAGGGAGCCTCTAAACAGCCAAGTTTTGGGCAAATTCATGGTGGAGGGAGCCTCTAAAAACCCCAATTTGGACCAATTCATGGTGGAGGGAGCCTCTAAACAGCCCAGTTTGGGCAAATTCATGGTGGAGGGAGCCTCTAAAAAACCCAGTTTGGACCAATTCATGGTGGAGGGAGCCTCTAACCAGCCCAGTTTGGACCAATTCATGGTGGAGGGAGCCTCTAAAAAACCCAGTTTGGACCAATTCATGGTGGAGGGAGCCTCTAAACAGCCCAGTTTGGGCAAATTCATGGTGGAGGGAGCCTCTAAAAACCCCATTTTGGACCAATTCATGGTGGAGGGAGCCTCTAAACAGCCCAGTTTGGGCAAATTCATGGTGGAGGGAGCCTCTAAAAAACCCAGTTTGGACCAATTCATGGTGGAGGGAGCCTCTAACCAGCCCAGTTTGGGCAAATTCATGGTGGAGGGAGCCTCTAAACAGCCAAGTTTTGGGCAAATTCATGGTGGAGGGAGCCTCTAAAAACCCCAATTTGGACCAATTCATGGTGGAGGGAGCCTCTAAACAGCCCAGTTTGGGCAAATTCATGGTGGAGGGAGCCTCTAAAAACCCCAGTTTGGACCAATTCATGGTGGAGGGAGCCTCTAACCAGCAGAGTTGTGGGAAAGCAGGGTGGAGGGAGCCTCTAACCAGCAGAGTTGTGGGAAATCAGGGTGGAGGGAGCCTCTAACCAGCGGAGTTGGTGGAAATCAGGGTGGAGGGAGCCTCTAATCAGCAGAGTTTGTGGAAATCAGGGTGGAGGGAGCCTCTAACCAGCCCAGTTTGGGCAAATTCATGGTGGAGGGAGCCTCTAAAAACCCCAGTTTGGACCAATTCATGGTGGAGGGAGCCTCTAAAACCTCAGTTTGGACCAATTCATGATGGAGGGAGCCTCTAAACAGCCCAGTTTGGGCAAATTCATGGTGGAGGGAGCCTCTAACCAGCCCAGTTTGGACCAATTCATGGTGGAGGGAGCCTCTAAAAAGCCCAGTTTGGGCAAATTCATGGTGGAGGGAGCCTCTAAACAGCCCAGTTTGGACCAATTCATGGTGGAGGGAGCCTCTAAAACCTCAGTTTGGACCAATTCATGATGGAGGGAGCCTCTAAACAGCCCAGTTTGGGCAAATTCATGGTGGAGGGAGCCTCTAAACAGCCCAGTTTGGGCAAATTCATGGTGGAGGGAGCCTCTAAACAGCCCATTTTGGGCAAATTCATGGTGGAGGGAGCCTCTAAAAACCCCAGTTTGGACCAATTCATGGTGGAGGGAGCCTCTAAAACCTCAGTTTGGACCAATTCATGATGGAGGGAGCCTCTAAACAGCCCAGTTTGGGCAAATTCATGGTGGAGGGAGCCTCTAAAAAACCCAGTTTGGACCAATTCATGGTGGAGGGAGCCTCTAAACACCCCAGTTTGGGCAAATTCATGGTGGAGGGAGCCTCTAAAAAACCCAGTTTGGACCAATTCATGGTGGAGGGAGCCTCTAAAACCTCAGTTTGGACCAATTCATGATGGAGGGAGCCTCTAAACAGCCCAGTTTGGGCAAATTCATGGTGGAGGGAGCCTCTAAACAGCCCAGTTTGGGCAAATTCATGGTGGAGGGAGCCTCTAACCAGCCCAGTTTGGACCAATTCATGGTGGAGGGAGCCTCTAAACACCCCAGTTTGGGCAAATTCATGGTGGAGGGAGCCTCTAAAAAACCCAGTTTGGACCAATTCATGGTGGAGGGAGCCTCTAAACCCTCAGTTTGGACCAATTCATGATGGAGGGAGCCTCTAAACAGCCCAGTTTGGGCAAATTCATGGTGGAGGGAGCCTCTAACCAGCCCAGTTTGGACCAATTCATGGTGGAGGGAGCCTCTAAACAGCCAAGTTTTGGGAAATTCATGGTGGAGGGAGCCTCTAAAAAACTCAGTTTGGACCAATTCATGGTGGAGGGAGCCTCTAAACAGCCCAGTTTGGGCAAATTCATGGTGGAGGGAGCCTCTAAAAACCCCAGTTTGGACCAATTCATGGTGGAGGGAGCCTCTAAAAAACCCAGTTTGGACCAATTCATGGTGGAGGGAGCCTCTAACCAGCCCAGTTTGGACCAATTCATGGTGGAGGGAGCCTCTAAAAAACCCAGTTTGGACCAATTCATGGTGGAGGGAGCCTCTAAACAGCCCAGTTTGGGCAAATTCATGGTGGAGGGAGCCTCTAAAAACCCCATTTTGGACCAATTCATGGTGGAGGGAGCCTCTAAACAGCCCAGTTTGGGCAAATTCATGGTGGAGGGAGCCTCTAAAAAACCCAGTTTGGACCAATTCATGGTGGAGGGAGCCTCTAACCAGCCCAGTTTGGGCAAATTCATGGTGGAGGGAGCCTCTAAAAACCCCATTTTGGACCAATTCATGGTGGAGGGAGCCTCTAAACAGCCCAGTTTGGGCAAATTCATGGTGGAGGGAGCCTCTAAAAAACCCAGTTTGGACCAATTCATGGTGGAGGGAGCCTCTAAACAGCCCAGTTTGGGCAAATTCATGGTGGAGGGAGCCTCTAAAAACCCCATTTTGGACCAATTCATGGTGGAGGGAGCCTCTAAACAGCCCAGTTTGGGCAAATTCATGGTGGAGGGAGCCTCTAAAAAACCCAGTTTGGACCAATTCATGGTGGAGGGAGCCTCTAACCAGCCCAGTTTGGGCAAATTCATGGTGGAGGGAGCCTCTAAAAACCCCATTTTGGACCAATTCATGGTGGAGGGAGCCTCTAAACAGCCCAGTTTGGGCAAATTCATGGTGGAGGGAGCCTCTAAAAAACCCAGTTTGGACCAATTCATGGTGGAGGGAGCCTCTAACCAGCCCAGTTTGGACCAATTCATGGTGGAGGGAGCCTCTAAACAGCCAAGTTTTGGGCAAATTCATGGTGGAGGGAGCCTCTAAAAACCCCAATTTGGACCAATTCATGGTGGAGGGAGCCTCTAAACAGCCCAGTTTGGGCAAATTCATGGTGGAGGGAGCCTCTAAAAAACCCAGTTTGGACCAATTCATGGTGGAGGGAGCCTCTAACCAGCCCAGTTTGGACCAATTCATGGTGGAGGGAGCCTCTAAAAAACCCAGTTTGGACCAATTCATGGTGGAGGGAGCCTCTAAACAGCCCAGTTTGGGCAAATTCATGGTGGAGGGAGCCTCTAAAAACCCCATTTTGGACCAATTCATGGTGGAGGGAGCCTCTAAACAGCCCAGTTTGGGCAAATTCATGGTGGAGGGAGCCTCTAAAAAACCCAGTTTGGACCAATTCATGGTGGAGGGAGCCTCTAACCAGCCCAGTTTGGGCAAATTCATGGTGGAGGGAGCCTCTAAACAGCCAAGTTTTGGGCAAATTCATGGTGGAGGGAGCCTCTAAAAACCCCAATTTGGACCAATTCATGGTGGAGGGAGCCTCTAAACAGCCCAGTTTGGGCAAATTCATGGTGGAGGGAGCCTCTAAAAACCCCAGTTTGGACCAATTCATGGTGGAGGGAGCCTCTAACCAGCAGAGTTGTGGGAAAGCAGGGTGGAGGGAGCCTCTAACCAGCAGAGTTGTGGGAAATCAGGGTGGAGGGAGCCTCTAACCAGCGGAGTTGGTGGAAATCAGGGTGGAGGGAGCCTCTAATCAGCAGAGTTTGTGGAAATCAGGGTGGAGGGAGCCTCTAACCAGCCCAGTTTGGGCAAATTCATGGTGGAGGGAGCCTCTAAAAACCCCAGTTTGGACCAATTCATGGTGGAGGGAGCCTCTAAAACCTCAGTTTGGACCAATTCATGATGGAGGGAGCCTCTAAACAGCCCAGTTTGGGCAAATTCATGGTGGAGGGAGCCTCTAACCAGCCCAGTTTGGACCAATTCATGGTGGAGGGAGCCTCTAAAAAGCCCAGTTTGGGCAAATTCATGGTGGAGGGAGCCTCTAAACAGCCCAGTTTGGACCAATTCATGGTGGAGGGAGCCTCTAAAACCTCAGTTTGGACCAATTCATGATGGAGGGAGCCTCTAAACAGCCCAGTTTGGGCAAATTCATGGTGGAGGGAGCCTCTAAACAGCCCAGTTTGGGCAAATTCATGGTGGAGGGAGCCTCTAAACAGCCCATTTTGGGCAAATTCATGGTGGAGGGAGCCTCTAAAAACCCCAGTTTGGACCAATTCATGGTGGAGGGAGCCTCTAAAACCTCAGTTTGGACCAATTCATGATGGAGGGAGCCTCTAAACAGCCCAGTTTGGGCAAATTCATGGTGGAGGGAGCCTCTAAAAAACCCAGTTTGGACCAATTCATGGTGGAGGGAGCCTCTAAACACCCCAGTTTGGGCAAATTCATGGTGGAGGGAGCCTCTAAAAAACCCAGTTTGGACCAATTCATGGTGGAGGGAGCCTCTAAAACCTCAGTTTGGACCAATTCATGATGGAGGGAGCCTCTAAACAGCCCAGTTTGGGCAAATTCATGGTGGAGGGAGCCTCTAAACAGCCCAGTTTGGGCAAATTCATGGTGGAGGGAGCCTCTAACCAGCCCAGTTTGGACCAATTCATGGTGGAGGGAGCCTCTAAACACCCCAGTTTGGGCAAATTCATGGTGGAGGGAGCCTCTAAAAAACCCAGTTTGGACCAATTCATGGTGGAGGGAGCCTCTAAACCCTCAGTTTGGACCAATTCATGATGGAGGGAGCCTCTAAACAGCCCAGTTTGGGCAAATTCATGGTGGAGGGAGCCTCTAACCAGCCCAGTTTGGACCAATTCATGGTGGAGGGAGCCTCTAAACAGCCAAGTTTTGGGAAATTCATGGTGGAGGGAGCCTCTAAAAAACTCAGTTTGGACCAATTCATGGTGGAGGGAGCCTCTAAACAGCCCAGTTTGGGCAAATTCATGGTGGAGGGAGCCTCTAAAAACCCCAGTTTGGACCAATTCATGGTGGAGGGAGCCTCTAAAAAACCCAGTTTGGACCAATTCATGGTGGAGGGAGCCTCTAACCAGCCCAGTTTGGACCAATTCATGGTGGAGGGAGCCTCTAAAAAACCCAGTTTGGACCAATTCATGGTGGAGGGAGCCTCTAAACAGCCCAGTTTGGGCAAATTCATGGTGGAGGGAGCCTCTAAAAACCCCATTTTGGACCAATTCATGGTGGAGGGAGCCTCTAAACAGCCCAGTTTGGGCAAATTCATGGTGGAGGGAGCCTCTAAAAAACCCAGTTTGGACCAATTCATGGTGGAGGGAGCCTCTAACCAGCCCAGTTTGGGCAAATTCATGGTGGAGGGAGCCTCTAAAAACCCCATTTTGGACCAATTCATGGTGGAGGGAGCCTCTAAACAGCCCAGTTTGGGCAAATTCATGGTGGAGGGAGCCTCTAAAAAACCCAGTTTGGACCAATTCATGGTGGAGGGAGCCTCTAACCAGCCCAGTTTGGACCAATTCATGGTGGAGGGAGCCTCTAAACAGCCAAGTTTTGGGCAAATTCATGGTGGAGGGAGCCTCTAAAAACCCCAATTTGGACCAATTCATGGTGGAGGGAGCCTCTAAACAGCCCAGTTTGGGCAAATTCATGGTGGAGGGAGCCTCTAAAAAACCCAGTTTGGACCAATTCATGGTGGAGGGAGCCTCTAACCAGCCCAGTTTGGACCAATTCATGGTGGAGGGAGCCTCTAAAAAACCCAGTTTGGACCAATTCATGGTGGAGGGAGCCTCTAAACAGCCCAGTTTGGGCAAATTCATGGTGGAGGGAGCCTCTAAAAACCCCATTTTGGACCAATTCATGGTGGAGGGAGCCTCTAAACAGCCCAGTTTGGGCAAATTCATGGTGGAGGGAGCCTCTAAAAAACCCAGTTTGGACCAATTCATGGTGGAGGGAGCCTCTAACCAGCCCAGTTTGGGCAAATTCATGGTGGAGGGAGCCTCTAAACAGCCAAGTTTTGGGCAAATTCATGGTGGAGGGAGCCTCTAAAAACCCCAATTTGGACCAATTCATGGTGGAGGGAGCCTCTAAACAGCCCAGTTTGGGCAAATTCATGGTGGAGGGAGCCTCTAAAAACCCCAGTTTGGACCAATTCATGGTGGAGGGAGCCTCTAACCAGCAGAGTTGTGGGAAAGCAGGGTGGAGGGAGCCTCTAACCAGCAGAGTTGTGGGAAATCAGGGTGGAGGGAGCCTCTAACCAGCGGAGTTGGTGGAAATCAGGGTGGAGGGAGCCTCTAATCAGCAGAGTTTGTGGAAATCAGGGTGGAGGGAGCCTCTAACCAGCCCAGTTTGGGCAAATTCATGGTGGAGGGAGCCTCTAAAAACCCCAGTTTGGACCAATTCATGGTGGAGGGAGCCTCTAAAACCTCAGTTTGGACCAATTCATGATGGAGGGAGCCTCTAAACAGCCCAGTTTGGGCAAATTCATGGTGGAGGGAGCCTCTAACCAGCCCAGTTTGGACCAATTCATGGTGGAGGGAGCCTCTAAAAAGCCCAGTTTGGGCAAATTCATGGTGGAGGGAGCCTCTAAACAGCCCAGTTTGGACCAATTCATGGTGGAGGGAGCCTCTAAAACCTCAGTTTGGACCAATTCATGATGGAGGGAGCCTCTAAACAGCCCAGTTTGGGCAAATTCATGGTGGAGGGAGCCTCTAAACAGCCCAGTTTGGGCAAATTCATGGTGGAGGGAGCCTCTAAACAGCCCATTTTGGGCAAATTCATGGTGGAGGGAGCCTCTAAAAACCCCAGTTTGGACCAATTCATGGTGGAGGGAGCCTCTAAAACCTCAGTTTGGACCAATTCATGATGGAGGGAGCCTCTAAACAGCCCAGTTTGGGCAAATTCATGGTGGAGGGAGCCTCTAAAAAACCCAGTTTGGACCAATTCATGGTGGAGGGAGCCTCTAAACACCCCAGTTTGGGCAAATTCATGGTGGAGGGAGCCTCTAAAAAACCCAGTTTGGACCAATTCATGGTGGAGGGAGCCTCTAAAACCTCAGTTTGGACCAATTCATGATGGAGGGAGCCTCTAAACAGCCCAGTTTGGGCAAATTCATGGTGGAGGGAGCCTCTAAACAGCCCAGTTTGGGCAAATTCATGGTGGAGGGAGCCTCTAACCAGCCCAGTTTGGACCAATTCATGGTGGAGGGAGCCTCTAAACACCCCAGTTTGGGCAAATTCATGGTGGAGGGAGCCTCTAAAAAACCCAGTTTGGACCAATTCATGGTGGAGGGAGCCTCTAAAACCTCAGTTTGGACCAATTCATGATGGAGGGAGCCTCTAAACAGCCCAGTTTGGGCAAATTCATGGTGGAGGGAGCCTCTAACCAGCCCAGTTTGGACCAATTCATGGTGGAGGGAGCCTCTAAACAGCCAAGTTTTGGGAAATTCATGGTGGAGGGAGCCTCTAAAAAACTCAGTTTGGACCAATTCATGGTGGAGGGAGCCTCTAAACAGCCCAGTTTGGGCAAATTCATGGTGGAGGGAGCCTCTAAAAACCCCAGTTTGGACCAATTCATGGTGGAGGGAGCCTCTAAAAAACCCAGTTTGGACCAATTCATGGTGGAGGGAGCCTCTAACCAGCCCAGTTTGGACCAATTCATGGTGGAGGGAGCCTCTAAAAAACCCAGTTTGGACCAATCCATGGTGGAGGGAGCCTCTAAACAGCCCAGTTTGGGCAAATTCATGGTGGAGGGAGCCTCTAAAAACCCCATTTTGGACCAATTCATGGTGGAGGGAGCCTCTAAACAGCCCAGTTTGGGCAAATTCATGGTGGAGGGAGCCTCTAAAAAACCCAGTTTGGACCAATTCATGGTGGAGGGAGCCTCTAAACAGCCAAGTTTTGGGCAAATTCATGGTGGAGGGAGCCTCTAAAAACCCCAGTTTGGACCAATTCATGGTGGAGGGAGCCTCTAACCAGCAGAGTTGTGGGAAAGCAGGGTGGAGGGAGCCTCTAACCAGCAGAGTTGTGGGAAATCAGGGTGGAGGGAGCCTCTAACCAGCGGAGTTGGTGGAAATCAGGGTGGAGGGAGCCTCTAATCAGCAGAGTTTGTGGAAATCAGGGTGGAGGGAGCCTCTAACCAGCCCAGTTTGGGCAAATTCATGGTGGAGGGAGCCTCTAACCAGCAGAGTTGTGGGAAAGCAGGGTGGAGAGAGCCTCTAACCAGCAGAGTTGGTGGAAATCAGGGTGGAGGGAGCCTCTAACCAGCAGAGTTGTGGGAAATCAGGGTGGAGGGAGCCTCTAACCAGAAGAGTTGGGGGAAATCAGGGTGGAGGGAGCCTAGTATTAGCAGAATTGTGCAACGCTTATGGTGGATGAGTATGAGGATGCGGAGGAATTGGAGAGGTTGAGTACAGACATGGAGTTTCATGTTAGGGTGCTTTACACAGGTGGGCACAAAAATGAAGGCTCTATCCAGTGGTGGTTCATTTTTTCAAAGTGAGCCGGTCGGCACTCTCAGCTGACAGACGGGTGCGCTTGTCAGTGATGATGCCACCGGCTGCACTGAACACCCTCTCAGATAGGACGCTGGCGGCAGGACAGGACAGCACCTCCAAGGCATATAGGGCAAGTTCAAGCCACAGGTCCAACTTCGACACCCAATACGTGTAGGGCGCAGAGGGGTCGGAGAGGACAGGGCTGTGGTCAGAAAGGTATTCCCGCAACATGCGCCTATACTTCTCACGCCTGGTGACACTAGGACCCTCCGTGGCGGCACTTTGGCGAGGGGGTGCCATCAAGGTGTCCCAGACCTTAGACAGTGTGCCCCTCGTTTGTGTGGACCGGTGAGAACTTGGTCGCCTACTGGAGGAACTGCCCTCCCTGCCGCCAACGTCACATGCTGGAAACATCTCCATCATATTCTGCACCAATTGCCTGTGGCAAGCATTGATGCGATTGGCCCTCCCCTCTACCGGAATAAAAGACGAGATGTTGTTTTTATACCGGGGGTCAAGGATAGCAAAGATCCAGTACTGGTTGTCCTCCATGATTTTGACAATACGCTTGTCGGTTGTAAAGCACCCCAACATGAACTCAGCCATGTCTGCCACAGTGTTAGTTGGCATGACTCCTCTGGCCCCACTGGAAAGTTCAATCTCCATTTCCTCCTCATCCTCCATGTCTACCCATCCGCGCTGCAACAATGGGACGATTTGAAGTTGCCCGGAAGCCTACTGTATCACCATCACATCATCGGACAACTCTTCTTCCTCCTCCTCCTCCTCCTCCATTAAACGTGATGAAGCGGACAGATGTGTGGACCTACTCTCCAGCTGTGACGGATCGGATGCTATCCCTGACTCCTCTGTGTGATCTGAGTTATCCCTGATGTCAATCAGGGATTCTCTCAGCACACACAAGAGCGGGATTGTAAGGCTCACCATCGCATCCTCAGAGCTCACCCTCCTTGTGGACTCTTTAAAGACCCGTAGGATGTCACAAAGGTCTCTCATCCATGGCCACTCATGGATGTGAAACTGAGGTAGCTGACTTTGTGGCACCCTAGGGTTTTGTAGCTGGTATTCCATCAAAGGTCTCTGCTGCTCAACCACTCTATTCAACATCTGAAACGTTGAGTTCCTGCGTGTGGGGACGTCGTACAAAAGCCGGTGTTGTGGCACATGCAGGCGTTGCTGGAGAGATTTTAAGCTAGCAGCGGCTACTGTCGACTTGCGAAAGTGGGCGCACATGTGCCGCACTTTCACCAGTAGCTCTGGAACATTGGGGTAGCTCTTTAGGAAACGTTGCACCACTAGGTTGAAGACGTGGGCCAGGCATGGAACATGTTGGAGTCCGGCAAGCTCCAGAGCTGCTACCAGGTTCCGGCCGTTATCACAAACGACCATGCCTGGGCCCAGGTGCAGCGGCTCAAACCAGATTGCCGTCTCATCGAGGATGGCATCCCTCACCTCGGAGGCAGTGTGCTGTCTGTCCCCCAAGCTGATCAGCTTCAGCACAGCCTGCTGACGTCTACCAACGCCAGTGCTGCAACGTTTCCAACTCGTAGCTGGGGTCAATCTAACAGCGGAGGAGGAGGCGGTGGCGGAGGAGGAGGCGGTGGCGGAGGAGGAGGCGGTAGAGGAGGAGGAGGGGGGTGTTCTTCTCGTGTCCCTGCCAGGAATGTTAGGCGGGGAGACGAGGTACACCGGGCCAGTTTGGGAAGCAGTCCCAGCCTCAACTACATTCACCCAGTGTGCAGTCAGTGAAATGTAGCGTCCCTGTCCGCATGCACTTGTCCACGCATCGGTGGTCAAGTGGACCTTTGTGCAAAGCGCGGAACTAAGGGCCCGCCTGATGTTGAGTGACACGTGCTGGTGCAAGGCGGGGAAGGCACACCGGGAGAAGTAGTGACGGCTAGGGACGGCATAGCGAGGTGCCGCAGTTGCCATCAGGTCCAGGAAGGCGGGAGTTTCAACAAGCCGGAACGCCAACATCTCCTGGGCCAGCAGTTTAGCGATGTTGGCGTTCAAGGCTTGCGCGTGTGGGTGGTTAGCAGTGTATTTCTGCCGCCGCTCCAATGTCTGAGAGATGGTGGGTTGTTGTAAAGAAGCGCCTGATGGTGCCTTTGATGGTGCAGGAGAAGGAGATAAGACAGGAACAGGGGAGGATGAGGAAGAAGTCAACAAAGTGGCGGAGGCAGATGAAGTGGTGTCCTGGCTCGTCCTCTGGAGTGCATCGCCAGCACAGTCAGCAGTGTCAGTGGCAGAGGCAGAGGCAGTGGCAGTGGTGTGAACGGCAGGCGGCCTTTGTCCTGCCGTTGCTGCCTGCCACTGATTCCAGTGCTTGGATTCCAAATGACGGCGCATTGAAGTGGTGGACAGGTTGCTCTTCTCAGAGCCCCTAATCAATTTCGAGAGGCAAATTGTGCAGACAACACTATATCTGTCCTCGGAGCATTCCTTGAAAAAACTCCACACCTTCGAGAAACGTGCCCTCGAGGTGGGAGTTTTTCGGGGCTGGGTACATCTTGGGAGATTCCGGGTGTGGCCTGGCTTCGCCTAAGCTGCTGACCTCTGCCTCTGCCTCTAGCTACCCTTTTTGGTGCTGCACCTGCCTCAACATCCACACTACTTTCCCCGCTTGACATCCCCCCTGTCCAGGTCGGGTCAGTGTCCTCATCATCCACCACTTCCTCTTCCAACTCTTGTCTCATCTCCTCCCGCACAATGCGCCGGTCAACTGGATGCCCTGACGGCAACTGCGTCACATCATCGTCGATGAGGGTGGGTTGCTGGTCATCCACCACCAAATCGAACGGAGATGGAGGAGACTCTAGTGTTTGAGCATCTGGACACAGATGCTCCTCTGTTAGGTTCGTGGAATCATGACGTGGAGGGACAGGTTGAGGGACAATGAAAGGAGCGGAGAACAGCTCTGGGGAGCAGGGACAGTTGGGGTTATTGTTCTGTGAAGCTTGGGAATTTTGGGAGGAAGGAGGACAAGACTGTTGGGTAATAGGAGGAGAGGAGGCAGAGTCTGACTGGCTGCTGGACAATGTGCTGTAAGCGTTCTCTGACAGCCATTGCAAGACCTGTTCCTGGTTCTCGGGCCTACTAAGGTTTGTACCCTGCAGTTTAGTTAATGTGGCAAGCAACCCTGGCACTGTGGAGTGGCGCAATGCTTGCTGCCCCACAGGAGTAGGCACGGGACGCCCTGTGGCTTCACTGCTACCTTGCTCCCCAGAAAAATTCCCCCGACCTCGCCCACGGCCTCGTCCACGTCCCTTTCCGGGAGCCTTGCGCATTTTGAATTCCCAGTTAGAAACTGGCACTATATACCAGTAGCAAAAATTGTGGGTGCACGTAACCCCAATATATTCTTTGAATTCCCAGTCAGACAATGGCACTATATACCAGTAGCAAAAATAGTGGGTGTATATAGCCCCAATTCTATTGCTAGGGGACTTGCAGTGTATTTCTGGGGTGAAGGTGGGGGGGCACACCGTTGGAACGGGTATCGGGGGTATATATCGGGTATACGGGAATACACTGACAGTGTATTCCATTCAGGATCCTGGGAAAGCTGGGTTGCGGCGATTGAGCCCGTCAGTGCCACGTTACACTGACAAGCTTCTCCCTGGAATTTAGCTCTTATAAGAGCTGTTGGTTGTCTTCTCCTTCCTATCCTAGCCTGTCCCTGCCTACCCAGAATCTAAGCCCTAGCTAGCTGGACGGAAACCTCTGTCCCCGGTGAATTGCAAGCTCAGAATGAAGCGAAGCTGGGCGTCGCTGTTCTTTTAAATTAGAGGTCACATGTTTTCGGCAGCCAATGGGTTTTGCCTACTTTTTTCAATGTCACCGGTGTCGTAGTTCCTGTCCCACCTACCCTGCGCTGTTATTGGAGCAAAAAAGGCGCCAGGGAAGGTGGGAGGGGAATCGAGTAATGGCGCACTTTACCACGCGGTGTTCGATTCGATTCGAACATGCCGAACAGTCTAATATCCGATCGAACATGAGTTCCATAGAACACTGTTCGCTCATCTCTAATAATACACACAGTGATGTCACAGTACAGGATAATACACACAGTGATGTCACAGTACAGGGATAATACACACAGTGATGTCACAGTACAGGGATAATACACACAGTGATGTCACAGTACAGGATAATACACACAGTGATGTCACAGTACAGGGATAATACACACAGTGATGTCACAGTACAGGATAATACACACAGTGATGTCACAGTACAGGTTAATACACACAGTGATGTCACAGTACAGGGATCATACACACAGTGATGTCACGGTACAGGATAATACACACAGTGATGTCACGGTACAGGATAATACACACAGTGATGTCACAGTACAGGATAATACACACAGTGATGTCACAGTACAGGGATAATACACACAGTGATGTCACAGTACAGAGATAATACACACAGTGATGTCACAGTACAGGATAATACACACAGTGATGTCACAGTACAGAGATAATACACACAGTGATATCACAGTACAGGGATAATACACACAGTGATGTCACAGTACAGGATAATACACACAGTGATGTCACAGTACAGGTTAATACACACAGTGATGTCACAGTACAGGGATAATACACACAGTGATGTCACAGTACAGGGATAATACACACAGTGATGTCACAGTACAGGGATAATACACACAGTGATGTCACAGTACAGGATAATACACACAGTGATGTCACAGTACAGGGATAATACACACAGTGATGTCACAGTACAGGGATAATACACACAGTGATGTCACAGTACAGGGATAATACACACAGTGATGTCACAGTACAGGGATAATACACACAGTGATGTCACAGTACAGGGATAATACACACAGTGATGTCACAGTACAGGGATAATACACACAGTGATGTCACAGTACAGGATAATACACACAGTGATGTCACAGTACAGGTTAATACACACAGTGATGTCACAGTACAGGGATAATACACACAGTGATGTCACGGTACAGGATAATACACACAGTGATGTCACGGTACAGGATAATACACACAGTGATGTCACAGTACAGGATAATACACACAGTGATGTCACAGTACAGGGATAATACACACAGTGATGTCACAGTACAGAGATAATACACACAGTGATGTCACAGTACAGGATAATACACACAGTGATGTCACAGTACAGAGATAATACACACAGTGATGTCACAGTACAGGGATAATACACAGAGTGATATCACAGTACAGGATAATACACACAGTGATGTCACAGTACAGGTTAATACACACAGTGATGTCACAGTACAGGGATAATACACACAGTGATGTCACGGTACAGGATAATACACACAGTGATGTCACGGTACAGGATAATACACACAGTGATGTCACAGTACAGGATAATACACACAGTGATGTCACAGTACAGGGATAATACACACAGTGATGTCACGGTACAGGATAATACACACAGTGATGTCACGGTACAGGGATAATACACACAGTGATGTCAAGGTACAGGATAATACACACAGTGATGTCACGGTACAGGGATAATACACACAGTGATGTCACAGTACAGAGATAATACACACAGTGATGTCACAGTACAGAGATAATACAAACAGTGATGTAACAGTACAGGGATAATACACACAGTGATGTCACAGTACAGGTTAATACACACAGTGATGTCACAGTACAGGGATAATACACACAGTGATGTCACGGTACAGGATAATACACACAGTGATGTCACGGTACAGGATAATACACACAGTGATGTCACAGTACAGGATAATACACACAGTGATGTCACAATACAGAGATAATACACACAGTGATGTCACAGTACAGGGATAATACACACAGTGATGTCACGGTACAGGATAATACACACAGTGATGTCACGGTACAGGGATAATACACACAGTGATGTCACGGTACAGGATAATACACACAGTGATGTCACGGTACAGGGATAATACACACAGTGATGTCACAGTACAGGATAATACACACAGTGATGTCACAGTACAGGATAATACACACAGTGATGTCACAGTACAGGATAATACACACAGTGATGTCACAGTACAGGATAATACACACAGTGATGTCACAGTACAGAGATAATACACACAGTGATGTCACAGTACAGAGATAATACACACAGTGATGTCACAGTACAGGGATAATACACACAGTGATGTCACAGTACAGGATAATACATACAGTGATGTCACAGTACAGGGATAATACACACAATGTTGTCACAGTACAGGACAATACACACAGTGATGTCACAGTACAGAAATAATACACACAGTGATGTCACGGTACAGGATAATACACACAGTGATGTCACGGTACAGGATAATACACACAGTGATGTCACAGTACAGGATAATACACACAGTGATGTCACAGTACAGGGATAATACACACAGTGATGTCACGGTACAGGATAATACACACAGTGATGTCACGGTACAGGGATAATACACACAGTGATGTCAAGGTACAGGATAATACACACAGTGATGTCACGGTACAGGGATAATACACACAGTGATGTCACAGTACAGAGATAATACACACAGTGATGTCACAGTACAGAGATAATACACACAGTGATGTCACAGTACAGAGATAATACACACAGTGATGTCACAGTACAGGATAATACACACAGTGATGTCACAGTACAGGATAATACACACAGTGATGTCACAGTACAGGGATAATACACACAGTGATGTCACAGTACAGGATAATACACACAGTGATGTCACAGTACAGGGATAATACACACAGTGATGTCACAGTACAGAACAATACACACAGTGATGTCACAGTACAGGGATAATACACACAGTGATGTCACAGTACAGAGATAATACACACAGTGATGTCACAGTACAGAGATAATACACACAGTGATGTCACAGTACAGGACAATACACACAGTGATGTCACAGTACAGGATAATACACACAGTGATGTCACAGTACAGGGATAATACACACAGTGATGTCACAGTACAGAGATAATACACACAGTGATGTCACAGTACAGGATAATACACACAGTGATGTCACAGTACAGGATAATACACACAGTGATGTCACAGTACAGAGATAATACACACAGTGATGTCACAGTACAGAGATAATACACACAGTGATGTCACAGTACAGGAAAATACACACAGTGATGTCACAGTACAGAGATAATACACACAGTGATGTCACAGTACAGGGATAATACACACAGTGATGTCACAGTACAGGGATAATACACACAGTGATGTCACAGTACAGAGATAATACACACAGTGATGTCACAGTACAGGGATAATACACACAGTGATGACACAGTACATGATAATACACACAGTGATGTCACAGTACAGGGATAATACACACAGTGATGTCACAGTACATGATAATACACACAGTGATGTCACAGTACAGGGATAATACACACAGTGATGTCACAGTACAGGGATAATACACACAGTGATGTCACAGTACAGGATAATACACACAGTGATGTCACAGTACAGGGATAATACACACAGTGATGTCACAGTACAGGACAATACACACAGTGATGTCACAGTACAGGATAATACACACAGTGATGTCACAGTACAGGGATAATACACACAGTGATGTCACAGTACAGAGATAATACACACAGTGATGTCACAGTACAGGATAATACACACAGTGATGTCACAGTACAGAGATAATACACACAGTGATGTCACAGTACAGGACAATACACACAGTGATGTCACAGTACAGGATAATACACACAGTGATTTCACAGTACAGAGATAATACACACAGTGATGTCACAGTACAGGATAATACACACAGTGATGTCACAGTACAGAGATAATACACACAGTGATGTCACAGTACAGAGATAATACACACAGTGATGTAACAGTACAGGGATAATACACACAGTGATGTCACAGTACAGAGATAATACATACAGTGATGTCACAGTACAGGGATAATACACACAGTGATGTCACAGTACAGGATAATACACACAGTGATGTCACAGTACAGGGATAATACACACAGTGATGTCACAGTACAGAGATAATACACACAGTGATGTCACAGTACAGGATAATACACACAGTGATGTCACAGTACAGAGATAATACACACAGTGATGTCACAGTACAGGGATAATACACACAGTGATGTCACAGTACAGGATAATACAAACAGTGATGTCACAGTACAGGGATAATACACACAATGTTGTCACAGTACAGGACAATACACACAGTGATGTCACAGTACAGGGATAATACACACAGTGATGTCACGGTACAGGATAATACACACAGTGATGTCACGGTACAGGATAATACACACAGTGATGTCACAGTACAGGGATAATACACACAGTGATGTCACGGTACAGGATAATACACACAGTGATGTCACGGTACAGGGATAATACACACAGTGATGTCAAGGTACAGGATAATACACACAGTGATGTCACGGTACAGGGATAATACACACAGTGATGTCACAGTACAGAGATAATACACACAGTGATGTCACAGTACAGAGATAATACAAACAGTGATGTAACAGTACAGGGATAATACACACAGTGATGTCACAGTACAGGTTAATACACACAGTGATGTCACAGTACAGGGATAATACACACAGTGATGTCACGGTACAGGATAATACACACAGTGATGTCACGGTACAGGATAATACACACAGTGATGTCAGTACAGGATAATACACACAGTGATGTCACAATACAGAGATAATACACACAGTGATGTCACAGTACAGGGATAATACACACAGTGATGTCACGGTACAGGATAATACACACAGTGATGTCACGGTACAGGGATAATACACACAGTGATGTCACGGTACAGGATAATACACACAGTGATGTCACGGTACAGGGATAATACACACAGTGATGTCACAGTACAGGATAATACACACAGTGATGTCACAGTACAGGATAATACACACAGTGATGTCACAGTACAGGATAATACACACAGTGATGTCACAGTACAGGATAATACACACAGTGATGTCACAGTACAGGATAATACACACAGTGATGTCACAGTACAGAGATAATACACACAGTGATGTCACAGTACAGAGATAATACACACAGTGATGTCACAGTACAGGGATAATACACACAGTGATGTCACAGTACAGGATAATACAAACAGTGATGTCACAGTACAGGGATAATACACACAATGTTGTCACAGTACAGGACAATACACACAGTGATGTCACAGTACAGGGATAATACACACAATGTTGTCACAGTACAGGACAATACACACAGTGATGTCACAGTACAGAAATAATACACACAGTGATGTCACAGTACAGGATAATACACACAGTGATGTCACGGTACAGGATAATACACACAGTGATGTCACAGTACAGGATAATACACACAGTGATGTCACAGTACAGGGATAATACACACAGTGATGTCACGGTACAGGATAATACACACAGTGATGTCACGGTACAGGGATAATACACACAGTGATGTCACGGTACAGGGATAATACACACAGTGATGTCACAGTACAGAGATAATACACACAGTGATGTCACAGTACAGAGATAATACAAACAGTGATGTAACAGTACAGGGATAATACACACAGTGATGTCACAGTACAGGTTAATACACACAGTGATGTCACAGTACAGGGATAATACACACAGTGATGTCACGGTACAGGATAATACACACAGTGATGTCACAGTACAGGATAATACACACAGTGATGTCACAATACAGAGATAATACACACAGTGATGTCACAGTACAGGGATAATACACACAGTGATGTCACGGTACAGGATAATACACACAGTGATGTCACGGTACAGGGATAATACACACAGTGATGTCACGGTACAGGATAATACACACAGTGATGTCACGGTACAGGGATAATACACACAGTGATGTCACGGTACAGGATAATACACACAGTGATGTCACAGTACAGGATAATACACACAGTGATGTCACAGTACAGGGTAATACACACAGTGATGTCACAGTACAGGATAATACACACAGTGATGTCACAGTACAGAGATAATACACACAGTGATGTCACAGTACAGAGATAATACACACAGTGATGTCACAGTACAGGGATAATACACACAGTGATGTCACAGTACAGGATAATACAAACAGTGATGTCACAGTACAGGGATAATACACACAATGTTGTCACAGTACAGAGATAATAAACACAGTGATGTAACAGTACAGGGATAATACACACAGTGATGTCACAGTACAGAGA
Source organism: Leptodactylus fuscus (assembly GCF_031893055.1). NCBI lineage: Eukaryota > Metazoa > Chordata > Amphibia > Anura > Leptodactylidae > Leptodactylus > Leptodactylus fuscus. The sequence continues at coordinate 8,106,992 of NC_134269.1, forward strand.
TAATACATACAGTGATGTCACAGTACAGGGATAATACACACAGTGATGTCACAGTACAGGATAATACACACAGTGATGTCACAGTTCAGGACAATACACACAGTGATGTCACAGTACAGAAATAATACACACAGTGATGTAACAGTACAGGGATAATACACACAGTGATGTCACAGTACAGAGATAATACATACAGTGATGTCACAGTACAGGGATAATACACACAGTGATGTCACAGTACAGGATAATACACACAGTGATGTCACAGTACAGGGATAATACACACAGTGATGTCACAGTACAGGATAATACACACAGTGATGTCACAGTACAGAGATAATACACACAGTGATGTCACAGTACAGGGATAATACACACAGTGATGTCACAGTACAGGATAATACAAACAGTGATGTCACAGTACAGGGATAATACACACAATGTTGTCACAGTACAGGACAATACACACAGTGATGTCACAGTACAGAAATAATACACACAGTGATGTCACAGTACAGGACAAAACACACAGTGATGTCACAGTACAGGATAATACACACAGTGATGTCACAGTACAGAAATAATACACACAGTGATGTCACAGTACAGGGATAATACACACAGTGATGTCACAGTACAGGATAATACACACAGTGATGTCACAGTACAGAGATAATACACACAGTGATGTCACAGTACAGGACAATACACACAGTGATGTCACAGTACAGGATAATACACACAGTGATGTCACAGTACAGAGATAATACACACAGTGATGTCACAGTACAGGATAATACACACAGTGATGTCACAGTACAGAGATAATACACACAGTGATGTCACAGTACAGGGATAATACACACAGTGATGTCACAGTACAGGGATAATACACACAGTGATGTCACAGTACAGTATAATACACGCAATGATGTCACAGTACAGAGATAATACACACAGTGATGTCACAGTACAGGATAATACACACAGTGATGTCACAGTACAGAGATAATACACACAGTGATGTCACAGTACAGGATAATACACACAGTGATGTCACAGTACAGAGATAATACACACAGTGATGTCACAGTACAGGGATAATACACACAGTGATGTCACAGTACAGGGATAATACACACAGTGATGTCACAGTACAGGATAATACACACAGTGATGTCACAGTACAGGGATAATACACACAGTGATGTCACAGTACAGAGATAATACACACAGTGATGTCACAGTACAGGGATAATACACACAGTGATGTCACAGTACAGAGATAATACACACAGTGATGTCACAGTACAGGGATAATACACACAGTGATGTCACAGTACAGGATAATACACACAGTGATGTCACAGTACAGGGATAATACACTCAGTGATGTCACAGTACAGAGATAATACACACAGTGATGTCACAGTACAGGGATAATACACACAGTGATGTCACAGTACAGGGATAATACACACAGTGATGTCACAGTACAGGGATAATACACACAGTGATGTCACAGTACAGAGATAATACACACAGTGATGTCACAGTACAGGATAATACACACAGTGATGTCACAGTACAGAGATAATACACACAGTGATGTCACAGTACAGAGATAATACACACAGTGATGTCACAGTACAGAGATAATACACACAGTGATGTCACAGTACAGGATAATACACACAGTGATGTCACAGTACAGGGATAATACACACAGTGATGTCACAGTACAGAGATAATACACACAGTGATGTCACAGTACAGGGATAATACACACAGTGATGTCACAGTACAGGGATAATACACACAGTGATGTCACAGTACAGGGATAATACACACAGTGATGTCACAGTACAGGGATAATACACACAGTGATGTCACAGTACAGGATAATACACACAGTGATGTCACAGTACAGGGATAATACACACAGTGTGACATCACTGTGTGTATTATCTCTGTACTGTGACATCACTGTGTGTATTATCCTGTACTGTGACATCACTGTGTGTATTATCTCTGTACTGTGACATCACTGTGTGTATTATCTCTGTACTGTGACATCACTGTGTGTATTATCCTATACAGTGACATCACTGCTTGTATTATCCTGTACTGTGACATCACTGTGTGTATTATCCCTGTACTGTGACATCACTGTGTGTATTATCCCTGTACTGTGACATCACTGTGTGTATTATCTCTGTACTGTGACATCACTGTGTGTATTATCCCTGTACTGTGACATCACTGTGTGTATTATCTCTGTACTGTGACATCACTGTGTGTATTATCCCTGTACTGTGACATCACTGTGTGTATTATCTCTGTACTGTGACATCACTGTGTGTATTATCCTGTACTGTGACATCACTGTGTGTATTTTCCTGTACTTTGACATCACTGTGTGTATTATCTCTGTACTGTGACATCACTGTGTGTATTATCCCTGTACTGTGACATCACTGTGTGTATTATCTCTGTACTGTGACATCACTGTGTGTATTATCCCTGTACTGTGACATCACTGTGTGTATTATCTCTGTACTGTGACATCACTGTGTGTATTATCCTGTACTGTGACATCACTGTGTGTATTATCCTGTACTGTGACATCACTGTGTGTATTATCCCTGTACTGTGACATCACTGTGTGTATTTTCTCTGTACTGTGACATCACTGTGTGTATTATCCTGTACTGTGACATCACTGTGTGTATTGTCCTGTACTGTGACATCACTGTGTGTATTATCCTGTACTGTGACATCACTGTGTGTATTATCTTGTACTGTGACATCACTGTGTGTATTATCTCTGTACTGTAACATCACTGTGTGTATTATCTCTGTACTGTGACATCACTGTGTGTATTATCCCTGTACTGTGACATCACTGTGTGTATTATCTCTGTACTGTGACATCACTGTGTGTATTATCCTGTACTGTGACACCTCCACCTTACTACCCGTAGGACGAACTCCTTCAGCAGATACCTCATGTCCCAGATACTCTATGCTGGTTTGAAAGAGATGGCACTTTCTTGGTTTGATTTTAAGGCCATGAGCGCGGAGCCTGCTGAGCACTTGCCGCAGTCTCCTCAAATGTTCTTCAAATGTGGGTGCATGGACTATCACGTCATCCAGGTATATCAGTATCGACTCGAAGTTCAATTCACCCAGGCAGTGTTCCATCAGACGTTGGAAGGTACCAGAAGCGTTCGTCAGCCCAAATGGCATTCTATTGAATTCATACAGCCCCATCGGTAGAATAAAGGCAGTTTTCTGCCTATCCTTTTCTGCAACAGGTACCTGCCAGTAGCTGCTTGCCAGATCTAGGGTTAAGAAATACTTGGCATGCTGCAAAGCCATCAATGACTCTTCTATCCTTGGCAGGGGAAAGTGGCTGCATTCAATTTTCGATAGTCCACGCAGAACCTCAAGGACCCATCTTTTTTCCGCACCAAAACCACCGGCGCAGCCCATGGGCTTTGGCTTTCCTTCACCATCCCACTCTCTATCATCTGAGACAGCATGGTCTTCACCTCTTGGTAGAGAGTAGGTGGGATCTGCCGGTATCTTTCTCGTATTGTGGGAGTATCCCCAGTGGATATTTTGTGCTCAATGGCCGTTGTGCACCCAAAGTCTTCCGCACTAAGAGAGAAAGCAGATTGAAACTCCCACAGTACGGCTTCAATTCTTTCCATTTGATCCGAGGTGAATTGGCTTGCATCAATTTCCATTTGCTCCAAAATTCGCTGGCCATTCCACTCAGGTCTGGGCTCCTCTTCAAAATTCTGGTCCACTGCTAAAGTCCAAGCATCACCTTTCACTGCCCATAGGGCTAACTGTCTACCTGTGAGTGTCTCTGCTTGGAGCACATGCAATTCAGCCACTTTCTCTCCTGCATGAAATGTAACTTCATAATCATGTACGTTGTTACACCGGACTAGCACTTGTCCATCTGCAACTGATACAATTGTTCTGGCGAACACTAGACTTCGGCTAGCTTCTGACAAGCCCAGGGGTTCAATTAGCACATCTATGCCATTCAGCTTCCGATTTCCTCTAATCGGCATACGTATTATCTTCTTCTGACGTGGGGGCACGGTGCAAGTAGTTCCATATGGAGCATATACTGTTCCAATGGGTTTACCCACAGGGGTGCTTTTACAGATACCGCATGCTCTGATCAAGCGCTGGAATGCTCTCCGGGTGGGCTCATGGGAAGTTGCTTTCTTCCAATAACCAGGGCCCTCTTTTGAAAACATGACTTGATCTAGTTCTCGCAGGATATTCATTCTTAATACGACTGGGGCTTCATCTCGAGCTGGCTTCTACACCAGCACCACTCCCTTCTTGCCAACGTCTTGTCCGCATAGCTCTATTCTCATCCAAGCTACTCCAAACACAGGTATAGCAGTCTGGTTCACAGCCGTCAACTTAATCAAAGTGTCCTTCTCAGGTTTCATCAGATGGCCGAAGTTTCTCTCAAAGAAATTCAAGGGCATCGTGGTTACTTCTGATCCTGTGTCTATAAGACATCTCACCCATTGTCCTTCAATCAGCACTTCCAAGTAAGGGTTTCGGCCACAAGTTCCTGAGGGTCATCAGGGGCGTCCTGGCACTTTACTTTCCCCGCGGCATGCCCCGCTGCCACAGGGAGTTCCCGTTTAACGGAAGATGTTCTAGGTTTGCGCTGTTCCTTGGGCATTGCCGGGCGATATGTCCTCTTTCTTGGCATATCCAACACTGGGGGCCCCTTGCCCTCGAATAACTTGCAGAACCCCAAGTCCGTCCAGGTGTAGGTGGATACGGACTGTGGTGATGCATGGTGAAGTTTCTTGTTCCCTACTCCAGAGGAGCTTGACATGGTGCAGAAGCCATCAGAGCAGCACCCCTTTCCCAGTGTTCAGGCGGAACTGGGGCCTGTAACCGTTCCAACTGTCTCTGAATTTCTCCCACCGATGTGCTAAGTACCTTCACCACCTCTCGCAAATCTTCTTCTTTGGAAGGAGTTCTCTGATTTGCTGCAGACTGCATTCTCACGTTCTACACTCCATACTCTTCTTCTTTATCTCGAGCCACCGCTTCTGCTTGTATCTTCTGGAACTGTAAAGTAGCATCCACCCGGATATGGTCCTTGAGAGCCTGGCGCAGAGGAGGGCTTCGCAAACCGAGGATGAACTGATCCCGGAGGATTTCATCTCCAAGGTTATTAGCACCCCTGGCCTCTCTCTTTCGTACATGTGACCAAATCTTCTGGAGGGCATTGGCAAACTGGGGGATGGTCTCATCTTCACGCTGGAAGTGAGTGAAGAAGCGGGATCTAAGGCTACCGGTACTGGATGTTTCTCCATAAATGGACTCGAGGATAATACACGCAGTGATGTCACAGTACAGAGATAATACACACAGTGATGTCACAGTACAGAGATAATACACCCAGTGATGTCACAGTACAGGATAATACACACAGTGATGTCACAGTACAGGGATAATACACACAGTGATGTCACAGTACAGAGATAATACACACAGTGATGTCACAGTACAGGGATAATACACACAGTGATGTCACAGTACAGAGATAATACACACAGTGATGTCACAGTACAGGATAATACACACAGTGATGTCACAGTACAGGGATAATACACACAGTGATGTCACAGTACAGAGATAATACACACAGTGATGTCACAGTACAGGGATAATACACACAGTGATGTCACAGTACAGAGATAATACACACAGTGATGTCACAGTACAGGGATAATACACACAGTGATGTCACAGTACAGAGATAATACACACAGTGATGTCACAGTACAGGGATAATACACACAGTGATGTCACAGTACAGAGATAATACACACAGTGATGTCACAGTACAGGATAATACACACAGTGATGTCACAGTACAGGACAATACACACAGTGATGTCACAGTACAGAGATAATACACACAGTGATGTCACAGTACAGGACAATACACACAGTGATGTCACAGTACAGAGATAATACACACAGTGATGTCACAGTACAGGGATAATACACACAGTGATGTCACAGTACAGGATAATACACACAGTGATGTCACAGTACAGGATAATACACACAGTTGTAAGGATGTGATGTAGTAGACTGTCAGTAACTTTGGTCAGTAGGTGGCAGCAAATTGATAAAGGCCCATAGGGAATTAATGTAATTAATTCTTCAGAATGTAAATATTGTTCGAGGTTGCAAACTCTGATTACAGATAATTACTGGGACATTTTGGACTCATACAAGCCGGGCAATGTGCTGGGATTGCAGTTTTGATACCTTGCACTGGAGATAGTCATCTGCATCATCCATTACCAGGAAACAGGAAGTGAGGGCAGTGTGGAGAAGGGTCCTGGCTGCTGCAGGAGAAGATGAATGGAGGGGAATGGAGACCTGAACTATGCTGGATGGCAGCCTGTGCTCTGCTGGATGGAAGAACTGCCATGCTGGCTGTGGACTGAGTCTGGAGACACAGAGTTTGTGGTGCCACTTTTGGGACCGAGTCTGGAAAGCTCTGAAGCTCAGAAAGTAAAAGAGACCACATGAGAGGAAGGCCTCAAGGACTTGTAAGTACAGCTTGGCCACGTCCACGTGTTCCACGTGGTGATATATAAGGGACTCTTACGCTGACACCTTATCATCTTAGGAATTGGCCTGTCTGTTAAGTGGCGAGCTGGAGCATAGGATATAACTGTACTTTTATGTGAAGACACCATTTTCCTGTGGATTACAAATAGTATTGCGCAATACTTAGGGTGCACCCCAACGAGGGACCGATCCAGGAGAACCGTGTGCTTAAAGGACTTGTATCTGGTAACTGTTAAGCAACTGTGGGATCTAGGAGTTTACTGTTAGTTTGCTGCAATATTCTGTTCCATATTAGTTTGTATTTCTTCTCTGTTTATACCGTGTTACATGTTTTCCCAGATCGCTATTCTGTGACTTATTCAGTAAACTTTGTCCTGGGGATTAAAACACTGTGTGCGTCTGTGTGGCATCGTGTACCTGCTGAACCTGTGGGCCCAGCCCTTCGTCCTCTTTCATTTGGCGCTGCGAGCAGGGTACATTGATCGCCATGCAGAACACTTCAGGGTCCGGGGAAGCTCCACCTGAGGCCCCAGTCAACCCTCCTGCCGTGGCAGCAGCTCCGATTATGTGTCTGCCTGCAGGGGCGATCTTGAGTCAATTAGTACGATATGATGGTCAGAATAGGCCACTAGAAGACTGGGTTGCACATCTTAAAAGCACTCTCCGGTTATATAATTTGGCTCCTGATCTGCAATCAGATGTGGCGCTTAACGCCTTGGAAGGAGATGCCCGACGCACTGTAATGCTGCGCTCTGAGGAAGAAAGGAAGACACTGGAATCTATAATCTCGATCCTCGAGTCCATTTATGGAGAAACATCCAGTACCGGTAGCCTTAGATCCCGCTTCTTCACTCACTTCCAGTTTGCCAATGCCCTCCAGAAGATTTGGTCACATGTACGAAAGAGAGAGGCCAGGGGTGCTAATAACCTTGGAGATGAAATCCTCCGGGATCAGTTCATCCTCGGTTTGCGAAGCCCTCCTCTGCGCCAGGCTCTCAAGGACCATATCCGGGTGGATGCTACTTTACAGTTCCAGAAGATACAAGCAGAAGCGGTGGCTCGAGATAAAGAAGAAGAGTATGGAGTGTAGAACGTGAGAATGCAGTCTGCAGCAAATCAGAGAACTCCTTCCAAAGAAGAAGATTTGCGAGAGGTGGTGAAGGTACTTAGCACATCGGTGGGAGAAATTCAGAGACAGTTGGAACGGTTACAGGCCCCAGTTCCGCCTGAACACTGGGAAAGGGGTGCTGCTCTGATGGCTTCTGCACCATGTCAAGCTCCTCTGGAGGAGGGAACAAGAAACTTCACCATGCATCACCACAGTCCGTATCCACCTACACCTGGACGGACTTGGGGTTCTGCAAGTTATTCGAGGGCAAGGGGCCCCCAGTGTTGGATATGCCAAGAAAGAGGACATATCGCCCGGCAATGCCTAAGGAACAGCGCAAACCTAGAACATCTTCCGTTAAACGGGAACTCCCTGTGGCAGCGGGGCATGCCGCGGGGAAAGTAAAGTGCCAGGACGCCCCTGATGACCCTCAGGAACTTGTGGCCGAAACCCTTACTTGGAAGTGCTGATTGAAGGACAATGGGTGAGATGTCTTATAGACACAGGATCAGAAGTAACCACGATGCCCTTGAATTTCTTTGAGAGAAACTTCGGCCATCTGATGAAACCTGAGAAGGACACTTTGATTAAGTTGACGGCTGTGAACCAGACTGCTATACCTGTGTTTGGAGTAGCTTGGATGAGAATAGAGCTATGCGGACAAGACGTTGGCAAGAAGGGAGTGGTGCTGGTGTAGAAGCCAGCTCGAGATGAAGCCCCAGTCGTATTAAGAATGAATATCCTGCGAGAACTAGATCAAGTCATGTTTTCAAAAGAGGGCCCTGGTTATTGGAAGAAAGCAACTTCCCATGAGCCCACCCGGAGAGCATTCCAGCGCTTGATCAGAGCATGCGGTATCTGTAAAAGCACCCCTGTGGGTAAACCCATTGGAACAGTATATGCTCCATATGGAACTACTTGCACCGTGCCCCCACGTCAGAAGAAGATAATACGTATGCCGATTAGAGGAAATCGGAAGCTGAATGGCATAGATGTGCTAATTGAACCCCTGGGCTTGTCAGAAGCTAGCCGAAGTCTAGTGTTCGCCAGAACAATTGTATCAGTTGCAGATGGACAAGTGCTAGTCCGGTGTAACAACGTACATGATTATGAAGTTACATTTCATGCAGGAGAGAAAGTGGCTGAATTGCATGTGCTCCAAGCAGAGACACTCACAGGTAGACAGTTAGCCCTATGGGCAGTGAAAGGTGATGCTTGGACTTTAGCAGTGGACCAGAATTTTGAAGAGGAGCCCAGACCTGAGTGGAATGGCCAGCGAATTTTGGAGCAAATGGAAATTGATGCAAGCCAATTCACCTCGGATCAAATGGAAAGAATTGAAGCCGTACTGTGGGAGTTTCAATCTGCTTTCTCTCTTAGTGCGGAAGACTTTGGGTGCACAACGGCCATTGAGCACAAAATATCCACTGGGGATACTCCCACAATACGAGAAAGATACCGGCAGATCCCACCTACTCTCTACCAAGAGGTGAAGACCATGCTGTCTCAGATGATAGAGAGTGGGATGGTGAAGGAAAGCCAAAGCCCATGGGCTGCGCCGGTGGTTTTGGTGCGGAAAAAAGATGGGTCCTTGAGGTTCTGCGTGGACTATCGAAAATTGAATGCAGCCACTTTCCCCTGCCAAGGATAGAAGAGTCATTGATGGCTTTGCAGCATGCCAAGTATTTCTTAACCCTAGATCTGGCAAGCAGCTACTGGCAGGTACCTGTTGCAGAAAAGGATAGGCAGAAAACTGCCTTTATTCTACCGATGGGGCTGTATGAATTCAATAGAATGCCATTTGGGCTGACGAACGCTTCTGGTACCTTCCAACGTCTGATGGAACACTGCCTGGGTGAATTGAACTTCGAGTCGATACTGATATACCTGGATGACGTGATAGTCCATGCACCCACATTTGAAGAACATTTGAGGAGACTGCGGCAAGTGCTCAGCAGGCTCCGCGCTCATGGCCTTAAAATCAAACCAAGAAAGTGCCATCTCTTTCAAACCAGCATAGAGTATCTGGGACATGAGGTATCTGCTGAAGGAGTTCGTCCTGCGGGTAGTAAGGTGGAGGCCGTGAGCAAGTGGCCTCAGCCCAAGACACTTCGGGAAGTGAGAGCGTTTTTGGGACTGGCCGGTTACTACCGAAGATTTATAAAAGGATTTGCGAAAATCGCTGATCCACTACATGAACTCTTGAGAGGGACTTCCCAGGGTCCGAAGACACGCCCTATCTCATGGGGGCCGCCTCAGCAACAAGCATTTGATGAACTAAAGAAGGTCCTGACTAGCGCCCCCATCCTGGCATTTGCTCAATATGACAGGCCATTCATCCTGCATACCGATGGAAGCCTGCACGGGTTAGGAGCAGTGTTAGCTCAAGAACAGGAAGGCCAAGAACGAGTCATCGCATATGCTAGTCGATCCCTACGGGACTCTGAGCGGAATCCGGATAACTACAGCTCCTTCAGGCTCGAGTTGTTGGCGTTGGTCTGGGCGATGACCGAGAAATTCTCAGGGTACCTGACCGGGGCCCATGTACTAGTACGAACAGACAATAATCCATTGGCCCACCTGCAGAATGCAAAGCTTGGTGCTCTAGAACAGAGGTGGATGGCTAGACTAGCGAAATATAACTATACCATCAAATATCGTGCTGGCAAAGACAATACCAATGCTGATGCACTATCTAGAGTCACCTGGGAGGTGCCAGTCAGAGAGGTCGAGGAAGAAAATGAAGGAACTGAAATACCTGATCTCAGTCGAGTGCCCCGACGGTCACCCTTGGAAAGCTCAAGTGGGGTGGCTACTGGTGGCAAGGTGCTATTAGGGAAGACTGAAGAAGAATGGGCACAGGTGCAGGATGATGATTCGGACTTACGGAAAATAAAAGACTGGGTTAAAATGGAAGCCTGGCCTAATCTTGACATGCAAAGTCATTTGTCTTCAGACGGATGGAAACTGTTACAACAATGGGACCGGCTAAAAATTCAAAATGAGGTCATGTATCGGAGAGTGTTCCTGCCTACAGATCTTGAAGAGAGGTGGCAAATAGTGATCCCAGGTGCCATGGCCCAAAGAGTAGCCCTTGAGGGGCATGAGAAGGGTGCCCACTTTGGAGCAGAGAAAACGTACAAGTGGGTGCAGAGACTCGTATACTGTCCCCAGCTGGAGCAAATTGTCAGGGAAGTGTGCCAAAAGTGCCGAGTTTGTGAGCTGGCAAAACCTCCTGAGCAGCGGGGCCCCCATTCAAGTGATTCATACATCAGCACCACTAGAAATTCTGATGATTGACTACATCTTAATCGGACAATCAGTGAGTGGGCATCAGTATTGCCTTGTGATGACGGATCACTTCACAAAGTTCTCTGTGGCAGTACCAACCCGTGACCAGACGGAAGAGTCAGCCGCCCGTGCAGTGTGCAGACACCTCATCCAGGTGTATGGATGCCCGAAACGAATTCATTCTGACCAAGGAGCTTGCTTTCAAGGGAAACTGATGGAAGAGCTATGTCAACTGTATGGGATGGAGAAGTCAAGAACAACTCCGTACCACCCGCAGGGCAATGGAGCCTGTGAGAGGTTCAACAAAACACTTCTACAGATGCTCCGTACTCTGGAAACAGATCATAAAAGACGCTGGCCTGAATATTTGCCCGAGCTGCTCTGGGCATACAATAATCGTGTTAACAACACTACTGGCTATACCCCGTACATGCTGCTGTTTGGTCGTCCTTGACAAGAAATCACGGAAATGAATCTCAACCCACCTTCCGAAGAGATAACTAGAACCGCTGACTCTTGGGTGCAGGAACACCGAGACAAACTGAGAACCATCCAATGGGTGGTCAATGAGAGATTGCAAAAGCAAGTCCCTAGAGATCATCAGCCGGTGCAAACAGTACCATTGTTACCAGGTGAAAGAGTACTGGTTCGTGAAAAGCGGCCCACTAACAAATTGGATCACCGCTGGGAATCACAGCCCTACATTGTGAAATGACAAGTGTTTTCAGAAGGTCCAGTCTATGATGTCCAAGCGGAAAACTCTGATGGGCCAACTCGGAGGCTAGACCGTAACATGCTGAGACCATGTCTTTCTGAGGGACGGTCCTTGCTTGAAAATACTGGAGAAGTTATGCAAAGACGTTCAGACCCAGTGCGTTCAAGAGACACCGAGTGGTGGCTGGTCACTATGCCGCCTGTACAGACGAATGAAGTGCCCACTCCTGAATGTCCTGTGACAAATGATACCCCAGAAACTGCAGTACTACCCCGAGAGCAGTTGAATACAGTTCCTACACCAGTGACACCAAACCCAGGCATTCGCAGGTCGGAGCGCTCCACGGCAGGTATTCCCCCTCAGCGCTATGCAGCTGATGATTTTATTTGGTAGAGTTGTCGGGACGCCAACATTTTAGTGGGGTGGCATGTAAGGGTGTGATGTAGTAGACTGTCAGTAACTAACTTTGGTCAGTAGGTGGCAGCAAATTGATAAAGGCCCATAGGGAATTAATGTAATTAATTCTTCAGAATGTAAATATTGTTCTAGGTTGCAAAGTCTGATTACAGATAATTACTGGGACATTTTGGACTCCTACAAGCCGGGCAGTGTGCTGGGATTGCAGTTTTGATACCTTGCACTGGAGATAGTCATCTGCATCATCCATTACCAGGAAACAGGAAGTGAGGGCTGTGTGGAGAAGGGTCCTGGCTGCTGCAGGAGAAGATGAATGGAGGGGAATGGAGACCTGAACTATGCTGGATGGCAGCCTGTGCTCTGCTGGATGGAAGAACTGCCATGCTGGCTGTGGACTAAGTCTGGAGACACAGAGTCTGTGGTGCTACTTTTGGGACCGAGTCTGGAAAGCTCTGAAGCTCAGAAGGTAAAGGAGACCACATAAGAGAAAGGCCTCAAGGACTTGTAAGTATGGCTTGGCCGTGTCCACATGGTGATATATAAGGGACTCTTACGCTGACACCTTATCATCTGAGAAATTGGCCTGTCTGTTAAGTGGAGAGCTGGAGCATAGGATATAACTGTACTTTTATGTGAAGACACCATTTTCCTGTGGATTACAAATAGTATTGCGCAATACTTAGGGTGCACCCCAACGAGGGACCGATCCAGGAGAACCGCGTGCTTAAAGGACTCGTATCTGGTACCTGTTAAGTGACTGTAGGATCTAGTTTACTGTTAGTTTGCTGCATTATTCTGTTCCATATTAGTTTGTATTTCTTCTCTGTTTATACCGTGTTACATGTTTTCCCAGATCGCTATTCTGTGACTTATTCAGTAAACTTTGTCCTGGGGATTAAAACACTGTGTGCGTCTGTGCGGCATCGTGTACCTGCTGAACCTGTGGGCCCAGCCCTTCGTCCTCTTTCAATATATCGATAGTTTCAATGGGTTGAGTGACTTGATTCCTAGAGGGATGAAGGCGAGGTTGGGGTGAGTGTGATAGGGGAGGAGGTAGGATGAGAAAGGGAACAGGTTGGGGGAAGGGAGAGCAAGAAATAGAAAGAGAGACGTGTCGACCTGGGGGTCACGGGAATCGCACCAATCAAGATAGTCACAGAAATCGTCTTCTCCAGGGCGACCAAATTTTTACAAAATTATGATGGGATCTATTTTTCCAGCTTGAAATTTCTTCAAATCTTGATGTTTGGTTAACTTTTTCTATCCATTCTGACTTTGTAGGGGGGTCTTGTGAGAGCCATTTGGTAGGGATCAAGGAGTTAGCCGCCAGAATTAGCAAGGATGTTAGGTTTTTCCTAAAGGGCGCATATGAGGTAGAGGGTAAAGCTATGAGGACCATAGAATGTGTGAGGTCAATATGTTGCGCACAGAGGCTGGAAATCGTGTCCTGCACATCAGCCCAAAATGTAGTGATCTTGGGGCAGGACCACCATATGTGAGATAAGGTACAATCATGTTGGTCACATCTCCAGCATCTGTTGCAGGCTGTGAGTTTCCTATCGAACAACCACTGAGGCATACGGTACCACCTTGTTAGGAGTTTATAATGTGTTTCCTGTAGGCGAACACAAGGCGAGAATCCATGGGAGGTATTGAGAACTTGTTGCACCTGTTCTTCCGTCAGCAAAAGGTTTAATTCTTGCTCCCAAGCCAGAAGAAAAGTAGGTTTCTGGATTTGCAGAGGTCTTACAAAATTGGGTAGGACAAAGGCTATTTTTTTAGGCGTTTATTCTTAGCTAGGACAAAGCGCTCAAAATTCGTGAATGCCATTCTTATTTGGTCAAGAGCCATTGCCCGTCTAACAACTTCAGTCGTGTGTGCTTTGTGTAGAAAAGATGGGTGTGGATCATTTGGGAGTAGAGTTAGGAGGCCATCAGCGTCGAATCTACGTTCTTGATTAAAGGGATTCTACCACTAAGACACATTTTTTTTCTAGTTAACACGTCGGAATAGCCTTTAAAAAGGCTATTTGTCTCCTACCTTTGGAAGTGCTCTCCGCCGTGTCGTTCGTTCAAAATACCGGTTTGCACCGGTATGCTAATTAGTTCTCTTGCAGCGATGGGGGCGTCCCCATCGCAGGAGCAGCGATGGGGGCGTCCCTATTGCAGCTCGAAAACCGACCGCAGCGCCCCCTCTATGGTCTTTGGTATCCTCCCCTTCCTTCTTCAGCGTCCTGTCGGACGCCTGCACAGTACGCTCTGTTCGGCGAAGATTGCGCAAAATTGCGGTCCCAGCCATAGTGCGGGCACCGCAATTTCGCGCATGCGCAGTGCGTTCGTCAATCTTCGCCGAACAGAGCGTACTGCGCAGGCATCTGACAGGACGCTGAAGAAGGAAGGGGAGGATACCAAAGACCATAGAGGCGGCGCTGCGGTCGGTTTTCGAGCTGCAATGGGGACGCCCCCATCGCTGCGAGAGAACTAATTAGCATATTCACTGAAAAAATATCTAGAACAAAAAGATAAAATTTAACTTTTATTAAATAATAGACTAAAAAAGTATCAACAAGGTGTTTCAAGAGGCCGAAAACACCAGTGGATCTATGTACTAGGTCACACTGTTCACCTGGATGTAACCATGTGTGCCAAACGATCATGAATCTCCTTTTGTAGTCAGACAATGATAAGAGGATACAATGTTTGAGGGTCTAGCAACATAATAGGCTAAAGCACATTACCTAAATGTATCACTGCCTCCCTCAACCATAAAGAGCATGCCTAATAGACAAACAGCACGTAATAAACCTGTGCCAGACTCAAGTGTGCTATAAGCCCTCCAGTGCTTGTCTCCCCCGAGGTTACTGGCCTAATGCCATGCCAACGGGATCTGGCAAGCCTGAAGATGCTTAGGTGAGCGGCACTAAAACGTCTGCTGTTTATCTAATAGAAGGCATGTAGCTAAATAGTCTGACCTATTAATAGCCCAACGCTGCGTTTCTTCAAAACTATGAGTCATCAGGGGCCAATAAATTATAGTTCAGCATGGGTTAATACCCAAATCACAAATGTCTGTGACCAGACGCGACCGCACTGATGTCGGCGGTAGCGCGCCGCAAACACAACCCACTCTTAAAGGACAGTCTCCTCCCAACCCAAACGATTCCTCCAATCATAATGCCCGATAGGTGTGTCTTCGCTCGGTAATACGAGCACGCAGGAACACACTGCAAATTCCCGCACATGCGCACTCCAGACGAGGACGGACTTTATAACTCGACCATCTGTAAAAATGCCGCGCATGCGCTTCTAGACAAAAGACTAACTTAGTTCTCCGAGCACGTAGCAACATATCCACTGCAGAATCTCACATATGCGCACCGCAGTAAAGGACGGACTTGATTTCCCGGCCGTCTGTATAATGCCGCGCATGCGCAACTGAACAATAGACGAACTTAGTTCCCCGATAGAAAGGGGAATCAAATGCATAGATCGTCAATATGATACTCACACATACACCTAACCCAAATGCGAGCATGATGAACTAAAGGTACAGTGCACATAGCTGTGAATATAGACTACTTCAAGAGATAGTAAGCAGGTAAGTATACTACCTACAAATATATTGGCTATGAATGGAGACTAAATGAAGAATATGCAGGTAAGAAGTCTACCCACGAAAAACATGAAAACAACTGCAATATACATGGGAGGAGAACAGGGGGATATGTAGGGGGACTGAATAAAAGATACAAAAATGGGGAAATTACTGACCATAGCCCGTGGTCAGATCAATAATTGATAAGCAGTTCATATTACAGTGACACTACCATATTGTTAAGCAGAGAGTGAATAATATATTTCAAAAACAGAATGGTTTGTAGAACAAGCACATTAATAAAATATATTGAATTAAATGTAACACGAAAAATCGAGAGTTTCATTTATTCCACTCGGCTGAAGGGTGTCTAATTTGTAGATCCACTGAGTTTCTTTTCTCAGGACCAGATTGTCCCAATCTCCACCATGAGCATGAGGTCTCACGACTTCAATGGCCTGAAATTTCATGGATCTGATATCCGAATTATGGCTCCTTTTAAAATGCCTTGCCACTGGGGTGTCACGTTCGTTCAGAATATCGCACACATGGTCTCTTATTCTTCTCCTAAATTGCCGTATAGTTTTACCCACATAACCCATTGGGCATGGGCAACTTAATAGATACACAACCCCCATTGTGGAGCAATTGGCAAAGTCGCGACAATTGAACATTTGATTAGTGACATAGTTCTCAAAGGTTTTGGAAGAATTGATGAAATCGCAAGCAGAGCATCCTCCACATCTGTGGGTCCCCACAGTGCGTCCTCTGCTTAACCAAGTATCTCTACCGACTTCTGGGGGTAAGAAACTGTGGACCAATCTGTCCCTTAAGTTTTTCCCCCTCCTATAAGTTACCAAAGGTCTAGACCCCAGTACTTCATCCAAATCAGAATCCAATTTGAGAATTCTCCAATGTTTTTTCAATGTACTCATAACAGCTTTGTAATGACTGTCATATGTGCCTATGATACGAAAATTACCGTCATTTTTAGATTTAATTTTTGGTACAAGTAGCGTTTTACGATCTGCCATTTTAGCTTTTCTAAACGCTCCATTAATCGTGTCTACCGGGAATCCTTTTTGCTCAAATCTTTTGGCCAGATCCCTAGACTGATATAGGAATTCTCTATTACTCGAGCAGTTTCTCCTAGCCCTGAGAAATTGGCCTACAGGTATTCCCTTTTTCAAGGGTTCAGGATGATGGCTTTTCCAATTCAGTAAGCTGTTCGTTGATGTGGCTTTTCGATGTATTGTGGAGGAGATCTTACCATCCTCTTCCCTAGTTACCCTGAGATCCAGGAAGGTTAGGGACTTGTATTGAAATTCGGATGTAAACTTTAATCCTAAGTCATTGATGTTTAGCTCTGCAACAAAGGAGTTAAACTCCTCCTCCGAGCCTCTCCATAAAATAAACACATCATCGATGTATCTGAGCCAGAGCTCGATACTGCCTATCCAGAGCTGATTCTCCTCAGAGAATACTACGGTTTCCTCCCACCAGCCGTGGTACAGGTTGGCATAAGTGGGGGCCACAGGGCTCCCCATAGCTGTACCCCTCAGCTGGTGGAAGGTCCGCCCCTCAAATGTGAAGATATTTTTTTCAAGCACAAACGATAATAACTGTAGGATAAACATACTGTGTTGTCTCAATTGTACCCTCCTGGATCTCAGAAAGTAACTGATAGCTCTATACCCCGATCATGCGGGATAGAGGAGTACAGAGCCTCCACATCCAAGCTAGCAAAAAAAAACCCCTCATCCAACACTATACCTTCCAATTTGTTGAGAACCTCCATAGTGTCTCTCGTATATGACGTAAGCCCCTCAACATATGGTCTTAATATTTGGTCCAAATAGACACTCACATTTTGGGTAAGACTGTCTATTTGGGAAACAATAGGTCTTCTCCTTAGGGGATTAACCCCTTTGTGTGTCTTGGGGAGCGTGTAAAAACACGCCATCACAGGATGTTTAGGAACTAGGAATGCTTTCTCATTTTTATCAATCAACTCCTGTTCGAAGGCTCTCTGTACAATGTTTGTAAGCTCCTGATGGTAATCTTTAAGAATTTCCCTAGGTACGACACGATAACAATCTTTATCATCCAGAATCCTTAAGCACATATGAATATATTGTTCTCTGTCGAGTACCACAGTATTCCCTCCTTTATCAGCAGGTTTGAATATTATACCCTGCATCCTTTCCAGTGTCAACAGAGCATCAATTTCATTTTTGTCAAGATTGGAAAAATGGTGATGTAACCGTGAGAGATACTTCAGATCTTCTGTCACTAGTTTAAGAAATGACAGGATTACCGATATTGTATCATTCATTAGATGTTTAGTTTTATACTTTTATAGGAATTCAATGAATTTGAGGCTCTTTACTGGCCCTGACATGAATGAAGGAGTCGGATTGTGGAAATATAGAGGAGTCTGAGTCGGTGGTTTGGCCTACTGACCCCACAACCCTGTGTCATACTATATAATACAGTACTAGTTCTACAACCACATGGATATTGGAATTGCTGGGACTTGTGGTTGCACACTATTGCTTCTTCTGTTTACTTCATAAATTAACTCAGATGTATGTTAGGCTGGCTGGAGCAGTGTGGCAGCACAAGTCCCAGCTGTATCTTATACTACCTGTATAGGCTGCACCACCTCTACATTACACAGGGCTTCTCTTATTTTCAAGAATGTCGGGGAAGAATCAGGGGAAAAGCTGAATTACATTCTCCATATCTGATCACCTGAGAAGTAAAAATTATTTTTTCTGTTCAGTCGAGGTGTTTGGACTGCCCTAGTATTACAGCGCCTCCTCTGACCAGACCAATATTTACAGAAGACCTTTCATGTGCTCTTGGATAGGGTATGTTATACTCCATTACACTCTCAGTTTTCTGTGTATCTTCCTCCAGTACATAGATATCTATGCTGTTAGCTAAAGTCACCGCAATCTCTGAAAATGAGTAAGATCCCAATGTAACCGAAAGTGCGCTGAATTTAGCTTTGTGATAGTAAATAGAGATGAGCGAACACTAAAATGTTCGAGGTTCGAAATCCGATTCGAACAGCCGCACTCCGTGCAGCGCACTACAAGCGGACACACGCAGTCGGCTCTGCCCAGGCCCGATGCCTGGCAGAGTGAATGAAGAGCCGGAAGATGCCGCGGGGAAGCTGCACGGAGAAGACTTCTAAAGGTAGGAGAAGAACCAGCGTTGATTGGCCTACTGTATAGCATTCAGCCAATCAACGCTGGTTCTGCATCGAACTTTTACATTTGAACAGCGAGTGGTAATCGATCGAATACTTACTGGATTGAGTACTACTCGCTCATCTCTAGACCCTAACATAACCCATCTTAGAGGACATGACAGGTCTTCTGTAAATCTTATTCTGGTCAGAGGAGGCGCTGTAATACTGGGACAGTCCAAACACCTCGACTGAATGGAAATAATACTGTAGGTTTTGCAGCTCAGGTGATCAGATATGGAGAATGTAATTCAGCTTTTTCATCCAGAGGAGTCTGACAATAAGAGAAGCCCTGTGTAATGCTGAGGTGGTGCAGTCTGTACAGGTAGTATAAGATACAGCTGGGACTTGTGGTGCCACACTGCTCCAGCCAGAGAGGGGGGAGGGGAAGGAGTTTCTGGTTATATTTCTCGCTATCTTGTTTCTTCCAGTAATGAAATGCCCCCAAGAGTGATGTAACGGTGGGGGGCACATGGTGTCACTGTCCCCAGGAGTTAGTTTTTAATGTTTTATAATAAATTAAAGCAATGAGTGCTGTTTTAATTCATTTATTATTTTGGTTTGATCTAATTTTTATCCTCCCCTATTTTCTGAGGTAATCTACGAATGGTGCTTACCATGGGGTTAAGCGAGGTCAGCTGTGCCCAGCACGAGCAGGTTCTAGAAACTTCCAGCTGTTCTGCCTGGTAACGGGTCATCAGCTGATTGGATTACAGATGTTCTGCCTGGTAACGGCTTCTCCAGCTGATTGGACAGCTGTTTCCAATGGCGGGAAATTCAGCTATAAAAAGCCAGATCAGCTGTATGTGTGTGGCAGTTTTCCTGTAAGAAGAAGGCAGCGCCCACCCGCCCACCCTATTGGATGAGGTAATAGGATTGTCGCAAAGTTTTATTAGAGGGGGTGTTAGTCGCGCAGCTACTGCTGGGAGGACTTGATGGTCAATTTAACTACTTGTTGTTACGGTTGTTTATTTATTTATTGATTGATTCAATGATTTTATTGGTTTATTAAAATATTTAATAAATTATGTTTGAAACCCCTTAAATAAAACATCGCGGCCAAATTTATCCCACTTAAAAAGTTGTTGTGTCTTTAGCGAGATATAGCAGAGCTGGCCATGCAGTTAGCCCAGCTATTCTGGACAGATGAAAGAGCTCTGCACTACACCCAACCATCCCTCCAGCTACTCCTCCGGGACTAACACGACTAGCTCAGCTTGGCTATTCCTTAGTACTACTAACACGCTCAGCTGGGATATTACACTAAGGAATAGCAGAGCTGAGTGTGTTAGTAGTACTAAGGAATAGCCAAGCTGAGCGAGTTGTGTTAGTCCAGGAGGAGTAGCTGGAGGGATGGTTGGGTGTAGTGCAGAGCTCTTTCATCTCCGGTGTCTGGAGTAGCCGGGCTAACCACACGGCCAGCTCTGCTATATCTCACTATTGAAATGCATTGACCAGCGTTGATTGACCAGTGTACGGCATTCGGCCAATCAACGCTGGCCAATGCATTCCTATGGGAAAAAGTCAGCTCCCGCATATCGCAAGCTGACAGGGATCCCGACCAGATAGAGCCCCAAAGAGCTGGGTGAGTGACATTCCCCCCTAAATAAAGGTAATCCCTAGCTAACCCTGCCTGTACATCTGTCCCTGTCTCACATTCATATAGTTCACAGTCCCAAATAAATCGAATGTTAAATCTACCATTCGTCTAAATTGGAGGTTATCTGTTTCCGGCCGCCAATTACTTTTTACTAGAGATGAGCGAACACTAAAATGTTCGAGGTTCGAAATTCGAATCGAACAGCCGCTCACTGTTCGTCTGTTCGAACGGGTTTCGAACCCCATTATAGTCTATGGGGAACATATACTCATTAAGGGGGAAACCCAAATCCGTGTCTGGAGGGTCACCAAGTCCACTATGACACCCCAGGAAATGATATTAACACCCTGGAATGACACTGGGACAGCAGGGGAAGCATGTCTGGGGGCATCTAACACACCAAAGACCCTCTATTACCCCAACATCACAGCCTAACTACACACTTTACACACTCAATACCACCTCTCTGACAGTAGGAAAACACCTTGAAACATGTGTATTTGGCACTTGCAGTGAGGAGAGCTTGTCACCAGCAGTGAATTTGGCCCTTGAAGTAAGTTGAGGTTGGCACCAACATTTGTTTTGAAAATCAGGGTGGATTGAGCCTCTAACCAGCAGAGTTTGGGAAAATTCATGGTGGAGAGAGCCTCTAACCAGCCCAGTTTGGACCAATTCATGGTGGAGGGAGCCTCTAAAAACCCCAGTTTGGACCAATTCATGGTGGAGGGAGCCTCTAAACAGCCAGTTTGGGCAAATTCATGGAGGAGGGAGCCTCTAAAAACCCCAGTTTGGACCAATTCATGGTGGAGGGAGCCTCTAAAAAACCCAGTTTGGACCAATTCATGGTGGAGGGAGCCTCTAAACAGCCCAGTTTGGGCAAATTCATGGAGGAGGGAGCCTCTAAAAACCCCAGTTTGGACCAATTCATGGTGGAGGGAGCCTCTAAAAACCCCAGTTTGGACCAATTCATGGTGGAGGGAGACTCTAAAAAACCCAGTTTGGACCAATTCATGGTGGAGGGAGCCTCTAAAAAACCCAGTTTGGACCAATTCATGGTGGAGGGAGCCTCTAAAAACCCCAGTTTGGACCAATTCATGGTGGAGGGAGCCTCTAAAAACCCCAGTTTGGACCAATTCAAGGTGGAGGGAGCCTCTAAAAACCCCAGTTTGGACCAATTCATGGTGGAGGGAACCTCTAAACAGCCCAGTTTGGGCAAATTCATGGTGGAGGGAGACTCTAAAAACCCCAGTTTGGACCAATTCATGGTGGAGGGAGCCTCTAAAAACCCCAGTTTGGGCAAATTCATGGAGGAGGGAGCCTCTAAAAACCCCAGTTTGGACCAATTCATGGTGGAGGGAGCCTCTAAAAACCCCAGTTTGGACCAATTCATGGTGGAGGGAGACTCTAAAAAACCCAGTTTGGACCAATTCATGGTGGAGGGAGCCTCTAAACAGCCCAGTTTGGACCAATTCATGGTGGAGGGAGCCTCTAAAAACCCCAGTTTGGACCAATTCATGGTGGAGGGAGCCTCTAAAAACCCCAGTTTGGACCAATTCAAGGTGGAGGGAGCCTCTAAAAACCCCAGTTTGGACCAATTCATGGTGGAGGGAACCTCTAAACAGCCCAGTTTGGGCAAATTCATGGTGGAGGGAGACTCTAAAAACCCCAGTTTGGACCAATTCATGGTGGAGGGAGCCTCTAAAAACCCCAGTTTGGACCAATTCATGGTGGAGGGAGCCTCTAACCAGCCCAGTTTGGGCAAATTCATGGTGGAGGGAGCCTCTAAAAACCCAATTTTGGACCAATTCATGGTGGAGGGAACCTCTAAACAGCCCAGTTTGGGCAAATTCATGGTGGAGGGAGACTCTAAAAACCCCAGTTTGGACCAATTCATGGTGGAGGGAGCCTCTAAAAACCCCAGTTTGGACCAATTCATGGTGGAGGGAGCCTCTAACCAGCCCAGTTTGGGCAAATTCATGGTGGAGGGAGCCTCTAAAAACCCCATTTTGGACCAAATCATGGTGGAGGAAGCCTCTAAACAGCCCAGTTTGGACCAATTCATGGTGGAGGGAGCCTCTAAAAACCCCAGTTTGGACCAATTCATGGTGGAGGGAACCTCTAAACAGCCCAGTTTGGGCAAATTCATGGTGGAGGGAGACTCTAAAAACCCCAGTTTGGACCAATTCATGGTGGAGGGAGCCTCTAAAAACCCCAGTTTGGACCAATTCATGGTGGAGGGAGCCTCTAACCAGCCCAGTTTGGGCAAATTCATGGTGGAGGGAGCCTCTAAAAACCCCATTTTGGACCAAATCATGGTGGAGGAAGCCTCTAAACAGCCCAGTTTGGACCAATTCATGGTGGAGGGAGCCTCTAAAAACCCCAGTTTGGACCAATTCATGGTGGAGGGAGCCTCTAAAAAACCCAGTTTGGACCAATTCATGGTGGAGGGAGCCTCTAAAAAACCCAGTTTGGACCAATTGATGGTGGAGGGAGACTCTAAAAACCCCAGTTTGGACCAATTCATGGTGGAGGGAGCCTCTAAACAGCCCAGTTTGGGCAAATTCATGGTGGAGGGAGCCTCTAAAAACCCCAGTTTGGACCAATTCATGGTGGAGGGAGCCTCTAAAAACCCCAGTTTGGACCAATTCATGGTGGAGGGAGCCTCTAAACAGCCCAGTTTGGGCAAATTCATGGTGGAGGGAGCCTCTAAAAACCCCATTTTGGACCAATTCATGGTGAAGGGAGCCTCTAAACAGCCCAGTTTGGACCAATTCATGGTGGAGGGAGCCTCTAAACAGCCCAGTTTGGGCAAATTCATGGTGGAGGGAGCCTCTAAAAACCCCAGTTTGGACCAATTCATGGTGGAGGGAGCCTCTAAACAGCCCAGTTTGGGCAAATTCATGGTGGAGGGAGCCTCTAAAAACCCCAGTTTGGACCAATTCATGGTGGAGGGAGCCTCTAAAAACCCCAGTTTGGACCAATTCATGGTGGAGGGAGCCTCTAAAAACCCCAGTTTGGACCAATTCATGGTGGAGGGAGCCTCTAAAAACCCCAGTTTGGACCAATTCATGGTGGAGGGAGACTCTAAAAAACCCAGTTTGGACCAATTCATGGTGGAGGGAGCCTCTAAAAAACCCAGTTTGGACCAATTCATGGTGGAGGGAGCCTCTAAAAACCCCAGTTTGGACCAATTCATGGTGGAGGGAGCCTCTAAAAACCCCAGTTTGGACCAATTCAAGGTGGAGGGAGCCTCTAAAAACCCCAGTTTGGACCAATTCATGGTGGAGGGAACCTCTAAACAGCCCAGTTTGGGCAAATTCATGGTGGAGGGAGACTCTAAAAACCCCAGTTTGGACCAATTCATGGTGGAGGGAGCCTCTAAAAACCCCAGTTTGGGCAAATTCATGGAGGAGGGAGCCTCTAAAAACCCCAGTTTGGACCAATTCATGGTGGAGGGAGCCTCTAAAAACCCCAGTTTGGACCAATTCATGGTGGAGGGAGACTCTAAAAAACCCAGTTTGGACCAATTCATGGTGGAGGGAGCCTCTAAACAGCCCAGTTTGGACCAATTCATGGTGGAGGGAGCCTCTAAAAACCCCAGTTTGGACCAATTCATGGTGGAGGGAGCCTCTAAAAACCCCAGTTTGGACCAATTCAAGGTGGAGGGAGCCTCTAAAAACCCCAGTTTGGACCAATTCATGGTGGAGGGAACCTCTAAACAGCCCAGTTTGGGCAAATTCATGGTGGAGGGAGACTCTAAAAACCCCAGTTTGGACCAATTCATGGTGGAGGGAGCCTCTAAAAACCCCAGTTTGGACCAATTCATGGTGGAGGGAGCCTCTAACCAGCCCAGTTTGGGCAAATTCATGGTGGAGGGAGCCTCTAAAAACCCAATTTTGGACCAATTCATGGTGGAGGGAACCTCTAAACAGCCCAGTTTGGGCAAATTCATGGTGGAGGGAGACTCTAAAAACCCCAGTTTGGACCAATTCATGGTGGAGGGAGCCTCTAAAAACCCCAGTTTGGACCAATTCATGGTGGAGGGAGCCTCTAACCAGCCCAGTTTGGGCAAATTCATGGTGGAGGGAGCCTCTAAAAACCCCATTTTGGACCAAATCATGGTGGAGGAAGCCTCTAAACAGCCCAGTTTGGACCAATTCATGGTGGAGGGAGCCTCTAAAAACCCCAGTTTGGACCAATTCATGGTGGAGGGAACCTCTAAACAGCCCAGTTTGGGCAAATTCATGGTGGAGGGAGACTCTAAAAACCCCAGTTTGGACCAATTCATGGTGGAGGGAGCCTCTAAAAACCCCAGTTTGGACCAATTCATGGTGGAGGGAGCCTCTAACCAGCCCAGTTTGGGCAAATTCATGGTGGAGGGAGCCTCTAAAAACCCCATTTTGGACCAAATCATGGTGGAGGAAGCCTCTAAACAGCCCAGTTTGGACCAATTCATGGTGGAGGGAGCCTCTAAAAACCCCAGTTTGGACCAATTCATGGTGGAGGGAGCCTCTAAAAAACCCAGTTTGGACCAATTCATGGTGGAGGGAGCCTCTAAAAAACCCAGTTTGGACCAATTGATGGTGGAGGGAGACTCTAAAAACCCCAGTTTGGACCAATTCATGGTGGAGGGAGCCTCTAAACAGCCCAGTTTGGGCAAATTCATGGTGGAGGGAGCCTCTAAAAACCCCAGTTTGGACCAATTCATGGTGGAGGGAGCCTCTAAAAACCCCAGTTTGGACCAATTCATGGTGGAGGGAGCCTCTAAACAGCCCAGTTTGGGCAAATTCATGGTGGAGGGAGCCTCTAAAAACCCCATTTTGGACCAATTCATGGTGAAGGGAGCCTCTAAACAGCCCAGTTTGGACCAATTCATGGTGGAGGGAGCCTCTAAACAGCCCAGTTTGGGCAAATTCATGGTGGAGGGAGCCTCTAAAAACCCCAGTTTGGACCAATTCATGGTGGAGGGAGCCTCTAAACAGCCCAGTTTGGGCAAATTCATGGTGGAGGGAGCCTCTAAAAACCCCAGTTTGGACCAATTCATGGTGGAGGGAGCCTCTAAAAACCCCAGTTTGGACCAATTCATGGTGGAGGGAGCCTCTAAAAACCCCAGTTTGGACCAATTCATGGTGGAGGGAGCCTCTAAACAGCCCAGTTTGGGCAAATTCATGGTGGAGGGAGCCTCTAAAAACCCCAGTTTGGACCAATTCATGGTGGAGGGAACCTCTAAACAGCCCAGTTTGGGCAAATTCATGGTGGAGGGAGCCTCTAAAAACCCCAGTTGGACCAATTCATGGTGGAGGGAGCCTCTAACCAGCCCAGTTTGGGCAAATTCATGGTGGAGGGAGCCTCTAAAAACCCCATTTTGGACCAAATCATGGTGGAGGAAGCCTCTAAACAGCCCAGTTTGGACCAATTCATGGTGGAGGGAGCCTCTAAAAACCCCAGTTTGGACCAATTCATGGTGGAGGGAGCCTCTAAAAAACCCAGTTTGGACCAATTCATGGTGGAGGGAGCCTCTAAAAAACCCAGTTTGGACCAATTGATGGTGGAGGGAGACTCTAAAAACCCCAGTTTGGACCAATTCATGGTGGAGGGAGCCTCTAAACAGCCCAGTTTGGGCAAATTCATGGTGGAGGGAGCCTCTAAAAACCCCAGTTTGGACCAATTCATGGTGGAGGGAGCCTCTAAAAACCCCAGTTTGGACCAATTCATGGTGGAGGGAGCCTCTAAACAGCCCAGTTTGGGCAAATTCATGGTGGAGGGAGCCTCTAAAAACCCCATTTTGGACCAAATCATGGTGGAGGAAGCCTCTAAACAGCCCAGTTTGGACCAATTCATGGTGGAGGGAGCCTCTAAAAACCCCAGTTTGGACCAATTCATGGTGGAGGGAGCCTCTAAAAAACCCAGTTTGGACCAATTCATGGTGGAGGGAGCCTCTAAAAAACCCAGTTTGGACCAATTCATGGTGGAGGGAGCCTCTAACCAGCCCAGTTTGGACCAATTCATGGTGGAGGGAGCCTCTAACCAGCCCATTTTGGGCAAATTCATGGTGGAGGGAGCCTCTAAAAACCCCATTTTGGACCAATTCATGGTGGAGGGAGCCTCTAAACAGCCCAGTTTGGACCAATTCATGGTGGAGGGAGCCTCTAAAAACCCCAGTTTGGACCAATTCATGGTGGAGGGAGCCTCTAAAAACCCCAGTTTGGACCAATTCATGGTGGAGGGAGCCTCTAAAAACCCCAGTTTGGACCAATTCATGGTGGAGGGAGCCTCTAAACAGCCCAGTTTGGGCAAATTCATGGTGGAGGGAGCCTCTAAAAACCCCAGTTTGGACCAATTCATGGTGGAGGGAGCCTCTAAAAACCCCAGTTTGCACCAATTCATGGTGGAGGGAGCCTCTAAACAGCCCAGTTTGGGCAGATTCATGGTGGAGGGAGCCTCTAAAAACCCCAGTTTGGACCAATTCATGGTGGAGGGAGCCTCTAAAAACCCCAGTTTGGACCAATTCATGGTGGAGGGAGCCTCTAAAAACCCCAGTTTGGACCAATTCATGGTGGAGGGAGCCTCTAAAAACCCCAGTTTGGACCAATTCATGGTGGAGGGAGCCTCTAACCAGCCCAGTTTGGGCAAATTCATGGTGGAGGGAGCCTCTAAAAACCCCAGTTTGGACCAATTCATGGTGGAGGGAGCCTCTAAAAACCCCAGTTTGGACCAATTCATGGTGGAGGGAGCCTCTAACCAGCCCAGTTTGGGCAAATTCATGGTGGAGGGATCCTCTAAAAACCCCAGTTTGGACCAATTCATGGTGGAGGGAGCCTCTAAAAACCCCAGTTTGGACCAATTCATGGTGGAGGGAGCCTCTAAAAAACCCAGTTTGGACCAATTCATGGTGGAGGGAGCCTCTAACCAGCAGAGTTGTGGGAAATCAGGGTGGAGGGAAGCTCTAACCAGCAGAGTTGTGGGAAATAAGGGTGGAGGGAGCCTCTAACCAGCAGATTTGGGGGAAATCGGGGTGGAGGGAGCATCTAAACAGCCCAGTTTGGGCAAATTCATGGTGGAGGGAGCCTCTAAATACCCCATTTTGGACCAATTCATGGTGGAGGGAGCCTCTAAAAAGCCCAGTTTGGACCAATTCATGGTGGAGGGAGCCTCTAAAAACCCCAGTTTGGACCAATTCATGGTAGAGGGAGCCTCTAAACACCCCAGTTTGGACCAATTCATGGTGGAGGGAGCCTCTAAAAAACCCAGTTTGGACCAATTCATGGTGGAGGGAGCCTCTAACCAGCAGAGTTATGGGAAATCAGGGTGAAGGGAGCCTCTAACCAGCAGAGTTGGGGAAAATCAGGGTGGAGGGAGCCTCTAACCAGCAGAGTTGGGGGAAATCAGGGTGGAGGGAGCCTCTAACCAGCAGAGTTGTGGGAAATCAGGGTAAAGGGAGCCTCTAACCAGCAGAGTTGTGGGAAATAAGGGTGGAGGGAGCCTCTAACCAGCAGAGTTGGGGGAAATCAGGGTGGAGGGAGCATCTAAACAGCCAAGTTTGGGCAAATTCATGGTGGAGGGAGCCTCTAAAAACCCCATTTTGGACCAATTCATGGTGGAGGGAGCCTCTAAACAGCCCCAGTTTGGACCAATTCATGGTGGATGGAACCTCTAAACAGCCCAGTTTGGGCAAATTCATGGTGGAGGGAGCCTCTGAAAACCCCAGTTTGGACCAATTCATGGTGGAGGGAGCCTCTAAAAACCCCAGTTTGGACCAATTCATGGTGGAGGGAGCCTCTAAAAACCCCAGTTTGGACCAATTCATGGTGGAGGGAGCCTCTAAACAGTCCAGTTTTGGCAAATTCATGGTGGAGGGAGCCTCTAAAAAACCCAGTTTGGACCAATTCATGGTGGAGGGAGCCTCTAAAAAACCCAGTTTGGACCAATTCATGGTGGAGGGAGCCTCTAAAAACCCCATTTTGGACCAATTCATGGTGGAGGGAGCCTCTAAAAACCCCAGTTTGGACCAATTCATGGTGGAGGGAGCCTCTAAAAACCCCAGTTTGGACCAATTCATGGTGGAGGGAGCCTCTAAAAACCGTAGTTTGGACCAATTCATGGTGGAGGGAGCCTCTAAACAGCCCAGTTTGGGCAAATTCATGGTGGAGGGAGCCTCTAAAAACCCCAGTTTGGACCAATTCATGGTGGAGGGAGCCTCTAACCAGCAGAGTTGGGGGAAATCAGGGTGGAGGGAGCTTCTAACCAGCAGAGTTGGTGGAAATCAGGTTGGAGGGAGCCTCTAACCAGCAGAGTTGTGGGAAATCAGGGTGGAGGGAGCCTCTAACCAGCAGAGTTGTGGGAAATCAGGGTGGAGGGAGCCTCTAACCAGCAGAGTTGTGGGAAATCAGGGTGGAGGGAGCCTCTAACCAGCAGAGTTGTGGGAAATCAGGGTGGAGGGAGCCTCTAACCAGCAGAGTTGGGGGAAATCAGGGTGGAGGGAGCCTCTAACCAGCAGAGTTGGGGGAAATCAGGGTGGAGGGAGCCTCTAACCAGCAGAGTTGTGGGAAAGCAGGGTGGAGGGAGCCTCTAACCAGCAGAGTTGGGGGAAATCAGGGTGGAGGGAGCCTCTAACCAGCAGAGTTGGGGGAAATCAGGGTGTAGGGAGCCTCTAACCAGCAGAGTTGGGGGAAATCAGGGTGGAGGGAGCCTAGTATTAGCAGAATTGTGTAACGCTTATGGTGGATGAGTATGAGGATGCGGAGGAATTGGAGAGGTTGAGTACAGACATGGAGTTTCATGTTGGGGTGCTTTACACAGGTGGGCACAAAAATGAAGGCTCTATCCAGTGGTGGTTCATTTTTATCAAAGTGAGCCGGTCGGCACTCTCAGCTGACAGACGGGTGCGCTTGTCAGTGATGATGCCACCGGCTGCACTGAACACCCTCTCAGATAGGACGCTGGCGGCAGGACAGGACAGCACCTCCAAGGCATATAGGGCAAGTTCAAGCCACAGGTCCAACGTCGACACCCAATACGTGTAGGGCACAGAGGGGTCGGAGAGGACAGGGCTGTGGTCGGAAAGGTATTCCCGCAACATGCACCTATACTTCTCACGCCTGGTGACACTAGGACCCTCCGTGGCGGCACTTTGGCGAGGGGGTGCCATCAAGGTGTCCCAGACCTTAGACAGTGTGCCCCTCGTTTGTGTGGACCGGTGAGAACTTGGTCGCCTACTGGAGGAACTGCCCTCCCTGCCGCCAACGTCACATGCTGGAAACATCTCCATCATATTCTGCAACAATTGCCTGTGGCAAGCATTGATTCGATTGGCCCTCCCCTCTACCGGAATAAAAGAGGAGATGTTGTTTTTATACCGGGGGTCAAGGATAGCAAAGATCCAGTACTGGTTGTCCTCCATGATATTGACAATACGCTTGTCAGTTGTAAAGCACCCCAACATGAACTCAGCCATGTCTGCCACAGTGTTAGTTGGCATGACTCCTCTGGCCCCACCGGAAAGTTCAATCTCCATTTCCTCCTCATCCTCCATGTCTACCCATCCGCGCTGCAACAATGGGACGATTCGAAGTTACCCGGAAGCCTCCTGTATCACCATCACATCATCGGACAACTCTTCTTCCTCCTCCCCCTCCTCCTCCTCCATTAAACGTGATGAAGCGGACACATGTGTGGACCTACTCTCCAGCTGTGACGGATCGGATGCTATCCCTGACTCCTCTGTGTCATCTGAGTTATCCCTGATGTCAATCAGGGATTCTCTCAGAACACACAAGAGCGGGATTGTAAGGCTCACCATCGCATCCTCAGAGCTCACCCTCCTTGTGGACTCCTCAAACACCCGTAGGATGTCACAAAGGTCTCTCATCCATGGCCACTCATGGATGAGAAACTGAGGCAGCTGACTTTGTGGCACCCTAGGGTTTTGTAGCTGGTATTCCATCAAAGGTCTCTGCTGCTCAACCACTCTATTCAACATCTGAAACGTTGAGTTCCAGCGTGTGGGGACGTCGCACAAAAGCCGGTGTTGTGGCACATGCAGGCGTTGCTGGAGAGATTTTAAGCTAGCAGCGGCTACTGTCGACTTGCGAAAGTGGGCGCACATGCGCCGCACTTTCACCAGTAGCTCTGGAACATTGGGGTAGCTCTTTAGGAAACGTTGCACCACTAGGTTGAAGACGTGGGCCAGGCCTGGAACATGTTGGAGTCCGGCAAGCTCCAGAGCTGCTACCAGGTTCCGGCCGTTATCACAAACGACCATGCCTGGGCCCAGGTGCAGCGGCTCAAACCATATTGCCGTCTCATCGAGGAGGGCATCCCTCACCTCGGAGGCAGTGTGCTGTCTGTCCCCCAAGCTGATCTGCTTCAGCACGGCCTGCTGACGTCTACCAACGCCAGTGCTGCAACGTTTCCAACTCGTAGCTGGGGTCAATCTAACAGCGGAGGAGGAGGCGGTGGCGGAGGAGGAGGCAGTGGCGGAGGAGGAGGCGGTGGAGGAGAAGGGGGGTGTTCTTCTCGTGTCCCTGCCAGGAATGTTAGGCGGGGAGACGAGGTACACCGGGCCAGTTTGGGAAGCAGTCCCAGCCTCAACTACATTCACCCCGTGTGCCGTCAGTGAAATGTAGCGTCCCTGTCCGCATGCACTTGTCCACGCGTCGGTGGTCAAGTGGACCTTTGTGCAAAGCGCGGAACTAAGGGCCCGCCTGATGTTGAGTGACACGTGCTGGTGCAAGCTGGGGACGGCACACCGGGAGAAGTAGTGACGGCTAGGGACGGCATAGCGAGGTGCCGCAGTTGCCATCAGGTCCAGGAAGGCGGGAGTTTCAACAAGCCGGAACGCCAACATCTCCTGGGCCAGCAGTTTAGCGATGTTGGCGTTCAAGGCTTGCGCGTGTGGATGGTTAGCAGTGTATTTCTGCCGCCGCTCCAATGTCTGAGAGATGGTGGGTTGTTGTAAAGAAGCGCCTGATGGTGCCTTTGATGGTGCAGGAGAAGGAGATAAGACAGGAACAGGGGAGGATGAGGAAGAAGTCAACAAAGTGGTGGAGGCAGATGAAGTGGTGTCCTGGCTCGTCCTCTGGAGTGCATCGCCAGCACAGTCAGCAGTGGCAGTGGCAGAGGCAGAGGCAGTGGCAGTGGCGTGAACGGCAGGCGGCCTTTGTCCTGCCGTTGCTGCCTGCCACTGATTCCAGTGCTTGGATTCCAAATGACGGCGCATTGAAGTGGTGTACAGGTTGCTCTTCTCAGAGTCCCTAATCAATTTCGAGAGGCAAATTGTGCAGACAACACTATATCTGTCCTCGGCGCATTCCTTGAATAAACTCCACACCTTTGAGAAACGTGCCCTCGAGGTGGGAGTTTTTCGGGGTTGGGTACGAACTGGAACATCTTGGGAGATTCCGGGTGTGGCCTGGCTTCGCCTAAGCTGCTGACCTCTGCCTCTGCCTCTACCTACCCTTTTTGGTGCTGCACCTGCCTCAACATCCACACTACTTTCCCCGCTTGACATCCCCCCTGTCCAGGTCGGGTCAGTGTCCTCATCATCCACCACTTCCTCTTCAAACTCCTGTCTCATCTCCTCCTCCCGCACAATGCGCAGGTCAACTGGATGCCCTGACGGCAACTGCGTCACATCATCGTCGATGAGGGTGGGTTGCTGGTCATCCATCTCCAAATCGAACGGAGATGAAGCAGACTCTAGGGTTTGAGCAGCTGGACACAGATGCTCCTCTGTTAGGTTCGTGGAATCGCGACGTGGAGGGCAGGTTGAGGGACAATGAAAGGAGCGGAGAACAGCTCTGGGGAGCAGGGACAGTTGGGGTTATTGTTCTGTGAAGCTTGGGAATTTTGGGAGGAAGGAGGACAAGACTGTTGGGTAATAGGAGGAGAGGAGGCAGAGTCTGACTGGCTGCTGGACAATGTGCTGTAAGCGTTCTCTGACAGCCATTGCAAGACCTGTTCCTGGTTCTCGGGCCTACTAAGGTTTGTACCCTGCAGTTTAGTTAATGTGGCAAGCAACCCTGGCACTGTGGAGTGGCGCAATGCTTGCTGCCCCACAGGAGTAGGCACGGGACGCCCTGTGGCTTCACTGCTACCTTGCTCCCCAGAACCATTCCCCCGACCTCGCCCACGGCCTCGTCCACATCCCTTTCCGGGAGCCTTGCGCATTTTGAATTCCCAGTTAGAAATTGGCACTATATACCAGTAGCAAAAATTGTGGGTGCACGTAACCCCAATATATTCTTTGAATTCCCAGTCAGACAATGGCACTATATACCAGTAGCAAGAAATGAGGGTATTTATAACCCCAATATATTCTTTGAATTACCAGTCAGAAACTGGCACTATATGGCAGTAGCAAGAAATGAGGGTATTTATAACCCCAATATATTCTTTGAATTCCCAGTCAGACAATGGCACTATATACCAGTAGCAAGAAATGAGGGTATTTGTAACCCCAATATATTCTTTGAATTCCCAGTCAGACAATGGCACTATATACCAGTAGCAAGAAATGAGGGTATTTGTAACCCCAATATATTCTTTGAATTCCCAGTCAGACAATGGCACTATATACCAGTAGCAAAAATTGTGGGTGCACGTAACCCCAATATATTCTTTGAATTACCAGTCAGAAACTGGCACTATATGGCAGTAGCAAGAAATGAGGGTATTTGTAACCCCAATATATTCTTTGAATTCCCAGTCAGACAATGGCACTATATGGCAGTAGAAAAAATAGTGGGTGTATATAGCCCCAATTCTATTGCTAGGTGACTTGCAGTGTATTTCTGGGGTGAAGGTGGGGGGGCACACCGTTGGAACGGGTATCGGGGGTATATATCGGGTATAAACTGTCAGTGTATTCCATTCAGGATCCTGGGAAAGCTGGGTTGCGGCGATTGAGCCCGTCAGTGCCACGTTACACTGACAAGCTTCTCCCTGGAATTTAGCTCTTATAAGAACTGTTGGTTGTCTTCTCCTTCCTATCCTAGCCTGTCCCTGCCTACCCAGAATCTAAGCCCTAGCTAACTGGACGGAAACCTCCGTCCCCGGTGAATTGCAAGCTCAGAATGACGCGAAGCTGGGCGTCGCTGTTCTTTTAAATTAGAGGTCACATGTTTTCGGCAGCCAATGGGTTTTGCCTACTTTTTTCAACGTCACCAGTGTCGTAGTTCCTGTTCCACCTACCCTGCGCTGTTATTGGAGCAAAAAAGGCGCCAGGGAAGGTGGGAGGGGAATCGAGTAATGGCGCACTTTACCACGCGGTGTTCGATTCGATTCGAACATGCCGAACAGCCTAATATCCGATCGAACATGAGTTCGATAGAACACTGTTCGCTCATCTCTAATCTCTAGTAGCTACTTACCTCCAGAGATGGCTGCTCTGGTGCCCGGTGTTCTCCTTCTTCGTGGCCTCGCTGCCCCCACCTCCCAGGTTAGTGTTTAAAGAACTAGGAAGGCGGGGCTTGTGGCTTAGGAGAGTGTGGGTGGGTACAGGGCGGGGAGACATGACGTCTCTCCTCCCAGTACCAGCCCACACTCTCCTAATCTGGGAGGCAGGGGGCAGCGAGGCGAGAAGAGCAGCGTGGAGCAGCAGTGAGGCAAAGCAGAACACCGGGCACCAGACCAGCCATCTCTGCAGGTAAGTGGACACCAGGGGGGACTAAGTAGCCAGAGGATTAAAAAAAAAATCCTCTGGCTACTTAGTGATTCACTAAACAGCGTGGATTCTAACAATTAAAGCGTTCAATTGTTAGATTCCATGCTGTATAGTGAATAGGATTGTTTTTAAAATCCAATCTCCAATTAATAAAAAAATCCCATTGACTTACATTGGGATCGAGATCGGGTTCGAATGAAAAATGATTGGAAATCGGATTTTAAAATCGATCCTGAAACGTCAAGATCGGCTCAATCCTAGTGGCCACCATGAAAACATGGAAAAAGTAGTATCCTTAATAGCTCATTTTTGGAAAAAAAAAACCCTATAGGTATGTTCACATATATCTGTGATACATAAATGCTAAAAAAAAAAAAAAGCTATTATTAATATTGATTTTTCTTTTCTGGTTAAACCTGTATAGAGTGTCTGTCTGTAGAACTTGTCAACCATATAATGGAGGCCTTCAATGCCATATGGTCATCTTGGGAGACCTATTGCATCTTACAAGGTCTCTAACTCCCATCCTCCCTATTCCTTCCCTTCTCTTCCCCTCTCATGCTGATGTCTTCCGTCTGGAAGGAGCATGAGGACCCTCCCGAACGGAATACAAGCGCAACTGCAAGCACTTTGCCGTTCAAGCGCACGGGCCCCATAGACTATAATGGGGTCCGCGGGCTTGCCGCGCACTGCCTGCATGAACAATTTGTGCGGGCAGTGCGCGGCAAGCCCACAGGCCCTAATTATACTCTATGGGGCCCATGCGCTTGAACTGCAAAGCGCTTGCAGTTGCGCTTGTGTTCCGTCCGTAGGGTTTCTCATGCGGACCCTTACAGACGGAAAATATCAGCATGTGTGAACCGGCCCTTATTTTATTCTTACGTGCACTCCTATATTTGTTTAGCTACTGCTGAGATAATGGGCCACCTGTTATGGCATATCGCCTTTGTTCATTATTTTTGTAATTGTGTATTTTATAAAAAATTCTATAAAAATTACAGTTAAATTTTTTTTTAAAAGTGTCTCTTTCTCTGCAGATAATCACTTTGTGAACAGATACAAATCATATCTCATTAATAACATAAAGGAAGTGAATCCAGTGCTAGAAGACCTCAGATCCAACCATCTCCTGACTCACCGACAGTACAGGTTATTACTAGTCATGCCCACAGCCAAAGAAAAGATGAGAAACCTTTATCATATGTTTCACTATCGACATTACACCCTAAAAGATCAATTCTACATTTCTCTCTGGAGATACAACTATTCCGTCATCAGGAACTTGGAAGTATCAGACAGAAAGCCGAAAGGTAAGAGGAAATGCAGGAGTTATAATATCCTCTAGGAATAGCTATGTTATACACAGTCCAGTCATATTAATGTGACCACCGCCTACTTTTGACGTCAACGTTAAATAACCAATCACCAGTCATCAGCCATCTGGGTGCACTCGTCATTGTGGAAGGCACGATGGATCAGCACCAGTATGCATTTATCCTTGCGGACTATGTTCACCCCTACATGCGAATTGTTTTTACTCAGGATGATGGCATCTACCAGCAGGACAATGCGACGTGCCATAAAGCTCGCAGTGTACGTGTGTGGTTGGAGGAGTACCAGGATGAGTTTACCGTACTTCCTTGGCCAGCAAATTCCCCGGACTTGAACCCAATGGAGAATCTGTGGGACCACCTTGATCGGGTTGTTTGCGCCATGGATGTTCAAACCTAGCGCATCTGGCCACGGCACTGGAGTCGGCTGTTACGTTTGTGTCTGAGTCCAGACCCAGATTCCGGATTTCAGGTTGCACCGCTAAGGAAACAGGGGAGGGAGACTATCCCTGACACTATGGTGGCTAGCTAGGCCCTGCCTACGGGTGGTGGTCAGCTGTCCCCAAGCTAGTCTTGGCCCCGACAACTCCTGGCTCTCTAGCACGAAGACCTAGCAGACAGATAGGGCAAGAGCTATAGGAGAGCTATGGACTGGGGTTTCTAAAGTGGTGATCCCTACAGAAATCCAGGTGCAGCTGCAGACAGACAAATGGGCTGGGAGGTGCTGGACAACAGGCACGCAGCACAACACAAAACAAAGCAAGAAAATGAGGAGAGGGACTGTGGAGAGGTGAGGAAAGGGTAAACACAGGACTGGGAGAACACTGAAACCCAAAACCTCTCAAACCACAAGAAAGTGCCAAGCACACAGAGAAGAAGGATAGGGTGGAGATGAAGTGTGAGGGAACAAAGCAGATACACACAACAGGCAACTCTCACACCACTTCTTAATCAGTTGGAACTTTCACCAAAACAATCCTCCTCCTAGAGACAGGAATCCTAAGGTGTAAACCACGAAAACCAGCAACATGTGGGGCCAGCGCTCTTCCTTAAAAAGGCCCCAGAATCCTCCCATAGGATGATGGCAATATTAAACACCTGAGGTTCGATTCCTGGAACCTCAAGTATACTAAGAGGACTGACCCCAATACCAAACCAGATGGTCCAGTGGCAAAGCAACCACCAGCAGAACATAGGAGCCCGGATCAAATCCCCAACCGAAACAAAATGCACAAACAACTAGGTCATGACATTGGCATGACTCAACATCCCACTGACCATCATCACAACTTCCTCTCTCTTCCTGCATCTCGCCCGGCTGACTCAGCTACATCTGCACTTGAGAAAGGACCTGTGGTGGTCCGAAATGCGTTGTGCCCTTTAACTGTTTTACAATAAAAAGATCTTGCCTTTTTCTACAACATCTGATCTTCCTACTATCATTGAAGACCTACCAGTGAGCGCGGACCTGTGCTTTTCAGAATTTTATAATGATTGGAGGGCTAGGAGAGGGGGTGTCTAACAGACATGAGACTGTCTAAGGCATATAATGAATCATTTCTCTCATAACGTAGATTGATGATAATACTCCTGATAATCCAGCTGTCATTAACTAAAACTGTCAAAACTGTCACGGTATAATGCAGAGGGGTCTCCTTATCACTTTCACATCCCTCTGTCCTCATCCTCAGATCTCCATTGACTTTACCACTTTCAAGTGTATTGCAGTCTGTGGGAAAATCCTTGTATAGCCATTGAGGCCAGCCCCAGACAAGTCTCAATAGTTATAGCAGTAACAGTAATATTACCACTACAGGTCAAGGCTGTCATCAAATGGCTCCTGTTATAGCAACCAGATGACTCCTAGGTGGTGACCAGCAATAAAAAGTTAATGGGCGGGGCTCCAATCGTGAAGGGGGAGAGGAGGCAGGATTATAGACCCTATACATAGTTAATGCCCACAATCAGTCATGTGACATATTATATCCTTCAGAGTAAATGGGATTGGTCTAATTTCTCACTAAGTTCTAGTTTTTAAACTGCTTCATAGAGAGGTGAACACCTGAGAACCAACCAATTCTGGATATTATTATTTACAGAAACCAGAGCAGAATCTGAGTCCCCGAATAATACTGAGACGAGAGAAGACGACATGAGCTGTAAACTCTGTGATAAGGTAACGATACAGTGAATGGAGTGGTAGTGGAGCATGTGCCCGTCTGCATTCAATGTCTATGGCTGGTGGAATTGGTTTCTAGTAATTGGTGGAGGTCTCGGAGCTGTGCCCTACCTACTGCACTGAAACCAAATGTGATATAGACTGAAATATTTATGTATTTATTTATAGTGCTTTGTATTTCATTTCATCATTTTGCTTCTTTTTCCCATCAGTTACATGAAGCTTTAGTGGAAGTCATTACACCCGCCATGATTGGCAGCGGGTATCGGTAAGCAGTTCTGTGATAAAGTAACATTATATTGAATGGAGTGATCGTCGAGCAGGTGCCCTTCTATATTCAGTGTCTATGGGGCTTCAGTCTTAAAGAACATTCACTGTAGGGGGAGTTGACACGGAGTAACGTGCCGCGTGATGTGGCACGTATACGGCGTGTGAGACTTTGAGCACCGTAAACACTCCCATTGATTTCAATGGGAGAGAGGATCGTATACGCCGCGTTATTTTGCGGCCGTGATTTTCCGTAGAGGAAACTCTGTGAACTTTCTTTTCAAAGCGCTGTGGGAAGAACCGCTTTAGCGCTGCATTTCCGGCCCGTGGGGCCTTATCCTTAGGCTGCTTTCACACGGAGTTAATGCTCCGCTCATTCAGACATGTATACACGTTCAGAGTGTGAGCGCTCAAAACAGATCCCATTCACTTCAATGTGTGCCGGCTTACGGGCGCTACACATTGAATTCAATGGGTTAAAAAGCCTCTCTTTGATTTCAATGTGTAGCGCACGTAAGCCAACACACATTGAAGTGAATGGGATCTGTTTTGAGTGCTCACACTCTGAACGTTTATATTTGTCTGAATGAGCGGAGCATTAACTCTGTGTGAAGGCAGCCTTAGACAGTTTAGTAAAAGTTTGTGCCATCACTTTTGTTCTAAACCCCACACCCTTGTCAGAAAAGAAAATGTATTAACCCCTCTATACCAGTTTTCAGGTGTAGAAAACTACAAATCCTAGCAAGCGCCACTCACTTCTATGCGGAGTCGTGAAAAGAGATTGACAAATGTGCAAATTGGGAGTTGCAGTCTCTCAATAACTTGAGTGCTGGTCGCTGACCCCTGAAAATAGGACTTGTAAGGTGTCAGATATAACTTTTGGTGAATTAAAACATATGAATTTACAGAAGGCCCAAGTGACTGTAAGCAAGGATAGAAGCCTGATTAAATCCCCTAATGCTAGATCATCTGGTCTTCCAATATATATCTACTGATTTGATAAGTTCCCTGTTCAGGTGAGGAATCCATGCATGAGTACCATGTGACACAATGTAAAATAATTTTTTGCTACTCTTTAAACATACTTGACAGATTTCTCTTCCTTTTCAGTCTATCACTTACTTCTCCAGGACTGTTCCGTTGCTCAGAGTCTGATATTCAGTTCCGGGTTACCCAACCTGTGACCATTGAATATGAGGTGGGTTCCTGGAGTAACTACACTGAGATCCTACAGAACCTACGTGGTGGATATGAGATTATTGGGCCTCTCTTCAGCATAAAATCCAGATTAGAACCTCATGTAGTCTCTGCAGTCTACCTACCTCATTGTCTATGTCTAGGAGGTAATGAATATTATCATTTACCATTAAACCATCTGTATTTCTGAGATGTAAAGTTATTATTATATAGAATATGATCTTATTTGGCAGCAGTATCAATGCACATAGATTAAATGGGATCTTTCAGCACCAGAATATTGATGGACCTATATTAGGGGTTAAAGGGACTTTAGTATTTGTGAGAGTGCCGTCAGCTTTGTTATTTACAGGTATGCAATCTACTTAACTGTAGTAGGGGACAGCGCCGCACCTCCCATGAGGCAACCTGAAGCGACCGCTTCAGGCGGCACTATGCCAGGTCCCTAGGGAGGGCGTCATTTTTGTTTACCTAAGCTAGTCCAGGACAAGCTGTCCTGGACTGGTTTAGCACCGAGCGGTGGATTGGGGAGGCCACTGGAGCAGCACTGCTCCAGCAGCCTCCCCTCACGCTCAGGCAGAGAGCAGGTCCTCTCCGTGCCTGCTCTCTGCCTGCGAACGCCGCTAAGCCCCGTCCCTCCGCTTAGCCCCACCCCCTATGCGCCGCCCCCACCGGGGGGGCGGCTTTCTGTCATTCGCCTCGGATGGCGAAAGGGGCAGGTTCACCCCTGGTAGGGGAAGTCAGACCTTTGTTCCATTCAAATGATTATGGCAGTCCTGTAATTCACTGTACAGCTACTGCTAGTATATACAGATGACATACATGTATGCCGTGAAGAGGACGTGCAAGTGTAACAGTGGATTCCAACCATTTTTATGTTTATGACCTACAAATGTAGCATTGCCAGGTAATAGAGGAGGCATACTGCTGGGCTAGAAATGTACCTTGCCCATTTGGCTTCCAGTGGTCCCTTCAGGAGCCAGCTGAGGATGATTGCAGAAAATGTCAATGTCATTGATATATTACACTGTACAGTATGTAATGCAGGAGCACATGATTTACTTTGTTGTCCAGGTAACTAAAGGTCATTCATCTGTGTTAGAAAGCAAGTTACTGATAACCTATAGCACAGGGACTTCATAATTCTGGCAAATATCATGCCTTCCTATATGCAGGGTTTTTGTGGGTTTTTTTATTTTGCAAAGGAGGGGTCCACTGTTAAAAATGCTAATGCAATATTATCTACCATCATCAGTGGTACTGAGAAAAGCCAGGTGATGGCCAGGTACTGGGATTATTTGTATTTTTAGGCTTTGAAAGCCCTAAAGCTGTGGGCATTTGCATCCTGGTCAGCTGCTCCTTTATTATGTTTGGCTAGTTATGAAAAATTAGGTGGAAATCCATGTAATTGAAACATTATTCATTAATTGAGTAGTAAGGAGCAGATGATCAGTGTGCATTGGATACTAAAATGTTCTTCTGCCCTTCAGCAGCGTTCCCACAGTCGTGGATGTGGATCTTCGGGAAAGAGTAGAATTTGAGAAGAGAAGGATATATTTAGCAACCCAAAGATGGGGGGGGGAGGGGTCTTCGGCTGCCATAAAGGGGGTGGCTGTGGACCCTCCATCCATTGGAAGACCCTCCATACACCCCTATGAGCACAATCACCTACGACCCTTTTAAAAATACAAACAGAAATATTATTTGAATTTATTTCTCCACTCTTTTCTAAATTATTTTTGTTTTATTCTACATTTTTTGTAGGATTTAAAGGAGACAAATCATGGATTAGGTGTTTCCATTACAAGGATGATAACATGGTTGTAGAAACACCATCCAGAGTGGAAGGAAAGTACGCTGTGCTGGAGAACCCCACCTTCTCCTGTATCGGGGTTATTTTATATTCCTTGAGCCTTTTACAAGACACAATAATAAAGCTCATCCCTTATCATGGAATGGTTCTGTTATTCTGTAATACGATTATCAGAGAAGATCTAAGACACAAGTATAGACTCCATCTGTATCTACTGCCGAGTGTCCGCACAGTGGAAAAGGTAATCAGGAGTAGACATGTCTATGGAGGATTCAACGGGAACACAGTCCATACATTCCAGGCACAGATTGTGGAAACTTAGAAGGGGATTCTGTAATAAACATAGCCAAGGCTCCTCTGTTCTCATTATCATCAGCAATGCCACCATCACCTTATATTATGGGTAGAACTCTTTAAATGTAGAACCTCTGGCAACCTCAACTCTCCACTAAGGAGATTTAAGTTACATCTTGAATAGAGATGAGCAAACACTAAAATGTCCGAGGTTCGAAATCTGATTTGAACAGCCGCACACTGTTCGACTGTTCGAACGGATTTTGAACCCCATTATAGTCTATGGGGGGAAATGCTCATTTCAGGGGTAGGCAAAATTCGATAAAATTATACTTACCAAGTCCACGAGTGACGGTCGGGCTGCATTCCCCTTGAGGTCTTCCGGCTGGAATTCACTCTGCCTAGGCATTGAGGCCTAGGCAGAGCCGACTGCGCATGCGCGGTCGGCTCTGCCCGGCCCGACGCCTGAGCAGAGCCAACTGCGCATGCGAGGGCATGCCTGCGCATGCGCAGTTGGCTCTGCCTAGGCCGAATGCCTAGGCAGAGTGAATTCCACCCGGAAGAAGACGCGAGGACGCAGCGCGGAGAAGACTTCGGAAAGGTAAGAGAAGAACCAGCGTTGATTGGCAGAATGTATAGATTGCAGACAGTCATTGGGCTGTCATTGTAGCCCATATAGAGGATATAAAGCACTGTATGGATAATATGCAACTCTGACCTCTATAAAGCTATAGAATGAAACTAATCCCTCTAGATGTGGCTCTAAATCCACAAGAATATTCAATACAATGAATAGCGTTAAAATTATTTGTTATAACATAAACTTTTGATTTTCTTTCTGTGTGGTCTTGCATAGGAGGTTGAGCGTTATGAGACAAGATTTTCATTCCAGAGGATTCCTAAACCGCCTCAGACAGAAACTCTGTATTCGAAGAAGAAATACAGAATCAATGGACCGCTGACTGCCCGTGTGTGCCCCAGGGTATGGATGATTTGTAAAGTGCTGCCGAATATGTCGGTGCTATATTTGTTGTTGTTCAGATCCTATTCTACGGCTGCTCATCATCATAATTAGAGATGAGCGAGTAGTACTCGATTGAGTAGGTATTCGATCGAATACTACGGTATTCAAAATACTTGTACTCGATCGAGTACCACTCGCTGTTCGAATGTAAAAGTTTGATGCAGAACCAGCATTGATTGGCCGAATGCTATACAGTCGGCCAATCAATGCTGGTTCTTCTCCTACCTTTCGAAGTCTTCTCCATGCAGCTTCCCCGCGGCGTCTTCCAGTTCTTCCGGCTCTTCATTCACTCTGCCAGGCATCGGGCCTGGGCAGAGCCGACTGCGCATGTCCGCTTGTAGTTACTCCGCTACAATGGGTCTAAGCCTAAGGCTACATGCACATGACCGTGCGCGAGATGTGTTTTTCACAATGAGCCATTCATATATCTATGGTGACAAGCAGACCCCTGTGTATTATCACAGGCCTGTGAGACGTAAACGGAGCCGCGTTGGTATGGATGGCACATGGATGTCGTCCAATGACAAAATGGTTACATGACACAAAAAACACACAATTGCTTTTTACTCCATTCAGATATATGAAGACTGGTGTCACTAACGCCAATCATCATATCCCTCAACCTGGACTATGATGAGACTGTCCACTATCGTTTCCACCAATGCAATAAATGATGAAGAATTTGGCAGGGCAGGTGCCCCTTTCCCCCCATGTCTTAGTCATGTCGCTTTTCTGGGAAAGTGGGGAAGACGGTGTAAATTTTAAAAAGTTGCAATTTTGGTGTACAAGATTTAATAAATATGAACCAGGAGGAGAAATTCATCTGACTTTCTTGGTGTATTGATCTATGATCCTTGACGTCATGAGCGCCATTTTGCTATATCTGCTCATGTCAGTTCGAGGGATACTTTAAGATAAGACATTTGAAATATTATGTCCTCCATGAATTGCTATGAAAACTGAGTTATTTGTTGTCCCTATTGCAGACACTGCTGTTTGAGAGTCACTGCCCCTCGGAGATATACCCCTTCATAGAAATCAGTATAAATGGGGAGATGAGCACAGAAATCGACGTGTCTATACTCACAGAAGAGGCCGATGTTACAATCTGGGAAACCATAGTGTCTGCGGGTAATGTAAAGCTTCTCAGACTGACTATGGAGCAGACCAGTTGTTAGTGTGGTGCTCCCCGGTTTTTAGAAGACAGATAATTCTATATTACTAATATGATTGACTCATTTTGTGTGTATTGTATTATTATTCTGAGTCTAAGTAAAAAAAAAAAAAAAAATAGGACAAACACCAATACATTGAGGCCAATGCATCACCATATACTGGTTCATGAGGAATCAGTAGAAATAGGTTAACCCACCATCCATTGACTATATGATAAGGTCAAAGACTTGTTTATGACTAATTGCCCAATAATCCTGGGTAACTGTCGTCATCCTAATTAGGCTGAGTGCCAGTAGTAAGGAAATGACACCAGATACACAATGTTGGTATTAGTTCCTCTCTCACCCAAGAAGGAAATACTGATGCTCTTTTATTAAAACAA
Source organism: Leptodactylus fuscus (assembly GCF_031893055.1). Lineage (NCBI taxonomy): Eukaryota > Metazoa > Chordata > Amphibia > Anura > Leptodactylidae > Leptodactylus > Leptodactylus fuscus. The sequence goes on from NC_134269.1 coordinate 8,150,944, forward strand.
CTTGGGGTTAAATAGTAGCAGAGAAAGGAAGTGATATAACAACAACGTAAGTTTCAATATTCATTCCTGATTAGTATGGTACATCTCAATCACACAGAAAAAGTTTAAGCAGTGTCATATATAGCCAGCTACTCCCGGTCCTGCGTGCTAACCTTGGGGAGTTGTCTTCTGTCTTCTAGCAGCAAGCCAAGCATTTGTTTTCCTTGCACCCATCCTGGATGCAGGCACCATCTTATCATATAACATTATACCAGTTTCAAGCATAAGCAACTATATCTAACATTCATCTTTTAAGGATAACAATGTTTTTTATACATTACATAATTATAACCTTCACATATATACATCAGTGGGTTCAGCATCTAACTCTGTAAGGCTGTACCTGTATGTCTAGCAGAATTAAGCAGCTGCAGGAGCGGGGAGTCGGCTGTTATTAACCCCTTCCCGACATGCGCCATAATAGTATGGCGCATGTCGGGTCTGTAACTATGGAGCTGGACGGCCGCCATAGCTACCGGGTGTCTACTGCTTTAAGCAGTAAACAACCAGCTCTAATGCCTCCAATCGGTCCCCGGACCGATCGGAGGCATCAACCCCTCCGGCGCCACGGCAAAAGGCGCAAAAGGCGGCTGTCATGGCAACATTTACAAGGCTCCCAGGCTTGTCTGCAAATCCTCTCTTTTGCAGGCTGGTCTATGCAGCCTGCAAAAGAAAGGATGATTTTTTGCAATGCATTGCAATGCATTAGCATTGCAATGCATTGCATTAGTGATCAGACCCCCTATGGTTCAGCACCCCTAGGGGGTCTAATAAATGCAAAAAAAAAATAAGAAAAAAGTAAAAAAAAATATAAAAAATATAAAAAGTATTAAAACTTCAATCACCCCCCTTTCCCTAGAACACATATAAAAGTAGTTAAAAACTGTGAAACATACACATGTTAGGTATCCCCGCATCCGAAATCGCCCGCTCTACAAATCTATAAAAATATTTTTCCTGTTCGGTAAACGCCGTAGCGGGAAAAATAGTAAAAGTGCCAAACCGCCGTTTTTTCACTGTTTTGATTCTGATAAAAATTTGAATAAAAAGTGATCAAAGCAATAACATTTCCCGAAAATGGTAGAACTAAAAAGTACACCCGGCCCCACAAAAAAAGACGCCCTATGCATCCCTGTACACTTATGTATAAAAAAGTTACGGCCGTCGGAAGATGGCGACTTTTAGAAAAAAAATTTTTTTTAACAGTTTTGGATTTTTTTTAAGGGGTCAAAATGTAAATAAAACCATATAAATTTGGTATCCCTGGAACCGTACCGAAACACAGAATACAGGGGACATGTCATTTTGGCTGCACAGTGAACGCCGTAAAACCGAAGCCCGTAAGAAAGTCGCAGAAATGCATTTTTTCTTCAAATCCACCCCATTCTGAATTTTTTTCCTGCTTCCCAGTACATTATATAGAATAAATAATGGCGGCATCATGAAGAAAAATTTGTCCCGCAAAAATTAAGACCTCATATGGCTCCGGGAGCGGAGAAATAAAAAAGCTATGGGGTTTAGAAGGAGGGGAGTCAAAAAGGAAAATAAAAAAATGCCATCGGCGGGAAAGGGTTAATAGTGGGATATCCCAACTCTCTGATAGTTGCCCTGAAGCAGGAACTGCAGTGGCTGGTCAGTCCTAGGGGACCCATTGAAGTAATTGCTAACAGAAAAAAGAACCCATTGAAGTCAATGGGAGGCTTTTCTTTTTCGTTGCTGAATCTGACGCGAATTCCACACCAAATTCAGCACCATTTTCCTCGGTGTGAATGCACCCTAAGCTCTTCAGTGTATACTAGGAGGCTGCATGCTTCCTGTTACTAGGGATAACGTATATTTAGGGGAAATCAGGAAAAGAAAAAAAATTTAATAGGGCCATAATACCCCCCAAAGGTCTGTTATGACCTAAATTATTCTCTTGTAGAGGAAAAACTATTTTTTCGTATTAAAAAAAAAAGTAAGGTGAAAAAACTACTTAAAAAAATATTTGTTTACACTTCCCTAGAAATTAAAAACAGGTGGAATTAAAAATGAACTAAATTCAAAATTATATAAATTAATAAAAATAAACCCATATGTATCACAACCCCCCCCCAAAAAAAACAAACAAACAAACATTATTATTACCCTAATGTATATGAAACAAATAGTCTTGTAGAGAAAACAGACAGTATGGTAATTTCCTGCAAATCCTTGTTTTTTATTGCCGTTTGTCTTTGGGATTCACAGTAATATAATCTAATATAAACCCATTCCTACCCCTTCATTTACAGCCGGTTACATTATGCTGGTTCTATCTACAACCACAACTATCCTGTGTGTCCCTGACATGGAAATCCCTGCACCTGTCCATCTCTGCCCATTGTATTAGCATTCCTGTTGTACTATCTATATATAGAATTTGGTGCAGGGACTGTCAGAAGGTGCTGTAAAGCTTAGTATATAATATATTCTTACTACCTACTAGTATCCTCTGAATGAAACTCTACAATGTTTATATGTTAAAATGATGTTGCATTTTTTTTTTGTGATTTTATGAAAATATTTAAAAATTATTATTATTATTATTATTATTATTATTATTATTTATTTTTTTAACACTTAATTGTCTAAATGAATGCCTGTTTGTTTGTTTTTCCAGAGGAAATGTTAGATTTATCATCCGCAATGTCACAGGTTACAGTTCTGTCAGGTATTATGTTATAAATTCTGGGATTTATAATTCTATTATTATGGAACTTTAAGTATTTCCATAACCTGTGTCTTTTGAAAAAAATGGGAAAATTTGCACAGGAGTTTTCAGCCGTTAAGAAAGAAGAAATAATGCTTGTTATTTTATATATATATATATATATATATATATATATATATATATATATATATATATATATATATACACACACACACACACACACACACACACACACACACACACACACACGCACTATGCACATGAAATAGCCACATCTATACTGAATTACTGCTGCTCTGCTATATAGTGTTATTCAGCCTTACTAATGATATATTAGTCTGGTGGTTAGCGGCACAGTTTGGAGTCCTTAGTTATCTTTTGTAGGGAATACCAGTTTTATCCAGTGTAAACCAGTTGGATATCTGATGGGTTAAAGGGAGACTGTAAGGTCTCTCAAACCAAGTGCCATGCGGGGGTCTTTACTAGGAGCAGAAATATATCTTAGTGGCTACATACTAATGAAGCAACGCAAAGAAAAATTAACTTTTGATGACTACACTAATCAATCCGAAAGTGCATTGGGAATCAAGTGCATTGTGGGTGGACCTAAGTAGATCATGTGCATTGTGGGTGGACCTAAGTAGATCAAGTGCATTGTAGGTGGCCCTAAGTAGATCAAGTGCATTGTAGGTGGCCCTAAGTAGATCAAGTGCATTGTAGGTGGCCCTAAGTAGATCAAGTGCATTGTAGGTGGCCCTAAGTGGATCAAGTGCATTGTAGGTGGCCCTAAGTGGATCAAGTGCATTGTAGGTGGCCCTAAGTGGATCAAGTGCATTGTAGGTGGCCCTAAGTGGATCAAGTGCATTGTAGGTGGCCCTAAGTGGATCAAGTGCATTGTAGGTGGCCCTAAGTGGATCAAGTGCATGGTGGATGGATCTAAGGAGATCAAGTGCATGGTGGATGGACCTAAGTAGATCAAGTGCATTGTGGGTGGACCTAAGTGGCTCAAATGCATTGTGGGTGGACCTACTTTGATAAATTTTCCTACAGGCACCTGCAAGTGCTCAGGCTGTCCTCTGGAATCACAGCCTAAGGCAGATGTGAATGACTTTTCCAGCCGCTGTTTGTGTCCTGGCTGTCTATAGATAAATAGGACAAACTTAGACCTGGCCCTGAAGCACTTGTGTATATATAAGAAGATATAAGTTATCTCTGCATTGCTTCATCTGTCTGTGGCCACATAGACATGTTTCTGCTTCTATTAAAGGCTCATTCTTGCATTCTTATTGACTTAGGAGGACTTTTGGTCCTGACAGACTCTTTGGCAAGTTAAATTGTACAGTTGGAAATTTGACCTTCTATAGGTAGAATGTTCTGTGAGGGGTATACTGTATATAGTTGCATATTTATACTGTGTTGCACAAGGATGAAATAGATAGTAAATATGGAGATTACTATTAGAACAGATCCTATTTCTCATTACAGAACAAAGTGTCCATTTTTTGGACAAACACCGTGCAGATCTGATCCAGATGATCTCTGTGGTGGATCCGGTTCTAGATGATCTCCTAGATCAAAATCTCTTAACTTATGAACAATACGACACTGTTTACACCCAAAAATCCAATGCAGACAAGATGAGGAAGCTTTATGACTATATAAGAGCCTGGGGTAATAATGACAAGGACAAAGTCTACCAGAGTCTGAGAAGACATAACCAGCCCACCATCAAGACGCTGGAGAATGAAGTCCCTGCAGACCACAATGAACTCCGCACATTGGATAATGAATGTAATCTCACTTGAAAATGTGACCAAAACTGAATATCTTGTAGGGAATTCATTGGACGTTCCCTAACATATCAGATCCTCTGGTCTCCACCATTATGGAGATCACACTGGACCACATTTACTATCTTAAGAATTTCGGAACAATAAAACTTTCATGGAGACAAATCATAACAATTCTAGGGATCATCTAGTGAATCCATGTGAGTATCAAGCTGCTTCCAAGTTCAGTTTTAGGCTAAGTACACACAGAGTTTTTTGATTAGGAATTTGAGGTGGAATTTTAATATCAGGTGCCAAATGTTAATCCTTGAATTCAGGTTTTTCATTCTATCCCATTGTCTCCTGGTATGTAAAATCCAGCACTGAGTCACGCAGTCACCATTACAAACACTTGTATGGCTGGTTTTCTGAAGCTCATTGATCCATAAGAGGATGTCACGGCGGTGAGAAGTCACTTCCAGAAATGTCTTACTTCCTAGATGTTCTACCGTCAACTTGGTTTCTTCATTTTGTTTTCCAATCCTGACTACCGCATGATATTAGTTCCAGCTAGAGATGGGAGAACCTCATAAGTTTCATTTGAATGAATATTTGCAGGTACAACCGCCCAATTTTTATAATTTAAGTGATTGGTGATGGAACGGTCTGAACAATGGACTGAAAAGCAGCAGTATGAACCGGGGGAGTCCCCGAATGGAAACCACATAAAAAGCGGTAATGGAAAATATGTGTGGATAGGGGAACGGAATGGCCTGAATGCAGATGTGAACTGGGTCTTACTCATAATGTAAGTATTGGTTGGATGTTTACATCAATACAATTGCCATATATAACACATTTATTGTAGTCTAAATACTCTTTATAACAAACCCATTGTCACAATACACACAATTTAAGGCTCCACCCAAAACAGAATAATGTCCTGTAGACTGACTTAAAAACTTTATGAAATTAACATGGAAATTTTCACTGCTTATCTATTATTTCTCTGCGGCCACTCACATACCATGCAGTGTCTGTGCAAATCAGTTACAGAAGTAATATATCACATGGAGAATGTATCACTCACAGAGGAGCCAGAGAGGGCAAATAGGGGTCACTGGAGGGATGACTGCAAGTTTGGGAAAGAAAGACACTGACTTTAAGGTTGTTTTAATAAAACTTATGTTTTCGGTTCTTAACTGTACAGTGGGTCCCTGTAAGCCCAATGGGCCTAGGTTTGCTAGGTCCCGGCAGCAGTCTTGGGCACAGATAGACCTGAACATTTCTTTACAAAAAAAGTGTCAGAAAACCATTTGAGATACCATCTGTCTAAGTTCCGCCCTGACCAAAATAGATGCACCACCAATATTCACTTACCCATCCATGCATCCTGTCCAGGGTCCCCTCCACTTTGGCTTCAGTCTGTGGGAGTGAGCAATAGGGTGATATGCGTAAAACCTGGAAAAACCAGCAACCAGCAGGTAATGTCTTATTAGAAACTAACTAGGTTACTGAGTAATGAAATAAAATGTGTGGTGATGCCCCCCTAATGTTATGGACCTATCTGCTATGGTTGTAGTCTTGCCACTGCTGCAGCTCACTGGTTAACACTCACTATTGCCTTGCTGTAGTCCTAGGGTCAATTTTGACCAAGGTCAACACGTGCAAGGAGTTTGTATGTTCTACCCATGTTCCTGTGGATCTCCTCTGGGTACTCCGGTTTCCTCCCACATTCCAAAGACCTACTGATAGATTGTGAGCCCTGTTGGCAAAAATTACTAACAATGTCTGCAAAGCTCTGTAGAATATGTTGGTGCTATGCAAGTAAGAGAAATAAGTAGTATATTGGGTATAGCAGCGTCCAGATATTCAGTAATGTATTATAATATATAAAAATAGAAACAGTAAAACAAGAATGCATTAACATGTTTGAGAGGAATTGAAACCTTCTCCTTTAAGATCAAGACGTAAGCCACCCACAACTACACTTCAGTAAATGAGGAAGTAACGTCAGAACGGAAGAAACGAGATTTTCAGCGCAAGTTACATAGTTCAATGTGAGATAATCTCCCATTAGATCCAGTGGAGTTTTCTCTCAGTCATCTCCTCTCTATAGTCTATGGGGTCTATAGGGCTGGGTCTATGGGGTCTATGGGGCTATAGTCTATGGGGCTTTTATGATCACTTTGTTCACCGGAGTCAGAAGAAATAATGTGGTGTAATGGAATCTTTTAGGAGGAGGACAAGCCGGACCTAAGAGAGGACGCAACATTTATTATACATCTTACAGGTAATAAAACTGCAGGAACTGTGGTCAATGGTCAAGGGTCATAGATTATATCAAACCTGAATTATGTTTATACCATAGGAAATTCTGCATAAGAGACAAGTGACAAATCTGATATATAGTGGTATATCCTGTACTTAGTGCACTAGCTAAGTAAGTCTCTGGTATGCATACAGATAAAAAGTAAGAATTAGAAGCATTAGAAGCCGCTCATATGGACATCCTATTTTATTCAATGTATAAAAAATCCAAAATGATGAGAAAAGGACGATCAAGCACTGGAACAACAATACTTATACATATATGATATACTAAATACGATACATATATCCATAGAAAATAGATACATAGTATAGTTATTAGAGATGAGCGAGTAGTACTCGATCGAGTAGGTGTTCGATCGAATACTACGGTATTCGAAATACTTGTAGTCGATCGAGTACCACTCACTATTCAAATGGAAAAGTTTGATGCAGAACCAGCATTGATTGGCAGAATCGTTTACTTCGGTACCTGGATGGGAAGGCATTAATTAACCAGAGCCAGCACGGCTTTATGACCAATAAATCTTGTCAGACTAACCTGATTTCCTTCTACAACAAAATCACTGAATGGTTGGACCAAGGGAATGCCGTGGACATAGTATATCTTGACTTCAGTAAGGCATTTGATAAAGTATCACATAACCTTCTTATTGAAAAAATGATTAAGTATGGCTTTGACAAAAAATCAGTTAGGTGGATTCACAACTGGCTTAATGATCGGGCACAACGAGTAATACTAAATGGCTACACATCCAACTGGAAGAAAGTCAAAAGCGGGGTGCCGCAGGGCTCTGTTCTGGGCCCAGTACTTTTTAACATCTTTATAAATGATCTGGACGATGGAATTATTGGAGAACTCATAAAATTTGCAGATGATACGAAGATAGGAGGAATAGCCAACACTAGAGAGGAGAGAGAGTGTATTCAAAAGGACTTAGACACAAAGGAACAATGGGCTGAGGCCAACAAAATGGTATTTAACAGGGACAAATGCAAAGTTCTACATCTGGGTAACAGAAATGTAAAAAACATATATAGTATGGGAGGAATAGAACTAAGTGATAGCGTAGGGGAAAAGGACTTGGGCATAATAGTAGATCACAAATTCAACATGAGCCAACAGTGCGGTGCTGCTGCAAAAAAGGCTAATAAAATTCTGGGATGTATTAAGACAAGCATTGAATCTAGATGAAGAGAGGTCATTATTCCGCTGTACTCTTCCCTGGTCAGACCACACCTGGAATACTGTGTACAGTTCTGGGCGCCTCAATTCAAGAAAGACATCGATATATTGGAGCAAGTCCAGAGAAGAGCAACCAAAATGGTGGAAGGTCTGCAAACCATGTCCTATGAGGAGCGGCTAAAAGAACTGGGATTGTTTAGTTTACAGAAGAGAAGGCTGAGGGGAGATTTAATAGCAGTCTACAAATATCTGAAAGGTAGTCACAGTGCAGAGGGATCTCCCCTATTCTCATTAGCACAAGGAAGTACAAGAAGCAATGGGATGAAACTAAAGGGAAAGAGATACAGATTAGACATTAGGAAAAACTTTCTGACAGTGAGGGTAGTGAGAGAGTGGAATAGGCTGCCACGGGAGGTGGTGGGCGCTCCATCAATGGAAATCTTCAAGCGGAATCTGGAGAAACATATAGCTGGGATGATTTAGGAAAACCTGCACTCGCAGGGGGTTGGACCCGATGGCCCTTGAGGTCCCTTCCAACTCTACCATAAGAAATAAGAAATAAGAAAGAATGCTATACAGTCGGCCAATCAACACTGGTTCCTCCCTTACCTTTAGAAGTCTTCTCCGTGCAGCATCCCCGCGTCCTCTTCCGGCTCTGCACTCACTCTGCTTAGGCATCGGGCCTGGGCAGAGCCAACTGCACATGTCCGCACGGGCGCGGGCATGCGCAGTCGGCTCTGCCTAGGCCCGATGCCTAGCAGAATGAATTCAAGGCCGGAAGAGGACGCGGGGATGCTGTGCAGGGAGAAGGATCCAGCCCGACCCTCACTCATTGACTTGGTAAGTAGAATTTGATCGAATGTTGCGTACCCCTGAAACGAGCATTTCCCCCCATAGACTATAATGGGGTTCGAAACCCGTTTGAACAGTCGAACAGTGTGCGGCTGTTTGAATCGGATTTCGAACCTCGAACATTTTAGTGTTCGCTCATCTCTAATAGTTATCAGATTGAAATTATAAAGATGGCTTAATCTTCCTACAGAATGTCTGAACCACCATTGATAATACAAGGTTTATTTTCTTAGAAAAGTCTAAAGTGATCTCGAAAGAGAAGAAACATCAGAAAGTGACCGTCTCCCTATGATATAAGGATGGGGCTGACGTTACAGGAGGTCCTGCTGACGGCTCTGAAGAAGTTGGACCATTTAACTTATCAGAGATTTATATTAAAACTCAGTATCTGGAAAGTAAGAGAAGGATATAAGAATATCCCAAAGGATGAGCTGATGGGGAAAGATCCTGATCACGTTGCTGGTCTGATCCATGAATACTACAGCTATGCCTACGGGGCTGAGGTGACCCTGGCTGTTCTAGAGGACATAGGTGAGAAGAAAGTCCAGGAGGAACTACAGCGTGACCTGTGGAAAGGTAAGACGTGATCTCCACTAATCTGTAATAAGCCATTGATAACTTTAATATGTTATATATAATTCCAGAACACAGAAAAGCCACAACTATATGTAAGTGGCAAGAGACACTTCATCTCTTGGGACACCCCATACACAGCAGGTCTCGAGGTGACCTAAAGAAACTGTACTACAGTAGCAATGCCAAGGACCATATACAGAGGTGCAACGTAAGGCTCATGGGTCCCAAAGCACCAAGCTACCATGTGCCGTTTATAATACTGGTTTCCTCTCATGTGACAGATGGGTTTTAGTCCTCCTCAGATACCCTGGCCCAGATGTTATTTATTGACCCCCTTAAACAAGTAACCAGTCCAGGGACCTACAAATGTGTCATTACTCATCCATCTTATTTCTACACTTAACCTATCCCAAGATGGTTGTCACTATGTTTCAAGGGTGATGAACCCCAAAGGATTTGGGTTTGTGTTGAGCCTGAAAGTTTTATACTGATTGGATGGAGCTCAAGCCGAATTGGTTCACTCATCTAATAGACTTGTACTGAAGTCCCAGCAGATTTACACAACTAGAAGGACACAACTAGAAGGACACAACTAGAAGGACACAACTAGGGGACCAAATTGGCCTGATCAATGGCTTCAAATATCATGTCCACCTAATAAATAGGATGTATATGCTATCTGATACATAAGTGGAAGTTTGGTCATAATAACCTGTGACTTTCTTGGTTTTATGTTCACAGTGGATAATACAAGACAAGGACTTGGAACATCAATGTTTACAGGTAAGAAAGTGACAGTCAAAGAGTGTCAAAGAATGTATGTGAGTGTTATGGATGACACTTTACTGCAATTAAAGAGATTTTCCTGCCACATAGTCCATCCTTCCAAGCTTCGCCCTGCAACATTACTTGACACCGTTATAAGGGTTCCAGAGTTTTCCCTTATTTCATGAGGAAAAGTACCAAAAACTTAAATCTGCTTCAAAAATCTGAGTCAGTAACATCTGATATTTGAGGATCTTGTAAAAATAAATATATTGCATCACGAGATGAAAAACAGAAGCAAATGTCTAGTAAGTAGAGATGAGCGAGTAGTATTCGATCGAGTAGGTATTCGATCGAATACTACGGTATTCAAAATACTCGTACTTGATCGACTACCACTCGCTATTCAAATGGAAAAATTTGATGCAGAACCAGCGTTGATTGGCCGAAATCTATACAGTTGGCCAATCAACACTGGTTCTTCTCCTACCTTTAGAAGTCTTCTCCTTGCTGCATCCCCGTGGCGTCTTCCGGCTCTGAAATCACTCTGCCAGGCATCGGGTATGGGCAGAGCCGACTGCGCATGCCTGCGCTACAAGAAAATGGCCGCTTTGACTGTAAGAGGCCATTTTCTTGTAGTGCGGACATGCGCAGTTGGCTCTGCCCAGGCCCGATGCCTAGCATAGTGAATTCATTGCTGGAAGACGCCGCAGGGACGCTGCGCGGAGAAGCCTTCTTGGAGGATCCAGCCCGACTCTCACTCGTGGACTTGGTAAATTCAGTTTGATCGAATGTTACCTACCCCTGAAACGAGCATTTTTCCCCCATAGACTATAATAGGGTTCGATATTCGATTCGAGTAGTTGAATATTAAGGAGCTACTCAAAACAAATATCGAATATCGAATATTTAACTACTCGCTCATCTCTACTAGTAAGCAAAACAGACATCAATATACCCAGACATGTAATAACTCTGTATCTTTCTCCCATAATTCTATTCTCACATTGCAGAGAAGGTGATCTTTATAGACCGTCACCGATCAGATCTTGTTAAAAAGGTCGTAAACGTAGATCAAGTTCTACGAGATCTCCGAGGCCAAGACCTGCTGACTCAGGACCAGTACAAAGATGTGACGGCAAAGACAACGACTGAGGAACAGATGAGGAGGCTGTGTGATATTATCAGATGCTGGGAGGATACGGGGAAATCTATGGCTTATAATGTTCTCAGAAAATACAATGAAGACCTTATTAAAGACTTACAAAACAAGGAATGGATACAAAAAATTACTCACTCACAAAACTCCACAGGTGAGTCTTACACCGATTCCTTATTTGATTCCCTGAAGCTGATGACATTCTATACATTGTCAGGGTAAGTTCACACAGGGTTTTTTGGTCTGGAACCTGAGGCGGAGGCCACCTCAGGTTCGGAAAAAAAAACAGGCAGCCGCGACTGAATGGCAATGCACTGCACCGGCATCCAGTTGCGCACTTCGCTCCGGATTAGGTCCAATGAATGGGCCTAGTAGGGAGGAGGGAGTGTCTTCAGGTCGATTCGCCTCGCGAACAATGAGCATCTCGCTTCTTTTTCCGGGAGCCGGAACAAAGCGAATGAACTGACTGGCTTCCATTGATTTCAATGGGAGCCCTCTTTTTGGTCAGGATGTTGAGGCGAATACATCTAAAACTTGTCGGCCAAAAAAGTCCTAAAATGTCTATTTTGTCTGACTATTTCAGGCATAAATAGTGGACACACAACAGATCCCATTCTAATAAATCAGGTCTCTTGGACTCCATTAGTTTTCCCTATTTAAATGGTCCTTTTGTCTATTTATATGGTCCTCCCACCGGTCAGATGAATGGACACTAAGATACTGGTGTAAACCTTGAAAATTCTGGACCAACTGGACTTGAGACACAACAAAATATGGATTTTGATGTCTAACTGTGAATAAGTGTGTACAATATAGATAATCGTTGTGCGTATAATTCGGGTGTGTACCCAGTGCGGGGCTACATTTTTCTATATCAATTCAAAATTCCCTATCAGTATGTCTTTGGAGTATGCGAGGAAACCCACACAAACATGTGGAGATTCGAACCCAGGACTCCAGCGCTGGAAGGCCGAGTTAACACAGGGTTTTTTGGTCTGGAACCTGAACCTCAGGTTCCAGATCAAAAAATGGGTAGCCGTGACTGAATGCCGGTGCACTGCACCGGCATCCAGTTGTGCACTTTGCTCCGGATTAGGCCCAATGAATGGGCCTAGTAGGGAGTGTCTTCAGGGCGAATCGCGAAGCGAATTGGCCTGAAGAATGAGCATCTCACTTCATTTTCTGGAGCCGGAAGAAATGGCTCCTGGAAAAAAAAACTGACCGGCTGCCATTGATTTCAATGAGAACCGTTTTTTTGGTCAGGAGTTTGAGGCGGATACTGCCTCATACTCCTGACCAAAAAACCCCCTGTGAACTTACCCTAAAGCTTTAGTGCTAACCACTGAGTCATGGTGTTTGCCAAAAAGGTGCAAGTGCATATAAGAGGATGCATTTAATTCAGGAGGAGGTAAGGTATCCCTCTACTGGTGCAGGGGGCATTAAGGCTGGTGTATTAATGCCCCATTGCATTAATCCCCTGTTGAAGTGAAAGCCCCACACACGTAATAATTTGGTGTCTTTCCCTCCTAACCTGCCCTTCACGATACAGACAGGGTAAACTTCATAGAAGATCACCGATCAGACCTTATTATATGGATCATGGATATAGATCCAGTTCTGCGAGATCTCCGAGATCAGGATCTACTGACTCAGGACCAGTACAACGACATGATGGAAAAGCCAACAACCCGGGAGAAGATGAGAGAGCTGTGTGATATTATCAGATACTGGGAGGATACGGGGAAAGTTACAGCTTATAACAGTCTCAGAAAGCACAATCAAGAAGTCATCAAAGATTTGGAAATGGAGGAGTGGAAATGGGGAAATTCTCAACCACAACTCATCAGGGGTAAGTCTCGATCTGGTGTTTAGGGTTGAGCCGATCTTGAGATTTCAGGATTGATTTTAAAATCTGATTTCCGATAATTTTCCAGCCAATCCCGATCACGATCGTGAAATTTGCTTGATCGCCGATCAGGATCCGATCTTTCCCGATCCCAATTGCTCAATTCTAGTCAATGCTTCTCTATGGGAAAAGTCACTTTTAGGGTTGAGCCGATCTTGAGATTTCAAAATCCGATTTCCGATCATTTTCCAACCAATCCCGATCACAATCGTGAAATTTGCTCAATCGCCAATCGGCATCCGATCTTTTCCAAACCCAATCGCTCAACCCTACTGGTGTTTCATATCAGATTTCCAATAGATACTTATGTGTCCACCATCATTTATATAAGTTTTCATTGTCTTTAATTCATCTTTCGATGTGTTTTTCCAATAAACTATGGAACATTGTTATTTACTCGTTTACCAAATGCGCATCAACTCTTGTATCGTATTTTCCTATACTGTATACACATTTACTGATCCAGTTACATCACATACATTATTATAGACCATGCTCACCTGTTCATTATTTAAAATACATGTAGTAATGGATCTTTCTCCCATAATTCTCCCCTCTCACTCCAGAAAAGATAAACTTTATAGACGATCACCGAGCAGATCTTATTAAGTGGTTAACCAATATCGATCCGGTTCTGGGTGATCTCCGGGATCAGGATCTATTGACTCAGGAACAGTACAATGATGTGACAGAGAAGGAGACATCCCGGGAGAAGATGAGAGAGCTGTGTGATATTATCAGAGACTGGGGGGATACTGAGAAGTATACAGCTTATAGAGTTCTCAGAAAACACAATGAAGAAACTGTGGAAGACTTGGACATGGAGGAGTGGATGAAGAAAACGTCTGACTCAAGGAGCTTCAGGGGTAAATCTCTCCATAGCATATCATATTATCTTAATGTAAAGATTGAGAGTCCTCTGTAGTCTATACCTTTTTAATGGCTAAGAAAAATATGATGACGTATTGCGAGCTTTCGGAACTACTAGGTTCGTTCATCAAGTTGGTATAACACAATATTTGAAGGCAAGCACATTTATACAGGAATACGGTGTTTGACGCACAATTGATGTAAAGCGGTACAATTCAATTGTGCATCAATTCAATTACATCAATTATGCGTCAAACACTGTATTCCTGTATAAATGTGCTTGCCTTCAGATATTGTGTTACACCAGCCTGATGAAGGAACCTAGTAGTTCCGAAAGCTTGCAATATGTCATCATATTTTTGTTAGCCATTAAAAAGGTATCAAACTACTGAAGACTCTCAATCTTTACATTTCATATCCACTGGCTAATATGGTACAAAGATAAAAAAAAGTTTCTTATATTATCTTAATGTGATACCTTATAAAATACATTGCATTATAAACAGAAAGAAACAGGATCCACTAGTGAACCAGTCTGAAGAGACAGAAACATCTTCAGACATAATAAGACGTCTTCAATAGTATTAAGGTTGTACTTCTGTCACCATAATTCTTCTTATACATTACAGACAAGGTCATCTTTATAGATTGTCACCGATCAGCTCTTATTCAAAGGATAAAGGATGTAGACCCGGTTCTGTGTGATCTCCGACATCTACTGACTCAGGAGCAGTACGATCACGTCATGAGAAAGAAAACATCCCTGGAGAAGATGAGAGAGTTGTGCGATATTATCAGAGACTGGAGGGATACGGAGAAGAGTATGGCGTATAGAGTTCTCCGAAAACACAATGAAGAAATCATCAAGTACTTGGAGGTGGAGGACTGGGTGAGGAAAAATGCTCAGTTACAACATTTCAGGGGTAAGTCTGGGTGACTGTCTGATATTTAATATTGATACACTTACAATATTAATAATAGTATTAATACTATTTAATATATATATATATATATATATATATATATATATATATATAATTGGTGGCACTCCAGAGAAATAATAATATGGCTTTTATTACTAGAGATGAGCGAGTAGTTTTCAATCGAGAAGGTGTTCGATCGAATACTACGGTATTCAAAATACTCATACTCGATCGAACACTACTAGCTGTTCGAAGTTTAAGGTTTGATGCAGAACCAGCGTTGATTGGCAGAATGCTATACATTCTGCCAATCAATGCTGGTTCTTCTCTTACCTTTAGAAGTCTTCTTTATGCAGCGTCCCCGCATCCTCTTCCGGCCGGAATTCACTCTGCCTAGGCATCGGGCCTAGGCAGAGCCGACTGCGCATGTCCGTGCATGACCGCGCATGCGCAGTCGGCTCTTCCTAGGCCCGATGCCTAGGCAGAGTGAATTCCAGCCGGAAGAAGACACGGGGACGTTGTGCGGGGAGAAGACTTCTCGGAGGATCCAGCCCGACCGTCACTCGTGGACTTGGTAAGTATAATTTGATCGAATTTTGCCTACCCCTGAAACGTACCCCTGAAACGAGCATTTCCCCCCATAGACTATAATGGGGTTCGAAATCCGTTCGAACAGTCGAACAGTGTGCGGCTGTTCGAATCGGATTTCGAACCTCGAACATTTTAGTGTTCGCTCATCTCTATTTATTACCCTATAGAAACTATTTCTTTGATTTAGACCTCTATCTGCTTTTAAGACTTGTGAGAACCTCTGAAGTAGTTTATGCCAAATTTTTGCTGAAATATTGAAAATTCTGAGAGGTTCACAAACTTTCAAGTACTACTTTATATAAATTGCCACTTCAGGATTCCATTCAAGGGATACTTTATTGGACTCTTTTTTTTTTTTTTTAATCAAATTTGTAAAAGTCAGTATTGAGCCAGAGAGTGGACTACAAGATAGGACTTCAGTTATTAACCTGGATTCCGTTCATTATTGGACTGCCTGTCAAAAGTTTGGACATTCTTAATTGAATGTTGGATTCTCTTTACTCAGTTATATAATGGGTTAAACCATCAAGAAGATTTGCACATGTTAGGCTGAGTTTACATACAGTTTTTTGGGCACAATTTTGAGGCCGCATCTGCCTCAAATCCTGACCAAAAAGTCAGCTCCCATTGAAGTCAATGGGATCCGGTCAGCTCTTTCTTCCAGGAACCGTTTGTTCCGGCTCCCGGAAAAAAGAACGGACATGCTCATTCTTCTGGCGGATTGGAAAGACACTCCCTCCTCCCGACTAGGTCCCTTCATTGGGCCTAATCCGGAGCAGAGTGCGCGACTGGATGCCGGTGTAGTGCACCAGCATCCAGTCATGGCTACCCATATTTTGAACCGAAAGCGCCTCAGGTTCCGGACCAAAAAACCCCATGTGAACTTACCCTAAGGTTTCCTTTAGGGATATCATTAATAAAAGTCAAGGTCACTGGAGTCTTGTATTAGGGTCAGCATTTAACTATATCTGGGCGAACCTCACAAGATTTGTTTCAATGAATATTTGTGAGGTTCGACACTCTGGGACCTTTCAGCCTGAGTTTGTTCAGAACGAATCAGAAATACTATTATTATTCTCCGGGGTCTCCTCAGACCTCAGAGTATAATAAGTGGAGGCTTAAGAGAGGTGAGCAAAAATATCAAACATTCACACTCCCCATTCTTCAGATACGTAATGAAGATATAATGTTGACCTACATTTCCTTTCTCTCTCTATAGGCAGGGTAAATTTTATAGACGAACACCAATCAGATCTTATTAGATGTATAACAGATGTAGATCCAGTTCTACGTGACCTCCGGGACCAGGATCTACTGACTCGGGAACAGTACAAAGAGGTGATGGCCAAGAGAACATCCCCGGAGAAGATGAGAGAGCTGTGTGATATTATCCGTTACTGGGAGGATCTGGGCAAGTGTGCGGCTTATACAATTCTCAGAAGATACAATGAAAAAATCATCACAGACATGAAAGTGACACAGGAGTCAAAGAGGAGGACTATAAAACACCCACTATTGTCCCGAGGTGAGTCTGGATCATTATCTGACAATCCATATCTGATTTATTGTAGATATCCGGAAGAAGCTGATGGCAATGTTAAGGTCTTAATATACGACTAACTTCTAGTGACAGCACTGAGCCAAACTTAACTTTGGAAAAACTTTGGAGTTAAACGAGTCAGAAGCTTTGCGGTTCGATTTGCACAAACATGGAGAAAACAGAGAAAGCAAGGATCACATGATCATAGGGATCAGAAAGGGCAACTCCATAATTCCTTGCAGTCCTCATGAAAAGGGACAACCAATAATGTGACACTGGTTCCACGGTCTCTGATGACTTATAAGTCACAATAACCTCATAGGTATCATATAAAAATCTCAGACAGGAAGATAAGGTCTATTTTGTGGGGAGAGATTCAACAGATAGGAACATCTCAGTCAGATTGAGAAAGATAGGTAACACAGATAATACAGTGTGCGGAAGTTTAGTGTTAGGATTGGAGAAGATGGAGATCGGAGACTGGAGTCATTCTGTCTATCCATGCTATCATACTGGTACATATGCATTTTGGAGCTGACAAAGCCTCCGTGACTAATAAGTAATAAACTGACTTATATAATCAATAGTGCAGCAAAGCAAGTAGGAAAAAATCCTTGAAAAACTGCAGTGACAGAAGTATTTCTTGTATCTACAGCTGAACAATATTATATATACAGAGAAGAGCAGAAACTGATGGAAGGATCCATAGAAAACCTGGAAATTGAGGACGTTTCATCAAAAACAGAACAACACCGTAAGTATTAATATGTTTCTTTTCCTCCATGTCTACAGATGTGTCCATCCTTATAAAGGATTTCCAGGACTAAAAATATTGATGGCCTATCCTTAGGATAAGTCATGAATAGCAGATCGATGGGGGTCCCGAACCAAGCAACTGTTTGAAGAGACCCCAAACCTCCCCAGTCATGTCATGATCCCCTAGCACAGCTGTGATTCAGTCCTAGTCAGGTGAATGGGGCTGAGCAGCAATATTAAGCATAGCTTCTATGTGTTTGGTACTCAGTGAAGAGGCTGCAACACTCACCCAAACAAATCAAATCAAATCAAAAAAGCTTTATTGGCACGTCCGAATAGATATTTGGCATTGCCAAAGCTAGTAAAGTGTGTGTGTGTGTGGGGAGTTGGGTGAGTGGTGGGTGAGTGGTGGGTATGGGGGGGGGGTATAACAGTCCATGGAGTCTCATCTTCCTCTTCGTTGGTGACCGCTATATGGGGGTGTGTGACTGGGGGCGGGTGTATTGGGATAAATATAACAGTCCGTGGAGTCTCATCTTCCTCTTCGTTGGTGACCGCTATATGGGGAGGTGGGGGTGGGGTGGGTGTATTGGGATAAATATAACAGTCCGTGGAGTCTCATATTCCTCTTGTTTGGTGACAGCTGGACACGTATTGGGCAGCGATCTCCACAGTGGCCTCTTCTTCTCCCAGTAGGATGTAGAGTTTCCTCTTCTCGTCTGCAGATATGAAGTCTGGGATGTGGGCAGAGAGTCTTTGATAGTAGACGGCACTCACAGCTGAGTATTTGGTGCAGTGTAGCAGGAAGTGGGTCTCGTCTTCTAGGGCCCCCTGGTCACAGTGCTGGCACAGTCTGTTCTCCCGTGGCTTGTACGTCTGCCTGTATCGCCCCGTCTCTATCTCTAGGTTGTGGGCGCTCAGTCTGTACCGGCTCAGGGTCTGTCTGTGCTTGGGGTGGCGTATTCTCTCCAGGTATGTGGCCATGGTGTAGTCCCTTTGTAGGGATTGGTACACGGTGAGTTTCTTGGAGTTATTTATTTTGTTTCTCCATTCTTCAATGTACCGCTCTCTGTTTGCCTCTGTGGTCGCCTTTATTTCGGCCTTAGTTATCATCTGTTGGTGTTTTTGGTTTGGTGGTTGGCTGTTGTTTGGTTGGTGAGTGTCTGGTTTGCTCAGGTGGCTTAGCCATGCTTGGTGGTGGTAGGAGTCAGGCTTGCTCCCCTGGATGTGTGCCTGGAAAGCTAGCGCCCTCTTCTGTATGGTGAGCCATAGGGGGAGTCTGCCTAGCTCTGCCCTGCAGGCCATGTTGGAGGTGTTGCGATGGACATGGAGCAGGTATTTGCAGAACTCCAGGTGGAAGTTCTCTGTTGGGCTGGAATCCCACTTTGACTGGTCTGGGTAGGTGGCTGGGCCCCAAACCTCGCTGCCATAGAGAAGGATCGGGGAGATGACTGCGTCAAATATCTTCAGCCAGACCCTCACCGGTGGTTTGAGGTGGTACAGTTGTCTTCTGATGGCTTAGAAGGTTCTGCAGGCTTTTGCTTTCAGGGTTTCTATTGCTGCTTTGAAGCTTCCTGATTGGCTGAGCTCCAGCCCCAGGTAGGTGTAGCTGTTGGTTTTCTCCAGTGTGGAGCCATTCAGTGTGAATTGTGGGATGGAGGCTTTGTTGTGGCCCTTCTTCTGAAATACCATGACTTTGGTCTTCTTCTGGTTGATGGGTAGGGCCAATGTGGTGCTGAATTTTTCCAGCACTGACAGGCTTTCTTGGAGGTCTTTCTCGGTGGGGGCCAGGAGTAGGAGGTCGTCGGCGTATAGCAGGAACTTCACCTCCCGGTCGTTCAGGGTGAGGCCTGGGGTTGGTGAGGCCTCCAGGGCTGTAGCCAGTTCATTAATATAGATGTTGAAGAGCGTTGGGCTCAGGCTACAGCCTTGTCTGACCCCTCGGGCCTGTTGGAAGTATGCTGTCCTTTTCCCATTCACCTTCACACTGCACTGGTTTCCTGTGCAGTGTGAAGTGTGAAGTGTGAAGTGTGCAGTGTGTTTCCAAACACTACGGTCTCTAGAACAGGTGATCTGTGGGGACCTCCCCCTCCCCCGGTCACATATTGATCATTTATCCTGAGGATACCTGCCTGGCTGTACATGTACTCCTACCCATTTCCTGGCTATCAGATGAAATACTTTGATGCAGCAAAATTCTCTTCATGATCCAACTGGTAGAACTTGTCAGGGTGTACCAGATTAGGACTAGCTTCTTTTTTCCTCTTTCGTCTACCGCACCTTTAGTAACCCACTTTATTCATCTTTATAATGGTAATTTGTAAGAGGGTCTATTCGGTGTTTGTGGCCCCTGACAATTACTAAAGGGTCTCACTGAAGGATAAAGTGTTGGTGAGGCAGCAAAAAACTGGAATCTGAGTTTAGTGGTTCTTGGTTCAAGAACATTGGGTGTAAGGCACAGAGCTCAAGCTCTGTGCCTTACACCCAATGTTCTTGAGCCAAGAACTTACAGAGTCTATTAAAGAGTCTACTTACAGAGAGTCCACTTACAGAGTCTATTAAAGGCTTGATGGCTACTATTGACAAAAGCCTTTCAGTAGAGGACGGGCAGCAAAGTGAAGATTACTGTCCCTCTTCTGAAGCCACAAAATTTACTGTCAATTGCAACAGAGGGCATACAATTCAATGGTTTCAGTATCAACAGGATGAGCAGGTTATGGGAGTAACACAAATCACAGGACTTGGTGGAGCAACATGGACCTCAATTTCCAAAGTAACCGCTGTAAGGTCCATGACTTGCAAAGACCATTGTAAGTCTCTCTATTCAGGAAGCAATAATCCAGTTATATTAATTCTGGTCAAGGATTCCACCAAGTCAAACTGTCCCACAACAGACCACAGTCTAGTTAGAGGCCAAAACAGAAGGGCATTGAATTATGAAGCCACAAAATCTCAGCAGTGGAGGAAGAATTGTTAGACAACCTTAACGCTGATTCAGAGACCAGGCCAATTTTGCTGCAATTCTCTCCAGTCAATGTCATGCAGCCATCAAAGCCAAACCTGCTACCTATGTACCTATATACACCATCGCTGACTGCATCATATCTCACCAGCCTTCTATATATCATTTGATCCCCACTTACAATGGAGCCCCTGGTGTAACATCTTCTAGCTTCCACACCTGGTACAAGAAGAAACCCACATAGGCAATGGGCCAACCTAATACATATATGACAACATGAAAAACTGGACACAGTAAAAGGGGATCACCTCAAGCAAAAATCACAAAGAGTGTATAACACAGCATAGCATTCAGTAACCATCATATAACCTATTATAAATGATTTACCTCCCACAGTCGGAGTCTACTTCAGAATTATATGAGTGTGGTTCATGGTGGTGGGAAGTCTACCCCAACCACCCACTCTTAGAGTTTGTTTTTGTATTGAATACATAATATGATTTGAGAGAATATTGGAGTATATTGGATAATATTGGAGAATATTGGAGAATATTGGAGAATACTGGGGTATATTGGAGTATATTGGAGTATATTGGAGAATACTGGAGTATATTGGAGTTTATTGGAGAATATTGGAGTATATTGGAGTATATTGGAGTATATTGGAGAATATTGGAGAATGCTGGAGTGTATTGGAATATATTGGAGAATATTGGAGTATATTGGAGTATATTGAAGTATATTGGAGTTTATTGGAGAATATTGGAGAATGCTGGAGAATATTGGAGTATATTGGAGAATATTGGAGTATATTGGAGAATATTGGAGTATATTGAAGTATAACATAGTCTCTCTACTGTGTAACTACAGTTATTATTATTTACAGGAACAAGTCAGGAACCTGAGATGTCCCAGATGTGTGATGTTGGGATGATCGAAGATGACACGAGCTGTAAACTGTGTGAGAAGGTAACACTAGTAATACCTAATATCACAGACATCAAGGGGCTTCTTGACCCTCTTTATAATACACGAAGACTTTACAATTTGACATTTCTAAGCCAACAGTCACCAGGGCCACTGGATATAAGCATCACCAGTGCTATCCGATCTCCTTCTTTCTATAATGGGTGCATTCATCTATACTTTATCTTAGAATATTAGATCACAAGCATCCTATAGCACCAGAGAACACTAGATGTTAGGGATGAGAGAGAGATTGAGAGCCAAGCCCTCTTGCCAATGTGTGACCATACAAATGCTTTTCTCAACAACTAAGTAAAAATTCCCAAAGACACATTCCAAAAGCTTCCCAGAAGAGCGGAAGACTGATTTTAGCTGGTAAGGGAGGTCAAATGCAAATTATTGTCCATGAATTTAGAATAGGATGTCATAACATCTCCTGTACATGTAATGTATAATAATACCACTGAAAACCACTGACGTAATGTGTTTTTCCTGGCAGGTAAACTGACCCAATCTTTTCTTATGGCCCTTGTATATTTATGGGTCCAGTAGGGCAATGAGTGTTGGTCAAAATTCAGGACACATCCTATATCTGTCCATTTTACAACATGGGGAGTTAAGTGAATGGGTCTATAGAAGCTTGGGTGGCAGATGGATATCATCCATGTACCATTTGTGCCAATTTCCCTCGGAGCTGCACATGTTTGTGAGCATATAGCACAATCTGCAACACTAACACTCCTCCATATCAACCAGACTAATGGAAAACCAAGAGTTTTTAGACTTGCCTGACCCTGTAATACTGAAGTATTCTCTCCATCCTATTCACTAAACATGTATCACTCGGTTGGGCATGAATGTGTAGAGGAAACTCAGGGGACATACTGTAGCTGTTGGTCAAACAAAGGGATTGTCTGATCTCATATTTGTGGCAAGCTTTAGGGACATCCCCTTTTATAATTAGAGACAGAGACTCAAAATGATACTTGTTATTATTATTATTGATTTTGAACACCTTCTTTCTTCTGTCAGTCTCAGGAATCGGTGCAAGTTGTTACCCCTTCTATATTCGGCACCACATACCGGTAGGTCATTTCTATTTCCAGCGTATTCACATTGGGCAGACTTTCTGCATTATCTGCATTGTCTCTCTGTGTCATCTGTATAGATAGTGCCGCATAGTGTGCGCTCTACAGCAACTGATATCAATGGGAATAAAAAATTGTCAATAGATGGTTGAGAGGAATAGATGGCACGTGATGTATTTCCAAAGTCAAGGAAAAGTCAGAGGTGAAAGTCCCTTCAATTAACGTAACATTTCAATGGTTTATCCCCATAGGACATGTGTGAAGCAGATTCTCCCTCTCTCTTCCAATGGATGGAGGACATTTGTTTGAATCCCATCTGCTTTGCTGCTGTTGTTCTTATGCGGTATATATATCCCGGGTGCATATATCTCTGGTTAACAAAAAAACAAAATGCAGAAATAAATTCTCTCTTTAGGTTTAAAATCCATAAGGCAAGAATCCTGTGTGAGGATGACTCCCACGACACATTACAGAAGATTTGTTGCGACTCTTTCGGGCACATTTACACATAACTGACATCATTCTTCTGTTTTTCAGACTATCCATGACCTCTCCAGGACTGTTTCGCTGCTCAGACAGTGGAATACAATTCCAAGTTACCCAACCTGTGACCATTGAATATGAGGTGGATTCCTGGAGTAACTACACTGAGATCCTACAGAACCTACGTGGTGGATATGAGATTATTGGGCCTCTCTTCAATGTAAAATCCAGATTAGAACCTAACATGGTTTCCACAGTCTACCTACCTCATTGTCTCTGTGTTGGAGGTAATGAATAATCCCATACACTACCTGAGGTATACAAATATTACATGTGTGATATGATCTCATATAACCTCATTGATAGGGTTGAGCCAATCTTGAGATTTCAGGATTGATTTTAAAATCCGATTTCCGATCATTTTCCCGCTGATCACAATCACGATCCCGATCATAAAATTTGCTCCATAGCTGATCGGAATCCAATCTTTTCTCATCCCGATCGCTCAACCCTAGTCAATGCTTCTCTATGGGAAAAGTCACTTTTAGGGTTGAGCCGATCTTGAGATTTCAAAATCCGATTTCTGATCATTTTCCAGACAATCACGATCGTGAAATTTGCTCGATCGCTGATCGGGATCCAATCTTTTCATATTCCGATCGCTCAACCCTACTCATTGACAATAAAGCTGTCAGATCAAACCAATAAACCATTCAGCTCCTAAAAACAATGATTGACATTTATCCCAGGAGCCAAAATCATAATAATTTTTCAGAAACAAGAACGTACTTTCACACATGGAAATAAAAAAAGGAATTAAATGTCTCACCTTGTCTGTAATGTTTTTCCCCTGGGTGCACAAAGGTCATAATTGGGGACCCCCACCGATTTTAAAAAATGTGACCCCAGGTCTCTAATCCTAATGGAGTAGCACATTGAGAATACACTCTACTACAACTTTCGTTCTCTATGGGATTTTAAGAGACTCCCATAGAGAATGAATTGTGTGGAAGGGTTCATTCTCGAATTCCCACTCCACATGGAGGGGAGAACCTAACTCTGATCACTGTTTTGAGGATTGGTGTGGGACCCTCGTCGACTATGAATTTATCCCATATCCTATCGATGGAGAATACCTTGTATTTTATTTGGACTTATTTACAAGTTTTTATTAAATTGTTTTTGTCTCTGTTTTATTACTTACTGTATATTCTTAGGTTTTAAAGGAGACAAGTCTTTGATAAGATGTTTCCACCACAAGGATGATAACTTGGTTTTGGAAACACCATCGAGACTGGAAGGAAAGTACGCTGTGCTGGAGAATCCCACCTTCTCCTGTATCGGGGTTATTTTATATCCCTTGAGCCTTCTACAAGAGGGAATAATGAGGCTCATCCCTTATCATGGAATGGTTCTGTTATTCTGTAACACAATTGTCAAAAAAGATCTAAGACACCAGTATAGACTCCATCTGTATCTACTGCCGAGGATACACTTAGTGGAAAAGGTACCAATTTTCCCTTTTTTCTTTTTTTGCGGGGCAATGTTGTTCTTAGATCAAATTTATAGATTCAATTTTCCCTAAAATCTCAGTGATTCCCAATCTACTTTTCTGTAATTAATCTCACATTTTAATAAACCCCTATATATAATATTAAAAATAGCTAAAACATATTCTGCCTATATTTTTCATTTTATGACTCTTTCACGTTCAGGGGTGTAATATTTTGCATAGTAGTGTGGCCACATAGATATTGTTGTGTATACTACTTTCAATAGAGGTCCCTTACCTTTGTTAGGTTGTATACACTCCACTAGTTGAAGACATTCAGTAATGCCAAGCTCTAGTTGCTTCGTGTAAAATTGTTTTCTAACCTTCACGTTTATTGCTTTATCATACAGTGGGTATGGAAAGTATTCAGACCCCTTTAAATTTTTCACTCTTTGTTTCATTGCAATCATTGGCTAAAATCTAAAGTTCATGTTATTTCTCATTAATGGACACTCAGCCCCATCTTGAAATCTCCCATGGTCATAAGTATTCAGATCCTTTGCTCAGTATTGAGTATTTGCCCCTTTTGAGCTCGTACAGGCAGGAGTCTTCTTGGGAATGATACAACACGTTTTTCCCATCTGTATTTGGAGATCCTCTGCCATTCTTCCTTGCAGATCCTCTCCAGTTCCATCAGGTTGGAAGGTGAACGTTGGTGGAGGATATTTTCAGGTCTCTCCAGAGATACTCCATTGGGTTGAGGTCAGGGCTCTGGCTGGGCCAGTCAACAGTGGTCACAGAGTAGTTCCAAGGCCGCTCCTTTGTTATTTTAGCTGTGTGCTTAGGGTCATTGTCTTGTTGGAAGGTGAACCTTCAGCTCAGTCTGAGGTCCAGAGCGCTCTGGAAGAGATTTTCTTCCAGGATGTCTCTATACTTGGCCACATTCATCTTTTCTTCAATTGCCAGTCGTCCTGTCCCTGCAGCTGAAAAACACCCTCATACCATGATGCTACCACCACCATGTTTCACTGTTGGAATTGCATTGGGCAGTTGTTGAGCAGTGCCTGGTTTTCTCCAGGCACTTCTCATCACACTAAAAAGTTCAATCTTCGTCTCATCAGACCAGAGAATCTTATTTCTCATAGTCTGGTTGTCCTTCATGTGTTTTTTTGGCTTTCCTATGTCTTGCACTAAGGAGAAGCTTCCTTCGGTCCACTCTGCCATAAAGCCCCGACTGGTGGAGGCTGCAGTAATAGATGACTTTGTGGAACTTTCTCCCATCTCCCTACTGGATCTCTGGAGCTTGGCCAAAGTGATCTTTGGGTTCTTCTTTACCTCTCTCACCAAGGCTCTTCTCCCATGATTGCTCAGTTTGGCTGGACAGCCAGGTCTAGGAAGAGTTCTGGTCGTCCAAAACTTCTTCCATTTAAGGATTATGGAGGCCACTGTGCACTTAGGAACCTTGAAGAAATTATTTTGTGACCTTGACCAGATCAGTGCCTTGTCACAATTCTGTCCCTGAGCTCCTTGGGCAGTTCCTTTGACCTATTGATTCTCATTGCTCTGACATGCCCTGTGAGCTGTGAGGTCTTATATAGACAGGTCTGTGCCTTTCCTAATCAAGTCCAATCAGTTTAATTCAACACAGCTGGACTCCAATCAAGGAGAAGAACCATCTCAAAGAGGATCAGAAGGAAATGGACAGCATGTGAGTTACATATGACAGTCACAGCAAAGGGTCTGAATACTTATGACCATGTGATATTTCAGTTTTTCTTTTTTAATAAATTTGCAAAAATATCTACATTTCTGGTTTTTATCTGTCAGGATGGGGCTGAGTGTACAATGAGAAATAAAATGATTTTTTTTTTTATTTTAGCCCATGGCTGCAATGAAACAGAGTGAAAAATTTAAAGGGGTCTGAATACTTTCCCTACCCACTATAAGTAAAAAATCTACTTTGTCGATGAGACTCAAACACCCTTCCTCATATGGACCCCAGTTAGACAAAGACAAAACTTGCAATTAGTATTGCAAATATTGGCAAAGTTTGTGAGTTTTGTGTCAATAGACGTATATTCACCAAATTCTCAGAATTCAGTGTTCTCTCCTGGGCATATTTCAACCTCCTCTGGCCTTATAGGTGGTGTCAGCAGCTCCCTGGAGACTACTGAGGCCTGTGCAGTCACATGGGATGTGTCAATGTCATGATGCACTGACACGAATGTCAAAGTTCCATACACTATGCAATTAAAGTGCATGGAGCTGCTATTACTAGTCCTGGCCTGGCTCTTTCAGTAAGCTGATCAGACGAGATTTTGGAGATCAGACTACAACTGATCTTTTATTGATGCCCTAGTAGATATATTATGACATTTAGATAAATATTTAACACTAAATCCCCACATTGAATAAACACAGCTTTTTTTGTAGCAGATTGTACAGAATGTTTTTAAGCCAAAGCCAGGAGATGATTGATCAGTAGGTAGAAGTATAAGGACTTTGTAGCCATTCTTGGCTTTGGCTCAAAAAACGAACAAAAAAAGCTTTAATAGCTGCTGTGTGTACCTGGACTACATGTAAAACTGAAAATTTTCATTTGGGCTCATACAGGAGGTGGAGCGAACTGAGATGAAGTTTTCATTCCAAAGAATTCCTAAACCGCCTCAGACAGAATCTGTGTACTATAAGAAGAAATACAGAATTAATGGGCCTCGGACTGCACGGGTAAACCCAGAGGTAAATTGTTTTTTGGCATATATACTGTAGTGTCTTTGTTATCACCTTTCTAGTTATTTTATGGTCTGTTCACTTTGGCGGAATTCTACTCTGAATCTGAAATTGACTTTGACTTTTGTTATAAATGTGTCCAATTTTTTTTGTAGCCCAAATATCATAAAATGACTCTTATTGTCTTATTCGTAGATACTTCTGTTTGAGAGTCACTGCCCCTCGGAGATATACTCCTTCATAGAAATCAGTATAGAGGGGGAGACAAGTACAGAAGTGAATGTGTCTATACTCCCGGAAAATGAAGATGTGACAGTCTGGAAATCTGTTGTGTCTGCAGGTAATGCAAAACAATGAATTAAAACTTGGAAACATGGACAGTGGAGGTTCACTGATAGAATGGAGACATAGAAATAGAAACCTACCAATAAGTATTTGGACACCTGTGGTCCGAGCGGCACGAGCAGCAATTACAGCCTCAACCCTCCGGGGCTTTCCACAAGTCCTTGTATAGTGGTATTTTATTCCATTTGGCTTGGAGAAGACAGGTAAGTTCTTTCACTGATTTTGGACGGCTGCTGCACCTCTTAGTTTGGCAATCCAACTCGTCCTGGAGCTGCTCAATAGGGTTCAAGTCTGGGCTCTGGGCAGGCCAGTCCAGTCGGTTAACCTGATTGTCACTGTACCAAGCTATGGTAGACCTCGTTACATGACAGCTGGTGTTGTCATCCTGGAAGTAACATTGGTCCGACCCATAGAACCGCCATAATGTAGGAAGCACACTGTTATCTAAAATAGTGCAATAGGCGTCGGCGTTGAGTTTACCATGCAGCGGGACCAAGGGTCTATACCAGGAGAGACACCCCCAGACCATAACTCCACCTCTGCTGAACATTACTGGGTGTCCAAATGCTTATTGGTAGACAGTGTATTGTAGTATAAAAACAAAATGGTACCTTGTTAGTCGGAGGAAGGAACAAATAACAATGGAGAATCCTCAGTAGTTGAAACCTTTTACGGAATTGCTCCTGTAATTGTTTTTCTAATAATAATTATTATTATTATTATTTGTTAAGTTAATTATTGATATGACCTTAAAGAATCTTAGCTGCAGGAGTGATCACATCATATTATTGAATTAGTATATTTCTGATTTATTTTCTGTTTTTCTTGAATTTATTAAAAAAAAATTTTCCAGATGAAATGTTAAATTTACCACCTGCAATGTCAAGACTTACAAATAGCTCAGGTAAGTACTGTCCATTAGATTTAGTATTCCATTGTCATACCTGCACAGGACTTGTATGAGGTTTTTTTAGTAATTGACATAAAGATCTCCCCAACCTTGGTGTTCAAAGTATCAATCATCACCCGGTAAATGGTGAGTACTGGACAACAGAGATGGGTGAATCTCACAAGATTTGTTTGGGGTATGGGGGCACTCGTCCACATTAGGGAGAGTGTTCGCCTACATAGGCAGTACGGAGACTTACAAGTCATTCCTGCTCCGCTAGGGATTATGGGTAAAAAATATGCATATAATCCCTAGCGGAGCAGGAATGACTTGTAAGTCTCCGTACTGCCTATGTAGGCGAACACTCTCCCTAATGTGGACGAGTGCCCCCATACCCTGGTCTATAGTCTCTCACCCTGCTAAATCAGTATCCCTACGCTATGCTGAGGATGGCCCAATAGGCCGAAACAGCGCTGTCCATAGTTGGGAATCTGTTCTTTTTGGGACAGAAATACTGATTTAGCAATTAAATCCACATTATAATTAAAAGACTTTATAACTGAGTCGTTCATGATGTTAAGGATGCTGCCCTCTATAGGGTGGTGTACAGAGTGCACTCTGTTCTCCTAATTCCATCCAGGAGAATAGATTTGCATATTTTTTACCCAAGATTTGTTTGGCAATTGTGTTCAGACCCCAGATTATTTTAACCGGGGGAACGGCTGATACTCACCATCCTTCACCTCTACTGGACTCTATTAGCTTCAACTTTCTTTCATTTTACCGCACCTACCCTTGGTCTTCACTTATTTTACAACAGGGTTTGAAGAGATCCCAGAGCATAATAACCCCCCAAAAAATATTGTATTCAGATTTTTGAAAAATTCTTTTAAGGATTTGCAGATTTGCTCACCTCTCCTGGACAATGGTAAATTCAGTGTTCTGATCCCTGATGGATCTTGACACAAGTTTTTAATCCCTTGTTACTTTTTGAAGAGATTAATGTTCCTATTCATAGTAGATTAATGGGGAAACCTTGTAATCTGAACTGGTTAAGAGAAATTAGAACATAGTATTTAGTGTGTGATGGATTGGGTATCTTGTATAGTGTCCAGTGGGATACATGACCTTATGTCTATGGGGTGAAAATTGTATATTTTAGGTATGTGGGTGGGTGGTTAGAGGTAATTTTTTTTGTGCAAAAGAAGATCAGCATCTTCTAGGCAAATAAATAATGGATACTCACCATCTCTAGGGTTGAGCCGATCTTCAGATTTTAGGATCAATTTTAAAATCCGATTTCCGATCATTTTCCATCCGATCCTGATCATGAAATTTGATCAGAAGCCGATCTTTATTGATTCCGATCGCTCAACCCTAACCATCATTGATCCCCAATGGTCCCATCTCAATGCTACCTGGGTCCTGGTGGCTTTCCGCTTCCTGGTCCTGTTTGCCATTTAGCCTCAAAACATTGGAAAGGTCTGGTCAATAAGGGTGAGATGATAGATCATGTTTCTCATTGTAGGACACCGTAATCCTCTCGCAGAAGAAAAAGTCCATTTTGTGGATGAACATCGTGCAGTTCTCATCCGTATGATCTTTGACGTAGACCTGGTTCTAGATGATCTCCTAGATCAAAGACTATTAAATAATGAACAATATGACACCGTCCTGAGCAAAAATACCAATGCAGAGAAGATGCGGATGCTTTATAGCTATATAAGATCCTGGGGTTATGACGATAAAGACAAAGTCTACCAGAGTCTTTGGAAACATAACCAGCCCCTCATGAAGAAGCTAGACCGTGAAGACTACAATGATACTCACAAAGTGAATGATAGAAATAGTTGTCAAATCCTCTGAAGATGAAATTAAAATGGAATCTTGGATGACTATGAGGCTGTTACATTGGACCAGACCCTGTTCGGGGGCCAGCTGCCAGAACCCTTTATGTGTTACTATATGGATGTGAGATCTTCTCTGAGGACCATTTCCTGGAAGATCACCAAAGTGACGCATCATTAATATTCACTTATTAATATTTTAGGGCATTGAATCATGAGCAAATAATCTAGATTGTTACATAGACTGGTAAGAACTGTGTATATACTGTAACGCTGTTAATGAAAAATTGACCCATGAAGTTGGTATACAAAGTTGAAGCTTAGGCTTTCTTCTTAGACCCAATTCAGCTGACCATGTTTGGGCTCTCTATGATGCTGTGAGCTCGGTTGAGATGAGTCATGGTTTGGCTGGGAAAATGGTTGACATATGGACACCTAGGATGGTTGAGATGCTATATGCTACCTACAGTATCTGTAAGTAGCACGGTGGGTGTACTGTCCAATAAAGCGGTGTAGAGTGTAGAGGAATACCCAAAAAAGAGACATATAAGTGCTGGTCCAGGTACAAACAGTACCTGTGTTTAGTGTGTCAATTCCGCAGGGTAAATTGTGGAATGTGTTCTGTAAATTCTTTGGACATTGTAGGCGTAAATAAGATGCAACCACTTGATGAAAAACTTAGAATAAGATAAGATAAGATATAAGATTAATAGTCTTTTATATAGTCCTATTAATAGTCCTTTAATAGTCCCACAATGGGGAAATTTCAGTGATACAGTTTCATAGACGGTAGAGTAATATATAACAAGAGAGAAACACATACAGCTCATGGCAGATAGAGAAATCCTAGGAATCAGAGCAACTAAAAAGAAACACAGACACACGGCAGGATCATTTAGTTCTCTGTGCGGAGTGATGTTAATAATACAGCCCAACTGTGGTTGGAGGACACGAGGAGGGGGGTCACAGCATGTAGATATAACAGGCAGAAAACATATATTTTTTTTTTTTTTCAGAGGTGGGGGACATATGCAGCTATCATGATAACATGTGGCAGTTCCTTTGGTAGCTGGTGAGATCTCCTGCTCACAGCTGATAGTTCGGTATCTTGCATCAGCACTATTGTCCATTAACCACAAAAAAATGCCCCAAATATCCTTCATCACAAGCCCTCCTCTTCCTTTCTTCTTACCACTGTGTTCTAGAGAGGTCTGAAGCCATCCAGGTAGACATGGTGCTGCTCTCTTGCCAAGCTTCCATAAACACATGGGTAGGTGGGTGATGGTAGGTTCCCAGGCTGTAGCAGAGTCCCACGTGTCCACAGTACTAGAAAGAAATACCAGTCAGCTGTAGCATCTTCACACATCAGCAATAGACACCAAGAATCATCTCCTTGAAAAGAAGAAGTCCACACTTCCATGTAGGTTTCTCCTCCATGCCACATGGTGTCCATGCTGTCCTTAGCTCCTGGGGGGGATGGTAACAGGCACATGTGCACACGTCCAGGTCTTGAGTCATTGTCCATGCTTAACAATAGAAACAAAAGGAACAACATACTCCACAGGATCTTCCATTCGATTTATAGTTGCTAATTCATAGTGCTAGTTTGCTTGGTTACAGGATTCTTGAAGATACAGAGAAAAAGAGTGAAAAAGGAAAGATAAAGGTTGCTCCCAGCTTGGAGCTCTGTATCAGGCAGCCAGCCACTCAGGGGGCGGCGCCAGGAAACGAAATAGTAAATGTATTAAAAAAAATTCCATATCCTCACTAAGCTCTTCCATTCTTAGTGTCTTCAGGTTAATTCGATCCTTCTCATATTACAATGAAAACTGTAAAATATATATAGAGAGAGTTTTTGGATCCATGCAGTTTATATGAGGGAAAAAAAAAACTACTGTATTGCAAAAAATCTGGGGGATCCTTAGAAAACGTGAAGAATAAAACTTATTAATATGGCAATGTGCACGGACTCTTATTTTATCCTTCATCTGTTAATGTACTTCTATGATTTATAAATGTCCTGTTTTATATAATAAAAATCTCAAAAACAAGTTATAGCAAATAAGCAGGGCTATAAAAATTATCAGGGCCATTGGTACATGACTTTGGAAGAATATGAGGGATGCGAAGAAAGCTGCGCTACTCTCTTGGGATAAACAACACACGCACTTTATTCTGCTTTCCATAAAAACACGACGCTACGCACAGCGTTTCGGGGATTCCCCTTTTTCAAGTGTAACAGAAACACAATGTATCCAAACAGGGAGCAGGAGTCAAGGGCAGAAGCTTCCTTGCAGGAATCAAGTGTGAAGCACAGCGTGGAGTGGCCTGCAAGGAAGCTTCTGCCCTTGACTCCTGCTCCCTGTTTGGATACATTGTGTTTCTGTTACACTTGAAAAAGGGGAATCCCCGAAACGCTGTGCGTAGCGTCGTGTTTTTATGGAAAGCAGAATAAAGTGCGTGTGTTGTTTATCCCAAGAGAGTAGCGCAGCTTTCTTCGCATCCACCGGTCATTCGTCTGAATCTTTTGTCCCCCAAGGGGTTTCTGGATGAAACTGCTGCTGCTGGAAATCTCCCTTGTACCTGTATACACGTTCAATTTGTGTGTATTTCCTGTGGTTGCTCGGTATTACTTTTTTCATTTTTCTTTGGAAGAATATGAGGCACCGCTCACAGTACTGTACACAATCTACAGGCACAGTTGCTCTGCAGTCAGGAGATGGATTGTGGGCAAGGAGACTGTGAAGGTAATTGTAAGATGGCCCTCGTAGTTACGGCCCTGTCCAGTGGCGTAAATAGGAATGGCAGGGCTCTGTGGTGAACTTTTGACATGGACCCTCCCGCCTAAAGACCTTGCCCGAACGCCTCCCCCCCACTGCTTACCTGCACACGCACTAATATGCCCCATAGTGGTCCCTGTACACAGTATTATACCCCATAGTGGCCCCTGTACACAGTATTATCCCCCATAGTGGCCCCTGTACACAGTATTATGCCCCATAGTGGCCCCTGCACACAGTATTATACCCCATAGTGGCCCCTGTACACAGTATTATGTCCCATAGTGGCCCTGCACACAGTATTATGTCCCATAGTGGCCCCTGCACACAGTATTATGTCCCATAGTGGCCCCTGCACACAGTATTATGTCCCATAGTGGCCCCTGCACACATTATTATGCCCCATAGTGGCCCCTGCACACAGTATTATCCCCCATAGTGGCCCCTGCACACAGTATTATGTCCCATAGTGGCCCCTGCACACAGTATTATGTCCCATAGTGGCCCCTGCACACAGTATTATACTCCATAGTGGCCCCTGCACACAGTAATATTCCCCATAGTGGCCCCTGCACACAATATTATGCCTCATAGTGGCCCCTGCACACAGTATTATGTACTGTAATACATAATACTGTAATAAGGTTTCTGCCTGGGGAAGAAGGGATTACAGCACTGAAAGTGGCATTGTAACCCCTTCTTCTCCAGGCATCAGATAGAGCAGCAGGCAGCTTCCCTCACAGTACTGTGTGCTGACAGCCTGCCCTGCACACATGGGTTAAAGTGACCAGTCTGCACTCACTCTTCAGAAGACTTCAGCGCTGCACTGCTCACTACATAAGTTGAATCCCCTGGCACTATCTTCTTCCTGCACAATGTCTCCACCCCTCCATCATTGTCAAGACGCACGCTGAGGCTCTCCCCCGCCCCGAACCCAACACTTTAGGTGGCCTCGGGCCTCAAAAAGTAAAATTTCTTTTTTATTAATTTTTTTGGCGTACTAACTTCTGGAGGGGGGCCCGGGCCCCCTAAGGTGTTGGGTCTTGTGGCAGCTGCTACCACTGCTACCGTGATTACGCCACTGGCCCTGTCTATAAGTCTGAGGTCACACATGGTAGCTTTTTTTTTTTTTTTTTTTAATTCAATAAGTTTATTGATAATTTTTTGAATTACAGCGTAATAACATAGCAAAATAAGTCAACATTCTTAAAAGGGTAAAGAGTAGAAGAGAAATTGTACAGAGTGCAAAATTGTCTAATAACAATCCTTCATATAGACGAATATGACTCAAAGTTGAAATCATGCTTAAGCAATGTAGTGCATAGTAGATTAGCGCAAAGTGCAGCCGTGGTTTTACGTTTCTGTGCAGGTAGCCACAAAATTGACAATGGCCCCGCATTCCTACTAATATCCAAACAATGAAGTGGGAACGAGGTTTTCAGAGGCGATACCAATTCCAACCACCAAGCTAATTGAATCGCTTTATAATATTTCCGAACATTGGAAAGGCCAATGCCTCCTGAATGTTTCCTCTCTGTGAGTCTGTTCCAAGAAATTCTTGATTTCTTACCCCTCCAAATAAACCTCGTAAAAACACTGCGAATCGAACTGAAAAAGGACGCAGGCAAGGAAATCGGTAACATCAGCATCTTATAAAGAATTTTCGGCATCAAATGGGTCTGTATTAGACTCTTCCTGCCAAACCAAGAAAGCAGAAGTTTTTTGTATTTCAGCAAGGATTTAGTCACGACATCCAGGAGCGGCACAAAATTAAGTCTATACAGGTCTTCGAGACGTGGCGAAAGATGAATGCCCAGGTATTTCAAGCTGCCATTGGTCCATATAAAAGGGGAATTGGCTTTCAGTCTATCTACTCTCTTCTGCGAAAGCGACACATTCAAAACTTCAGATTTTGTAAGGTTGAGATTTTCCCATATTCCAAGTTCTTTTCTACCAACATGGGCAGCCCTTCTTCTGGATTTGACACAATGAAAAGAACATCATCCGCAAATGCGATAGAAGTAAGAATTCGGCCTTCTAAAGTAAGACTCCGAATCCTGTTATCCTGTCGTACCATTTGAAGGAGAGTCTCCAATACTAAAATAAAAAGCGTAGGCGAGAGCGGGAAACCCTGTCTGGTTCCATTAGAGATAGAAAAAGCCGACGACAGGGTACCATTCACTCTAATTTTCGCTGAGGAGCTAGAATAAAGTGAGAAAATAGCTTGGATAAATGGTTCAGGGAATGCGAATGAATTAAGAGTAGCTCTCATATATTGCCAATCAACCCTATCGAACGCCTTTTCTGCGTCTATCCCCACAAGAACCAAAGCACTATTGGTTCGCTGAACATAAGACAAGAGAGGAAGCAGTTTGGCAGTTTTATTCCTCCCTTCCCTGCCTAAAACAAACCCAGATTGTTCCGCATTAACTAAATCCGGGATAAAGGATCGCAATCTTCTAGCAATGAGTTTTGCCCAAATTTTAATATCTACATTGAGTAACGAAATTGGGCGATAGCTCCCACAAAGGAGGCTATCTTTCCCTTCCTTGGGGATCAAAGTGATATGAGCCTCTTGTGCTTGTTTCGGAAGACAACCGCCCTGTAGTAAAGCATTACACCAGGATACAAGTTGAGGAGTCAAGACAGCTTGAAACTTTTTGTAATAGAATACGGGGAGGCCGTCTGGACCTGGACTTTTTCCTGCTGCAAAACTATTCAGGACTTCATTAACTTCCTTAACCGTAATCGGATCCAGTAGCGAGTCCACAGCAGTCTTAAGGAGTTTAGGAAGGTCCAGGTTCCGTAAAAATTTTTCAGTTAGTGCTGCTTTCTGGGCCGTCAAAGTCAGTTGATCTTCCTCTTTCAAATTATACAGAGCCGAGTAGAATTTGGTAATTTCTTCGGTGATAGCTGGAGTAGCAGTAAGGATGCGACCAGAAGACGTCTTAATCTGGTGAATAAACGACTTGGCCCTCTCCTTTTTGATCAAATTGGACATTAATTTTCCTCCTTTATCTCCATGGGCATATAACAATTTCTGGAAATGAAGGTGATGTCTAGCCGCCTTAGTATTTAGTACATCTAAGAGCTTGGTTCTCAGGGAATCTAATTCGGATTGTAGAGTCAGTACCTGCGAGCGTTTGTGACAGCATTCTATACCGGCAATCCGGCTTATTAGATCATCGATTTCTCTCTGTTTTGCCTTTTTTGTCCTGGAGGCAAGAGAAATCAAAAAACCTCGAATGTACAACTTGTGTGCCTTCCAAATGGAGGTGGGTTGCACAACCGGCGTAGTATTTGCTTGAAAATATTCTTCTAAGTGTTTGGTGAGTTCTGTCACATTCTCATCCGAGTCTAATAAAGACTCGTTGAGTCTCCAGGTCCATTGCGGGCGAGGCAATTGCGTGAGTCTTAAGCTGCCCTGAACTGGGGCATGGTCAGAAATGGTCATGGGGCAATGGTAGAGGCAGTAACTGACTTCAACAAATCCCTAGAGACAAGAATATAATCCAGTCTGTGGAACGATCTATTAGGCGGGGAATAGAACGAGAAATCTTTAGTGTTCAGATGATGAGCCCGCCATACATCAAGTAATTGCATCTCATGGAGAGTAGACATCAGTTTACCTAAGGATTTCTGTGTGAATGTTTGGGTCGAGGAAGAGGAATCCAAAGAAGGCTACATTAAAATCACCTCCCAGTATTATTGGACCCTCCGCAAACAATTGTAGTGATTGAAGTGCAGTCAGAATCCAAGAAATTTGACCTCAGTTCGGAGCATACAGGTTATCTAGGGTATATGGCTGAGAGGCTATACATGGTAGCTTTTTAAGAACTGTACCCCACTGCTTGGATAAGGATTTATTGTTCCTCACCAGTATTCTACAAGTAAACTGGGTTATCGCTTCCTACAGCACTGTCTTCTGAGTCTTATTCTTGTGGTCACCATCAAGGATACTCCAACCACCACAAGCTCAGGGAGGCCTGCAACAATGTGGCGCCTTTATCTCATAATTCTCTCCTCATTCTGCAAACAAGGTGAACTTTATAGATCAAATCTTATTACAGGGATAATGGATATATAGTAGATCCAGTTCTATGTGATCTCTGGGACCGGGATCTACAGACTGAGGACCAGTACAATGATATGATGGGAAAGGGACCATCCCAGGAGATGGAAGAGCTGTGGGATATTATCAGACACTGGGAGGGAAATATATAGCTTATAAAATTCTCAGAAGATACAATGTAGAAATTAGCAGACATGAAAATTGGGTGCTGAACTTTTGTACTAAGTAGAAACCTACACAAGAGTAAGTATGGATCACTATCTGACATCCCTACATATAATGATATCATTTTATAGACAGACTGGATGATATTGAGATCAAGGTGGGGGCTGTATCATCACTTCCAGGACTCCTCCTCCAAAGGGCAAAGGTCACACCAAATATTGATGGAATTTATATGTAATTGACAAAAATAAAATATCAATGCTTTTATTTCTGGATGTATATGTCACCAATGGATGGCCCCACCATAGTGA
Source organism: Leptodactylus fuscus (assembly GCF_031893055.1). Taxonomy (NCBI): domain Eukaryota; kingdom Metazoa; phylum Chordata; class Amphibia; order Anura; family Leptodactylidae; genus Leptodactylus; species Leptodactylus fuscus. The sequence goes on from NC_134269.1 coordinate 8,189,029, forward strand.
TACCTGCCGAACCACAGTCAATCAACACCGGTGCCTGGGGAGATGTGGCCGCTCATTGCCAGTAAGTACCAATAGAAGCATGGGATCGATGCACTGAAGGGACCCGGAGGAGAATAGGAAACAGTCAGCCATTTACAGTCCTATGAAAAAGTTTGGGCACCCCTATTAATCCTAATCATTTTTAGTTCTAAATATTTTGGTGTTTGCAAAAGCCATTTCAGTTTGATATATCTAATAACTGATGGACACAGTAATATTTCAGGAGTGAAATGAGGTTTATTGTACTAACAGAAAATGCGCAATATGCATTAAACCAAAATTTGACCGGTGCAAAAGTATGGGCACCTCAACAGAAAAGTGACATTAATATTTAGTACATCCTCCTTTTGCAAAGATAACAGCCTCTAGTCACTTCCTGTAGCTATTAATCAGTTCCTGGATCCTGGATGAAGGTATTTTGGACCATTCCTCTTTACAAAACAATTCAAGTTCAGTTAAGTCTGATGGTCGCCGAGCATGGACAGCCCGCTCTCAAATGATCTGAAATCAAAGATTGTTCAACATAGTTGTTCAGGGGAAGGATACAAAAAGTTGCCTCAGAGATTTAACCTGTCAGTTTCCACTGTGAGGAACATAGTAAAGAAATGGAAGACCACAGGGACAGTTCTTGTTAAGCCCAGAAGCGGCAGACCAAGAAAAATATCAGAAAGGCAGAGAAGAAGAATGGTGAGAAGAGTCAAGGACAATCCACAGACCACCTCCAAAGAGCTGCAGCATCATCTTGCTGCAGATGGTGTCACTGTGCATCGGTCAACAATACAGCGCACTTTGCACAAATAGAAGCTGTATGGGAGAGTGATGAGAAAGAAGCCGTTTCTGCAAGCACACCACAGAGTCGCCTGAGGTATGCAAAAGCCAAAAGTATTTGGACAAGCCAGCTTCATTTTGGAAGAAGGTCCTGTGGACTGATGAAACAAAGATTGAGTTGTTTGGTCATACAAAAAGATGTTATGCATGGCGTCCAAAAAAAACAGCATTCCATGAAAAACACTTGCTACCCACTGTAAAATTTGGTGGAGGTTCCATCATGCTTTGGGGCTGTGTGGCCAATGCCGGCATCGGGAATCTTGTTAAAGTTGAGGGTCGCATGGATTCCACTCAGTATCAGCAGATTCTTGAGAATAATGTTCAAGAATCAGTGATGAAGTTGAAGTTACTCCGGGGATGGATATTTCAGCAAGACAATGATCCAAAACACCGCTCCAAATCGACTCAGGCATTCATGCAGAGGAACAATTACAATGTTCTGGAATGGCCATCCCAGTCCCCAGACCTGAATATCATTGAACATCTGTGGGATGATTTGAAGCGGGCTGTCCATGCTCGGCGACCATCTAACTTAACTGAACTTGAATTGTTTTGTAGAAAGAAATGGTCCAAAATACCTTCATCCAGGATCCAGGAACTGATTAAAAGCTACAGGAAGCGACTAGAGGCTGTTATCTTTGCAAAAGGAGGATCTACTAAATATTAATGTCACTTTTCTGTTGAGGTGCCCATACTTTTGCACCAGTCAAATTTTGGTTTAATGCATATTGCACATTTTCTGTTAGTACAATAAACTTAATTTCAATCCTGAAATATTACTGTGTCCATCAGTTATTAGATATAGCAAACTGAAATGGCTGCTGCAAACACCAAAATGTTTAGAACTAAAAATGATTAAGATTAATAGGGGTGCCCAAACTTTTTCATAGGACTGTATGTCCCTCTCGGGGCTTGTGTATTCACATATATCTGTACTAGGGGTGAATGGAATGAGAGCCTATGTGTCAACCAAGAATTGTAAGCTCATGCAAACTGTGGACACAGATATACTCTGGCATTTGTGGAGATCAATCATTGGGCACCAAACATAATATAGTCACCCATCCATCCCTGATATTCAAGCACTTAGTATGGGAGGTCATATGGATATCAACATATATGATATAAAGATGAAAGGACCAGGGACTGGGGCCAAGTGTGGCCTCTACATGATGAATCCCATTGCCCAGATATATGCGGTGTATATATTATCTAGACCAAAATTTATGGCTTTAACTATCTTTTCAGATAATTTTATTGGATATGTTTACAATAAACTAGGTTGGATTTTTTTTTTCTATTTACCTTTATATTATTGTCTTATTTCCATCTCAGTAAATTAATGGCAAGATGAGAATACTTGCTCCTAAATCCCAATCTCTAGGTTGGCACTTACGGGAACCTCTGTGTCCTCTATGGGGGGTAAGGGGTATCCAGAAGTGGAGCAGAAGAGTGAGGCGCGCTGCTTCTGGAACTTTGTCGGTTACAAATACTTCATTGCTCACTGTGTTACACTGTTTCCATACCATTTACCTCCATGGGAGTTATGGAAATAGTGTAGAACAGTCACATTGTTTCTGTAATTCCTGTCCCAGAGGTTGTGAAGTACAGTATCCCTGTCTCATGTCTCAAGTCATGGTATTCCAGAAGAAGGGCCACAATAAAGCCTCCACCACCCCACAATTCACACTGAACGGCTCCACACTGGAGAAAACCAACAGCTACACCTACCTGGGGCTGGAGCTCAGCCAATCAGGAAGCTTCAAAGCAGCAATAGAAACCCTGAAAGCAAAAGCCTGCAGAACCTTCTACGCCATCAGAAGACAACTGTACCACCTCAAACCACCGGTGAGGGTCTGGCTGAAGATATTTGACGCAGTCATCTCCCCGATCCTTCTCTATGGCAGCGAGGTTTGGGGCCCAGCCACCTACCCAGACCAGTCAAAGTGGGATTCCAGCCCAACAGAGAACTTCCACCTGGAGTTCTGCAAATACCTGCTCCATGTCCATCGCAACACCACCAACATGGCCTGCAGGGCAGAGCTAGGCAGACTCCCCCTATGGCTCACCATACAGAAGAGGGCGCTAGCTTTCCAGGCACACATCCAGGGGAGCAAGCCCGACTCCTACCACCACCAAGCATGGCTAAGCCACCTGAGCAAACCAGACACTCACCAACCAAACAACAGCCAACCACCAAACCAAAAACACCAACAGATGATAACCAAGGCCGAAATAAAGGCGACCACAGAGGCAAACAGAGAGCGGTACATTGAAGAATGGAGAAACGAAATAAATAACTCCAAGAAACTCACCGTGTACCAATCCCTACAAAGGGACTACACCATGGCCACATACCTGGAGAGAATACGCCACCCCAAGCACAGACAGACCCTGAGCCGGTACAGACTGAGCACCCACAACCTAGAGATAGAGACGGGGCGATACAGGCAGACGTACAAGCCACGGGAGAAGAGACTGTGCCAACACTGTGACCAGGGAGTCCTAGAAGACGAGACCCACTTCCTGCTACACTGCACCAAATACTCAGCTGTGAGGGTCGTCTACTACCAAAGACTCTCTGCCCACATCCCAGACTTCATATCTGCAGATGAGAAGAGGAAACTCTACATCCTACTGGGAGAAGAAGAGGCCACTGTGGAGATCGCTGCCCAATACGTGTCCAGCTGTCACCAAACAAGAGGAAGATGAGACTCCACGGACTGTTATATTTATCCCAATACACCCACCCCACCCCCACCTCCCCATATAGCAGTCACCAACGAAGAGGAAGATGAGACTCCACGGACTGTTATACCCCAAACCAACCGCCCCGCCCCACCCCACCTCCCCATATAACGGTCACCAACGAAGAGGAAGATGAGACTCCATGGACTGTTATACCCCAAACCACCCACACCACCCCCACCACTCACCCACCCGAGTCCAACTCCCCCCCCCCCCCACTCTACTAGCTTTGGCAATGCCAAATATCTATTCGGACGTGCCAATAAAGCTTTTTTGATTTGATTTGATTTGTCTCGACTATTTATGGCCAAGATTGGAATATCCTTCTAAGCAAGCGTGGGGAGTATGGCTACAGTAGTAGTGCAATGGGGGGGAGATTACATTTTTTACTTGCTCCCTTCCCTTTTCTGTTTTTTTCTCCTAGAATGAAGGGGAAGAGAAATGGTGAGGGATCTGTGCTACAAGCAGGAATTTTCTCTCCACCTGATTGGTGCAAACACCACGTGGAAAACACACTGACCCCATTATAATCTATGGGGTTCGTGTGGTTTCTTTACTAACTGCTTTCTAATGCATTCAGTATTCCCTTCGGGGGTCCTCAAGTGGACTCCCTGAACGGAATACTGAACGCAAATGTGAACCATGCCTAAGCCACTCTGTGTCAGTACAGCTAATCTGCAGGTGTCCTGGCAGTGGGCCCCTAGTAACAATTCCACTAGTGGGCCGTAGACATCCTAGTCCGACACTGTCACTCTGTAATATAATGTATCACAAATATATAATGGCTTGTAGAAAGTCTGCACAAAGTAAAGCACAGTGAGCCAAATAATAAGTGGATGGACAAGAAAGTCTAAAAATACTCCGGACTTATCCTCCAGCATCACTCACTGGCACACACTGGGGCAGAGTCACTAAGAATCTGCCGCACTATTTTGCATTTTGTAACTTTATCTCACATCCTCAATTTGAAGAAGGCGTTACCTTGCCTTGCACGAAGTCTTCTTTTTTTTGTCTAAATGTTGTTGAAAGATTGGAAAAGTTTTGCAACACAAGAAGAAAACATAAGCGGAATCTTACATGACGGAAGAATGTCAGCTTGAAAACTGCTCAAAACAAACTTATCAAACTGCAATAAACTAATATCTACAGGACAATATGTAGAAATGACTTTGTTTCTTTTCTAAAATTTCTCCCCCTTTTGATAATTCTATGATCACACATATAAATACACTAGCATCTGGCCGCGACTTCGTCTGCAGGTTCGTGTTGGGGCTGAGCTGTGTAGAGGTAGCCAAGAGCTGTAGACTATGTTTGTCAGCGTGCGCCCCCGGCGCCATCACCCTGCGTGCCTCCGCTCCCTTTTCCCCTGTACTTGCTCCCGGGGCTCCGTATCTACCGCTTGGCCCCGGAGCTCATGCCCCTTCCCCCTCCCTGCGACACAGGCATTTGTTGCATCAAGACCTATGGAAGCTGAAGGGTCGGGAAGGTGCAAGACCAGTAAGTTGAGTGCGGTGTCGGGGACTGTCACGGGCTGCCGAGTACTTCCAGCGCTGCGGCCTAGGCTACAGCTGCAAAGTGGTTGCGTCCCGGAACACAATGTGTATGTCGGCAATGTGCGCATGCTCCTGCAAATACAGTGTAGTTGCTGTGGCTGGGCAGTGGTGAGAATCCTGATTGCTCTGGTGTTCGGCAAAGATGCCGGGTCCGGAGCGTGGAAGAGGTAGGCAGCTGGAGTAACCTTAATGTGAGCAGAGAAGTGTGAAAGTATATGTAAATGTTATTGCCTGGGGTTAGGGGCTAGCCCGGAGGCGGCAATAGGGAGTATGTGGCTTGCTATGCTAAGAAGTGTGTGGGATTACAGATCTGCTGCAGACCTGCTGCTATGAATTTTGGCTTTCTGCGCTTCCTGGCAAGAACGTGTGTCCGTGATTGTGACGAAAAGTAGCCTTTCAATCCTGCCTAGGAACTATGTTTGTGGAAAATTTTGCGCAAATCGGTTGAGCGGTTTTGATTGAGGAAAAAACATCCAAACACACAAACTTTCACCTTTATAATATTAGTAGGATTTCTTATTAACGTCCTATCTATCCTGAAATGGCTCCTTAGACAGCCCATAATTCCTGAGAGACACAGATAAGCTGTCTATATTATGGGATAGACTGAGGCCTGGTTCACATCTGCATTTGGTATTCCATTTAGGGAGTCCGCTTGGGTTCCCCCTCTGAATGGAATACCGAATGCATTAAAACATGGTTACCTTCAGGAAACCCGTGGACCCCATAGACTATAATGGGTTCCTTGTGTTTTCCGCACAGTGTCCGCATGAATCAGGCAGAGAGAAAATTGCTATAAAAATTAAGAAATATGTGATAAATAATAACTAGGGTTGAGTGATCGTGTTGGGAAAAGATCGGATTACGATCGGCGATCGAGAAAATTTCATGACCTCGGTCAGAATTCCGAACATGATCTTTTTAGGTGGGATTGAGATCGGTGATTATTTCCCACAATGCTTTGCTAATGGGCCAAGCATTGTGGGAAAAGCTAACAATGTTTAGCCTTCACACTGAGTATACGCTCTGCTCATTCTGAGCGAAGCGTATACTCAGTGTGAAGGCTCCACTGCGGTTCCATAGGAATGAATGGAAGCAGCCGGCACACAGCCTTAACCCCCTGTGTGCCAGCTGCGTCCATTCATTCTAATGGAAGACTAACTAACATCTCTAGTAGCTACTTACCTGCAGAGATGGCTGGTCCGGTGCCCGATGTTCTCATTCTTCTTCGCCTCGCTGCCCCTTTCTCCCAGGTTAGTGTTAAAGAACTAGGAAGTCGGGGCTTGTGGCTTAGGAGAGTGACGTCTCCCCTCCCAGTACCTGCCCACACTCTTCTAACCCGCCCACACTCTCCTAACCTGGGAGGCGGGGGGCAGTGAGGCGAAGAAGAACGAGAACACCAGGCACCAGACCAGACATCTCTGCAGGTAAGTGGACAACAAGGGGGGGACTAAGTAGCCAGAGGATTAAAAAAAAAATCCTCTGGCTAATTAGTGATTTTAAAAAATCACTACACAGTGTGGATTCTAACAATTAAAGTGTTAAATTCTTAGATTCCATGCTGTATAGTGAAGAGGATTGTTATTAAAATCTGATCTCCGATTAGTAAAAAAAAATCCCATTGACTTGCATTGGGATCGGAATCGGGATCGAGATCGGGTTCAAATGAAAAATGATCAGAAATCGGATTTCAAAATCGATCCTGAAAAGTCAAGATCAGCTCAACCCTAATAATAACAAATCAGTGAAATCTCTTATCCATATGAATTTATAAAAAAGTGAATGGGATAATAATGACCCTATAAATAAATTCATATACTTAAAGGGGTTGTCCAGGAAAAAATGCACAACACATTTAATGTTTAGATAAGCTGGGGGCAGTGAAAAAAAAAAAAAAAAAAATCATACTCACTTTTCCACGGTCCCTCCCAACGCATTCGGTCTTCTTGGTCTTCTCGGTCCAGTGATGAACAGTCCAATCAGCAAAGGGCATGTGATGTCACTACATGTGACAACATGGGCTTCTTCCTGAGGACTGCTGAAGCCACTGATTGACCTCAGCAGTCACGTGACTGCTGAGGTCAATCAGCGGCTTCAGCTGAACTCAGGCATGGACCCATGAGAAGACAATGGGGCAGAAGGACTGGACCGTGCTGGGATTGTATTCCTTCCAGCGGGTGTCCATGCGGGCTCCTTCTAGACAGAATATAAGCGCTAGTGTGGGGGCGGAGCTTGACCGCCGAGCGCAGTGGTAGCATGTGCCTGCAGCTCCGCTGCATATTAAGCACATAGGGCATCTCGTAGCTTCATTCCTGGGGAGAAAATGGGCAAAACTGGCAGAGACAAAGGGGGTGACTTACCTGGAACCCCGAAGATAGCGAAGCAGCAGTCCGACATGCAGAAATTCCTCCGTAAGAAGAGCCCGCATGCTCGCAGCCACTCTCCCAAGATGGCGCCGGCGGGTGTGCATACTGTGGCGCCTGTGCACGGCTCCGATGTGGACAGTGGAGGAGAGGGCGATAGTGATGAGGGAGCAGCACCGATGATCTCCAAAGCCTTCCTGAGGAAAGAATTTCACCGTGCTCTACAACAAGCTCTCCAGCCGGTAAGGATGGACTTGGCGGACATTAAATCTGATTTGGCCTCACTAGGCCGCAGAGTGGAGGTGACGGAGGAAGGCTGCTCAAGTCTCACAGCGCATGCGAGGGCATTGGAGATGGTGGTCGCCTCGCAGAAAGATCAAATAGATCGTGCTCTCACCCTCCTGAAAGACCAGGAGAATAGAAGTAGGAGGCGAAACTTGCGGATAAAAGGTATTTCGGAGGAGTGTGCTCAGGAGGACTTAAGGGACAGAGCTATGGCCATCTTTACCGCTCTCTTGGGCCCAGATCATGCTTCCTCTGTAGTAATAGAAAGGGTGCACAGAGCTCTACGCCCCAAACCAAAATCCGGAGATCCCCCCAGGGATGTATTGTGTGGACTCTTATCTTTTGTGGATACTCAAGATATATTGTCAGCTGCACGGGCAAGACCCGATTTTGTTTTTGAATCTGATAAACTGTCCCTTTATCAAGATCTTGCGCCCTCTACTTTGGCGAAACGTCGACAACTCAGGCCTCTCTTAGAGGTATTGCGCAAGATGGATATTGCATATTCCTGGCTATACCCCTTCGGACTGTCTATCCAGTTTAAGGGACGTCGTTTGATTGTACAATCTCCTGCTGATCTCACAGTAGTCTGGGTAAGCCTAAATATAACTCCGTTGGACATACCATCTTGGCTACCTACGCCTGATCTATCAAAACTTCCGGAGCTGCCCCCTCCCGATACATGGCTGCCTTCTTCACGACTTAAGTCACCGAAATCTAGAAGGGCGCTGCACAAGTCCTTATCCTCGGTGTGAGAGATTACTTAGGCAGATATGTTGGACTGGCTGTAGTCTAGAGACTTACATCTATCTTTATCCTGCTCGCACTTCCTGTGCACTGTTTAGAGAGATTCGACACTGGGACCCGATTTTTGTATTGAGATACAACCTCATTTCAGACATGAATAACCTCATTTACATCTGTATTCTGGTGAAGAGATCGCCGTTTTTGTTGTTTTCATGTCCTATGCTGATGTTAATGTCTGTTATTACACGTTGGCTTAAACTCTTGCCCAGCTTACTTTTTCTCCTGAATCCAGGGAGCTTAGTTATAATTCAGGTGGTGGTTATTCATTCAACATTGGTAGTCTATCGGATACTTCGGTTCCGGGATTGAGTTGAGACTGAGTTGCTTATTTATTCCAGATTACTTAAGAGATAGGTGTTATCTATAGATTGCTTAGCTCTGGACACCTTCCTAGTTTTTCAATCTTTCAATTTTTGATGCTGGGTGTTCCGGCTCTAGGAGCCCACCTTATTATCTGTTACACTAGCTATGTAACTATTACTACTGTGCCCTTATATCCTGCAGGTTTGATTATTAATCTCATTTTTATGGCTTTCACTGAGACGCTGTGTGTGCTTGCCGCACCAAGTTCTTTCTCCCCATAGTCACTCGTCTCTGGGTAGTTTGCATCCAGAGATTTAGTTGGCTATACTTCCTTTAGATAGGAAGTATATTGTTCATTAGCTGCGCCCGTACAGGCCAGGGCGCTTCTTTGAAGACCAGCTGGTCATCTTTATTACTAGCTTGTTTTATTTGATTGTTCTGTACCCTACCCTATTGTGATACCCTTTGTTTGTGTGTTTGTTTTTGTTGCGTTCCTGCTCCCTGATCCCTTGTCCTACTTATACTGTTCCCCTGTTTATTCTCCTACTTCTTATATCTCTCTTTCTAGACTACTTCTCCTCCTTCTTTTCCTCTTCCTCCCTTTTCTTCTTTTGCAGAGTTTTTGGACAGGCCCTCCACTCACGAGTTCCGCTCCGATGGCGGGGACGACGGTGACCTCCTATAATGTCCATGGCTGGAACGCTCCTGAGAAGAGACACAGTGTTCTTCTCCTGCTACAAAAGCTGAATACGAAGGTAGTGTTTTTGCAGGAAACACATTTTAAAACTGGTAGAATTCCCAAGTTGCCTACAAATTATTTTTCTAAATGGTACCATAACCCGAGTAGTTCTGGAGCTTCTAGGGGGGTGACTGTCGCTTTTCACCATTCCATTCCCTTTGCATGCGAACAAGTTTATTCAGATCTTAATGGGAGAGCGCTATTTGTAAAGGGGAAAATCGCCATGGACACGTACACGTTTGTAAATATGTATGTTCCGACCTCAGGTCAGATATCTTGGCTAGTGGAGACTTTTGAAAGATTACGATTGTTTGCGGGAGGAACCATTGTTTTTGGTACTGATTTAAATATAGCTTTGAATCCACTGTTAGACTCTTCCAGTGGAAAATCACAATTGTCGCAAAGAGCCCTTAGGAAACTGCACCTACTTCTCCAAGAACTAGACTTGGTTGACATATGGAGACTTTTACATCCATCAGTCAAGGATTATTCCTTTTATTCGAATCCCAGGTCCTCCTACCAGAGGCTTGATTATGTATTTGTTTCTAAGAAGCTAGTCCCTTACTGTAAGAAGGCACAGATTGGCCCGATTTCCCTATCAGACCATGCTCCAGTGTCTTGTGCCATCTGATTTCTCCCCCTTCCTCGTGCAGACTTCTCTTGGAAGTTAAATGAGAGACTTCTTGATTCAGCTGAAGTGCGTGACCTGATATCCAAACATTTGGCAGAATTTTTTGATATAAACCTCACTGGAGATGTCAGTCCCACGGTAGTGTGGGAAACCCACAAACACTATATAAGAGGTATCCTGATCGCACAGGGAGCAAAACAGAAAAAGCTGCAGCAGCAGAAGATTGATTCCCTGCTCCGACAGATCTCTGAGTTAGAGAAATTACACAAGCGCACCCAAACTCTGTTACAACTTCAGAAGTTGACAGACCTTAGGACGGAGTTAAAGGATATTTTGGCAGCAAAGGCGGCTAAGCATTTTTTGAACTACAAACAGAAATTGTACTCACATGGTAATAAGGGGGGCCGTATGATGACCTCCCTGATTAAAAAAGCTCAGACAAGGACGTACATACCCTCCATTCGTACTTCTGCTGGTTCAGTTCTGTCTAACACCTCTTCTATAGCTGAGACGTTTAGAGAATTTTATACATCCTTGTATAATCTCAATCCTACTGATACAGTTGAGGCAGTGGAGTTGAGGAAAGTAGCTATCACTAGGTTCCTATCTTCCCTGTCTCTACCCACTATAACCAAAGATCAGGCTGAGCAGCTGTTAGACCCGATCTCGGAGGCAGAACTTAGGTCTATCATCTCCTCCTTCCCTGCCCATAAGAGCCCGGGCCCTGATGGGTACTCTTTGATATATTACAAAACTTTCCAGGATATTCTGGTGTCGCCTCTGACTAAGTCGCTTAATGCAGCCCTTTCGGGAGCTTTGCTACCTAAACAGGCCTTGGAGGCACATGTCGCGCTGATTGCCAAGGAGGGGAGGGACCCCCAGTTATGTGGGAATTATCGTCCAATTTCCTTGTTGAACTTGGATTTGAAGATTTGGGCCAAGTTGTTGGCCTCTCGCCTTAAACCCTTGCTACCTGAGCTGATTAACGAAGAGCAGGTGGGCTTTGTTAAATCCAGAGAGGGCAGGCAGAATTCGATACGCCTCTTGCATGTTACTCGCTTATCTCAGACGTTATCTACCCCCATTGTCCTTCTCAGTTTAGACGCCAAGAAGGCATTTGATCGCGTTAGTTGGGAATTCTTAATGGCCACACTCGAGAGATTTGGGATACCCAAGCCATTTATTTCTGCTATTATGACCCTGTACTCTTCTCCCTATGCTCGGCTTAAGGTAAATGGTACCCTTTCTGCACCTTTTTGCATTGCTAATGGCACGAGACAGGGCTGCCCTCTTTCACCGTCCCTCTTTATCTTAACGTTAGAACCCTTCTTGCAAAAGATTAGAGAACATCCGGGGATTTTGGGGGTCCCCCTTCCTGGTGGGTCCCTCCACTCCTTGGCTTTCGCGGACGATGTCTTGTTTGTACTTTCTGACCCTTTGACGAGCTTACCACATGTAATAGAGGTGATTAAAGAGTATAGCTTTTTGTCTAATTACAAAATTAACCCTGATAAATGTGAACTACTTAACCTCTCACTGCCCCCAGCTGAGAGGAAGACTCTAGCAGAACGATTCCCATTCAAATGGTCAGACTCCTATCTTAAGTATTTAGGAGTTAAGATAACTCGATATCTTAAAGATCTATATGACCATAATTATGTCCCTATGTTGAAGGAGGTAGATAAGCTTTTAGCGAAATATGATATACCCTGTATTTCCTGGTTCGGTAGGAGAAGTTTGTTGAAGACATACATAGCCCCTAAGATTACCTACCTGCTCAGAATGCTGCCGATAAAGCTACCGATCTCTTTTTTCAAAATTTTGAGGTCCTCTTTTTCTCGCTTTCTATGGAGGGGCAGGAGGCCCCAATTGGCATATACTGCTCTCAGCAGAAGGAGACTGGAGGGTGGGATTGACGCTCCTGACCTGTTATATACGTATGAGGCAATCCAATTACAGTTTTGGACAGAGACGGCGACTGCGTCGCCCTCCTCTCCACTGGGAAGATTGCTTAGGAAGGTCTATGGTGACTGCTTTCTTGCCGATTTGTGGCTCTCGCCGAGCTATCTCTCGGTAGGGAGGACAATTTCTAAGTCTGATATTATTTTTGGAGGGGCTCTCACGGTATGGGAAAAATACCAACCATTGATCGCTCCAACTCCATCTTTATGCTTACCAGCTGCCTTGGTGCCAGATATCCTCCCGAATAAGCCTCGAAAAATTGAAGACTTTTGGAATGCGCTCTTGTATACTCCTTTGATCTCCCTGTGCGATAGCGGTGACTTCCCAGAACCGGATGAACTCCGTTCCCTGGATGCTTTTGGCAAAATTGCCAATAAACTGTCCTTCTTACATTTAAGCCACTATGACAATTGCAGAAAGGCCTTCGAGGCTGCTTTTGACTGGAAGAGGGGATCTACATATTTCGAACAGATTTACCTCCTGGCCAATCCGAAAAAGTACAAGTCTTCTTCCCTGCTGTACAAAGTGATCAGACCACCTAGGGTCATTAAACCCTTCTATTTATCCAGCTGGGAATCTGAACTACAGGTCACACTTGACCCTTCAGAGGTTGCAGTGATTCTCTCTAGGTCCTATGGTATGTCGACATGTGTGCGGATTCAGGAAACGCACTTCAAGCTGCTTTCGAGATGGTACTGTTCCCCTGACTGGCTGGCGACGCATGGTCTGATAGATTCTGGAACCTGTTGGCGGTGTGGCTTGGAAAGAGGCACATTACTGCACCTATGGTGGTCGTGCACGAAGCTGAGAGACTTTTGGTCTGCAGTGGAAACTAAATTGAACGAGCTTTGCCCAAACTTACCTGATCTTACGCCATCATTACTGATTTTCTTCCTTCCGCTACCGAATATTCCCAAGCACACTCAGAGATTAATTTATCATCTCCTCTCGGCAGCTAAAGCCCTGATACCGTTGTATTGGAAGCAAACCTCAGCCCCTTCCTTGACAGAGTGGGTAGCCAAATCAAATCAGATTGCCCGTTTTGAGGAGATGTTGAGCTGGAGCAGGAGGAATAGAAGCTCGTATCTGAAGGTCTGGCAACCCTGGCTTGAGATTAGATAGGTTCGCTCACTGTGTAGATTTACTTTCTCCTATGGTGATAAATCACATGTGGTGTGCTGCCCTCAACACCTGTGTTTGGAGGAACGCCTGTGTCGAGAATTCTGCTACGCTTATGTCTATTTTTCTCATCTTTATATATGTTCTTACCCCCTTCCCCCCCTTTCCTGCTTCTTCTTTCTTCTTCCATTCCTTCTTTCTCCTCCCCCCCCCCTCTCCCCCTTTTGTGAAAAATGCAAAAAGGAGTTTATTGACTTTATTGTACCATTATCTGTGTTTTGCTTTACTATTTGCACTTTCATGTTAATTTTCAAATGATGTCAGGCTGTGTCCTGACTGTTTTGATTTGTCCTCTGATATGGTTTTTGTATACTATTATGTCAATAAACCTGAATTAAAAAAAAAAAAAAAAAAAAGAATATAAGCGCTAGTGTGAACCAACCCTTAGTGAAAAAAAAAAAGGAAAGGGCTTTCATGGAACTCAAAGAGAGAGAATTAGGCAGATAGAGGAAGGAACCTTGTCGTGACTTATCCACAGTGAGAGGAAGTGTGTAGACACAAATATATAGTGCCGACAGACAACGACTACCACCATAAGAACCAGGGGAGACCTACAGTTAGACTGTGCCTGGCTTACGTAAGTGAATTATGTACGGACTGTACCTTTACTATTTTTGGATAAAGTTGCTGATCAGCAACATGCACTCCGCAGATGTCCGTGTCCTGCCGCACTCAACCATAGAGTTCTATGGGCGAGTCCGTGCAGTGCCGCAATACACGACCATTACGGACACACTGTATAAATTGCGGACCATGGTTGCAGCCCGACCACAACACGGATAAAATATCCGGTGGTGTAAGAGGCCGCATTGAGTATAATGTGTCCGCAAATGGTCCGCAATTGAAAACCCTCAATTGCGGACCATTTGCGGACTTACATCACGGTCGTGTAAGACCAGCCTTAGGGTGTCGTTTTCATCAGGTATCATTCTGTTTTTTAATTCAGTTTTAAGTGATTATTTTTTATCTCCTTCTTCTTGTATACATAAGACTTTCAGGTGCCAGGTGTTCTCTCAAGGGTCAGCACTGAGACCTGTGATTGACCAACCTTCATGAAAATTGTTTTGACTAATATTCACAAGTATTGCACAGCGTCGTGCAATGAGGTGTATAGAGTCTAAGTCCTACTTTTCACCTACTGAGCATGCTCAGACAATCTGGAGTCACTCGGATTCTAAGTCCTGCTTTTCACCTATTGAGCATGCTCAGTGAGATTATGGCCACTGACCCGGTGGGCGGGGACTTGCCTTTATATAGCTTGTGTTGACGCCCGCCAGGTGCTCACTCTTTAACTAAAATGTCTGTAAGACAGGAGCTCAGGGCTAGGGTTCCAGTGTAGGCAGGTTGCCAGACTAGGCTTCTAGGATAGGATACCTTGGCCTCCATCTGGGCACTGTCGATAGGGACTTGTAAGCTAACTGAACTGTCTTTTCTAAGACAAGGAGATTTGAGTCCATTTCCGCTGCTTGGCACATTGACACTGTTTAGGGCTTCTAAGCAGTAGTTGCTGTTTCAGCCTGTGGCGCTGCCAGCAGGGATCTGACGTGGTGCGGCTATGCCTTGATAGTTTCCGGGCTAGTCTGCAGTCTAATCACTGTGTGTAAAACACTGTGGCTCCGAACTGTTGTGGAGCAATTTATGTTACTGACCAGGGGGGACTTTTAACCCTCGGCAGCCTTACCTTGTAGCAGGGTGAAGCATTTGGTTGTATTTGTGTCGCTGCTGAAGTTAAGCAGATGACTAATTGCAGTGCTTCATCTGGCTCCACTCAGCATCTTACATAGGTGCTGTTTCCCAGTGAAGTTAACTGGTGAAAGCTTATTGCAGTCTGTTCACACTAGAATCGCACAAACAACTACCCAGTGCAGTTAACTGGTACAGTGTGTATTGTGGCTTATCAACTGCTGCTGTGCTCAGACAGACGGCTTCCCTCCTGGGGCTTGTGGACCTCGACTGCAGTCACTATCGCAGTCTATAGGTTCAGTCTGCATTTTCTATTATTATTTTTTATATATAGACAGAACCGTAACAGTAGGAAGCAATAATAATGGCCAAAGAAGCCCATAAATTTGCTAATCCTCTGTGTGATTTTTGCATTTGTTGTCTTCTCCCTACAGATAGAGATCTAGTTAAATACAGTTTTGAAGAGGATCCATCTGATCATGAACTGTTGTGGATGTGATGGCTGTTCCTGCTGGGGTAATAGACTTTTTAATGGTTAACACTAATATTATAAGATTTAGTAATGGACACTTTCAATCAGATGGAAGCCATTGCTAAGGAAGTAATGAAGAATAAAAAGCACACTCCCTCCAAAAAACCCTCCTTGAGCAAGTTATTTAAAACATTGAAGAATAAAAAAAAATTAATCAACATCATAATGAAATTACATACATGTGTACATTTTTTGGTGAAGTCACTTGTTTATGCTGCACAGGCACATATCTAAGTTATTGGCACATCCACATTACCATTCTGAAGAAACCCCAAAGTATAATATTGTTTTGTGAGCATCAAACCATAAAAAGTTTGGGTTTGATTTGACCCCAAAAGTGTTGGAAAATATGGGTGAAATCTGCTTCAATCCAAACTGATTCACTCATCTCTAATAATCAAAAGTGCAAAAAAAATGTAGGAAACAATCACACAAACTCTGCACTAACAGAAGGAACATGATAGGGACTCCATCATCTTACAAGTCCTCTCTGTGATTTTTGCATTTCTTTTTTTTTTCTCTACAGGCAGAGTCTGTTGTTGCTGTGCTAAACAGATTGCATGTACAGAATATGACATTCCCATGTCCTTTGACGGTGTGTACTAATAATGTTTGGGTAATAATTGGGGAGGGAAGGGGGTAGAGCTAGCAGCTAACACTAAGCCCTACCATGGTAATGGATGCTCCCCCACACAACCCTTCTTGGGCATTTTGAGCTCAGTTGTAGCTAGGGAGAGGAGCTCAGTTGTAGCTAGGGAGAGGAGCTCAGTTGTAGCTAGGGAGAGGAATTATTAGGGTGGGAGTTGTGCACACTGGCATAGGCAGATTTCCCACCCTCCCTCTGATATGAAAGTATAGAGTGAGCTCTAAGTTGTGATTGGCCACATAACAGATTAGCGATCCTCTAGCATTACTAGATAGTCAGGTGCTGGATCATACCTGACTCATCCTGGTTACCCTGCAGAAGTCTGTACCTGGAAGAGAAAAAAAAAAACTCCAAAAAACAGAATAGTTAGCAACTTGAAAATGAATATTCACCTCATTAAATCATCTTTTTTTTTGCCTCTTATGTCCCAATAAATCTATCGATGATAGCGCTAAACTATCATGCGGCCTGTAAATACACAAGCATGAGCAAAGGGTATAAAAGATCAATAATTGACACATCTGGTGAGAATACCCAGTATGAGGTCATAGTATGCATGCATTTTCAAGCCCAACACAAGGGGTAAACAGAAGAAACGGAAAGAAAATGCTACCAATAATCATAAAATTTATTATTTATTAATTACAAAAGACAAGGGACAACATATTAAAAAGTGACAGGACATATTCTACCAACAGGTAGGTATGAGGGCAGGTTCAGTAAGTAAAGGGTGTGTATACATCAAACAATGGGTTAAATGCTCCAATGCATCTGAAAAAGTTTGGCAAAGTAAAAAGTGACATATGTCATAAAGTGACAAATTCATAGCTAGTGCAAAAAGGGACAATCCAATTTGTATAGAATATGTCAGATATCAGATGTATCCACAGTCATATCTATATACTCATAGCTGGCTAGTCCAGCCAGCAAGGGTGGAATAGTCACAAAGCAAATGCATATGGTCAATCAAAACACCAGTAAGGGATAGACTGCATGGAGCAGGAAACATAATAGCTGAAAGGTTTTTCTACATACCCATAGATACAGCATGCATGTATGCTGACCAGCCCACACACCAGGCCAACTACGCACGTTTCGGCCACAAAGCCTTCTTCCGGGACTGAGGAATATGGTGGTCAGTAGCTCACTATCACCCCCAACTAACACAGGAACATTTCCATGTGGAAATAAGAGGTGCAAAACCTGCCCCCACATACTGACCACTGACAGGATAGAGATACCAAACTCTAACAGGGAATATAAAATCCCAGGAACGTTCATCTGCAGCACACCCAATGTAGTGTATTTAACCCTGCTGTTCTGTTCGGGTCAATATGACCCGAAATGATTTTTGAGACCCTGCAGATTTTTTTTTAATGAGGATTTGAAACTAGTGGTTCCTTGACTTTTCCTCATTTGTGGAGTTCTACATTTTTTATTTTTATTTGGTTTACTTTTTGCTACACGCTGATTGTTACACTTGTACTGTTCGGGTCAATATGACCCGATAGCATTTTAAACTGTTCTACAGGTCTCTGATTATTTCTGACTGCAAAAGTTATGTTTCTTTATGTGTTCTTCATCTCCAAATGGTGGTGGTTTCACTGTTCTTATCAGTAAGCAAGTAATTATCTAGTCTGTTTGTGAGAGAGGAGACTGGTTGTCTATCATTCAAAGGGTAAAAGTTTGTGGAATTGCGAAACCGGTTGCCACATATTTAGAGCTACAATGTGTCTTGAAGGTTTCATGACATTTCGAGAGTACTGCGGTTTGATTCTAAAACAGATAGAATGGAAAGAAGAGCTAAAGATAAACTAACCCCTATTAGAAATGTTTGGAATCAATGGGTAGAGATTCTACCAAAATTGTATAACAGTGGTGAAAATGTAACTGTTGATAAGCAACTGGTGGCATTCCGAGGTAGGTGCCCATTCAGACAATATATATCAAGTAAGCCAGCAAACTATGGCATCAAGATCTGGACACTTTGCGACAGCAAAAGTTCATATGCTCTAAATGTTCAAGTGTATACAGGAAAAGCCCCTGATGAAAGACCTGAAAAAAATCAGGGTATGCGTGTGGTTCCAGATTTCACTCATGGACTAAAAGGACAAAATGTCACATGTGACAACTTTTTTACATCCTATCAACTAGGCCAGATGTTGAAGAAAAAACAACTTACCATGCTGGGTACTATGAGAAAAAACAAACCTGAACTACCGCAAGGTATCCTTAGCAAGAGAGAGGTGGACAGTTCAACTTTTTATTTTTCTGGAAATACAACTGTTGTTTCTTATGTTCCGAAAAAAACCAAACAGGTAATTCTCATGAGCACAATGCACCATGACAATGCCGTAAGTGATAGAGAAGACAGAAAGCCTGACATTATTTTGGATTATAATGCCACAAAGGGAGCAGATGATACTTTAGAGCAAGTAATATCAACATATACATGCAAACGCAAAACCAATCGGTGGCCAATGATTTTATTTTATAACATACTGGACGTTTCTGCATACAATGCATTTGTCTTATGGAGAGAAATCGACCCCGATTGGAACCGGAATAAGCTGCATAAAAGAAGATTATTTCTTGAGGAATTGGGAAAATCCCTGGTGAGGCCATATATTGAGAGCAGAAAAGTGACCCCCAGAAGTGAGGGAGCAGCAGCCATTGTAAGAAGTGTCCAGCATGCTGAAGAAAGAGACTCCACATCCACGGCCTCCACCAGCACAGCTACCAGCAAAAAAAGGAAGAGATGGAGCTTCTGTCCATCTTCCTGTGACAATAAGACTAATCTGACATGTGCTGGATGTGCAAAATATCTGTGTAAAGGACATGTGTCTTATTATTGTGCTCAGTGTAAAAACGCATGAACATGTTCAGTTTTTTCTTTTTAAAATGGTTGAAGTTTTTATGATTTTTCATTTGTTGATTTATAAAATTTGTTTTCAAAAAGTTAAATTTCATGTTTTAGTAATAGTAATGTAAAGCTTCTTTATTATTTGTGTGCAGAATGTCAACAATCAAAGATAATTGCAAAAAGCCTGTGTAACTTTTTTATGAAAAAAAATAATAATAATTAAGTTTGAATTTAAATTGTTCTTTTGTTTCTGATCAAACATGTTCACATACAGTATTTCAATGAAAAAAGTATTCAAATAAAACAATTAGAGTAGCTAAAAATCAAGAATTAATAGGTCGGGTCATATTGACCCGGAAACAGTACAAGTGTATAGCAAATGCGAACAGAACAGCAGGGTTAATTATATGTACCAAATGTTCCACTGAGAATCTGTATGTTGGGGAGACCGGACAGCAGCTTAGATTGCGTATGAACTCACATCGCCATACTATTAGAGAACAAAGAACTGACCTTCCTGTGTCAAAACATTTTTGCAGGGGGGATCACAAAATCACCAATGACATGAAAATTCTGGTTTTGAGAGGGAATTTCAGATCAAAGAGAGAAAGGTGCATACATGAGTATAAATTCATGACACTGCTTCAGACACTAGAGTGTGGACTTAATGCATCACAGGGCTTCATGTCTTTTTACAGTGTGAACTGATAAGGACCTGTAAGTGTTTACATTGTCTCTACCAATTACCACATTGTCTCTACCAAATGTCTCTACCAAGTGCTTACATTGTCTCACCAATTACTAACAACCCCCCCTCCTCCTGAAATCTAACACCCTTTGTGCCTGCTCTGTGTATATATATATATATATATATATATATATATATATATATATATATATATATATATATACACTAGAGGGAGGACCCGGCTTCACACGGGTATATTACATTTTATGTTTGTGTAGTGGCCCCATAAGAATTGTCCAGTTTTGCACTGATGTATTTTGTATGTTGTTTGTGTGTATGTCCATAAGCGTCATGTGATTATGTGTATCTCATTTTGGATGTCAGTGAAAAACCTGTGATCAGTTGTTATGGATACCTGGAGTAAAGCTGTATCTAATCCTTCCCCGTGTAGTACTGTGTTTAGATGCAAGTATCCAATCCTTGTTGGTGTGGTACTTTGTGCAGATGCACATATCTAATCCTCCCCGTGTGGTATTGTGTGAAGAGGTGCTTATCTAATCCTCCAGTAAGTGAAACTGTGTGCAGGCGCCCGTATCTAATGACTCCCTCATGTGGTACTGTGTGCAGATGCGCGTATCTAATACTCTGGCGTGTGGTACTGTGTGCAGATGCAAGTATCTAATCCTCCCCTGTGCGGTATTGTGTGAAGAGGTGCGTATCTAATCCTACGGCATGTGGAACTGTGTGTAGACGTGGGTATCTAATCCTACGACATGTGGTACTGTGTGCAGACGTGCGTATCTAATCCTACGGAATTTGGTACTGTATGCAGACACGCTTATCTAATCCTCTGGCGTGTGGTACTGTGTGCAGACGCACGTATTTAATCCTCCCCTGTGTGGTATTGTGTGAAGAGGCACGTATCTAATCCTACGGCATGTGGTATGGTGTGCAGACACGTGTATCTAATCCTACGGCATGTGGTACTGTGTGTAGACACACGTATTTAATCCTACGGCATGTGGTAATGTGTGCAGACGCGTGTATCTAATCCTACGGCATGTGGTACTGTGTTTAGACGCGCGTATCTAATCCTACGGCATGTGGTACTGTGTGCAGACGCGTGTATCTAATCCTATGGCGTGTACAACTGTGTGAAGACACGTGTATCTAATCCTCCCCTGTGTGGTATTGTGTGAAGAGGCGCGTATCTAAACCTACGGCGTGTGGAACTGTGTGTAGACGCGTGTATCCAATCCCCCGGCATGTGGTACTGTGTGTAGATGCGCGTATCTAATTCTCTGGCATGTGGTACTGTGTGCAGAGGCATGCATCTAATCCTCCCCTGTGTGGTATTGTGTGAAGAGGCACGTATCTAATCCTTTGGCGTGTGGAACTATGTGTAGTCGCGCATATCTAATCCTACTGCATGTGGTACTGTGTGCAGACGCGTGTATCTAATCCTATGGCGTGTGGTACTCTGTGCAGACACGTGTATCTAATCCTATGGCGTGTACAAATGTGTGCAAACGCACGTATCTAATCCTCTGGAGTGTGGAACTGTGTGTAGACGCCTGTATCTAATCCTTCGGCATGTGGAACCGTGTGCAGACGCACGTATCAAATCCTTCAGTGTGTGGAACTGTGTGCAGAAATGCGTATTTAATCCTCTGGTGTGTGGGACTGTGTGGAGACCCGTGTATCTAATCCTCTGGCGTGTGATACTGTGTGCTGATCTGTGTATCTAATTCTCTGGAGTGTGGAACTGTGTGTAGACGCCTGTATCTAATCCTTCAGCATGTGGTACTGTGTGTAGACGCGCATATCTAATCCTCCCCCGAGTGGTACTGTGTGCAGACGCGCGTATCTAATCCTCCCCCGTGTGATACTGTGTGCTGAGATGCGTATCTAATTCTCTGGCTTGTGGTACTGTGTGCAGAGGCATGTATCTAATCCTCCAAAGTGTGGTACTGTGTGCACTCACACGTATCTAATCCTCCCCTGTGTGGTATTGTGTGTAGAGGCGTGTGTCTAATCCTTCGGCGTGAGGAACTTTGTGTAGACGCACGTATCTAATCCTACTGCATGTGGTACTGTGTGCAGATGCACGTATCTAATCTTCTGGAGTGTGGAACTGTGTGTAGACGCGTGTATCTAATTCTATGGCATGTGGTACTGTGTGTAGATGCGCGTATCTAATCCTATGGCATGTGGTACTGTGTGTAGACGCGTGTATCTAATCCTATGGCGTGTACAACTGTGTGAAGACACGTGTATCTAATCCTCCCCTGTGTGGTATTGTGTGAAGAGGCGCGTATCTAATCCTACGGCATGTGGAACTGTGTGTAGGCGCGTGTATCCAATCCCCCGGCATGTGGTACTGTGTGCAGATGCGCATTTCTAATCCTATGGCATGTGGTACTGTGTGTAGACGCGCATATCTAATCCTCCCCCGTGTGGTACTGTGTGCTGAGACGCATATCTAATTCTCTGGCTTGTGGTACTGTGTGCAGAGTCATGTATCTAATCCTCCAAAGTGTGGTACTGTGTGCACACACACGTATCTAATCCTCCCCTGTGTGGTATTGTGTGAAGAGGCGTGTGTCTAATCCTTCGGCGTGAGGAACTTTGTGTAGACGCACGTATCTAATCCTACTGCATGTGGTACTGTGTGCAGACGCGTGTATCTAATCCTATGGTGTGTACAACTGTGTGCAGACGCACGTATCTAATCTTCTGGAGTGTGGAACTGTGTGTAGACGTGTGTATCTAATTCTATGGCATGTGGTACTGTGTGTAGATGCGCGTATCTAATCCTATGGCATGTGGTACTGTGTGTAGACGCGTGTATCTAATCCTATGGCGTGTACAACTGTGTGAAGACATGTGTATCTAATCCTCCCCTGTGTGGTATTGTGTGAAGAGGCGCGTATCTAATCCTACGGCGTGTGGAACTGTGTGTAGACGCATGTATCCAATCCCCCGGCATGTGGTACTGTGTGCAGATGCGCATATCTAATCCTATGGCATGTGGTACTGTGTGTAGATGCGCATATCTAATCCTCCCCCGTGTGGTACTGTGTGCTGAGACGCATATCTAATTCTCTGGCTTGTGGTACTGTGTGCAGAGGCATGTATCTAATCCTCCAAAGTGTGGTACTGTGTGCACACACACGTATCTAATCATCCCTTGTGTGGTATTGTGTGAAGAGGCGCGTATCTAATTCTTTGGTGTGTGGAACTATGTGTAGACGCGCATATCTAATCCTCTGGAATGTGGAACTGTGTGCAGACGCGTGTATCTAATCCTATGGCGTGTACAAATGTGTGCAGACGCACGTATCTAATCCTCTGGAGTGTGGAACTGTGTGTAGACGCCTGTATCTAATCCTTCGGCATGTGAAACCGTGTGCAGATGCACGTATCAAATCCTTCAGTGTGTGGAACTGTGTGCAGAAATGCGTATTTAATCCTCTGGTGTGTGGGACTGTGTGCAGATCCGTGTATCTAATCCTCTGGCGTGTGATACTGTGTGCTGATCTGTGTATCTAATCCTGTGATGCATGTATCTCAGTTTGGATATCAGTGTTGTATTGTGTATGTGGAGTGACCGTGTGTATTGCAGCTCGAATATGAGTGAAAGACTTGCAGGTTTGTATTGGCTAAGGGGGGGACAGACAGACAGACGGACAGACAGACAAGAATTCATTTTTATAAGATAGGGATATATATATATATATATATATATATATATATATATATATATATATATATATACATCCTTCAGAAATGTTTTTAAATTTACTTTGATAAAGGAGCCTTTTGCGTTCCGAAACGTCAGCCATTTGTCATCATTATGAGTTAGCCATTAAAAAGGTATCAACTACTGAAGATCATCAGGTTTTCTTGTTTTTTATATGTGGACCAGAAAAGGAGGTACTATTCTGTGTGTGTGTAGGGGAAGGGGGGAACAAGTTAAAAGTTTGCTAATGGGCCCAGTTTTTGCTAGTTACACATCAGGTAATGGGTGTCAGATTTGCTACGCTAAATGCTCCAGAATTCTGGCTTTATTTAAGGAAAAAAAATCGCCTTACATAATATAAGGGTAACAATGTTTAGACCTTGTGACTTCTACAGCTTGGAATATGAGACTCCCATCATTTTATAGACACTCCTCTCAGCTGTCTCATACATACATTTGACTTGCGACTATTTAGCATATGATTAGTTATGCAGATTCTTCTCATGTAACTGCATTGTTACCCTTTTGCTCGTCAGTGTATTGGAACTGTCAGACTGAATGAGTTAAATAAAAATGTAGGAAGAAATAACATAAAACTGCACAAAAAAAGAGTCCATAACCCTACACATCCTCTCTGTGATTTCTGCATTTCTTGTCTTCTCTCTACAGCGAATGGTAGTGCTGCTAAATACAGTTTAAATTTACCTGAACCATTAATGGAAAGTAGGAGTCTAGCAAAAACATCAGCAGAAATACGACCGCCCCGTAAGTGTTAATATTTTCAGTTTCTTTTTCTTCACTGTGAAAAATCTGGCTTATTTTCTAGTTAAACTTTGTGTAAATCTTAATATTCTGTGTGTTGTTTTTATACCTGTGTAAGACAGTGCGACTGGTTCTTAACCACATGAGGACCGCCGTACGTAAATTTACGGCCTCATGTGCTGGTACCTAAAGACCGGACTATTGCCGAAATACGTCCGGCCTTTAGGTACCTTTCTGGCGGGGGGAGGGGTGCGGGGGGGACAGGGGTTAGGTGTTACTAACACCTAACCCCTTCCTCCATAACGTCCAGTCGGAACTGAGTCCGACTGGAAGTTTTAACCCTTTCGATCGCGCCGTGAAACATCACGGCGCGATCGAAAGGCATCCGCCGACAATTAAATCAGATCGGCACCCCCCGCGGCGAGATCGGAGGGTGCCGATAGCAGTAAAAGGTAGTCTGGGGTCTGGCCAGTGACCCCAGACTGCCCGAAGCCCCCACATACCTGGTGATCCTGCCAGGACCTTCTGATGTCAGGCTGTGCGTCTACACAGCCTGACATCCTGCTACGGAATGCCATGTGGGACACCTGCAGGCTGTGTCTCACATGGCATTCTATATCAGCAAAGTATTGCTGATTGAAGTGTCCTAAATGGACACATGAAAAAGTAAAAAAATGTAAAAAAAATAAAATGAAGTGTATGAAAAAAATTAATAAAGTTATAAAGCCCAAAAATCCCTTTTTCTCAATAGAAAATGAATTATATAAAAAAAGAACTCAAAAGTAATAAAAACAATGCATATTTGGTATTGTCGCGTCCGTAACAATCTGTACAATAAAACTGAAATAATATTTAATGTACACGGCGAACGCCGGAAAAAAAAAAACGGAAAAAACTCGCCGGAAGTAATGATTTTTCGCCATCTCACCATACAAAATATGCTATAAAAAGTGATCAAAAAGTCATATGCATCCGACAACAGTACCAATAAAAAGCGCAGGTTGTCCCGCAAAAAATAAGCCCTCAACCAACTCTGTCAACCGAAAAATAAAAATGTTACGCCTCTTAGAAGATGCGATGCAAAAAACATTGATTTATGTCCCCAAATGTGTTTTTCCTCTGCAGAACTAGTAACACATAAAAAAATACTATAAATGAGGTATCGCCGTAACCGTACCGACCCGCAGAATAAAGGGAACATGTTACTTATACTGTACGCTGCATGGCGCAAAATTAAAAAAGTAAAACTCAATGCCAGGATTGATTTTTTTTTTTTAAATCCAGCAAAAAAGGGTTAATAAAATGTATTCAATAAGATGTAGACACCCAAAAATGGTGTCATTACGAAATGCATCTCATCCCGCAAAGAATAAGCCCTTATATGGCCATGTCACCAGAAACATAAAGAAAATATAGCATCTCACAATGTGAAGACAAAAACCCTCAAAAATCGCCAAATTATTAGAACACAACTGGGTGCGTCATGTAGGGAATATATAAGCTGTGTGAGCGGATATCAGGGGACACCCCAGATTTACAGCTTATGAGGGAACAGACACCAGAAGTGACCCCTAAAGTGACCCCCAGAGTGACTCCCCCAATCATAGGAGCTACGGGGACATAGTAGGGAATTTGGTGTTTGCAATGTCCTCCGCACAGCTTATACATTCCCTCTTCGCCATCCGCTGTGCAGTCACGTCCGGGATACTAATACTCACTACACCCCCTGATAAATTCTTTGAGGGGTGCAGTTTTCAAAATGGGGTCACTCCTGGTACCCCATGGAATCCACTTTTCTGGTACCTTACAGGCTCTACAAACATGACATGGCGTCCAGATACCAAACATCTGAATCTGTACTCCAAAAGCCGCATAGCGCTCCTTCCCTTCTGCACCCTGCTGTACGTCCAAACTGCAGTTTATGACACATGTATGACACATGTATGACACTGGTGTACCCCCGGATAACGGACATAATGTCATATGTGGGTATAAACTGATACTAGGGCACAGCCGGACACAGAAGGGAAGAAGGGTCATTTGGTTTTTGGAGCACAGACGGTTTGGTTTTTGGATGCCATGACACTTTTGTAGAGCTGAAACGCCAGTAATTTGGAATCCCCTGATAAATTACCTTATTTTGGAAACTACACCCCTGAAGGATTTATCCAGGGGTACAGACAGCATTTTTAACCCCCAAGTGTTGCTATAACTTTATATATATAACTATAACTGTAGTGGATTGTGAGAGGTGAAAATGACCATTTTTCCAGGAATACGTCCTTTCAGTGCGTAATATGTTGTGTCCACCTTGTATCAGAGATGAACGCTCTAAAAGCTGTTGTGCCTGGGATACCCGTTTAACAGTTTTTGGAGTGTCTCTGCTGACATAAGTCGGGCACAACATGTTGCACACTGAAATGGCAAATCTGTAAAATTTTCATTTTTAACTTCTCTATCAGTTGCTATTTCATTTCTGGAAACTAAATAAATGCAACACTCAAGGGTTAAAAATTCTCGCTACACCACTTGATAAATCCCATCAGTGGGGTAGTGTCCAAAATAGGGTGACATGTCTGCGGATTCCACTTTATTGGCAATTCAGGGGCTTTGCAAAAGTGGCATGGTGTGCTCCAAAAACCAATATAGCGCTCCTTTCCTTCTGTCCCCGGCTGTGCCCAAACAGCCATTTCTACCCACATATGGCATTAAGTACGTTATCCGGGGTACACCAGTGTCATACATGTGGGCATACACTGCTATTTGGGTACCCAGCAGGGTGCAGATGTGAAGGAGCAATATGTGCTTTTGGAGTGCAGATTTAGATTCTTCGTTTTTGGACACCACGTCACATTTGCAGAGACCCTAAAATTGCCCCTACAAAATGGGGTCACTTCTTGGTGAATTCCAGTTTACTGGAACCTCCAGGGCTCTGCAAAAACATCATGGCGCCCAGAGGGTCCCTCTAAATCTGTACCCCAAAAGCTAAAACGCACAGTGGTCCTTCCCTTCTGAGCCCTGCTGTGTGCCCAAGCAGCAGTTTACACCCACATATATAATTTTTTGACCCCCGGGATGGCCCACTTAATAGTTTTAGGAGTGCAGGTCTCTGACAACACAAAGTGGGTGCAACGTATTGGGCACCGAAATGGCATATTTTTAAAAATTTCAATTTTCATTTTGTACATTAATTTTTGGGAAGCATTTTAGGCTCAAAATGATAATACCCCTTGATACATTCCTTGACAGGTGTAGTTTCTAAAATGGGGTCACTTTTGAGGGGTTTCCATTGTATTGATACTTTAGGGGCTCTGCAAATGCGACATGGCACCTCAAAACTATTCCAGCAATATATGCCCTCCAAAATCCAAATAGCGCTCTTTCCATTCTGAGCCCCAGCATGTACCCATACAGCAGATTTTGGCCACATATGGGGTATTGCCGTGTTCAGAAGAAATTGTGTAACAAACTGTGGGGGGCTTTTAATTCTTAAACTATTTGCAAAATTAAAACTATGGCGCTAAATGGACGATTTATTGGGAAAAAAAGTAATTTTTCATTTTCACGTCCCAATGTTAATAAAATCTGTGAAACACCTGTGAGGCCAAAATACTCACTCTACCCCTAGACAAATTCTATGAGGGGTGTAGTTTCCAAAATGGGGTCACTTATAGGGGGTTTCCACTGTATTGGTACTTTAGGGGCTCTGCAAATGCGACATGGGACCTGAAAAATATTCCAGCAAAATCTGCCCTCCAAAAGCCAAATAGCCCTCTTTCCATTCTGAGCCCCGCCATGTTCCCATACAGCAGATTATGACCACATATGGGGCATTTCTGTGTTCAGCAGAATTTGTGTAACGAACTTTAGGGAGCTTTTTCTCCTTTATCCTCTTGTGAAAATTAAAAATTTGGGGCTAAATTGACAGTTTGTTGGAAAAAAAGTAATTTTTCATTTTCATGGCCCAATGTTAATAAAATCTGTGAAACAGCTGTAGGGTCAAAATGCTCACTCTACCCTTTAATATGTTCTGTGGGGGGTATAGTTTCCCAAATGGGGTCACTTTTAGGGGGTTTCCACTGTATTGGTACTCTAGGGGCTCTGCTAATGCGACATGGCACCTAAAATTATTCCAGCAAAATCTGCCATCCAAAAGCCAAATAGCGCTCCTTCCATTCTGAGCCCCGCCATGTTCCCATACAGCAGATTATAGCCACATATGGGGTATTGCCGTGTTCAGGAGAAATTGTTTAACAAACTGTGGGGGGCTTTTACTCCTTTATCCCCTTGTGAAAATGAAAACTTTGGAGATAAAGTGACATTTTAGTAATTTTTCATTTACACATCCCAATGTTAGTAAAATCTGTGAAACAACTGTAGGGTCTAAATGCTGACTATACCTCTTGATGAATTCTGTGAGGGGTGTGGATTCTAAAATGGGGTCACTTTTGGGGGGTTTCCATTGTTTTGGTACTCTAGGGTCTCTGCAAATAAGGCATGGTGCTGAAAATTATTCCAGCAAAATCTGCTGTTCAAACACCCAGTGTCGCTCCTTCCCTTCCATGCACTGCCGTGTGCCCAAAAATCAGTTTACACCCACATGTGGGGTATTTCTGTGCACGGGAGAAATTGCACAATAAACTGTCAGATGCATTTTCTCCTTCAACCCTTTGTGAATGTGTTAATTTTGGGTCTAAATGAATGTATTAGTGAAAAAAAATGAAATGTCTAAATTTCACTGCCATATTATTTTTATTCTTATGAAATGCTTAAAGGGTTAACAAACATCCCAAATGCTGTTTTGAATAATTTGAGGGGTGCAGTTTTGAAAATGGGGTAATTTATGGGGGTTTCTATTATACAGGCCTTTATAATTACTTTCAGAACTGAAGTGGTCCCTAAAAAATTGGTTTGGAGAATTTTCTTGTAAATCTGGAAAATTGCTGTTACACTTGTAAGCCTTGTGACGTCCAAAATAAATTAAAAGACAATCAAAATATGATGCCAATATAAAGCAGAGATATGGGAGATAATATTTATTCATGTATTTGGATGGTATGACTATCTGCCTGAAAAGCAGATAATTTCACATTTTGAAAATTGCAATTTTTTTCAAATTTCCATCAAATTTCCTAGTTTTTTTATAAATAAATGCAAAAATATTGATTAGTGTTTACCACTAACATGAAGTATAATGTGTTACAAGAAAACAATCTCAAATTCATTTGTGTAAGTTAAAGCGTCTCAAAGTTATTGCCATTTAAAGTGACACATGTCAGTTTTGAAAAAAGAGGCCTGGTCTTTAACATACTTTTGGGCCTGGTCCTTAACCGGTTAAGAGATTAATTGGGAAATGTCGGGTAATATTATTAGTAGAGATGAGCAAACACCATTCAATCGAATAGGTATTTGATCGAATACCAGGCGGCAAACGCAGTAAAAATTTGTAAAAAACAATGTGTATTCAGCTCACCCTGTAATCATGAACACCTGATCCTGGGCCGCACGGATGTGGATGGACCTTGTTCCACTTGTTATTTTCACATTAAAAAAATATAAGCATCACAGGTAAGTACACTCAGCATACAGAGATTGTTAAGCTACGCGTTTCAGAACCTTGCTGGTTCCTTCATCATGGCTTACTGCTAGCTTACACACAAGTTCCTTATAAAACAATCAATAATACGGACTCCTCCCCTAAAACATATATTAACTCTATATGGTAAGTATACCTTTAACCTGCATTGTCATGTATTAAACTTTTATTTTATAATCACTCGTCTCAGTTTTAAACACTTGTAACTCATCACAATTTTAGTTTATTTGTATATATAAACATCTAATATTAAATATATTGTCAATGTGATCATATGTTGTTTATCCTATTAACCTATTTACCTGATCTTGTAGCATAGACCCTTCTACGTCCATATTCACACGTACACGATACACGTGTCTTCACACAGTTGTACACACCATAGGATTAGATACACGCGTCTGCACACAGTACCACATGCCGTAGAATTAGATATGCGTGTCTGCACACAGTACCACATGCCGTAGGATTAGATACGCACCTCTTCACACAATACCACACAGGGGAGGATTAAATACACGCGTCTGCACACAGTACCACATGCCAGAGGATTACATAAGCACATCTGCCACACAGTACCAAATTCCATAGGATTAGATACGCGTGTCTGCACACAGTACGACATGCCGTAGGATTAGATACGCACCTCTTCACACAATACCACACAGGAGAGGATTAGATACGTGCATCTGCACACAGTTACACACGCTGAAGGATTAGATATGTGTGTCTGCTCTAAGTACCACACGGGGAGGATT
This sequence comes from Leptodactylus fuscus, assembly GCF_031893055.1. Taxonomy (NCBI): domain Eukaryota; kingdom Metazoa; phylum Chordata; class Amphibia; order Anura; family Leptodactylidae; genus Leptodactylus; species Leptodactylus fuscus. The sequence continues at coordinate 8,219,736 of NC_134269.1, forward strand.
AGATACACACATCTGCACACAGTTCAACACGCTGGAGGATTAGATACGCATGTCTTCACATAGTACCACCGCCAGAGGATTAGATACGCGTTTCTACACACAGTATCACACAGGGAAAGATTAGATATGCGCATCTGCACAAAGTACCACACGCCAAAGGATTGGATATGCACATCTGCACACAGTTCCATACGCCGGAGGATTAGAAACGCACGTCTGCACACTGTACCACATGCCATAGTATTAGATACGTGCGTCTGCACACAGTTTCACAGGCCGGAGGATTAGATACGCGCGTCTGCACACATTACCATACACTGAGGGATTGGATACATGCATCTGCACACAATACCATATGCCAGAGGATTGGATACGTGCATCTGCACACAGTTCCACACACCAGAGGATTAGATATGCAGGTCTGCACACAGTACCACATGCCGTAGGATTAGATATGTGCATCTGCTTACAGATCCACACGCCAGAGGAATAAATACACGCATCTTCACACAGTTGTACACGCCATAGGATTAGATACACACGTCTGCATACAGTACCACATGCTGTAGGATTAGATACGAGCGTCTACACACAGTTCTACACGCCGTAGGATTAGATACGTGCCTCTTCACACAATACCACACAGGGGAGGATTAGATATGTGCATCTGAACACAGTACCACACTTTGGAGGATTAGATACATGCCTCTGCACACAGTACCACAAGCCAGAGAATTAGATACGCGTCTCAGCACACAGTTCCACATGGGGGAGGATTAGATATGCGCATCTGCACACAGTACCACACGCCAGAGTATTAGATACGCGCATCTGCACATAGTACCACACGCCAGAGTCATTAGATACGCGCGTCTGCACACAGTTTCACTTACTGGAGGATTAGATATGCGCCTCTTCACACAATACCACACGGGTAGGATTAGATATGTGCATCTGCACACAGTACCACACCAACAAGGATTGGATACTTGCATCTAAACACAGTACTACAAGGGGAAGGATTAGATACAGCTTTACTCCAGGTATCCATAACAACTAATCACAGGTTTTTCACTGGTATCCAAAATGAGATACATATGATCACATGACGCTTATGGACATACACACAAACCACATACAAAATACATCAGTGCAAAATTGGACAATTCTTATGGGGCCACTACACAAACATAAATTGTAATATACCCGTGTGAAGCCGGGTCCTCCCTCTAGTACCTGATAAAAATCTTCAATTTTGCTGTTTATTGAAAAATACCAGCAATTCACTGCATTTCCAAGTTCATATCTCTCTATATTATAAAAATGAATTCTTGTCTGTCTGTCTGTCTGTCTGTCTGTCTGTGCTCTATGCGTGACCAAACGACTGGACCGATCTTCACCAAATTTGGTACAGAGATACTTCTGATATTCGGGAAGGTTTAAGACGAGACTCCAACTCGCTCAGATGTACTATTGCTGAGATACAGCATTCCAAACACAATGACCCCCCCCTTAGCCAATACAAACCTGCAAGTCTTTCACTCATATTCCAACTGCAATACACACAGTCACGCCACATACACAATACAACACTGATATCCAAACTGAGATACACGCATCAGAGGATTAGATACACAGATCAGCACACAGTATCACACGCCAGAGGATTAGACACACGGGTCTGCACACAGTCACACACACTGACGGATTAGATATGTGCGTCTGCACACGGTTCCACATGCCAAAGGATTAGATACACGCGTCTGCAAACAGTACCACATGCCGGGGGATTGGTTAGATGCGTCTGCACACAGTACCACATGCCGTACGATTAGATACGTGCGTCTACACACAGTTCCACACTCCAGAGGATTACATAAACACGTCTGCACACAGTTGTACATGCCATAGGATTAGATACATGTGGCTGCATACAGTACCACATGTCGTAAGATTAGATACACACCTCTTCACACAATACTACACAGGGGAGGATTAGATACGTGCATCTACACACAGTTCCACATGCCATAGGATTAGATACGCACCTCTTCACACAATACCACACAGGGAAGGATTAGATATGCGCGTCTGCACACAGTTCCACACGCTGAAGGATTAGATACGTGTGTCTGCACAAAGTACCACATGGGGGAGGATTAGATACGCACCTCTTCACACTATACCACACAGGGGAGGATTAGATACGCACATCTGCACACAGTTCAACACGCCGAAGGATTAGATACGCATGTCTTCACATAGTACCACCGCCAGAGGATTAGATACACGCATCTACACACAGTAACACATGGGGAGGATTAGATACGCGCATATGCGCAAAGTACGACACACCGGGGGATTGGATACATGCATCTGTAAACAGTACCACATGCCAGATGATTAGAAATGCACATCTGCACACAGTACCACATGCCATAGGTTTAGATACGTGCATCTGCACACAGTTTCACATGTCGGAGGATTATATACGTGCGTCTGCACACAGTACCATACACCCTGGGATCGGATACATGCGTCTGCGCACAATACCACATGCCAGAGGTTTGGATACGCGCATCTGCACAAAGTTCCACACACCCGAGGATTAGATAAGCACATGTGCACACATTACCACATGCCGTAGGATTAGATACACGCGTCTGCTTACAGTTCCACACGCCAGAGGATTAGATACGTGCGTCTTCACACAGTTATACACGCCATAGGATTAGATACACGCGTCTGCACACAGTACCACATGCTGTAGGATTAGATACGCGCGTCTAAACACAGTTCCACTCCCCGTAGGATTAGATATGCATCTTTTCCAACAATACCACACAGGGGAGGATTAGATACATGCCTCTGCACACAGAACCACATGCCACAGAATTAGATACGTGTCTCAGCACACAGTACCACACGGGGGAGGATTAGATATGCGTGTCTGCACACAGTACCACACGCCAGTGGATTAGATACGCACATCTGTACACAATACCACATGCCGTAGCATTAGATATGCACGTCTACACACAGTTCCACAAGGTGTAAGATTATATACGCGCCTCTTCACACAATACCACACAGGGGAGGATTAGATACGTGTGTAGGCACAAAGTACCACACTTGGGAGGATTAGATACATGCCTCTGCACACAGTCCCACAAGCCAGAGAATTAGATAAACGTCTCAGCACACAGTACCACATGTGGAGGATTAAATATGCACGTTTGCACACAGTACCACACGCCAGAGGATTAGATACGTGTATATGCACACAGTACCACATGCCATAGGATTAGATACGCAAGTCTACACACAGTTCCACAAACTGTAAGATTAGATATGCGCCTCTTCACACAATACCACACAGGGGAGGATTAGATATGTGCATCTGCACACAGTACCACACGACTGAGGGTTAGATATGCGTGTCTGCACACAGTTCCACACGCTGAAGGATTGGATACGTGTGTCTGCACAAAGTACCACACAGAGGAGGATTAGATATGCACATATGCACACAGTTCAACACGCTGGAGGATTAGATATGCATGTCTTCACGTAGTACCACAGCCAGAAGATTAGATAGGCGCATCTACACACAGTACCACATGGGGGAGGATAAGATATGCGCATCTGCACACAGTACCACATGGCAGAGGATTAGATACGCACATCTGCACACAGTACCACATGCAATAGTATTAGATACGTGCATCTGCACACAGTTTCACACGCCAGAGGATTAGATATGCCCATCTGCACACAGTTTCATACGCCGGGGGATTGGATACATGCGTCTGCACACAGTTCCACACACCAGAGGATTAGATTAGCACATCTGCACACAGTACCACATGCCGTAGGATTACATACGCACGTCTGCTTACAGTTCCACATGCCAGAGGATAGATACGCACGTCTTCACACAGTTGTACATGCCATAGGATTAGATACACGCGTCTGCATACAGTACCACATGCTGTAGGATTAGATACGCACATCTACACACAGTTCCACACGCCGTAGGATTAGATACGCGTCTCTTCACACAATACCACACAGGGGATACCTGCATCTGCACAGAGTACCACACGCCAGAAGATTAGATACACGTGTCTGCACACAGTACCACATGCCAGAGGATTAGATACGCACATCTAAACACAGTACTACATGCCATAAGATTAGATATACACGTCTGCACAAAGTTTTACTTACTGGAGGATTAGATATGTGCCTCTTCCCACAATACCACACAGGGGAGGATTAGATACGTGCGTCTGCACACAGTACCATGCGCCGGACACAAACATAAAATGTAATATACCCGTGCGAAGCCGGGTCCTCCATCTAGTAGCTGATAAAAATCTTAAATTTTGCTGTTTCTTGAAAAATACCAGCAATCCACTGCACTTACAACTTCATTTACCTAATAAAAACCTTGAATTTTTTTTTTGGGGGGGGGGGGGGTGAAAAATTGCAGCAATCCACTGCATTTCCAAGTTCATATACCTGATAAAAACCTTTAATTTTTGGAGGGCCTGAAAAATTGCTGCAATTCACTGCATTTCCAACTTCATATAGCTGATAAAAATCTTCAATTTTGCTGTTTCTTGACAAATTGCAGCAATTCACTGCATTTCAAGTTCATATAGAGCTGGAAAACAGCTTTTCTTTGTGGTGTATAGACCATCAAAAAGGGAATAGTACATCCAAAATGCGCAAAGCTAGCGCAATGGGACGGGGACGAGGACGGGGGCGTGGAAATGCAGATGTTGAGCAACATTGCGCTCAACCAACAGCGTCTACTGTGCCTACAGCTCTGCGGCAGCAAGCATTGCCCTTTCCCACAGTCCCTGGCTTGATGACCACATTGAGTAGGCTGCAGGGTACAAATCTAAGTAGGCCCTAGCACCAGGAAGAGGTGTTACAATGGCTGGCGGACAATGCTTCCAGCACATTCTCCACCAGCCAGTCAGCCTCTACCTCAACTCTTCCTCCTACCCAACAGTCTGGTCCTCCTTCCTCACAACATTCCCAATCTTCCCAGCAACCTAATCCCACCTTTCCCACCTCCCAGGAGCTGTTTTCGGCTCCATTCACTGTCCCTTTCTCTGTCCCACCACGTCCTGAATCACCAGAGATAACAGATGACTTCCCTGATGCACAAACACTGGAGCATCCGTTATCTCCAGTTGTTGTTGTTGACCAGCAATCGTCCTTAGTGACAACGATGACGAGACACAGTTGCCATCAGGGCATCCTGTTGCCGTCATCGTTGCGCAAGAGTAGGAGCCGTTGGAGGATTTGGAAGAGGAGATGGTGGACGATGAGGTCACTGACCTGACATGGAGAGGGCGGATGTCAAGCGGGGAGAGCAGTGATGTGGAGGGAAGTGCAGCACCAAAGAGGGTGGCTAGAGGCAGAGGCAGAGGCATGTCGAGAGGCAGAGGACAGCTGCTTCACCGAAGCCAGGCCACAGCCAGCAGAGCCCAAAATGTTACTTCTTGTACCCAGCCTAGAAAAACTCCCACATCAAGGCCACGGTCTTCATTGGTGTGGAATTTTTTTAATGTCTGTGCTGCGGACAAATATAGTGCTGTTTGCACACTCTGCAACTCAAAACTGAGTAGGGGCTCTGAAAAGAGCAACCTCACAACCACTGCCATGCGCTGTCCTTTGGAAGGCAAGCACTGGGCTCAGTGGCAGAGTGAAAACGCTATACTATCGTCCTCCGGCGTTGCCGACACTGCCTCTACCACTCTTGCCAGTGCTGGCACTGCAGTCCAGACCAGCAGCCAGGAAACCTCCACATCTTCTTCCACCACTTTGGGGACTTCTCCCTCATCCTCCCCTTTTCCTGCCTCAGCTCCTTCTCCTGCCTTACCTCCTTCTCCTGTACCATCATGCGCCTCCTCAAAACAACCCACCATCTCCCAGACTTTTGAGCGCAGGCAAAAATACAGCGCTACCCACCCCCATACACAAGCCTTAAACGTGCACATCTCCAAACTGCTGGCCCAGGAGATGTTGCCGTTCTGGCTTGTTGAAAGTCAGGCCTTCTGTGACCTGATGGCAAGTGCGGCACCTTGCTATGCCGTCCCTAGCCGTCACTACTTCTCCCGCTGTGCCATCCCCGCCTTGCACCAGCACGTGTCACGTGACATCCGGCGGGCACTAAGTTCCGCGATTTGCACAAAGGTCCACTTGACCACCGATGCATGGACAAGTGCATGCAGACAGGGACGCTACATTTCACTGACAGCACACTGGGTGAATGTAGTTGAGGCTGGGAGCGGGTCACATTCTGGAGTGGTCTACCTCATTTCCCCGCCCAAAATTCCTGGCTTGGGCTCTGAACCACCACCCTCCTCCTCCTCCTCCTCCACCTCCTCCGCCATCACATTGACCTCAGCTACCAACTGGAAACGCTGCAGCACTGGCGTGGGGAGACGTCAGCAGGCCGTGCTGAAGCTCATAAACTTGGGGGACAGACAGCACACTGCCTCAGAGGTGAGGGATGCCCTCTTTGATGAGACGGCACCATGGCTTTTGCCGCTGCACCTGGGCCCAGGCATTGTCGTTTGTGATAACGGCCGCAACCTGGTAGCGGCTCTGGAGCTTTCCAACCTCCGACACGTTCCATGCCTGGCTCATGTGTTCAATTTAGTGGTGCAATGGTTTTGAAAACATACCCCAATGTAGCCGAGCTACTGGTGAAAGTGCGGCGCTTGCCGCTGCTAGCCTCCGAAGCCTCCAGCAACGCCTCCATCTGCCAGAACACTGACTGATGTGCGACGTCCCCACACGCTGGAACTCGACGTACCACATGTTGAGTAGAGTGTGTGAGCAGCAGAGACCCTTGATGGAGTACCATCTCCAAAACCCAAGGGTTCCTAAGAGTCAGCTTCCGCAGTTTCTGCACCATGAGTGGCCATGGATGGCAGACTTATGCGAGATCTTACGTGTCTTTGAGGAGTCAACCATGAGGGTCAGTTGTGGCGACGCAATTGTGAGTGTCACAATCCCACTCCTGTGTGTGATGCGTGAATCCCTCATCACCATCAGGGATAATGCATTGGACGCTGAGGAGTCGGGCATAGGTGCTGAAACATCCCAGCAGGATAGTCAGAGCACACTCCTGTCCGCTTCACAGCATACATTGAGGGAGGAGGACGAAGTGGCAGATGATCTCATTGTCACACAGGAGGCTAGCGGGGAAGTTCATTGCGTCCCATTGCTGCAGCGCGGTTGGGGTGAAAGGGAGGGGGAGGAGGAAATGGAGAATGAGCATTCTGGTGGGGGCAGCCAAGTGACGCCAAGTAACACTCTGGCACACATGGCTGAATACATGTTGGAGTTATTTGCAATGACAAACGCATTGCCAAAATCCTGGAGAGCAACGACTACTGGATTTTTGCAATCCTCGACCCCCGGTATAAAAATTTTGTTTGTAATTCTATTCCGGTAGAGGGGAGGGCCAGTCGCATGAGTGATTGCCACAAGCAACTGGTGCAGAATATGATGGAGAGGTTTCCATCAACTGTCGTTGGTGGTAGAGAGGAGAGTTCCTCCAACAGGCTACAAACTGTCATCTGGTCCACACCCGGCAGGGGCACACTCTCCAAGGTCTGGGACACGTTAATGGCACCCACTCGCCAAAGTCCCGCCACTGAGGGGCCTAGTGTCACCAGGAGGGATAAGTATAGGTGCATGTTGCGGGAGTTCCTGACTGGAACTTGCGCTGTACGCATTGGAAGTCCTTTCCTGCCCTGCCGCCAGCGTCCTTTCCGAAAGGGTCTTCAGTAGAGATGAGCGAACACTAAAATGTTCGAGGTTCGAAATTCGATTCGAACAGCCGCTCACTGTTCGAGTGTTCGAACGGGTTTCGAACCCCATTATAGTCTATGGGGAACATATACTCGTTAAGGGAGAAACCCAACTCCGTGTCTGGAGGGTCACCAAGTCCACTATGACACCCCAGGAAATGATACCAACACCTCTGGAATACAACTGGGACAGCAGGGGAAGCATGCCTGGGGGCATAAAAGTCACTTTATTTCATGGAAATCGCTGTCAGCTTACGATTTTCGCAAGCTAACTTTTCCCCATAGGAATGCATTGGACAGCGCTGATTGGCCAGAGTACGGAATTCGACCAATCAGCGCTGGCTCTGCTGGAGGAGGCGGAGTCTAATATCGCTCCACACCAGTCTCCATTCAGGTCCGACCTTAGACTCCGCCTCCTCCGGCAGAGCCAGCGCTGATTGGCCGAAGGCTGGCCAATGCATTCCTATGGGTATGCAGAGACTTAGCAGTGCTGAGCCAGTTCTGCTCAACTACACCGTGTGCCGGTCAGCCCATCTGATATAGCAGAGCCGAGTGTGCACACTCGGCTCTGCTACATCAGATGTAGCAGAGCCGAGGGTGCACTAGAACCCTTATGCACACTCGGCTCTGCTACATCAGATGTAGCAGAGCCGAGGGTGCACTGGAACCCCTGTGCAAACTCAGTTCACGCTAATAGAATGCATTGACCAGCGCTGATTGGCCAATGCATTCTATTAGCCCGATGAAGTAGAGCTGAATGTGTGTGCTTAGCTCAACTACTCCACCGGCGTAGTTGAGCTAAGCACACACATTCAACTCTACTTCATCGGGCTAATAGAATGCATTGGCCACAGTACGGAATTCAACCAATCAGCGCTGGCTCTGCTGCAGGAGGCGGAGTCTAATATCGCTCCACACCAGTCTCCATTCAGGTCCGACCTTAGACTCCGCCTCCTCCGGCAGAGCCAGCGCTGATTGGCTGAAGTCTGGCCAATGCATTCCTATGGGTATGCAGAGACTTAGCAGTGCTGAGCCAGTTCTGCTCAACTACACCGTGTGCCGGTCAACCCATCTGATATAGCAGAGCCGAGTGTGCACACTCGGCTCTGCTACATCAGATGTAGCAGAGCCGAGGGTGCACTAGAACCCTTATGCACCCTTGGCTCTGCTACATCAGATGGGCTGACCGGCACACGGTGTAGTTGAGCAGAACTGGCTCAGCACTGCTAAGTCTCTGCATTCCCATAGGAATGCATTGGCCAGCCTTCGGCCAATCAGCGCTGGCTCTGCCGGAGGAGGCGGAGTCTAAGGTAGGACCTGAATGGAGACTGTTGTGGAGCGATCTTAGACTCCGCCTCCTCCAGCAGAGCCAGCGCTGATTGGTCGAATTCCGTACTCTGGCCAATCAGCGCTGTCCAATGCATTCCTATGGGGAAAAGTTTATGTCACAAAAATCACAATTACACACCCGATAGAGCCCCAGAAAGTTATTTTTAATAACATTCCTACCTAAATAAAGGTTCTCCCTAGCTATCCCTGCCTGTACAGCTATCCCTGTCTCTTAGTCACAAAGTTCACATTCTCATATGACCCGGATTTGAAATCCACTATTCGTCTAAAATGGAGGTCACCTGATTTCGGCAGCCAATGACTTTTTCCGATTTTTTTCGATGCCTCCGGTGTCGTAGTTCCTGTCCCACCTCCCCTGCGCTGTTATTGGTGCAAAAAAAGTGCCAGGGAAGGTGGGAGGGGAATCAAAATTTTTTTGGAGTTTGCCACGTGATGTTCGATTCGAATAGAACACATCGAACAGCCTGATATCCGATCGAACATGTGTTCGATAGAACACTGTTCGCTCATCTCTAGTCTTCAGCGCTGCCGGTGGCATAATTACAGATAAGTGCAGCCGGCTGTCAGCTGACAGTGCTGACCGGCTGACACTCATAAAAATGAACAGCCACTGGATAGACCCATCATTTTCATGTCCACCGGTGTCATGCACTCCGACATGAAGTTGCATGTGTGTGCTCACCCTCTCCAATTCCTCCTCCTCATACTCCTCCTCCATCAGCGCTGCACAATTCTGATCCTGCTAGGATCAATCCACCCTGATTCCCACTAACTCTGCTGGTTAGATTGTCCACTCACTCCAAGGGCCAAAACCACTGCTGGTGCAAGGCTCTACTCACTCCAAGGGCCAAAAACACTGCTGGTGCAAGGCTCTACTCACTCCAAGGGCCAAAAACAGTGCTGGTGCAAGGCTCTACTCACTCCAAGGGCTAAAAACACTGCTGGTGCAAGGCTCTACTCACTCCAAGGAAGGGCCAAAAACACTGCTGGTGCAAGGCTCCACTCACTCCAAGAGCTAAAAACAGTGCTGGTGCAAGGCTCTACTCACTCCAAGTGCTAAAAACACTGCTGGTGCAAGGCTCTACTCACTCCAAGGAAAGGCCAAAAACACTGCTGGTGCAAGGCTCTACTCACTCCAAGGGCCAAAAACACTGCTTTTTAAAGGCTCAACTCACCCAAAGGGCCAAGAAATCTCTGCTGGTGCAAGGCTGAACTAAGATAAAGGGCCTAAAACTCTGCAGGTAGAGGCTGAAGTCACCTGAAGGGCCTCAATCTCTGCTGGTAGCTCAGCTTAAGGGCCTGTAACTTAATTTGGAAGGGCTCACGTTAAGGGCTAAAAAAGTGAATTTTGGAAGGTCTTACCACATCACACACACACACACACACACACACACACACACACACACACACACACACACACACATCCAAAATGACAATTAAGGGTGAGGGCTTTTGGATTTCCCATTGTCTATTCCATCCGTGGTTGTCATGGGGAACGTGATTTAAAGGGGTGGTTGTTACTGTTTGTTGAGCTTAAATTGGGGTTTGTGTCCATCCATTTGGGGAGTAAAGAAGATTTCCAGGTATTTTCCCACTTTGGTAGAGGTTTTTTTGAGTGTAGAAAGTGTGTAGTTGTTAGGCTGTGATGTTGGGGTAATAGAGGGTCTTTGGTGTGTTAGATGCCCCCAGACATGCTTCCCCTGCTGTCCCAGTAGCATTGCAGAGGTGTTGGCATCATTTCCTGGGGTGTCATAGTGGACTTCGTGACTGTGATGTTGTTATAAGTATGTTCTGTGTGTTCTGTTCTGCTTACTTATTCTGCTTTGTCTGCCTAGCAACAGTGAGGTAGTAAGGGAGGAGGAGCTGAGCTTAGGGGGAGGAATTGTTAGACATGGAGCCATGATGGAGCATGGAATAAAGTGTTCTGATCTACAAGAGTAACTATCTCATAGTGGAGTTATTCCAGAAGACCTGCATCCTCACTACAACACTACAGTGACCCTCCGGAGTTGAATGACGGGATCCCCTGAAACGAAGCATTTTCTCCCATAGACTATAATGGGGTTTGATATTCGTTCGAATTATTTAATATTGAGATGTTATTCGTTACGAATAACGAACATCGAATATTTTACTGTTCGCTCATCTTTAATTATTAGAATGTACCGCACCTGCAACTGCAGCACAAAGAAAGCTGAAGACTTTGCTTGGTGGAGGAAGGAGCTTCCATGTGAATGCAAGAGAGAAAGAATTAGGCAGATAGAGGAAAGCTCTTCCCCATGACTTATATAAAGAAGCACATAGATCCTGCTGATAGTGTTAGGACTGTGCAGCAGGTGCGGCCATGCTATCAGGGTTGCAGCCTCTTCCACTGTAAAGGCTCGTACACATGGGAGGCGGTGGGGCAGATTTTGACCATATTTTGACCCGGGGAGCCAAGTTAAAATATGGTCAAAACCCTCCTGCCACGATGTCGCTGTCACGGCTTCCCCCACCCAGGAGTCAGCTCAAATGAATGGGCCAATGCCGGAGGTTGCTGCCGCCAGGCGGAAGCCCCGGATCAGCGAGCCACGGATCAGCGAGCCACGGATCAGCGAGCCACGGATCTGCCTGAAGAAAGGGCAGCTTCGTAACTGCTGATAGCAGAAAAAAGAACGCTAGTGGTCTCCATAGTCCACAATTGTAAAAAGGCGGATTATGACGTGGATTCCGCTGTCAAAATCCGCCCCTTTGGCCCCAGGTGAACTAGCCCTTACTGTTCAGTCCAGCATGTATGGGGCTAATCCCCTTGCAGCTGATAGGCGTGGTCGGTCTGCTGACTGACACTGGTGTCAGCCTATCGGCATCTGGCTTTAGCACCTGGGCTGGCTGATCGGTCCTGCCTTCCCTCCATTTAGGGAGGCTGGTTTGGATGCCTGGCGCTCTAGCCGCGAACCTCATATGCTGTATGTACATGACCATGCAAGACATTAGTTGGCAGCAAGCTGCCTAGTTAGGCAGGTAGGGAGAATCTCCCCCCTTATGGGTTAAAATTGTGGGAAACTAGTCCTTAAGGCTGCCTTCACACGGAGTAACGCTGTAACTCTGAATGAGTATTTTTACAAGCCCAGCGTTACTCCGTTTGAAGGCAGGCTGCTACCTGTGGTACTCCACAGCAGGTGGCTGTGGTGTGAGTGGGGCCCAGGAAGCTACTGGGAGCACATGGTCTTAGTTATGTTTTTGTTAACATAACATATGTTAACATAACATAAAAATGCAGCGCAAACGTCCCGTAAACGCGGCGCTCAGAGTAAAAATAAGCACAAATTGAGCACCGCGTTACTCCGTGTGAATGGACCCTAAGTCTGGAAATCATAACAGATAGCGCCTACCACCATAAGAATTAGTGGACACCAAGGCTGGGCCCAAATTGTGTAATTGAATTGTATAGAGATGGAGTGGTCCAAAGTTAACGGTAACCGCAGCAGGTAACGCGCCTCATTTACTTACCAATCCTTTCTCCTGCTCTCTGCCGCCTGCGCTTTCCCTTCTGCGGAAGAGTAGGCAACTGTGAGCAGGAGCGGGGATCGATAAGTGAGACTGTGGCCCACGAACCCCACAAACACTGCTATCATTATATTCTGGGGTCTTTTCAGACCCCAGAATGAAATGATCGGAGGACCAGGGCTGGTGAGGGAACATAAAAAACACAGTCACTCACCTCACTATGGGGCATAATACTGTGTGCAGGGGTCACTATGGGGCATAATACTGTGTGCAGGGGTCACTATGGGGGATAATACTGTGTGCAGGGGCCACTATGGAGGATAATACTGTGTGCAGGGGCCACTATGGGGGATAATACTGTGTGCAGGGGCCACTATGGAGGATAATACTGTGTGCAGGGGCCACTATGGGGGATAATACTGTGTGCAGGGGCCACTATGGAGGATAATACTGTGTGCAGGGACCACTATGGGACATAATACTGTGTGCAGGGGCCACTATGGAGGATAATACTGTGTGTAGAAATGTGGTTTGTTTGGGGAAACGGGGGACAGGAGGCTGGGGGGGCCATGTCAAATGTTCGCCTTGGGGCCCCCGCCTTCCTCTTCTACCATGTATAACAACCATTTCAGTGTCCTTGGAGAACTTTCAGTGACCCAGGGGTCACCCCTCGCCACTAGCTACTTCACTGGCTTCTATGGGCCCTCAGACAGCGCTGCATTAAAAATGGGCATGAATCATTTTTGTAAATCATTGCATGGGCTGGAATACTTCCATTGTTTTTGAACACATTTAGCCATAATAATGAGAAATTGTTTATGAGAACCAATATTGCCATGTCCTATGGACTCAAGAGAAGACCATCCAGCTTGTTATCATCACCTACATCTCTGATGGTATGGGGGAGGCATTAATGTCTATGGCTTGGGCAGCTTACATATCTTAAAATGCACTATAGATGCTCCTGCCATTGGTCTCCTCACTTCCCAGACCTCTACAGGCTGTAAAGAAGAATAGGGGATGTTACACAATAATAAAAGGCCCTAGTCCAATTTTTTTGAGATGTGTAGTTGCACAAGTTATTGTTTTTCAAATGAAAAGTTGAAATATCTAATTTTCCCCTTCTGATATGTGATCTATGTTCTATTGTGTAACTTTCACCTTCTGATATGTGACCTATATTCTATTGTGTAACTTTCACCTTCTGATATGTGATCTATGTTCTATTGTGTAACTTTCTCCTTCGGATATGTGTTTTGTGTTTTATGTTCTGTTGTGTAACCTTCACTTTCTGATATGTCCATTATATTCTATTGCATAACTGTCCCCTACTGATCCTGTATGTGTTCTATGTTGAATTGTGAATAAAATGAGGTTAAATTAGATTTTTGAATCATTACATTCTTATTGTCAATTCTACACAGCGCCCATACCTTTTTTTTGCAATTGGGATTGTATTACGCAATAGCAGTAAATGTAAACTCCAGTCTTTACACATTTTTAGAGATTGTCAATCCTTCCTTCCTTCCTCCCTTCCTTCCTTCCTTCCTTCCTTCCTTCCTTCCCCTTCCTTCTTTCCTTCCTTCCCTTTCCTTCCTTCCTTCCTTCCTTCCTTCCCCTTCCTTCCTTCCTTCCTTCCTTCCTTCCTATATAACATTTGTCTTTCTGCTGTTTGACTATTTACAGAAACAAGTGAAGAACCTATTACATCCTCTATGAGTGATAATGAGGCAGATGATACGAGCTGTAAATTCTGTGACAAGGTAATGTTATTAATGTCATAATGTGACAATGTAAAAAAAAAAAAAAAAACTTTATGATGAATTTAAATTTTACAATTTGACAACCTTGATACCTGAGGTCACCAGGATCACAATATTCATTCTATCCTGTCCTTAGGATGGGCTATCAATATGAGATTGGTGGGGTTTCCAATACCTGGCGCTCCCATGATCAGCATCTTCACTGCTGTATAACGGTGTGAACATTGTATAGAGGCTGCACTTTGTATTGCAGCTCAAACCAATAACCGCTACTTAGGCAGGAATAATAAAAATGCAAAGTTATGGGTGACCGAATATGGAAATAAAAAGAAAAAACTATAAAGTTGGTGTCACTGTAATCATACTGAAAAGTAACAGATCACAGTGAACAAACCCTCAAACATTGCCAGTATTTTAATCTGCATTTTATCTGCATTTTCCACATGACTTTTGTGTTAAGGTTGCTATGCTTACCAGTACAATTTTGGCTGGGTGCGTTCAGCCAGGTTTGAGATGCTTTCAGGCAGTCAGAGATGAAATTCAGCATCCAATACAATCCTTAGGGTATCTCACCCTGACCCTTTCCTTACCCAGGTGCCTATGCTTGCATTATGTTTCTTGGCTCTTTGTTCACATAATTATTTCCAGCACATTTCCCTATTTTTTACAGTCTCCTGGTTTTCTTAATTTGACTTGCTTTTCTGGTTATCCCCTCACTTGCTGATTTGTGACCTCCTGGTCTCTACCTTGGCCTAGACTTCTGACTTTCCACTGCTTTTGGTTTTTGACCCTGACTTATGCTTTACTCTCTTACTTGAAATAAGCCTTCTGGCCTGGTCCTTAGCCTGCAGGCGCACTTGTTTTAAGCAGCTTGGTCTAGGATGGCAATCTTAGTCCTGAGCCATGAAGTCCGCCCTGCTTTGCATTGGTCTCTGCTGAATACCTCAGGGTAGTCTTAGACTCTGTGAACCAGAGAAGTGCAGGATTATTGGCAGCTTTTTACTTGCTAGGAATTCCATTGTCTTTTGGGAATTGCTCAACCAGTTCCGGACCTCTCATGGAGTATTTACGCTGGAAGTGTTTTTTTTTTTTTGTTCTGCAAGGATGTCACACCGAAAAAAGACGCCAAAACTAGTTGAATAATGCAAATGATAAAAAATGTTATAGCCCTCAACCTGCGCAAACAAAAACCCCAGCAGCAAGTCTATAACACAAACAAGCTCTTTTATGGTTATTTGAATAGAAAAATAAAAGATTAAGATATGGCTGCGGCAATAGGTAACTGTGTTCATTCAAAAAAATTCTATTTTCTTATTAGAAAAAAAGGCAAAAAATTGATGCTTGTTACTTTTTTTTCTACATGTAGATTGTGAGCCCCATATAGGGATCATAATGTAAATTTTTTCCCTATCAGTATGTCTTTGTAGAATTGGAGGAAATCCATGCAAACACGGGGGGAACATACAAACTCCTTGCAGATGTTGTTCTTGGCAGGATTCGAACCCAGGACTCCAGCGCTGCAAGGCTACAGTGCTAACCACTGATCCACCGTGTCGCCCCAAAATTGACTCTTATTATTGTGATTTGTTTTGTGTTTTCTTTTATCAGTCGCAGGAATTAGTGGAAGTTATTAGGCCCACTATGGTCGGCAGCAGGTATCGGTAAGTTATTCAATTGAATTTCTTTTTTTAAAAAACTTCTGTAGTGGCCTCCATATATGACGCACTTCCTTCTTGTATTATGTGTATAGACATTGCAGTGGTGTGTGTGCTTTATAGTAATTGATAGTAATTTCAATCATCAACAGACAACAAGTTTTCTAGGAAGAGATGGAGTACATTTTGTTCTTAAACCCCTGGGAGAGACAGAAGAGCTGTATACAAAGCCTTATCTGTGTAGAATGAAACCTAAGGACAGCCACGGACAATAAAGGACACGACATGATGTCCCATTTTAAATCATGCAAATTGCAAATGGACGCAACTAGTGTCCTCTAGTGTCTGATGCTAAAATCTTCCGTGGACATTAGCATCGGACACCGACGCTAGTGTGAACTCCCCCTATGACTATTTTACACCATAAATTCAGTGACATGCAGCTTAAATAACCCAAAAAAGTATTGTCTGGTTGTTACAATTACACAGATGCCACGTTTGTATTTTTTTTTTTTCTATTTTCGTACAGTTAAACCCATTTCTCTAAAAAAAAATATTTTTTTTTTGTTTTCCATTTTGCGGCACATTTACACATGACTGACAGACCTTTGTTCTGTTTTTCAGTCTATCCATGACCTCTCCAGGACTGTTTCGCTGCTCAGAGTCTGATATTCAGTTCCGGGTTACCCAACCTGTGACCATTGACTATGAGGTGGATTCCTGGAGTAACTACACTGAGATCCTGCAGAACCTACATGGTGGATATGAGATTATTGGTCCTCTCTTCAATGTAACATCTAGATTAGAACCTAATATGGTTTCGGCAGTCTACCTACCTCATTGTCTGTGTCTAGGAGGTAATGAAGAATATTACCGTATATACTACCTAAGGGGCGGAGGTTTAAGATATTAGTTATGAATAATATGATTTTGCATTGACAAAGTGACAATGTAGATGTTTGATGGAACCAATAACCAACTAACACAAAGAATGGAAATAGTTATTATAAATATACAATTATTTTTGTCTCAATCTTATTTTAATATACTTTATATTTAGGTTTTAAAGGAGACAAGTCTTTGATACAGTGTTTCCACTACAAGGATGATAACCTGGTTCTAGAAACACCATCGAGATTGGACGGAAAGTACGCTGTCCTGGAGAACCCCACCTTCTCCTGTATCGGGGTTATTTTATATCCCTTGAGCCTTTTACAAGACACAATAATAAAGCTCATCCCTTATCATGGAATGGTTCTGTTATTCTCTAATACGATTATCAGAGAAGATCTAAGACACCAATATAGACTCCATCTGTATCTACTGCCGAGGATCCGCACAGCAGAGAAGGTAACCGCTCTGTTGTTGTACTATATAGAGTAGTGATTGTCAACAGGTCCCCAAGCATCCACTTCTGGCCTCTGGCTTGCATCACGCATCTTGAGGCCTCAGAGGTCACACGATGCCTACGGATGTCATAAAACTTTATGGTAATGTCCCAGATGTCATGTGGTTCACGTAACGTTAGGAACATTACCATATAGGCCCGAAGCCTGCTAGAAGTAACATTGGATCCAGAAGAGGTGAGGAACACTGTTTATTATGTTTATTCACCTTCCATGGGGCTCTGATTATTATACTCTGGGGTCTGAAAAGACCCCGGAGTATAATAAAAGTGGTAGTTGTCGGGGTTCGCGAACCCGGGCCTGCTCACCATTGCTCCTGCTCCCTTCTTCTGCGTCGTATAGCAGAAGGGGAATTGGGGGGTGTCCCTTGATGAGCCCCATGATGCCACTGCTGCTGCCTCCTCTTCTTTGCTCGGCCATGCAGCCATCTGCGTCTCAGAACAGTGGGCGTGATGACATTTTATTGTCGTTGCCTGAGCTGAAAAGCAAAGCTCTAAGCCAGCCCAGGAGTGGGTTGCTCAGATTTGTTTTCAGAGTGACCTGTCTTGGGCTAGTTAAAAAAAAAAAACAAATGGTGAAATTGCCGCCCCCTCTGAAAGTGCTGCCTGAGGCGGTCACCTCGCCTGGCTGCATTGGAGATGTAGCAATGCCCCTGTACTGATATAATATTAAATCCATTAGACTGTTTAGAGATAGAGATATATGGCAAAACATTTCATTTTGATTTGGTCTCATACAGGAGGTTGAGCGTACGGAGATGACGTTTTCATTCCAGAGAATTCCTAAACCTCCTCAGACAGAATCTGTGTATTACAAGAAGAAATACAGAATTAATGGCCCCATAACTGCAAATGTAAACCCAGAGGTAAGTTGTTTTGTGACATATATATATATATATATATATATATATATATATATATATATATATATATATATACAGTCCTATAAAAAAGTTTGGGCACCCCTATTAATCTTAATAATTTTTAGTTCTAAATATTTTGGTGTTTGCAACAGCCATTTCAGTTTGATATATCTAATAACTGATGGACACAGTAATATTTCAGGATTGAAATGAGGTTTATTGTATTAACAGAAAATGTGCAATATGCATTAAACCAAAATTTGACCGGTGCAAAAGTATGGGCACCTCAACAGAAAAGTGACATTAATATTTAGTAGATCCTCCTTTTGCAAAGATAACAGCCTCTAGTCGCTTCCTGTAGCTTTTAATCAGTTCCTGGATCCTGGATGAAGGTATTTTGGACCATTCCTCTTTACAAAACAATACAAGTTCAGTTAAGTTTGATGGTCGCCGAGCATGGACAGTCCACTCTCAAATGATCTGAAAACAAAGATTGTTCAACCTAGTTGTTCAGGGGAAAGATACAAAAAGATGTCTCAGAGATTTAACCTGTCAGTTTCCACTGTGAGGAACATAGTAAGGAAATGAAAGACCACAGGGACAGTTCTTGTTAAGCCCAGAAGTGGCAGGCCAAGATAAATATCAGAAAAGCAGAGAAGAAGAATGGTTAGAACAATCAAGGACAATCCACAGACCACCTCCAAAGAGCTGCAGCATCATCTTGCTGCAGATGGTGTCACTGTGCATCGGTCAACTATACAGCGCACTTTGCACAAGGAGAAGCTGTATGGGAGAGTGATGAGAAAGAAGCCGTTTCTGCACGTACGCCACAAATAGAGTTGCCTGAGGTATGAAAAAGCACATTTGGACAAGGCAGCTTCATTTTGGAAGAAGGTCCTGTGGACTGATGAAACAAAGATTGAGTTGTTTGGTCATACAAAAAGGCATTATGCATGGTGTCCAAAAAAAAACAGCATTCCAAGAAAAACACTTGCTACCCACTGTAAAATTTGGTGGAGGTTCCATCATGCTTTGGGGCTGTGTGGCCAATGCCGGCATCGGGAATCTTGTTAAAGTTGAGGGTCGCATGGATTCCACTCAGTATCAGCAGATTCTTGAGAATAATGTTCAAGAATCAGTGACGAAGTTGAAGTTACGCCGGGGATGGATATTTCAGCAAGACAATGATCCAAAACACCGCTCCAAATCGACTCAGGCATTCATGCAGAGGAACAATTACAATGTTCTGGAATGGCCATCCCAGTCCCCAGACCTGAATATCATTGAACATCTGTGGGATGATTTGAAGCGGGCTGTCCATGCTCAGCGACCATCTAACTTAACTGAACTTGAATTGTTTTGTAAAGAGGAATGGTCCAAAATACCTTCATCCAGGATCCAGGAACTGATTAAAAGCTACAGGAAGCGACTAGAGGATGTTATCTTTGCAAAAGGAGGATCTACTAAATATTAATGTCACTTTTCTGTTGAGGTGCCCATACTTTTGCACAGGTCAAATTTTGGTTTAATGCATATTGCACATTTTCTGTTAGTACAATAAACCTCATTTCAATCCTGAAATATTACTGTGTCCATTGGTTATTAGATATATCAAACTGAAATGGCTGTTATAAACACCAAAATATTTAGAACTAAAAATGATTAAGATTAATAGGGGTGCCCAAACTTTTTCATAGGACTGTATAGAGAGAGAGAGAGAGAGAGAGAGAGAGAGATGAACCTTGTAAAATGTATTTTTTTGCAAATATTCACAAGATTCATCTGACTGTTCTGTTTTAGGCAAATTTTTTTGGTCCAAACTGGGCATGCCATTGATTTAGTCTTCAGAACCCAGAGTATAATAAGCGAAGGCCAAGGAAAAAAATACTAATCACTTACATTCACCTTCTCTAACCTCTCCTGGAGTCCTTCACTGAATCCTATGGGATCCCCTGATGGTGTTCAACGTGCCCATGTTACCGCTGAGTCCCAATCACAGGCCTCAGGGGTGAACCCGGTCCTAATTTATTATATATTTTTATACAGTTTATCCCTTCCTTGATGGTTTGGAAAAATGCAAAGGGAGAAGGTGCAATGATGAGGTGACATACTGTAAATACATCTCTGACCTAATCATCTGAGACCAGCATAATGGAATTTATGTTGCTCAAAAAAATAAATCAATAATAATAATAATAATAATATTAGCGAAATGTGTCCAAAATGAAGTCATTGTGATAAATTTTGCTACATGTGCTGTTGTTAGGATTGGTTCCCGCAGGTTTCTCTCCCAGCACACAGCGCCACCTGTGGGTCAATCTAACTATCGCCCTCGGCTTCGGGTAGCGAGGTGTCTGGAGTGTAAGTCCATCTTTCGGCCTACTGAGCATGCTCAGACCTTTCGGAGCCGCTCAGAGGTAAAGTCCCATTTTGGCCATACTGAGCATGACCAGTGAGGTCATGACCACCGCCCCTGCTGGGCGGGAACTTCACTTTATCTAGTGTGAGCCGACGCCCGCTGGGTGTTCACACTTTCACAAAAATACTTGAGACAGGAGATTAAGCTAGGTTCCAGTTTGTGGCAGGAGCAGCTTAGGGGTCTAGTTAGGATTCCTTGGCTCAGCCAGTGGGAATCAGAAAAGCCTATTTTAACTGTCTACTTGTGTTATAGTAACTAGCTGTTGCAGGAGCATGTACTGGCTGACCTAGGGTGTCTGTCTAACCCTTGGCAGCCTTGCTATTTCAGCTTCACACAGGTGAAGTTAACTGGTAAGGTTTGGTTGCAGCCTGTTCACTTTAAGAGCCACGCAGACATCACTGCCAATGTAGTTTAACTGGTGGTGTGCATTCAGGCAGATGGCTGCCCACCTGGGCTTGAGGACCTCACTTCAGTGTTCTGCAGTCTAGCAGTTCTGTTTGTGTTTTAGGGTTGAGCGATCGGGATTGGAAAAGATCGGATTCCGATCGGCGATCGAGTAAATTTCACGATCTCGATCGGAATTCCGACCCGATTTTTTTCCAGCGGGATCGAGATCGAAGATTATTTCAAGATCGGCTCAACCCTTAAGTGACTTTTCCCATAGAGAAGCATTGACTAGGGTTGAGGATCGGGATCGGAAAAGATAGGATCCCGATCGCCGATCAAGCAAATTTCATGATCGGAATCAGCTGCAAAATGATCGGAAATCGGATTTTTGAATCGATCCTGAAATCTCAAGATTGGCTCAATCCTAGTGCTGTTCCTTGATATATCCCCTCTGAAACTGTCTGAGACATAATTTATAAATGAGTCCAATGAATTTCTGTCTGAACATTGTACAATTATATCTATTCTCCATATTGCAGACACTGCTGTTTGAGAGTCACTGCCCCTCGGAGATATACGCCTTCACAGAAATCAGTATAGTGGGGGAGACAAGCACAGAAGTGAACGTGTCTTTACTTCCAGAAGATGAAGATGTGACAGTCTGGAAATCTGTGGTGACTGCAGGTAATGTAAAGTAATTCACTAAGACCTCTAATAAAGCAGAAAACTGCTGGATGTTTGTTGTATAATAAACAAAAACCTTGCGAGTCTTCAGTAGGTTGTAGGGGACATTAAAGAGTCCTCATAGTATGTTGCAGAGCTCCAAATTAAATAATTAACAGGCCTAGATGGACTGCAGCCATCTTCTTTTAAGCCTGGAGAACTGATTAATGACACAAGATGGCTGTGTGTCAAGAGTTCTGATTTATTGTTACAGGGAGTCAATATTTATACAGACAAAAGCAGGTTGGACTTGACATGATTGGTTATAACATAAGCTGTGGCACATGACTATTGGATAAGGTCTGCATCTTATAATTACACTTCAACCTGGGATGACCTTTCTCATGGAATGAAGAAGAATTTAAGATATTTATGTGTAAACCAACATCTTACACTAATTCTAGATGTATATCACAGCAAGAGAGATAATGATCACATACTGGTCCGCTCCGGCCTTGGGGCTAACGACCAAACAGGTTATTTGAACCGGTTTCTACACCCACCCTCAAAGATGACCACAAATAGATAAGGAGTTATAACCCAACCATTAACATTCCACACGCCTTATCCCCTAAAGGGGTCTCTTGGACTCTAAACAGACATCCTCATGAAGCTTAGAACAGAAAATGCTTACAAAATGACTGACAGAATACAAGATGGAAGATGTGATCCTAACAAGGTGATACCTTTTTTAATGGCTAACTCATAATGATAGAATATAACGTTTCGAAGCTCTCGGCTTCTTCAGATATATCTAAAAACAATTTCTGAAGGCTGCATTTTTATTTACAACAGGACACATAGGTATAGGATTTCAGGAGGGAGGGGGAAGAGGCTTATTACTATATACATGTAAACAATTCCCAGTTCCCAGGTTCTTTATCTTTATGGCTGTCTTAGTTCAGTGATTTGTATAGAATGACATGAACCCATGTGACACATTCATTCCATTCTCCAGAGTGTTAAATTAGGTCATGCACCTGTACTCATAAATACAAATGCACCAAATGTTCCACCGAAAATCTGTATGTATGCTCAGAATGAGAATTAATTCACATCGCCATACAATTAGACAACAAATCATAATATCACCAATGACATGAAAATTTTGATTTTTAAGAGGGAATTCTAAATCAAGGAAATGGAGACGGATTTATGAGTACAGGTGCTTGACCTTATTTAACACTCTGGAGAATGGAATGAATGTGTCACATGGGTTCATGTCATTCTATACAAATCACTGAACTAAGACAGCCAAATATTTTCCTTATACCGGATGTTTGTTGAATTACTAGACGGAGGAGAGAAGGTCCAGAGATTTCCCCTCCTCTAGCAACATCAAATGCTAACTTTTTTCTGCCTCCCATTCATTTCACTGGGGTGTACAAGGCGGAATCTGCCCCAAAACAGGTCATGACGCTTCTTTTTTACTCTAGCAGAAAGATCAACTACAGGAAAGAATCTGCCTTAATCCCATTGAAATGAAGGGGAGAGTTGTGAGGAATTTTTTGAGGCAGATTTTGCAGACAGATTCTGTGTCAACATCCACCTACAAAAAATCTAAAAAAGGGGAATGAATACTTTTACAAAGTATTGTAAGCGGCCATTTTCTCGTGGCTGGCGGGCATGTGCAGTAAGCTTGCCCTAGGCCCGAGGCTTAGAAGTTAGAAGACACTGCCGGAAGAAGACGCTGTGAAGACCTCATTCCTAGGGTTGAGCTGATCTTGACTTTTCATGATCGATTTTAAAATTCGATTTCCGATCATTTTTCATTCAAACCCGATCTTGATCCCAATTCCGATCCCAATGCAAGTCAATGGGATTTTTTTTTATTAATCGGAGATCGGATTTTAAAAGCAATCCTATTCACTATACAGCATGGAATCTAACAATTGTTAGAATCCAGGCTGTGTAGTGAATCACTAAGTAGCCAGAGGATTTTTTGTTAATCCTCTAGCTACTTAGTCCCCCCTGGTGTCCACTTAACTGCAGAGATGGCTGCTCCGGTGTTCTCCTCCTTCTTCTTTGCCTCGCTGCAGCTCCACGCTGTCTTCTCCTTCCGCTGCCCCCTCCGTGCCAGGTTAGGAGCGTGTGGGCCAGTACTGGGAGGGGAGACGTCACGTCTCCCTGCCCTGTACCCGCCCACACTCTCCTAAGCCACAAGCCGAGGCAAGAAGAGCAGCGTGGAGCGGCAGTGAGGAAAAGAAGGAGAACATCGGAGCAGCCATCTCTAGAGGTAAGTAGCTACTACAGATGTTTAGTTTAGCCTCCCATTCGAATGAATGGAGGCAGCCGGCGCGCAGGGGCTTAAGGCTGTGTGCCGGCTGCTTCCATTCATTCCTATGGAACTGCAGCTGAGCCTTCACACTGAGTATACAGCGTATACTGTTTGAGCGCTGGGACCCACCCCCAGTGCTGCGAGAGAACTCATTTACATACTGACAAAAACTGGGATTTTAGACAAACCGCGGCACGGAGAAGATATCTAAAGGTAGGAGACGAATAGCCTTTAAGGCTATTCCGACGTGTTAGTTAGAGAAAAAAAAAAAGGGTTTGAAAGATAGGAACCCTTTAATGACACAAATACGGAAACTGAAAATCAAAAGTTGTTTGAAAGCTTAGCCACTTTTATAATCATATTGTTTGAGGGGAAAAAACATATTTGTACTATGTTGATAAGTAAGAAATACAAATTTACAAATTGAGGATTCTCAGTGACTTTTATGGAATCATTCCAGTAACTTATTTTTTGTGTAATGCTCAGTATAGTCTTACAGCACTGTTAGTTGCAGGATTTATCACTTACATCCTACTCTATCTATTTAGGCTCTACTGTACAATTGTATTGATATTTTTATGGTCCTGCATGAATTCAAAGTGAACTTTTTTTATTTATTTATTTTTTTCCCCAGAGGAAATGATAAATTTACCTTGTGCATCATCGAGGCTTACAAACCAGCCAGGTATGTACTTATATTTGTGTGGTATTCATAAACTTATTATTCTATTCCCAAGCTATCATCGGGTAATTATGACATGGAGTTTATCTATCCTGCCACCTTGTTATTTGTGTCTTTTTCCTTATGTTTCTCTTTGCTCTGTACTATGACAGATTGAATCATCATTTTTTAAATAAAATGGCCAAAGAGACATGTGTTTTATATTTTATTACTGCTTTAGGTGCCTTAATTAAATAGGGCTCTGACAGCCAGCTTTCCTTTATGACGGTTTTAGGTTCTGATGATACCTGGCTTTTCCCAGTACCCAGCGTGCAAGTGATGAGCTCGATTTCAGGCAGCATCAAGCTGCATTTTGCATTATAGGAGTGTGGAAGGTTAGAATGAGGCAGGAACCTGATAGTAACAGTAGATTATATCTGTCTTTAGAGGAGCATGTCCTTCCATCCCTCAAAGTGTTCATTTTGTGGATAAACATCGTGCACATTTGATCCGGATGATCTCTGCGGTAGACCCAGTTCTAGATGATCTCCTAGATCAAAATCTATTAACTTATGAACAATATCAGACTGTGATCAGCAAAAGCACCAGTGCAGGCCAGATGCGGACACTGTACGACTATATAAGAGCCTGGGGTGATGACGACAAAGACAAAGTCTACCAGAGTCTGATAACTCACAATCATCGTACCATCAAGAAGCTGGAGAAGGAAGTCCCTGCAGACGACAATGAACACCGCACACTGACTGGGAGATTTAGATGCAACATTCTCTGAAAATACAAAAAAATAGAGTATCTTATAACTGTATGACTGCCAGAAATGGATTGGCCCTTCCAGATCAGATCCCTTGTGGGGCCATGTCCTTATATAATACACTGGTATTACTCACTTCTTTATCCTTGTCTTCTTTGTGTTTACTTCCATGGGACTGCCTATGGATTATATATCCTTCATATGGTGAGTGCAGGATATCAGTGGTCTTGGGTAATGTTATAGTGACTCTCTGTCTGAGTTACACGTATTTTGGCTTGCTTTGCACAGTGCACGTTATATTTTTTTTACTTTTTTTTTGCACCTCATATTCATACACATGAGGCTGTGCATAGAGGTATACTTTTCAGACCCCCAAGTATAATAATCGTAGCCCCAGGGGAGGTGAGGGAACATAACAAACAGTGTTACTCACCTCTCCGGGATCCGATGTTAATAATAGCAAGCTTCGGGCCTATATGGTAAAGTCCCAGATATCACATGGTCTGGGATATTACCATATAGGCCCAAAGCCTCTGCTAGCAGTAACAGGCTATTACTACTAGCACAGGCTTTGGGCCTATATGGTAATATACTAGACCATGTGACATCTGGGACATTATCATACAGGACCAAAGCCTTCTAGGATTAACATTGGATCCCGGAGAGGTGAGTAACAGTGTTTATTATGTTCCCTCACCTCCCCTGGGGCTCCAATTATTATACTCAGGGATCTGAAAAGACTCCTGACAATAATAATAATAGTTCATGGGTGTGCAACTGTGGAGCATAATAGTTGGGTGGGCAACTGTGGGACGTAATAGAGCTTGAATGGTCCACTGTGGCACCGGTAACCTCTATTATGCCCCACAGTCTATTGTGCCACTGTGGGCCATAACATAGGCTGCAGGGGCCACTGTGGGTGATATATGTGTGTGTGTGTGTGTGTGTGTATATATATGTGTGTGTGTGTGTGTAGAAGTAAGCAGTCAAAGATGTCTGTGTTCATGGTCAAGTGGTCATGGTGGTCCAAAGGGAAGAGATGGGAGATGTGGGAAGATGACTCCTGTGAGTATTGCTGCACAAAATATTACTGCATTGTATTTATTGTAATGCTACCACTGGCACCCCCAACCCTACTGTGTCTGGACAATCAAAAGATGGTGGACGATCAAAAGATGATCTCAATACCTGGGGGGGGGGGTCTTTTGATCGTCCATCTCAGGCAGCAGAGAGGCTAGGTTCTCCACTGCTTACATAGCAGTGTGTCTATATTTGCAGATGATACTAAACTTCGCAAGGTAATCAATAATGAGGAGAATAGTAGAATATTACAAGGGGATCTAAGGAGACTGGAAGCATGAGGGGCAGAGACTTGGCACGTGAATTTTAATGATGACAAATGTAAGGTAATGCAATTTGGTCGACGTCATAAAATGTCTGATTATGTACTTAATAGTAAATTACTGGGTAAGACCGACAGTGAGAGAGACTTGGGGATTTTGGTGGACAGTAAGCTTACCTTTAGTGACCAGTGTCAGGCAGCTGCTGCCAAGGCAAATAAATTATGGAATGCATCAAAAGAGGTCTAGATTCTCATGACAAGAACATAGTTATGTTTCTATACAACTCACTGGTACGGCCACATATAGGCTATTGCATGCAATTTTGGGCCCCAGGATACAAGCAGGACATAACTGAACTAGAAAGAGTGTAGAAAAGGACAACCAAAATTATTAGGGGAATGGGTGGATTGGAGGACAATGATAGATTAAGGCCTGGCACACATCTGTGTCCGGTATTCCGTCCGGGGAGTCCGCATTGGGACCCCTCCAAAAGGAATACCAAACGCATTAACAAGTGGTGAGCAGTGAAAGCACACGGACTCCATAGACTATAATGGGGCCCGTGTCTATTCTGCGCAGTGTCCACACCAGTCATGCAGAGAGTAAAGTAGCTCAAGTACTTTTCTCTTCACTTGTTCTGTGCAGACAAAGTACGAAAACACACGGACCCCATCATAGTCTATGGAGTCGGTGTGCTTTTACAAGTTCACCGCTTGTCAATGCATTCAGTATTCCGCTCGGGGGGGAATGGGGGGGGGGTCCCCATGCAGACTGGTTCACAGATGTGAACCAGGCCTAACAAACTTGGGGCTGTTCTGTTTAGAAAAAAGACATATATGGGGAGATCTAATAACAATGTACAAATAAATGAAGGGACTAGAGATGAGCGAACAGTGAAATATTCAATATTCATTATTCGTTTTGAATAGCCCCTCAATATTTGACTATTCGAACAAATATCGAATCCCATTATAGTCTATGGGAGAAAAAAAAGTTTGTTTCAGGGGAAACCACTATTCGACTAAGGGTCACCAAGTGCACTATGACACCTCAGCAAATCATGCCTGGTCAGGGACACTGCTTCTCTGTAATGACAGGCCGGGTGAATGTAGTGGAGTCTGGGCCCAGGGTGCAAACTGGGGTGGCCTATCTCCTCTCCCAGCCCAAAATTCATGGAAGAGGTTCTCTGAAAGCCTACTCCTCCGCTGCAACCTCGACCACACCTGTGACCTGTAAATGCTTCAGCACAGGGGTGTGGAGACATAAGCAAATTGTGCTGAAGCTCATCAGTTTGTCCGACAGAAAACACACTTCCCCCGAAGTTAGGGATGCCATCCTCGATGCGACAGCAATGAAGTTTTCACCGCTGCACCTGGGCCCAGACATGTTTGCGTATGTGATAATGGCCAGAACCTGGTATCAGATCTGGAGCTTGCCAGACTCAAACACGGTCCACACATGGCCCACGTTTTCAACTTGTTGCTGCAAAGGTTCTTTGAAACCTACACCATTGTGCCTGATATACAGGTTAAAGTGCGGCCATTTTCGTACGTGAGAAGTAGCCTCTGCTAGGCAGAAAACATTCAGAGCACACTCCTCTCATCTTTGCACCATTGGCTGATGGAGGAAGATGAGGAGGATGGAGTGGCATTTGATGTCTCTGTCCCACACGAGGCTAGAGGGTGAAGTTCAGTGCATCCCATTGCTTCATCACAGATGGTGTGAAGGGGACTGGATAATGTGGGAAATGGAGAGTGACCCTTCCGGTGGGGGCAGCGGAGTCATGCCAAGTAACACATTGGCACACATGGCTGACTTCATGTTGGGCTGCTTTTCCAGAGACAAAGGCATAGTTCACATCATGGAGAGCAAATAATACTGGATTTTTACAATCCTCGACCCCCAGTATAAAAAAAAAAACATCTTGTCTCGAGTAGGGGAGAGGAAAAATCGCATAAATGATCGCCACAAGCACCTGGTGCAGAATATGGTGGAAATGTTTCCGTCAACCCTGGCTGGCAGCAGAGAGGAGAGTTCCTCCAAGAGGCTCACAACTGCCATCTGGTCCACACCCACCAGGGAAACACTCTCCAAGGTCTGGGACATGTTAATGTCCCCCCCTGGCCAAACTACCACCACTGAGGGGCCTAGTGTCATCAGGAGGGAAAAGTATAGGCACATGTTGCGTGAGTACCTGGCCAACCACAGCCCTGTCCTTTCCGATCCCTCTGTGCCTTACACATATTGGGTGTAGAAGTTGGACCTGTGGCCCTTGGGGTGAGTGGATGCTTCCCCCAGCTGAGGTTTGGGTGAGTTTGGAAAGGGGGTGCAAGTATGCCCCACAGTTAGCCTTTTTGGTGGCATAGAGTGTACACAATGAACTACAACTGTCACTTGCTGAGCCGCTCTTCTACTTGTAACTGCATGATAGAACCTGCGTGTCTATGCTCTCTTGAGTTAGAGATAGATTGGCGCCCCTGCATTTTACGTTTATGCCCCATTCTTTTGCTTCAGCCCACAAACATATATCTCTTTTTGTACACATTAATGCCAATTCAGCCATGCAACCCCCAGGATTAATTCTTTCACCCCATCTTGCAGTTGTCACTTGCCCCAGCAGCGTATACAGTGTCAGGCCCACCTTGTTGCTTCAGCCCACAAACAGTGGAGTAGTAGACAACCAAGAAAGCTGGATTCAGCGTCTATTTTGCTGTATACCACTTTGGTTTTTTGAGTGTCATACAACCAGGAAAGCTGGATTGAGCGTATATTTAGCTGTATACCACTTGTGTGGGAGTGGAATATAACCAGGAAAGCTGGATTCATCGTATATATACTATACACAGATTTGCTGTATACAACTTTGGTTTCTTTGGGGGATACACCGAGCTGTATATCTCCTCTTGCTGCAGTTTAGCTCTGAAGATTTCCTGCCTAACAGAAGCTACATTTCTCTCTGACCCTCAGCAGATCTCTCTCCCTATCTCTCCAAACCGAAAATGAGACGAACATGGCGGCCACTATTCTTATAAATCCGAGGTCACCTGATTTCGTCAGCCAATGGCTTTTTCCTATTTTTTTTTCAATGCCTACGTTGTCGTAGATCCTGTCCCACATGCTGATCCAGGTTTTATACTGGCTGCAGGATTGGAGTCGGGAAGGAATTTTTTTCTCTCAAATGGGGCAATTGGCACGAGTCTCATTGCTTTCCTCTGGATCAACACTGTAGGGATTGTAGGCTTATAGGTTGGACTCGATGGACTAATGTCTTCATCCAACCTCATCTACTATGTAACTATGTAACATGTTGTGCAGTGCTGTGACCGGAGTCTCCTCTCCGCCTTCTCTATAGTCAGTTCTGTACTTTGTGACTTCCGTTACTTTTACTTTGTCTCACCCTGTGGGGTCAGGGATAAAAACTGTGGTCACTGAATAAAACAAACCTGAAAAACCTGTTTATAGAATGTGATACATGAGAATAAGTGACAGATCCAGGAAGCCTGGGGTTATATCCTGGCAGTAGGTGTGCAGACTGCGGCGGGGTCGGTGTAAACCTCGGTGTATGAAGATATAAGAAAGTTACATAAACCTCAGAACAAGGTAAATCTGCTATAAGGTGTTATTGTACAACTGAAGGTCAGGTTTTATCTTTAGCACTAAGGCTCTGTTCACATCACCACATTCTGTCAGATACAGTATATACACAGGGAATATTTCTTTACAGGGACTTCAAATAGGAGACTCCAATGTACATTGAGAAAGCAAAAAATTGCTGTTTTCTGTCTTTTTTATGTTTCAGAAATGTATTACAGTTTTGTTTAAGAATTCAATAAAAACTATATAGACATACAGTACAGACCAAAAGTTTGGCCACACCTTCTCATTCAAAGAGTTTTCAGTATTTTCATGACTATGACAATTGTAGATCACACTGAAGGCATCAAAACTCAGAAGTAACACATGTGGGATTATAGACTTAACCAAAAAGTGTGACACAACTGAAAATCTGTCTTATATTCTCGGTTCTTCAAAGTAACCACCTTTTGCTGCGATTTCTGAGGCTGGTGACTCGGATTAACTTATCCTCCGCAGCAGAGGTGACTCTTGGTCTTCCTTTCCTGGGGTGGTCCTCATCCTCCGCAGCAGAGGTGACTCTTGGTCTTCCTTTCCTGGGGCGGTCCTTATCCTCCGCAGCAGAGGTGACTCTTGGTCTTCCTTTCCTGGGGCGGTCCTCATGTGAGACAATTTCTTTGTAGCGCTTGATGGTTTTTGCAACTGCACTTGGGGACACTTTCAAAGTTTTCCCAATTTTTCGGACTGACTGACCTTCATTTCTTAAAGTAATGATGGCCTAATGTGTGGATCAAATGTGTGGATAAAACTTCAAATTTTATTTGGAATATTTGAAAACACATATTTACAAAAATTAGTCATATCACACACAGGTGAGGAAATAACTCCCTAATAGTATCTTATATACCCAGTTTTAAAGAACCAGCAGTTCCTAAACTGGGCATTAGGGAGTTAAACAGAATGACACAGTTTCCCACAAGATATATTGATTGTGGGAGTTGTGAAGATAAGGACACTCTGCTAAAATAATGGCAGGCAGTATTGGCCGGATAGCGCTGTAGCTACAGATGTAATACTATGTTGACCAGTATATACACCCCCTACTGATGTATAGGAGGGAAGCAGCTGGATACAACACAATTGTTGCTAAATACTGGCAACAAAAGATTAAACCCTGTGATATTTTATAGTGTTAATGTGCTCCTGCCTAATTGAAAGTGTGGCAGTCTTCTGATGCATTTATGACCACTACCCCCATAGTTACCCTGCCCTCCTATGTCCGGGACACCATGGACGTCCTGCACCAATTAGAGGGGATCACCTTTCCACCTTTGTAGCCAGCCTGGACGTGGAACAGTTATATAGTTCTACACCACACGACCTAGGCTGTGAGGCTGTATGCTACTTTTTTGAGAAAAAGGGTAGCTTTATGGCGGAGCACAGTTCTTTGACCATGGAACTTTTGCGATTCATGCTCACTAGGAACTATTTTGCTTTTCACGGGCGCTTCTTCCATCAGCTGAGGGGTACCGCAATGGGGAGCCCAGTGGCCCCGACTTATGCAAATTTGTACCTCGGCTGGTGGGAGGAGCGCCTGTTTATTTGTGAAGAGATGGGGGTATGGACATCGTCGGTGTTACTTTGGGTACGGTATATTGACGATGTCCTCTGGGGCAACACAGAGGCCGACTTTTGGGCATTTGTCGATTCTTTGAATGACAATTAAATTAACCTCTGCTTTACTGCGGAGATCCATACGAAACAACTGTCATTTCTGGATCTTTCTATTGCAATGACTGGTGATGGATCTGTCAGCACAACGGTTTTTCGGAAAAAGACCGCTTCTAACAATTTATTACGCTATGATAGTTTCCATCCAGCACCACTTAAGAACGGGATCCCAAAAGGACAATTTTTGCAGATTCGCAGAAACTGATTGGGTATCCATGAATTTGAAAGCAAAGTGGATGATTTGGAACGGAGATTTGTCAATAGGGGTTACCCTCTATCTAGCATTAGAAGGGCCAGAAATCATGCCCTCACCCAAAATACGACGGAGCTCTTAGAATTAGAAACAAGAATGATACCTCGATCCGCCGTATTGCGACATATGATGACAAATTTGGAGAAATCAAACACATGCTGAGTCCACTGTGGAAAATCTTAACTCTGGATGCGGACTTGAAAGAGACAGTTTTGGGGTACCCCTCCATTACTTATCAGAGAGGACATAATTTAGGGGACCTCCTTACACACAGTCATATCGCTACCTGCACCTGTCCTATTAGTTATGTGGGTAAGACCACTAGAGAAGTCAGGAAACGGGTATTAGAGCAAGTTATAGAGGTCACAGTTGTTAAAAAGCCCCTATATCAGGGAAGTCACAGCTCACCACACCCTGTATGCTAGCGGATTCCTATGGCTGCACAGACAGGATGACTGTCACAGAAACCCACACACATCCCTGCAGCCTGTGGCTGGGATTAGATACAAATGTAGCCGAGTTATCCTGGACTTTCTGCAGTGTGATCACTTTCTTCAGCATTATATATTGACATCAAAACCTTTGAAAAGACTTGAAAGACCTGAGATAAGACTTTGGACCAAAGTGTTGTTAACTTGTTAAGTGCCCTGTAAATCTTTTCTACATCTGTAAGTTTTTGTTGGCGGCTCTTGTAGGAAACCGATCTTCACTCAGTTGTCCAGTTAACCCAGAAGTCAACTAGAATCTCAGCCCTCCATGTGGAGATTGAGGATGTCTCCTGCTTAGCTGTTTTATGCCTTCTATGCTTGTTCCCACTTTTTCTGCTATCCATTAAATACATGTATAATAATACTGCTCCAGCTGCTCCTTGTCTCCTGGGCATAATGGCTTCGTAATTAGGGTTCAGCTGATCTTGAGATTTCAGGATCAATTTTAAAATCTGATTTCTGATCATTTTCCAGCCGATCCCGATCCCAATCGTGAAATTTGCTAGGAGACCGTCATTTAACCTCCAGGATCACTGGCGGGGGGATATATTCCCGATGAGGAAGGAAGTCGTGACAGGTGCATGGTCCAATATCGTAGTACAATCAATATCTGCGGACTGAGAGAAAGGCAGCAAAGTTTGGGAACAGAATAGGTAATCAATAGAGATGAGCGAGTAGTTAAATATTCGATATTCGTTTCGAGTAGTCCCTCAATATTCGACTACTCTAATCGAATATCGAACCCTATTATAGTCTATGGGGGAAAATACTCATTTCAGGGGTAGGCAACATTCGATCAAACTGAGTGAGTGTCGGGCTGTATTCTCCGAGAAGTCTTCTCTGCGCTGCGTCCCCGCGGCGTCTTCCGGCTCTGTATTCACTCTGCCAGGCATCGGGCCTGGGCAGAGCTGACTGCGCATGCCCGCACTACAAGAAAATGGCTTTTTTCTTGTAGCGTGGGCATGCGCCGTCGGCTCTGCCCAGGCCCGATGCCTGGCAGAGTGAATTCAGAGCCAGAAGACGCCACGGGGACGCAGCGCAGAGAAGACTTCTAAAGGTAGGAGAAGAACCAGCGTTGATTGGCCGACTGTATAGCATTCGGACCATCAACGCTGGTTCTGCATCAAATTTTTCCATTCGAATAGCGAGTGGTACTCGATCGCGTACGAGTATTTCGAATACCGTAGTATTCTATCCAATACCTACTTGATCGAATACTACTTGCTCATCTCTAGTAATCAAGTATCTGGTGCGAATTGTATTTTGGTGAAAAATGGCAGAAGTCCCTCTCGGAGGGGTGGAGAGCTCTCCAAACATCTGTCAGCTGTAAATCCTGGAGGGCTTTGAGAAAGATGCTGATGGCCAACTGGGAGATCGCTGATTTGCCTGATGACAAGTCTAGTAGTGGATTCATTGTGACATTCAAGTCGCCACCCAGAATGATGTCTCCTACCGCAAATTGGTGTAACTCCTGGAGTGCCGATTTTATCCATGGGACTTGACCTTGATTAGGTGCGTAGATGTTAGCAATTGTCACTGGTCTCAAGGCCAGTATTCCTCTCAGAAAGATGAACCTACCATCTGAATCAAAGTGTTGGTGGAGAGTGAAGGGTGTCTCATGATGAAT
Source organism: Leptodactylus fuscus (assembly GCF_031893055.1). Lineage (NCBI taxonomy): Eukaryota > Metazoa > Chordata > Amphibia > Anura > Leptodactylidae > Leptodactylus > Leptodactylus fuscus. The sequence continues at coordinate 8,254,354 of NC_134269.1, forward strand.
AGCTATAGCCACGCCCTTGGAAGATGAGGAAGTGTTACAGTTGAAGTACCACTGATCATATGGGCGTTTTGGGAAAGACGGTATCTTTGAGGCCTTCAGGTGTGTCTCCTGGAGTAGGAGAATGTCAGTTTTCAGTTTCATAATCAATCTCAGCATTCCATGCCTCTTCTGTGGTGAATTTAAACAGTTTGAGTTAAATGTGGTGAATGTGACTGTTGTCATAATAGGGTAGAACAATAATCAAGAAGGATATCCCGTTCTGTCAGTGGCGGTCTAGAGTTCCGTCGGTTTGATGGGTTGCTTTAGTAGACGAGAGGTAGGGTAAGAAGAGGGGAGTGAACAGGGATGGTGAACAAGGAAGGGGTGGTGTAAGACAAGAATCTAATACAGAGGAAAAAAACGTGAAGTTATACAGATATAACCTGAAAAATTCACGAGAAACTTAATCAATAAGTATGAGGAACAATGTAACAATGAGCTCTTATTGGAACTAGTTAGTAACCTGATCTGAGAACTAGCCACAACATACTCCCGCATAAAATGGAAGTGGGTTAATGGTTTCAGTATAGCTTAGTCAAGAGTAAATATGGTTAACTAGAAGTGAAAGGATAAGTGCTAGAAAGTAAACAATAATCAGTATTACAATGTAGACTGGAGGCTCTAACCAACAAGCACGCATGACATTACAGAGTAGTCAAGGATAGTTGATTGTGTCCATAATAAACTGCTGAACTGCAGTGTGGGCGACTGCTTAACAACCAAATAAGTAACATAATAAATCAGATGGGAGTTACTGTAACTCAAACAGTTCACCTGGTAGCGGGTCCAAGCTGAATTTAAAGCTAGGGCCTGGTCAATGCCCCAGCATTCTCATCCTGCTACTATTGTGTTTTTAATTAGTTGGTATGTTGTAACCACTGTGTAGTAACTACAATAGCCTTGATTTCCTTGTCTCCATACCCTGCCCCCCTCCCCCTCCTTTCCTCAACTTCTTGTCTGATTGTGGCCTTAATCCATGTCTATTTATCCACACCCCCAATTCACACCTGATAGTCATCTTACAAACCTTCAGTTGTATAAATGTAAGCTCCACTAGGTCATTGCATCGCCTGGTCATTGCATCTGAAATGTGTAATTCAAGTGTACAACTAGAATTAGGCAAGAATTGGAACAGAAGGTAACAGTCACCAACTGCTACATACTGCTCACTTATCTAACAGAAATGCTTCTCACCTTAATCACTGTTGTTCTCCCAGTCCTTGTCAAAACAACTTTTCCACCCCAAACCAGCCTTGTCAGTAAAGAAATCCTCATCTCTCCCTCTCTCCTACCCCACCATATAACTTTCTCTGCGTAGCTCCTGCAGTCTTTCCGCCCCAGACACATACAACCCCCCCCCCTGCACCCTCTCCTACCTACACCTGCTGTCCCTCTCCCTGCTCCTCCTTACTTCTGGTGACATATCTCCTAATCCTGGACCTCCCCAGCAACTCCCCATTGTCGGCCTTTTCCCCACACCTAGCGTTAATGCACGGAACCCCCGAAATCTCAAACCAATCTCACTCTCTCCTCCCCCTCCCCCTGTCCTCTCCGCTGCACTATGGAATGCCCGCTCCGTATGTAATAAACTTGCCTACATCCACGACCTTTTCATTCACAATGAATTTACATTTCTCGGTCTCACAGAAACATGGCTGATCCCCTCAGACACAGCCTCCCCCGCCGCCCTCTCCTATGGTGGTCTGCAATTCTCACATACTCCCCGGCCCAACAATAAACCTGGTGGATGTGTAAACGTCCTCCTGTCTGACAATTGCTCATTTACCCCTATCCAAGCAATACCTGCCCTCACCCTCCCCTCCTTTGAAGTGCACTCTGTTCGTATCTACTCACCCTCCAACCTTCAACTGGCCGTCATATACCAACTGCCGGGACCTACCGCTCCTTTCATCGACCACTTCACCACCTGGCTCACACACTTCCTATCCACCGACACCCCCACCATCATCATGGGTGATTTTAACATCCCCATTAACACAGACCACCCCCCTGCTTCCAGCCTCCTGTCCATCACCGCCTCCTTTGGTCTCTCCCAATGGTCCTCCTCTGCCACCCACATAAAGGGGCACACTAGACCTAATATTCACCCGCCTCTGCTCCATATGCAGTCTCTCTAACTCTCCATCCACGCTCTCTGACCACAACCTGCTGACATTCTCTGCCCTCTCCTCTCCAATAGACCCCCCAATCTCTAAACCAACACGCCCCCGCAGGAACCTCAACCGCCTTGACACCTGCACGCTCTCAGACTCTCTCCTACCACTCGCTGACATATCCTCACTCCAGGACACAGATGCCGCTGCTGCCTTCTATAATACCACCATTACCTCAGCCCTTGATTCTGTGGCTCCCTACACAAACACCAGAGCCCGACCGATCAATAGACAACCCTGGCACAGTGACCTGACTAAAAATCTGAGATATGCCTCGCGGGTTGCAGAACGCCTCTGGAAGAAAAGCCACTCCCAGGAGGATTTCCTCAGATACAAAGAAGCAGTGCTCTCATTTAAGAACGCACTCTCCTCTGCAAAGCAGGTCTACTTCTCTCGCAACCCCAAACAGCTATTCTCCACCTTCAACTCCCTTCTCCGTCCTCCCGCCCCCCCCTCCGACATCACTTATCTCAGTTGACAACTTTGCCTCTTACTTTAAAACTAAAATTGACACCATCAGAGACAGCCTCGCCCTACTCCCCCGACAACCCCTCCACCCAACTACTTACTGCTCCTCATCCCTGACCTGTTTCTCCTCCATCACTGACGAAAAACTCTTCTCCCTAATCTCCAAATCCCACCTCACCTCCTGCGTGCTCGACCCGATCCAGTCACATCTCATCCCCAAACTCACTGAAGTCCTAATCCATCTCTTTAATCTATGCCTAACCAATCGATCCTTCCCCTCAGCCTTCAAACACGCCACTGTCACTCCTATACTTAAGAAACCATCCCTCGACCCGTCCTCTCCTGCCAACTATCGTCCCATCTCACTGCTCCCATACGCCTCAAAACTGCTTGAGCAACATTTCCACTCCGAACTCTCCTCCTATCTCTCGTCCAACCTGCTCTTTGACAGACTTCAGTCAGGCTTCAGACCCCGGCACTCCACTGAAACTGCCCTAACAAAAGTCACCAATGACCTGCTAACCACCAAAGCCAAGCGCCACTACTCTGTCCTCCTCCTCCTCGACCTCTCCTCTGCCTTTAAACTTGAATGAGAAAAATTGTGTCAGCTCACTCACGTGTCCTTTATATCCGATAGGGTTGAAGGTAAATAACCTCAATAGGATGCCTTTAAATGTAAGTCAGGAAGATGCACGGAAATCCAGCCTCTCAGCCCGAGGTACAAAATACAAACGTCCAAAATAGAATAATCCAGCATCAAAATTCCTTCAATAAAACTTAGCTTTTATTTGTGAAAAAACATATCACCTTCCATAAAATTCAATGCAACTTGGACGATGGCAAAGAAAAAATACAAAGAACGTCTGGCGACGCGTTTCGGGGCGTTAACGCTGCCCCTTCCTCATAGCCTGACGCCACAGAGAAACTGACACACTTAACACTAGAAGTCCCAGAGAGGGGTCATTTGACATTTCTACCTTTAGAACCCAGAGAAGGGTCGAATGACCTGAAGGATTTAAGCAAACACCTATAATCACAGTCTATTGTTCTGTAATTAAGGCCATTACTGTCACACCACAGGAGGTTGTTTTCCATTGAGTTTAGCCATTTAGTTTCTGGTTAGTTCAATTCAATTCAAACAAGCTTTATTGGCACGTCCGAATAGACATTTGGCATTGCCAAAGCTAGTAAAGTGTGTAGCTAGTAAAGTAGTTAGTTCTATTCAGTCTATTGTATTTGATAATATAAAGACTATACATATTGTATAGTTTAGTTTTATTTGAGCAAAAAAGCACTGAAACAATGAATCATTTTTTAGATATTTTAAATAGAATCAGAAATTTTAGAGCAAGGTACAGCTGTGAGTAATGACCAAAAACATTTGTCTAAGGCAGGGCTAGGGAACCTTCGGCTCTCCAGCTGCTGTGAAACTACAACTCCCAGCATGCTCCGTTCACTTCCATGGGAATTCCCAGAACAGCAGAGCCAGTATGCATGCTGGGAGTTGTAGTTTTGCAACAGCTGGAGAGCCGTACGTTCCCTACCCCTGGTGTAAGGCCTCAAGCACGCTAGCAATTTTCCAGCATTTTTTTTTTTTGTGCAAATTTTTTTGTGCGAAAAAATCCCATAGGAGTGAGCTAAATGACCAATGGGACTGATCGCAAAAGTAGCGCAAGTAGCTGCGATTTGTTTTGCGATTTTTTTTTTTCTGCACCCATTGTCTCAAATCTAAATATACAAAAATGTAAATATACAAAAGAACAACTGTTATTTATATGTGATGGATTTACACTATTCAGCGCAAATGAGAACGTAGCCTTACAGCAAAAAAAAGAATCAAAACATTGTATCCATTGGCTCTTCTTTCCATGAACAAAAGAATCAGTCAGTTGAAATCCGACTGTCTGATCCTTATCTCCTCTGTTATCACATCTTTTATCTGGGAGGAGGCAGGAGGACCACATAAACCTTAGATCAGGGCTAGGGAACCTTTGGCTCTCCCGCTGCTGTGAAACTACAACTCCCATCATGCTCCATTCACTTCCATGGGAGTTCCCAGGACAGCAGAGCCAGTATGCATGCTGGGAGTTGTAGTTTTGCAACAGCTGGAGAGCCATACGTTCCCTACCCCTGGTGTAAGGCCTCAAGCACACTAGCGATTTTCCAGCGTTTTTTTTTTTTTTTTGTGCGAATTTTTTCGTGTGGAAAAATCCCAGAGGAGTGATCTAAATGACCAATGGGACTGATCGCAAAAGTAGCGCAAGTAGCTGCGATTTTGTTTTGCGATTTTTTTTTTTTTTTCTGCACCCATTGTCTCAAATCTAAATATACAAAAATGTAAATATACAAAAGAACAACTGTTATTTGTTTCCATGCTTTTATTTTTGTTATGAAAATAATAAAAAAAATACAAGGAATAAAACAATTCCACGCATAGTTACAATAGGCTGCTGTGGGGGGCTGCGTGTGTGTGTGTGAGTGGCATATCCTTCTTGTGTGACTAGCATTTCAGCACTCACTCAGCAGTCTGTCTGCACTGTCGGAACATACCTGGCACTGCCTGGGTATGTCCCTGGTACATTTGCCACACGTGTATTTGTAGCAGTCAACACATCTCTCAGTTGCACAATTGTTCGTGCATCGATGGTTGACCTGACACTTTGCCCTTTTGCCATGGCTGGGTGTGGAAGGTTGTTGCCGAAGGAGTTTCTCCTTGCATGCCTTCTTTTCAGTCACATGAAAGCCACCTAACTCTTTTGTAAGCTCAACTAGGAAGTCCACCCGTCTCTCCTGCACCCCAGTGCATGCCTGATAAAGAACATAAGCATTCAGTGCTACCATGTCAATCATGTTGTAGAACACGGCGACTGGCCATCTCCGTGTTCCTGCACGCACTCTGTACTCCCGCACCATTTGGTCCATTACATCCACACCGCACTTTGTGTGGTTGTATTGTGTGACCGTGTTTGGCTTCCTTTTGCTGGTATCCTCAGTCTCAACCACGCTGTGCATGCTGCTGAGAATGTAGACGGCCTTCTTTCGTTTGGGTGCATACACTGTCAGTGTGGCACCAGTGGTTGAAAACACCTGAGTCGTGAATTCAGTGCTGTCCATCTGTCTAGCAGATTGAGGAATTTCCCAGCGACTCTTGTTGACTGTGCCGAGGATAGTGGTTTTCCGGCTAAGCAGTCGTCGTGCAAGTGACAATGATGTAAAGAAATTGTCCGTGGTTACAGTTCTGCCCTTGTCCATGAATGGTTCCATCAGCCTCATCACTACAGTTTCGGAAAGTCTCTCCCCGCTGGGACGACTGGGGTCCTTGCCAAGATATGGGAGGACATTACAGATGTACTTTGATTTCAAGTCGCAAGCCACCCAAAACTTGATGCCAAACTTGTCTGGTTTTGTTGCAATGTATTGCAGAAAACAGCAGCGAGTCTTTGACGGGAAAAGCTGTTCATCAATAGTGATGTGTCGACCAGGGGTGTAGGCTGCGATGCAGTTGGTGACAAACGATTTCCACACATCGGAGATTGCAGCAAACTTATCGGTCTCCACTCGCTCACTGCGTGTGAACATGTCATCAAAGCGTAGGTGTTGCATGATGTCTTGGAAGCGGTTTCGGGTCATAGTTGCAATGATCCTTGGGTTTCCTAGGTTTTCTGACCAGCTGTCACGTAGTGATGGAACCTTGGTCACCCCCCCGCAAGATAATGACTGAAATAAATGCCATTAGTTCCGGGAGACCCATGAACCAATCCACCTGCTCCGTGTGACGTGCATGTTGCGTAGTCCATTCTTGAATGCTACGAAGCATGTCAAGAGTGATAAAACAAAGGAAGCTCTGAAGGCGACCCCGGACACTTCGTCTGGCCTTAGCACTTGGCTCTCCATCTGTAGGGTACGGTTCTATTGGGGTGAAATGGAGACGTTTCCCCACTTCTACTTCATGCCACACTGTGCCATCTTTTGCGGTCTCTGTCAGCTCACTCGCCAACCGAGCTCTCTTTTTTGGTAGAGGAGGAGTCTCCTCATCTGCAAGATAAATAATTTCAAATTAACATTTTGTTTTGGTTCTAAATAAAAAAGATAGTCAGGAAATAGAAATCAGTAATTTGAAAAATCTAACCTGAAGACAGCTCAGAGTCCGAATCCAGTTGAAGGACTATGTCTTCTCCATCTGAGTCAGAAGGGTTGGTGTTGCTCAGGATCAGTTCCAATGCCTGTTGAACTGTGTGCCTTCTCTGCATTTTGTTTATTTATCCCCCACAGCACAAAAGGCTGCATGCAAATTTGCTAAGGTGTTGGGGGGTGGGCAGACACACTCAGGAGCAGCTTACATTCGTTTGTTTACACTCTCTTACAAGACTTGAGGTGGATCAACACCATTGTCCCCTGCAGATTCCTCAGACAATGGCCACATTTGCAAAAGATAGGAAGCTAATTGGAGCCATCAGAGTTGCCTGTTTGAGATTAAGGGTCATTTGACCCTCTTTCAGGACTTCAAGGGGGAGCTCGAAATTTCTGGGACTTCTAGTGTTAAATACCCAAAGTAATCATCATTGCACCTGTGGCACAGCGGTCAGAACCTCTACTAGATGTTGAATAAAATCGCAATGAAAAAGACTCAAAACTTGACAACAAAATACACAACATCCCAAAACATGAAACATAAAACATGAAACAATAAAACAAAATGAAACAATACACACATAAATACAAGAATAAAACCTGAAATAAAACCTCAAGATGAAAACATGGAATGGACTTACGTGTATGTGATTTAAATGTGATCCCTTCCGCGAATTACAAAAGTTGCCCTGCAGCCTATAGCAAAGATGTCCGAATAATATTTCATGTGCATGCGCACTATGACATCATCGGCTGAAGGGCAGGAGAACCAATCACAGGTAAGACAGCTCTGTTGAATGTAAGAATACCCGTGAGTACGAGAAAAACTTCCCTTTTGCCCATAACAAAGATGTCCGAATGATGTTCAGTGCGCATGTGCACCGTGACATCATTCGCTGAGGAATGAATGAGCCAATCAAAGGTAAGACAACTCCGTCAAATATAAGAATGACATTGTTCAACCTACTTAAACTATAATGAAAGATGGAAACATCAAAGCAAGCTGCATTTCTCATCCGACATGTACAATACAAATCAACCGATCTTTAGATCATATAGACTTACTGTATTAATGTAATTAACCACTGATTCGGACATAATGTTGATCCATGTTTATTGCGAACCCAAAAAAACGGGGGGAAATCCACAAAATTACTGTTGTTATTTATTATTTAACATTTTTAAACTTTTTTTTAAATATAGCAACTTATAAAACCAAATGAATATACAAAGACCTATTAGTCCATGAATACATCTATTGGTTTAATGTGGAATATGCTAATCTATTAAATATCTATTGTTGGATGTTATGGAACAATAATTACGTCTAATATTTTGAGTCTTTTTCATTGCGATTTTATTCAACATCTAGTAGAGGTTCTGACCGCTGTGCCACAGGTGCAATGATGATTACTTTGGGTATTTAAGTGTGTCAGTTTCTCTGTGGCGTCAGGCTATGAGGAAGGGGCAGCGTTAACGCCCCAAAACGCATCGCCAGACGTACTTTGTATTTTTTCTCTGCCATCGTCCAAGTTGCATTGAATTTTATGGAAGGTGATATGTTTTTTCACAAATAAAAGCTAAGTTTTATTGAAGGAATTTTGATGCTGGATTATTCTATTTTGGACGTTTGTCTCCTCTGCCTTTGACACAGTTGACCACTCCCTCCTGTTAGAAATTCTCTCATCCCTTGGTATCTCAGACCTGGCCCTTTCCTGGATCTCCTCATACCTCTCTGACGGCACATTCAGCGTCTCCCACTCGCACACCACCTCCTCACCACGCCCTCTATCTGTAGGTGTCCCCCAAGGCTCCGTCCTAGGACCCCTCCTGTTCTCCATCTACACCCTCGGCCTGGGCCAACTCATAGAATCTCATGGCTTTCAGTACCACTGCTATGCCGATGACACCCAAATCTACATCTCTGGACCAGACATTACCTCCCTGCTGGCCAGAATTCCAGATTGCTTAGCGGCTGTAGCCTCCTTCCTCTCCTCCCCCTTTCTCAAACTCAACATGGAGAAAACAGAGTTTATCATCTTCAGCCCATCCTGTATGGCCCCTCCACCTGACCCATCTATCAAAGTTAACAGAACCACAATTACCCCTGTCCCACAGGCCCAATGCCTTGGGGTAACTCTGGACTCTGACCTATCCTTCAAGCCACATATTCAAACCCTCAACACCTCCTGCCGCCTCCAGCTCAAGAACATCAACCGAATCCGCTCCTTCCTCACCCAGGAAACTACCAAGATGCTCGTCCAGGCCCTCATAATCTCCCGCCAAGACTACTGCAACACCCTTCTCCATGGACTCCCAGCTAACACCCTCGCCCCCCTCCAGTCCATCTTAAACTGTGCTGCTCGCTTAATCCATCTCACCCCCCGATCTTCATCGGCTGCTCCCCTCTGCCAGTCCTTCCACTGGCTACCTATAGCCCAGCGAATTGAGTTCAAGCTACTAACATTAACATACAAAGCCATCCACACCCTGTCCCCTCCATATATCTCTGACCTAATCTCCCGCTACCTGCCCACACGTAACCTCAGATCCTCCAATGACCTCCTACTCCGCTCTGCCCTCATCCGCTCCTCACACAACCGTCTCCAAGACTTCTCCCGTGCATCCCCCATACTCTGGAACTCCTTACCACGACACATAAGACTGATCCCCACAATCACAGGATTCAAGAAGGCCCTGAAGACTCACCTATTCAGGAAGGCCTACAACCTCCAATAACACTATCACCGCACCACCATCTATACAGTCTCCCCTCTCCTTCTGTCTCTACCCCCCTCCCTCATAGATTGTAAGCCCTCGCGGGCAGAGCCCTCTACACCACTGTGCCAGTCGGTCATTGTTAGTATTATATCTACCTGTATATTCTATGTATTGTATGTAACCCCCAAATGTAAAGCACCGTGAAATTAATGGTGCTATATAAATAATAATAATAATAATAATAATACATCTGAGATCGGACCACAATGGAAACTGCTGTGGATGGATCTTAGACTCCACCTCCTCTGGCAGAAGCAGCGTTTATTGGACGAATGATGTATTTTGTATGGCATTCGGCCAATCAAAGCTAGTTAATGCATTCCTATGGGAAAAAGTCAGCTCGCACATATTGCAAGCTGACAGGGATCCAGACCAGATAGAGCCCCAAAGAGCTGGGTAAGTAACATTCCCCCCTAAATAAAGGTAATCCCTAGCTAACCCTGCCTGTATGTTAGGATTGGGTCCCGCAGGTTGTTCTCACAGCGCACAGCGCCACCTGCAGGTCAGTCCAAGCCCAGCTTTTGCCCTACTGAGAATGTTCAGACCTATTGGAGCCGCTCACAAGCTAAGTGCCATTTCTCCCCTATTGATCATGAGCGGTGAGGTCATCACCACCGCCCCTATTGGGTGGGACTTTCCTTTAAATAGTGTGAGCCGACACCCGCCGTGTGCTCACACTTCACTTCAAAGTCCATGGAGTTTTTCTAATGACAGTAGTCAGGGATAGGCTCCAGTGTTCAGGCAGGTTGTCAGACTAGGCCTCTGTGTGGGGTTTCTCTGCTTCTATCTGGGTGCTGTTAGGACCTGTAAGCCCTGAATGTCAGCTCTACACCAGGGCTAGGAGCGGTAGACGTCGTTCCAGCTTGTGGAGCTGCAGCAGGCATGATCTCTGAGATAGCCTATGTGTACTGTCTGACTTCATGTATGGCTCCTAGCTGTGTGCAGGAGAATGTTCTACCTTCTGTGGCGGCTTCTAGCTGTTGCAGGGGCATGTGTGCGTGCTGACCTTGGGTGAGTGTTAACCCTTGGCAGCCTTGTGCTTGTTTCACTTACTGGTGCGCCTGGCCAGTGAGTTTAACTGGCCAGGGTTTAGTTGCACCCTGTTCACATTAAGTATCGCACAACACCACTGTCACTGCAGTTTTTCATTTGTGTACTGTGCCGCACCTCGGCCAGTGTGTGTTGCACTCTGTTCACATTAAGTACCTCGCTGCAGTGTCTTTGAAGTCTAACTATAGCAAGCTGTTCAGACATACATCCGCCCACCATTGGGCCTGTGGACCTCGCTGCAACGTCTTGCAGCCTGAGAGGTTCTGTAGTTTGAAAATATTATATATATATATATATATATATATATATATATACAGAATCCTAACACTGTAGATCTGTCCCTGTCTCAGTCACATAGTTCAAAGTCTCAAATTAATTGAATGTTAAATCCACCAGTCTTCTAAATTGGAGGTCACCTGATTTCGGCCGCCAATTCCTTTTTCCGATTTTTTTTTTCCGATGCCTCCTTTGTCGTAGTTCCTGTGCCACTTCCCCTGCGCAGTCATTGGTGCAAAAAAAAAGCGCCAGGGAAGGTGGGAGGGGAATTTAATTTTTACTGTTTGCCTCGTGGTATTCGATTGGAATCAAATACCTCGAACAGCCTGATATTCGATATTCATCTCTACAGATTACATTTTTTTACTTGCTCCCCTCCTTTTTCTGTTTTTTTTTTTTCTCCTAGGATAAAAGGGATAAAGGGGCAGAGAAATGGTGAGGAATTTGTGGAATGGGGAAAAAACATTTTTTATTTTTGGTCCATGAGTATAAATCTTGGTTGGTGATTAGGATAGCCTATTGATGAACAGAGGTGCAACGGGATGTTATAACTGGTATTACTGTATAATATTTGCCTAAGGTGCCAAAAGGTGATCCTTTGAAAGTATCACCAAATAGATTTTATTGCAAGGATATAGATCCAGTTCTATGTGATTTCCGAGCAAGGTCAGACTGGGGTGAATGTCCCGATGGGCCCCATGCCTTTAGAGCCCACCAGACTCCCAATGCTTTTTTAATACGCAGTGGTGGTCTGGTAAACAGAGTGCTAGTGGGGCCCAGAGGAGAAGGCTGGAGCCCCGAAGCACCGTGAACCGATTAAGGAAAGCCTAGTTCCCCGACCGCTATACATATTGTTAATGGAAGGGGCCTGGCATTATGTCGGCCCCTTTACAACAGTGCTATTATACACTGGGGTTTTGTATGTTTGTAAGTTTTGAATGTACGCTCCAGTGTATTTTACGCATGCGCAATTAAGTCATCTATGTCTGTAATGTTCATCTTTAGTTAGGGCAAATTTGTATGGAGATTCGGAGTGTTAGTATTGGCACACAACCATTTGGTATGTGAGCGTATGTTTTGGTTTTCTGCGCACGCGCAGTTTGGTCACTTACGTCTGCAATGTTCATCTTTAGTGTGGGCAAACTAGGATAGAGAATAACATGATAGTACTGGCAGTAGCTTATTGGAGCCAGCCAGTACGTCTTGCCGAGTCTTTTCTTTGATAGGTAAGAAAACTAATAGAACATAGACTATCCTTGTTATTCCTTCACTTTAAGTTTTTTATCATGTTTTTATTTGTGCAACTTTGTTACTATAAACAATGTTATGTGTTTTTATGTGTTAGTTTTGTATTCATGATGTATTGTTCCTTGTGTAGAGCCGCTATAAGATCGGACACCTGTAATCACTTGTCAATTATGACGTTGAGATTGTGGCCCTACATAGGAGATTGTGTGAGTCTCTTTTCTCAGACCAGGCTTTGAGAAAGGATACCATTATCCGAAACGCGTCAGTCTGGCGCAGTTTCTATATTTTCACATGCGTGTATTACATTTTTCATGGATTAAATAAAGAAGAGTTTTACCTTTCCTAACGGGGCTACGCTGGTTCTATTTCTCGAACGATCTGCATACACTGGGGTCGCCTTAGACCCCAGAGTATAATCGAAGGCCCAGGGGAGGTGATTAAATATAACAAATCCTTATATGCCCCTCTCCTGGGACTTTGACAACTATCAGTTCCTTCTTCGGGGCTCTTCCAGCCTTCTGATTGAGGTCATGCACCATTCATATCACTGTTGGGGCCTTTCATTGAGCCCTAGCAGGCAAGTGCAGCATGTCAGCGTAATAACAACGTGCCCATGTGACCACTGAGGACCAATCACAGGCCCCAGCAGTGAATGAAGAAGACGACAGAATAGGATGGAGAGGGCCGGATGGAGCGAGGATGCCCAGGAGAGGTGAAGTAAGCTGAGTATAAGTATTTTTCTATCATCTCCCCTGGGCCACCAATCAATACTCTGAGGTCTAAGGAGACCCCATTGTATAATAATAGCACTAATACTAATCTGAGTGCCGAACCTCACGGATATTCGTCAAATTTCATGGGGTTCACCTGAAGCGGCTTTAGATGGATTTTTGGATGTATTATATACTGTTTTGGGCCACTGTAGGGAGAATATTATACTGTGTGAGGCCACTGTAGAGTATATTATACTATTTGGGAGCCACTGTGAGGAACGTCATACAGTGTCATACTGTGTGGGAGCCACTGTGAAGCACATTTTACTGTTTAGGGACTACTATGTAGCACATTATACTGTGTGGGGGCCACTGTGGAGCATATAATACTGTGTGGGGGCCACTGTTGAGCATATTGTACTGTGTTGTGGTCACTGTTGAGCATATTATACTGTGTGTGGGCCACTGTGGAGTATATTATACTGTGTGGGGGCTACAATGCAACAAATTACACTGTGTGGGGCCACTTCATTATTTACATTCCATCCCATCTATTATATAGCAGACATATGATATTATCACAGTCTGTAATTTCATTGCATGATCACTATAAAGCAGATCTGTGCAACAAACAGTTGGTCAGCAGGGGCCCTGGGTGTTAGAACCCCATTGATCTCTTAGATCTCTTAGACTGTTAGGATTCTGAAGATCAAATGTTTACCAGAATACACAGCTCCCAGTATTGTTTCCATGCTGGGCGCTGCTCATGTACCATATTCTTGATAACTGCAGTTGTGGGTACTATAGTTGTAAGGGCTGACACACTGGATGGGAAAACACCTTTAATCCATATTGTTAGTTTGCTACTTTTAAACATGCTGGGGAAAAGAAAATCTAATTTTTGGCAAAATTCTAAAACAACGACAGCTATGAAGGAGCCAGAAGTCACAGAGTTCTCCTCAAGCAGAGCTGAGACGGATTATCAACGCCAACAACATGCTCATTATATGGCTTCCCAGTGAGCTGCTGAGATGCCAGAACAATAACAGGCATGGCGTGAAGAAAAAGTTCAGCAGCAGGACAGCTTAAGAGCTGCCGAAATGCTGGATCAGGTAAACAAACCATCGACGGCAGCAATTTGCTGAATATAAGGGGATCATCGACGCCAACAACACGCAGAGACTAGTATAGCTATAGCTACTATAGATGTCGGAGGTGGAAAGAATGGTCTATCCATATCAGGAATGATGCATTGTCCCAAGTTGGGAAAATCTCTAATACAGACATAAATGCACTAATTGTTAACTATGTACTAACCATCAGGGGTGAACCTGCCCCTTTCGCCGCCCGAGGCGAACAACAGAAAGCCGCCCCCCCGGAGGGGGCGGAGCATAGGGGTGGGGCTAAGTGGAGGGGCGGGGCTTAGCGGCATTCGCAGGTAGAGAGCAGGCACGGAGAGGACCTGCTCTCTGCCTGAGCGTGAGGGGAGGCTGCTGGAGCAGCGCTGCTCCAGTGGCCTCCCCAATCCACCGCTCGGTGCTAAGCCAGTCCAGGACAGCTTGTCCTAGACTGGCTTAGGTAAGCAAAAATGCCGTCCTCCCTGGGGACCTGGCATAGTGCCGCCTGAAGCGGTTGCTTCAGGTCGCCTCATGGGAGGTGCGGCGCTGCTAACCATAGAGGAACTGTCCTCTCTGTCCAGTGATGAACAGTCCAATTTGCAGCCTAAAAGCAGGGAAGGTGATGTCACTACCTGTGACATCACGGGTCTCTTCCTGAGTCCTGCTGAAGCAGCTGATTGGCCTCAGCGGTCACCATTGAAGCCAATCAGCTGCTTCAGCGGAACTCTGGTATAGACCTGTGAGAACACGCCGGAACAGAAGGACCGGACCATGCTGGGAGAAAACTGGAGCATGGGGACAGGTGAGATTTTTCAAAGGGGCTTCCATGGAACTGAAAGACAGTTCTAGGCAGATAGAAGGGGCCTCGTCATGACTTATCCACAGTGAGAGGAAGTGTGTGAAGACAAATATATAGTGCCGACAGACAGCGACTACCACCATAAGAACCAGGGGAGACCTACCAATTCAGGTGGAATCCAGTTCATTCCAAACCAGTTTGCTTAAACAATTGTAGGAAGCAATAACAAAAAAAATTGACTATTGTTATGTCCATAAATTTGCTAACCCTCTGTGTGATTTTTGCATTTGTTGTCCCTACAGATAGAGATCTAGTTAAATACAGTTTTGAAGAGGATCCACCTGATCATGAACTGTTGTGAATGTGATGGCTGTTCCTGCTGGGGTAATAGACTTTTTAATGGCGAACACTAATATTATAAGATTTAGTAATGGACACTAGAGATGAGCGAACAGTAAAATGTTTGATATTCAATATTTGTTTCGAGTAGCTCCTCAATATTTGACTACTCGAATTGAATATCAAATCCTATTATACTCTATGGGGGGAAAATGCTCATTTCAGGGATAGGCAACATTCGATCAAATAGAACTTTCCAAGTCCACGAGGGAGGGTCGGGCTGGATTCTCCGAGAACTCTTCTCCGTGCAGCATCCCTGCGGCGTCTTCTGGCTCTGAATTCACTCTGCCAGGCATCGGGCCTGGGCAGAGCCGACTGCGCATGCCCGCACTACAAGAAAATGGCCGCTTACAGTCAAAGCAGCCATTTTCTTGTAGCATGGGCATGCAGAGTCGGCTCTGCCCAGGCGTGAAGCCTGGCAGAGTGATTTCAAAGCCAGAAGACGCCGCGGGGATGCTGCACGGAGAAGACTTCTAAAGGTAGGAGAAGAACCAGCATTGATTGGCTGACTGTATAGCATTCGGCCAATCAATGCTGGTTCTGCATCGAATTTTTGCATTCGAATAGCGAGTGGTACTTGATCGATTACGAGTATTTCGAATACCGTAGTATTTGATCGAATACCTACTCGATCGAATACTACTCGCTCATCTCTAATGGACACTTTCAATCAGATGTAAGCCATGGCTAAGGAAGTAATGAGGAATAAAAAGCACACTCCCTCCACACAACCCTCCTTGAACAATTTATTTAAAAAATTGAAGAAATAATAAAAAAAAATCAATGCTCAACATCATAATGAAATTACATACATGTGTACATTTTTTGGTGCGGTCACTTGTTTATGCTGCACAGGCACATATCTAGGTTATTGGCACCTCCACATTACCATTCTGAAGAAACCCCAAAGTATAATAATGTTTTGTGAGCATCAAACCATAAAAAGTTTGGGTTTGACTTGAGCCCGAACATGTTAGAAAATATGGGTGCAATCTGCTTTGATCCAAACTGATTCACTCATCTCTAATAATCAAAAGTGCAAAAAAAATGTAGGAAACAATCACACAAAAACTCTGCACGAACAGAAGGAACATGATAGGGACTCCATCATCTTACTAGTCCTCTCTGTGATTTTTGCATCTCTTGTTTTTTCTCTACAGGCAGACTCTGTTGTTGCTGTGCTAAACAGATTTTATGTGCAGAAGATGACACTCCCAGGAGCAGTCTCAGTATGTACTAATAATGTGTCGGTAATAATTGGGGAGGGGGTGGGGGTAGAGTTAGCAGCTAACACTAAGCCCCGCTATAGTAATGGACGCTCCCCCACACAATCCTCCTTGGGCATTTTGAGCTCAGTTGTAGCTAGGGAGAGGAGCTCAGTTGTAGCTAGGGAGAGGAGCTCAGTTGTAGCTAGGGTCAGTGTAGGCAGGTGCTTAGCTGTGCTAGTGAGGGTCTCATTTTCAATCTTAAATAGGGTTGAGCCGATCTTGTCTTTTCAGGATCGATTTTGAAATCCGATTTCCGATCATTTTTCATTCGAACCCGATCTCGATCCCAATGCAAGTCAATGGGATTTTTTTACTAATCGGAGATCAGATTTTAAAAACAATCCTATTCACTATACAGCATGGAATCTAACAATTGAACGCTTTAATTGTTAGCATTCATGCTGTGTAGTGATTTTTTTTTAATCACTAAGTAGCCAGAGGATTTTTTTTTTTAATCCTCTGGCTACTTCGTCCCCCCTGGTGTCCACTTACCTGCAGAGATGGCTGCTCCGGTGCCCGGTGTTCTCGTTCTTCTTCACCTTGCTGCCCCCTGCCTCCCAGGTTAGGAGAGTGTGGGCGGGTTAGGAGAGTGTGGGTGGGTATTGGGAGGGGAGACGTCACGTCTCCACGCCCTGTACCCGCCCACACTCTCCTAAGCCACAAGCCCCACCTTCTTCCTAGCTCTTTAAATACTAACCTGGGAGGCGGGGGCAGCGAGGTGAAGAAGAACGAGAACACCGGGCACTGGACCAGCCATCTCTGCAGGTAAGTAGCTACTAGAGATGTTAGCTAGTCTTCCAATAGAATGAATGGACGCCTCCGACGCGCAGGGGGTTTAAGGTTGTGTGCCAGCTGCTTCCATTGATTCCTATGGAGCCTTCACACTGAGTATACACTCTGCTCAGAATGAGCGGAGCATATACTCAGTGTGAAGGCTGACATTGTTAGATTTTCGCACAATGCTTGGCCAGTAGCAAAGCATTGTGGGAAATAATCACCAATCTCAATCCCACCTAAAAAGAGCGTGTTTGGAATTCCAATTGCGATCGTGAAATTTTCTCGATCGCCGATCGTAATCCGATCTTTTCCGAACATGATCGCTCAACCCTAATTTTAAACTAAGAAGCTTCTTCTGTGTAGAAGGCAGCTCTGTCCACAGACTATATTCCTGTGAGCCAAGAGTATACGTTTATTTCTGAAAAATCAGCGGCTGTCCACATCCAATAGGCAGCTCTGTCCTCAGACTATATTCCTTTCAGAAAAAGTCCAACAATTGAAGCATATGAGCCTCAGTCATACGAGTGACCTCTTCCCAAGAAAGCATAGGCCTTAAAATATAGTTTTTTTCAGTAACGTGGAGTCCAAAAATTGAAGCATATGAGCCTCAGTCACATGATTGACCTCTTCAAATGTAAGCATAGCCGGTAAAATGTAGTATTTTCTTGACTACACAGCGTGGAGTCCAAAAATTGAAGCACATGAGCCTCTGAAAAATTGTAACCTAAAAAACCAAAAAATTCTGTGCAGGAGGAGCTACAGAAAATCGATGAGACATTTTGTAACAACATGGATTTCTTTATAATGCCAATGGTGTGTTATAGCCCTTCTCAATCCAGGCCTCGTTCATCTTTATAAAACTCAGGCGATCGACATTGTCAGCAGAGAGTCTTGTCCGAAGCTCCGTCACAACACCACCTGCAGTGCTGAACAGTCGTTCAGAGAAGACACTAGCTGCTGGACAGGAATGTAACCCCAGGGCAGACTGGGCAAGTTCAGGCCACATTTTTAGCCTTGACACCCAGTAGTCCAGCAGGAAAGACTCTTGTGGTAAGATGTCTATGTGCCTTTTCATATAGTCTTGCACCTGCAACAAAAAATGATGTCTCTGGTCTGATACCTCTACATTTAATGTTGCTGTCGTCAGCCTCAACAAAGACAGCCAAGCACTAGCCATTATGCCCACACTTCCCTTGCAACAGGCTGTGCTTCTGTCTCTGGGACCACCACGGCGTTGTGAAAGTTGTGCAGGAGTTGGAGATGATCTTGACTCACTGCTTTCTGTAGGAAATGTGTCCATTAAGTTGTCCAACAGTGTTTGATGGTCCATATCGATATGCCTATAAGCCTGTGGTGTGATGGAAATGAGGCCCGGAACTTTTTCCCTGAAGCGAGGATCAAGTAGGGTTACCACCCAGTATTCAGGATCTGCCAGGATATTTTTTTACACGTTTATCTTCCAGAAGACAATTTAGCATGAAGTGACATATGTGTGCCAATGTACCTGGTGGCGATTCATCACTGTCCAACTCATCTAAGCTGACTATAGTCTCTTCTGCATCTCCCCATCCACGCACAGTGCCTGTTGACTGGGACTGCTGGAATAACTTCTCCTCAGTGGCATCAATCTCCTGATCCAAATTGTCCTCCTCCCCCTCATCCTCTGAATAAGTACCCACAGAGGCTATTTGAGTCTGTGACCCAGTCTCCAACCATTGCCTGATCCGTTCAGCCCTGGAGTCATGGTGGCCATGTTGGTCTTCCAAGTCCTGGGCAAAGTAAATCTCCTCTTCCTCCTCTGTTGCACACGCCTGATCCCTCAAAGTTTTAAGGCTGTCTTTCAATGTGCACAAAAGTGGCCCAGTCCTGCTGACGCTGGTGTTGTTTGCGTTGACCACTTTTGTGCAGTATTCCAGACACTGAAGAACCAAACAGACGTCATGCAGCTGGCCCACTCCACAGCCATAAGACAGAGGCTTACTGGGGCAACATTTGTACGTCGGGATCCTCTCGTCATCAAAAGATCTATTACTGCTGGTTTCTGTTCAACAAACCTCTGCAACATATTCAATGTCGAATTCCACCTGGTGGGCACATCACATATGAGCCTGTGAACGGGCAAGCAGTGTTTGCGCTGAAACTGAGCCATGAGAGATGAAGCTACCTTGGACCGCCGTATATGGGCACACAATGTTCGTACTTTGTCAATCAGGGGTGCAAGAGCGGGATAGTGTTTCAAAAACGCTTGCACCACCAAATTGAATAAATGCGCTAGGCAAGGTATATGTGTCAATGGGAACAAATTCAGGGCCGCCACCAAATTTCTACCATTGTTGAGACCACATTGCCTATTTTGAGGTCTAGCATACTAGTTTCACACGTTATAGCATCTTTAACCCTAGAATGCAGATTGGGGGCCTATTAGTCAGCCGTCGTAGAAGCAGGTAAAGTTTTCCTACAGTTTTGGCAGATAGAGCATTATAAAAAAAATCAATGTTGTTACAAAATGCCTCATCGATTTTCTGTAGCTCCTCCTGCACATAAAAACTTTTTTTGTATAGGTTACAATTTTTCTGAGACTCATATGCTTCAATTTTTGGACTCCACGCTACTGAAAAAACTATATTTTAAGGCCTATGCTTCCTTGGGGAGAGGTCACTCATATGACTGAGGCTCATGTGATTCAAATTTTGGACTACGGGCGCTCCCATTGAAGTGAATGGGAAACGCTCGCGTGTACGGCTTGGAATGAGCCGAGCGCCGGGCCCCTTCACACGGCGAGCCGTACATGCGAGCGCTTCCCATTCACTTCAATGGGAGCGCTCGTAGAGAAAAAAGCAGCCCATTCATTTCAATGGGGAGCGCTCGTATGCCGGCTCCCATTGAAATGAATGGGATCTGCTTTATACGCGCTGATTCTGACCGTGTTTTAACGTTTAGAATCAGTCAGCGTATCCGTAGTGTGAATGCACCCTTATTGAGGACTGGTTGCAGGTTTTGGGAAATGATCCTCCCTCCACAGTCAGTGCCCCCTAATACTTTAATATATTGCAGGGCTCCATTCCCCAACATGGTCCTCTGAAATATATAAAATGAAGTGTAGACAATGTCTGTTAGGGCCTAGTTACTTAATGATACTCGCTCCTGCCCACAGCCATCTTCGCTTCCCCTTCAGGTGCCCCGTGCTTCCCACATCACGTCACTGGTGCTTTGCAGTGCGGAGCACAGGTCCTCTTGGAAGCTGAAGGGGAAGTGGATGAGACTATGGGACGGAGTTGGGTTCAGTAAGTAAGACTGTGACACTTAGAGCATTTGCTAGGCAAACCTCACAAAACTATTTTTCCCCCTATCAGTATGTCTTTGGAGTATAGGAGGAAACTCACGCAAACATCCAAACTCCTTCCAGATGTTGTTCTTGGCAGGATCGAACCCAGAACTCTAGTGCTGCAAAGCTGCAGTGCTAACCACTGAGCCACCGTGTTTACTCACAAAATACCTTGCCTAGAGGTTTCATTTAGACCACATCCAAAACAGAACTGCTAGTATTATACTCTGAGGTCTCTTCAATCCTCAAAGTATAATGAATGTAGGTCCAGGGCAGGTCCACAAAAAAAAAAAGTTAACGTCTCCTGCAGCTCCCTGTTCTTGGTCCACTTCGGTCCATGGTCCGGGTTTCAGAGCGCCCTGCCCCCCTCTCCCCGACTAGTATTATAGAGAAGGCGGGGCTTAGGAGAGTGTGGGAGGGTACTGGGAGGGGAGACTCTCCGCCCACACTCTCCTAAGCCCTGCCTTCTCTATAATACTAGTCAGGGAGAGGGGGGCAGGGTGTTCTGAAACCCGGACCATGGACCGAAGTGGACCAAGAACAGGGAGCTGCAGGTAAGCGGACACCAGGGGGGGTTTGGGGTTTGGGGGGGGGGTTGGGGTTTGTAGTACTAACACACTCAGCTGTGCTATTCCTTAATACTACTAACATGGTCAGCTTGGCTATTACACTAACGAATAGCCGAGCTGAGCATGTTGGTAGTACTAAGGAATAGCCAAGCTGAGCTAGTCATGTTAGTACAGGAGGAGTAGCTGGAGGGATGGTTGGGTGTAGTGCAGAGCTCTTTCATCTGTCTGGAGTAGCCGGGCTAACTGCACGGCCAGCTCTGCTATATCTCACTATAGAAATGCATTGACCAGCGTTGATTGGCCAGTCTACGGCATTCGGCTAATCAACGCTGGTTCTGCCTGAGGAGGCGGAGTCTAAAATCGGACCAGAATGGAAACTGCTGTGGATTGATTTTAGACTCCGCCTCCTCAGGCAGAACCAGCGTTGATTGGCCGAATCCCATAGACGGGCCAATCGGCGCTGGTCAATGCATTCCTATATGAAAAAGTCAGTTCCGGCATATCACAAGCGGATCCCGACATAATAAAGGTACTTGATGCCCCCAGACATGCTTCCCCTGCTGTCCCAGTTGCATTGCAGAGGTGTTGGCATCATTTCCTGGGGTGTTATAGTGGACTTGGTGACCCTCCTGAGTCGAATGGTGGGATCCCCTGTAGCGAAGCATTTTCTCCCATAGACTATAATGGGGTTCGATAGTCGATCGAATAGTCGAATATTGAGTGGCTATTCGTAACGAATATCAAATCTCGAACATTTTACTGTTCGCTCAGCTCTAGTAATATTATTAGTATGTACGGCAACTGCAGCACAAGGGAAGCTGGAGACCTCGCTGGATGGAGGAAGGAGCTTCCATGTGACTGAGAGAGAGAAAGAATTAGGCAGATACAGGAAGGATCTTCCCCATGACTTAGTCACAGTGAGGAGAATTATATAAAGAAACGCATAGTGCCCGCGGATAGCATCTACCACCATAAGAACTAGTGGAGACCAACAGTTAGGCTGTGTCTAAGTTGTGTAAGTAAATTGCATAGAAATGACAAACGTCCAGAGCTTTTTTTGTTTTGGGTTCAGATGGTTGGTTTTGGGCTGAATAAGTTGATGGTGCACCCAGTAAGCCACAGGCCTGAAGATAGTGGCGCAACTACCAGGGTAGCAGCTGCAACAGCGTCTGGGATATTAGGAGGCCTGGTGGGCCTCTGATTTATTTTTATTTTTTTTAATAAGCCATTACCTGCTGGAGTAACCCCACCAGGTAACCGGTCCCTATTTACTTACCAATCCTCGCTCCTGCTCACGGCCGCTTGCGCTTCCCTTTCTGCGGAAGCATAGACAGCTGTGAGCAGGAGCGAGGATCACTAAGTGAGACAAGGGCAACGATGTTTAGACCTTGTGATTTCTACAGCTTGGAATATGAGGCTCTCATCATTTTATAGACACTCATCTCGGTTATCTCATACATACATGCGACTATTTAGCATATGATTAGTTATGCAGATTCTTGTCATGTAACTGCATTGTTACCCTTTTGCTCGTCAGTAAACCCGGCGAGTCCATAACCCTACATGTCCTCTCTGTGATTTCTGCATTTCTTGTCTTCTCTCTACAGTGAGTGGTGTGGCTGGTGGATCCTGGCTTAATTTCCCTATTCAATCTATGGAACCTAAGAGACTAGACACAGTAAAAACCTCATCAGAAATACAAGAGCCCCGTAAGTGTTAATATGTTCAGTTTCTTTTTCTCCAATGTGAAAAACCTGGAACATTCTCTAGTTGTGTAAATCTTAGTATTCTTTGTATTGTTTTTGTACCTGTGTAAGACAGTGCGACTGGTTCTTAAGAGATTAATTGGGAAATGTTGGGTAATATTATAAGTATGTACCGCAACTGCAGCACAAGGGAAGCTGGAGACCTCGCTGGGTGGAGGAAGGAGCTTCCATGTGACTGAGAGAGAGAAAGAATTAGGCAGATAGAGGAAGGATCTTCCCCATGGCTTAGTCACAGTGAGGAAACTTATATAAAGAAGCACATAGTGCCCGCGGATAGCATCTACCACCATAAGAACTAGTGGAGATCAATAGTTAGGCTGGGCCTAAATTGTGTCATTGAATTATATAGAGATGAACAAACATGGGAGGAGCTTTTTTTTGGTTTTGGGTTCAGATGGAGTGGTCCAAAGTTAACGGTAACCGCAGCAGGTAACGCACCATATTTACTTACCGATCCTTTCTCCTGCTCTCTGCCGCCTGCGCTTTCCCTTCTGCGGAAGAGTAGGCAACTGTGAGCAGGAACGGGGATTGTTAAGTAGGACTGTGGCCCGCGAACCCCACAAACACTGCTATCATTATACTCTGGGGTCATTTCAGGCCCCAGAATGAAATGATCGGAGGCCCAGGGCTGGTGAAGGAACATAAAAAACACTGTCACTCACCCCTACTATGCTCCAGCAGGCTTCAGGCCTATTTTGTGACCTCACAGACGTCTTGTGGCCCAGGCCAGCACCATTATGCATCATGGGCCTGAGTCAGGTGATGTCTGACCCAACATAGATCTGCGGGGAGTGTGTCGGAGCCAGGGAGAAGTAAGTAACAGTGTTTTTTATGTTTGCATCCTCCCCTCGGTCTCCGATCATTATATTCTGGGGTCTAAAGAGACCCCAGAGTATAATAAGTGTTCATGGGGGGTCCCATGGGGCATAATACTGTGTACAGGGGCCACTATGGGGCATAATACTGTGTGCAGGGGCCACTATGGGGCATAATACTGTGTGCAGGGGCCACTATGGGGCATAATACTGTGTGCAGGGGCCACTATGGGGCATAATACTGTGTGCAGGGGCCACTATGGGGCATAATACTGTGTGCAGGGGCCACTATGGGACATAATACTGTGTGCAGGGGACACTATGGGGGATAATACTGTGTGCAGGGGCCACTATGGGGCATAATACTGTGTGCAGGGGCCACTATGGGGCATAATACTGTGTGCAGGGGCCACTATGGGGCATAATACTGTGTGCAGGGGCCACTATGGGACATAATACTGTGTGCAGGGGCTACTATGGGGCATAATACTGTGTGCAGGGGCCTCTATGAGACATAATACTGTGTGCAAGGGCCACTATGAGACATAATACTGTGTGCAGGGGCCACTATGGGGGATAATACTGTGTGCAGGGGCTACTATGGGACATAATACTGTGTGCAGGGGCCACTATGGGGGATAATACTGTGTGCAGGGGCCGCTATGGGACATAATACTGTGTGCAGGGGCCGCTATGGGACATAATACTGTGTGCAGGGGCTACTATGGGGCATAATACTGTGTGCAGGGGCCTCTATGAGACATAATACTGTGTGCAGGGGCCACTATGAGACATAATACTGTGTGCAAGGGCCACTATGGGACATAATGCTGTGTGCAGGGGCCACTATGGGACATAATACTGTGTGCAGGGGCTACTATGGGGCATAATACTGTGTGCAGGGGCCTCTATGAGACATAATACTGTGTGCAGGGGCCACTATGAGACATAATACTGTGTGCAAGGGCCACTATGGGACATAATACTGTGTGCAGGGGCCACTATGGGACATAATACTGTGTGCAGGGGCCACTATGGGACATAATACTGTGTGCAGGGGCCACTATGAGACACAATACTGTGTGCAGGGGCCACTATGAGACATAATACTGTGTGCAGGGGCCACTATGGGACATAATGCTGTGTGCAGGGGCCACTATGAGACATAATGCTGTGTGCAGGGGCCACTATCGGACATAATGCTGTGTGCAGGGGCCACTATGGGACATAATACTGTGTGCAGGGGCCACTATGGGACATAATACTGTGTGCAGGGGCCACTATGGGGGATAATACTGTGTGCAGGGGCCACTATGGGGGATAATACTGTGTGCAGGGGCCTCTATGAGACATAATAGCATGAGCAGGAATGTGGTTTGTAGATTGTTTGAGGGGAATGGGGGGAAGGAGGCTGGGGGACCCCCATGTCAAATGGTCACCTTGGGGCTCCACCATTCCTAGTTATGTCACTGCCTGAAGAGGCTTATGACAAAATGTTAGAGCAGGAATCCATTAGCTTCCTCTTCTACTATGCATAACAATTGTATCAGTGTCCTTGGAGAAATTTCAGTGACCCAGGTGAAAGACTCTGGTCCAAGTTATATTTTTCAAATGAAAAGTTGAAATATCTAACTTTCCCCTTCTGATATGTGATCTATGTTCTATTGTGTAACTTTCACCTTCTGATATGTGATCTATGTTCTATTCTGTAACTTTCACCTTCTGATATGTGATCTACACTCACCGGCCACTTTATTAGGTACACCATGCTAGTAACGGGTTGGACCCCCTTTTGCCTTCAGAACTGCCTCCATTCTTCGTGGCATAGATACAACAAGGTGCTGGAAGCATTCCTCAGAGATTTTGGTCCATATTGACATGATGGCATCACACAGTTGCAGTCGCAGATTTGTCGGCTGCACATCCATGATGCGAATCTCCCGTTCCACCACATCCCAAAGATGCTCCTCTATTGGATTGAGATCTGGTGACTGTGGAGGCCATTGGAGTACAGTGAACTCATTGTCATGTTCAAGAAACCAGTCTGAGATGATTCCAGCTTTATGACATGGCATTGCATTATCCTGCTGAAAGTAGCCATCAGATGTTGGGTACATTGTGGTCATAAAGGGATGGACATGGTCAGCAACAATACTCAGGTAGGCTTTGGCGTTGCAACGATGCTCAATTGGTACCAAGGGGCCCAAAGAGTGCCAAGAAAATATTCCCCACACCATGACACCACCACCACCAGCCTGAACCGTTACCGATACAAGGCAGGATGGATCCATGCTTTCATGTTGTTGACGCCAAATTCTGACCCTACCATCCGAATGTCGCAGCAGAACTCGAGACTCATCAGACCAGGCAACGTTTTTCCAATCTTCAATTGTCCAATTTCGATGAGCTTGTGCAAATTGTAGCCTCAGTTTCCTGTTCTTAGCTGAAAGGAGTGGCACCCGGTGTGGTCTTCTGCTGCTGTAGCCCATCTGTAGCCTCAAAGTTGGACGTACTGTGCGTTCAGAGATGCTCTTCTGGCTACCTTGGTTGTAACGGGTGGCTATTTGAGTCACTGTTGCCTTTCTATCAGCTCGAACCAGTCTGGCCATTCTCCTCTGACCTCTGGCATCAACAACGCATTTCCGCCCACAGAACTGCCGCTCACTGGATGTTTTTTCTTTTTCGGACCATTCTCTGTAAACCCTAGAGATGGTTGTGCGTGAAAATCCCAGTAGATCAGCAGTTTCTGAAATACTCAGACCAGCCCTTCTGGCACCAACAACCATGCCACGTTCAAAGGCACTCAAATCACCTTTCTTCCCCCCCATACTGATGCTCGGTTTGAACTGCAGGAGATTGTCTTGACCATGTCTACATGCCGAAATGCACTGAGCTGCCGCCATGTGATTGGCTGATTAGAAATTAAGTGTTAACGAGCAGTTGGACAGGTGTACCTAATAAAGTGGCCGGTGAGTGTATGTTCTATTCTGTAACTTTCACCTTCTGATATGTGATCTACATTCTATTGTGTAACTTTCACCTTCTGATATGTGATCTATATTCTATTGTGTAACTTTCACCTTCTAAAAGGTGATCTATGTTCTATTGTGTAACTTTCTCCTTCGGATATGTGTTTTGTGTTTTATGTTCTGTTGTGTAACCTTCACTTTCTGATATGTCATTTATAATCTATTTTTTAAGTGTCCCCTACTGATCCTGTATGTGTTCTATGTTGAATTATGAATAAAATTAGGTTAAATGAGATTTTTGAATCATTACATTCTTATTGTCTTTACATTTTACACAGTGCCCATACTTTTTTTTTTTTTTTGCAATTGGGATTGTATTACGCAATAGCAGTAAATGTAAACTCCAGTCTTTAAACATTTCCTTCCTTCCTTCCTTCCTTCCTTCCTTCCTTCCTTCCTTCCTTCCTTCCTCCCTTCCTTCCTTCCTTCCTTCCTTTCTTCCTTCCTTCCTTTCTTCCTTCCCCTTCCTTCCTTCCTTCCTTCCTTCCTTTCTTCCTTCCTTCCTTCCTTCCTCCCTTCCTTCCTTTCTTCCTTCCCTTCCTTCCTTCCTTCCTTCCTTCCTTCCTTCCTTCCTTTCTTCCTTCCTTCCTTCCTTCCTTCCTTTCTTCCTTCCCCTTCCTTCCTTCCTTCCTCCCTTCCTTCCTTCCTTCCTTCCTTCCTTCCTCCCTTCCTTCCTTTCTTCCTTCCCCTTCCTTCCTTCCTTCCTCCCTTCCTTCCTTCCTTCCTTCCTTCCTTTCTTCCTTCCCCTTCCTTCCTTCCTTCCCCTTCCTTCCTTCCTTCCTTCCTCCCTCCCTTCCTTCCTCCCTTCCTTCCTTCCTTCCTTCCTTCCTTCCTTCCTTCCTTCCTTCCTTCCTCCCTCCCTCCCTTCCTTCCTTCCTTCCTTCCTTCCTTCCTTCCTTTCTTCCTTCCTTCCTTTCTTCCTTCCCCTTCCTTCCTTCCTTCCTTCCTTCCTTCCTTCCTTCCTTTCTTCCTTCCTTCCTTCCTTCCTTCCTTCCTCCCTTCCTTCCTTTCTTCCTTCCTTCCTTCCTTCCTTCCTTCCTTCCTTCCTTCCTTCCTTCCTTTCTTCCTTCCTTCCTTCCTTTCTTCCTTCCCCTTCCTTCCTTCCTTCCTTCCTCCCTTCCTTCCTTCCTTCCTTCCTTCCTTCCTTCCTCCCTTCCTTCCTTTCTTCCTTCCCCTTCCTTCCTTCCTTCCTCCCTTCCTTCCTTCCTTCCTTCCTTCCTTTCTTCCTTCCCCTTCCTTCCTTCCTTCCTTCCTCCCTCCCTTCCTTCCTCCCTTCCTTCCTTCCTTCCTTCCTTCCTTCCTTCCTCCCTTCCTCCCTTTCTCCCTTTCTCCCTTCCTTCCTTCCTTCCTTCCTTCCTTCCTTCCTTCCTTCCTTCCTTCCTTCCTTCCTTCCTTCCTTCCTTCCTTCCCTCCCTCCCTTCCCTCCCTTCCTTCCCTTCCTTCCCTCCCTTCCTTCCCTCCCTTCCTTCCCTCCCTTCCTTCCCTTCCCTCCCTCCCTTCCTCCCTCCCTATATAACATTTGTCTTTCTGCTGTTTGACTATTTACAGAAACAAGTGAAGAACCTATTACATCCTCTATGAGTGATAATGAGGTAGATGAGGATACGAGCTGTAAATTCTGTGACAAGGTAATGTTGTTAATGTGACAATATAAAAAAAAAACTTTATGATGAACTTAAATTTTAAAATTTGACAACCTTGATACGCGAGGTCACCAGGATCACAATATTCATTCTATCCTGTCCTTAGGATGGGTTATCAATATGAGATTGGTGGGGTTTCCAATACCTGGCGCTCCCATGATCAGCATCTTCACTGCTGTATAACGGTGTGAACATTGTATAGTGGCTGCACTTTGTATTGCAGCTCAAACCAATAACCGCTACTTAGGCAGGAATAATAAAGAAATACAAAGTTATGGATGTCAGAATATGGAAATAAAAAGAATAAACTATAAAGTTGGTGTCACTGTAATCATACTGAAAAGTAACAGATCACAGTGAATACAATAAAAGCAAACCCTAAAACACGGCCAGTATTTTTATCTGCATTTTATCTGCATTTTCCACATGACTATTGTCTTAAAGAGGGCCTTTCACCATATCTGGGCACAGGCAGTGTTATATACTGCCAGAAAGCTGACAGTACGCTGAATTCAGCGCACTGTCGGCTTTCCCGATCCGTGCCCGGTGTGAAGAGCTTACGGCCCGGTACCGTAACGCTTTACAGTCAGAAGGGCGTTTCTGACCATTAGCCAGAGACGTCCTTCTGCCTCGCGGCGCCAATCGCGCTGTGCTGTGGAGCGGGGAGGAACGCCCCCTCCCTCTCCTGATAATACTCGCCTATGGACGAGCTGTGTGAGCAGAGGGAGGGGGCGTTCCTCCCCGCTCCACAGCACAGCGCGATTGGTGCCGCGAGGCAGAAGGACGTCTCTGGCTAATGGTCAGAAACGCCCTTCTGACCATAGAAGAGCTACGGTACCGGGCCGTAAGCTCTTCACACCGGGCACAGATCGGGAAAGCCGACAGTGCGCTGAACTCAGCGCACTGTCAGCTTTCTGGCAGTATATAGAACTGCCTGTGCCCGGATATGGTGAAAGGTCCTCTTTAAGGTTGCTATGCTTACCAGTACAATTTTGGCTGGGTGGGCTAAGTCAGTCAAAGTTTTGAGATGCATTCAGGCAGTCAGAGCTGAAATTCAGCATCCAATACAATCCTTAGGGTATCTCACCCTGACCCTTTCCTTACCCAGGTGCCTATGCTTGCATTATTTTTCTAGGCTCTTTGTTCACATAATTATTTCCAGCACATTTCCCTATTTTTTACAGTCTCCTGGTTTTCTTAATTTGACTTGCTTTTCTGGTTATCCCCTCACTTGCTGATTTGTGACCTCCTGGTCTCTACCTTGGCCTAGACTTCTGACTTTCCACTGCTTTTGGTTTTTGACCCAGACTTATGCTTTACTCTCTTACTTGAAATAAGCCTTCTGGCCTGGTCCTTAGCCTGCAGGCGCACTTGTTTTAAGCAGCTTGGTCTAGGATGGCAATCTTAGTCCTGAGCCATGAAGTCCAACCTGCTTTGCATTGGTGCCTGTTGAATACCTCAGGGTAGTCTTAGACTCTGTGAACCAGAGAAGTGCAGGATTATTGATAGTTTTTTTTGCTAAAAATTCCATTGTCTTCTGGGAATTGCTTAACCAGTTCTGGACCGCTCATAGAGTATTTACGTCCAGAAGTGGTTGAGTTGTTCTGCAAGGATGTACCTGTACATCTTTGCAGTTTTCAGCGGCTGCAGAAATGTGATTTGTTTTGCGTTTTCTTTTATCAGTCGCAGGAATTAGTGGAAGTTATTAGGCCCACTATGGTCGGCAGCACGTACCGGTAAGTTATTCAATTTTATTTCCAGAGTATATCTTCTTTTTAAAAAAACTTCTCTAGTGGCCTCCATATATGACACACTTCCTTCTTGTCTTATCTGTATAGACATGGCAGTGGTGTGTGTGCTTTAAAGTAACTGGAATGAGCGAGAAGTAATTTCCATTCACAATAGACAACAAGGTTTCCTGCAATTTTTTTAGGGGTACTTAGTCCATTTTTATTATATATATCTGTTCTATTTATTCATTGCTTATATTAACTTTTTAGTTTTATAGTATTTTACTCAATGGAGAGTAATTACTATACTGTTATTACTTTATACAAATATTCTTACAGCTTTACCTGCTGTCCCTTCTTCTCAGTTCCTGTATTCTTCCACAAGCTGGTTGGCAGCTTTGACTGTTTGATGGACAGGACACTATGAAATAACCCATTAGCTATAGACATTGCCTTTACCATGAAAGGTTATTTATTATGATTATTACAAATCTAATATAAATGCAGATCAAATATTATGCACAGTAAATGTATATTACATTACACAGGTTTGTAGAAAACGCTTACATTCTCCCGGACAACATAATTTCAGTAAATTGAATGTTATCTTTGAATCATATGCTAAATAGTTGCAAGTCAAATTTATGTATGATATAGCCAAGATCCCCATCTATAGAATGATAGGAGTATCACATTCTAAGCAGTAGTGGATGGTGAGATATGAAGCCTAAAAATCCCAAGTTCTAAACTTTGTTTCCTCTTTTGCTCTTCAGTGTAAACAGTTCCGAAGGTAAATCCTGATAACTCAGTCCCTACAGAAAGCACTGAGTTCCATTATCTGACCTGATATCCGATGTTTTGTCAATGATGTATAATAAATGGAAGGAAAAATTTCACATAAGAGGCAAATGAATCAGCATTTCTAAAGCAATGCGTTTGGGAAAACTCAACCTGTGGGTCGCAACCCCGGTGGGGGTCGAACGACCAAAACACAGGGGTCACCTAAAGCATACCTCCCAACTGTCCCGGTCAGTGGAAGGTATGTCCCGGTTTCAACTTATCAGCGCCCGGAGCACGCCGATGAGTTGAACACACAAGCGATTAAAGCAGGAGCTGTCACAGCCAGCTCCTGCTTTAACGCTGCGCTGCGGCTTCTGTATGTGTAGCCGCGATGTGATGACGTCACATCGCGGCTACAACTATATGAGTGAGCGAGACTGCGGAGAGCGCGGTGGGGGAGCGTTGGAAGGTGAAGGTTTGTTTTAAACATTAAGATGAACGGGGGATGGGGACATGAAACTGGGGGAAGAGATGGGGGGACATGAAACTGTGGGCAGATGAAGGGGGGTACGGCATGACACTGGGGGCAGAGATGGGGGGACATGAAACTGGGGCAGAGATGGAGGGGGGCATGAAACCGTGGGCAGATGAAGGGGTTATATGAAACTGGGGGAGAGATGGCGAGGGGACATATAATGTACGGGTGACTGTAGGAGGATTATACTGTGTGGGAGCACATGAAAAATGAATGAGAATGGGCAGAGTCAACATAAAGTGGGCGGAGCTAAATTCGCTACCCACGCGCCACTTATTTTGTCCCTCTTTGTCCCTCTAAGTTGAGAGGTATGCCTAAAGCCACCAGAAAATACATATTTCCGATAGCTTTAGCCACTCAGAAGACGCGCTACTGTCTGCAGCAACGCTATTCAGCTGGAATGCACGCCATTATGGACGCACATTCCAAACTGAATGGGGTCACCGCAACATGAGGAACTGTATTGCGGGGTCACTGCATTAGAAAGGTTGAGAACCACTGATCTAGAGGTAGAGATAGGATCCTTGAGATGAGGATACTCCTTTAAGCTGTTTCTACTATAACTGGCCAAAATAAAATAGTTCTCTGGTTGATACAATTACTCAGATGACAAGTTTGTATTTTTTTTTTCTATTTTCGTACAGTTAAACCCATTTCTCTAAAAAAATTTTTTTTTTTTTAATTGTTTTGCGTTCTGTTTTTCAGACTATCCATGACCTCTCCAGGAGTGTTTCGCTGCTCAGAGTCGGATATTCAGTTCCAGGTTACCCTACCTGTGACCATTGACTATGAGGTGGATTCCTGGAGTAACTACACTGAGATCCTGCAGAACCTACGTGGTGGATATGAGATTATTGGGCCTCTCTTCAACATAAAATCCAGATTAGAACCTAACATGGTTTCCGCAGTCTACCTACCTCATTGTCTATGTCTAGGAGGTAATGAAGAACTGTTACTGTATATACCACCTATTAGTTACATGTAATATAATCTTGTATTAGCTCGGTGACAATGTAGATGGTTGATGGAACCAATAACCAACACTAAGAATACAAATAGTTATTTTAACCCTTGTATTGTGTTAGCTTTCTGTTACTCTCCCTTATGTTAACGGGTCGGTTTTGACCCGTGTCTTAAATCATCCCTAGGATACCCTAAAAACAGTTATTTATGATCCAATTTGTTTCTTACCTCTTAGCTACCTTGTTAGGGTTTCTCATCCATGGAAGGATTGATTTTAATATTTTTGGTGTGGCCCCCTGGGCCTTTCATTTGAGAGCATACCCTTCATTTTCAATATAAAAATATTGTCAAATGAACCTCAAGAGAATAATATAAACTTAAAAAAGTTTGTTATATCATCTGACTATTACTGAAGGGTTTTAGAACACATTTCTTAAATGTAAAAAAAATATACATATATATATTTTATATTATTAACTTTAGTAACATCTATGGTGTTACGGGTCAGTTTTGACCCGTATCTAACTACTTTATGAAAAAGGCAAAAAACAGATTTATTTTTTTTTTAATAGAACTTTAATACAAATAAAAGATGAGAATTATATTAACATTAATAGCAATAATAATAAAAAGTAGCTTTTCTAGGTCAAACAAACAAACAACAATCAATCAAGCAAATCAACAGAAATCAAGTACTAGTTTTTAGATGCATATGTGGCAAAAAGTGATACATTTTGTGTGTTCTTTGCAAAGGTATTTTTTTGCAGGCAAAGCATGATGTGTTTTTCCTTTTTGTCCTTATTGCTAGGGCAGACCTGACACCTCTTTCTTTTAGAATCAGGTGGTCTCACTGGGGTTGTGGCTGTTGTGGTTGATGTTAAGGCAGGGCTGGTTGAGGAGGATGCTGGTGATGATGCTCTTTTGTGTTGCTGTGGGCAAAGCACTTGTTGAGCTCTGGAGTTGTCGGACCAAGGCTGCAGCGGCTGGGTCTCGGGGCACTCATTCCCTTTGGTCAATGTGCGCCTTGACAAGGGATCTTCCTAGTACCTCAAGAAACATCTTTTGTTTGTTTTTTTTCTTTGAATACCATCCTTGGTGAATGTGGGTCCACAACACAAATGCATTGTATGCTGCCACATCAAGGATGTTTGAAAATACAACCATTGGCCATCTCCTAGTCACTCACTGGCAAGTGTAGGTGGCAGTCAGCTTGTCCAGGTTGTCCACTCCTCCTTTCGATGCGTCCCAGAGACTGTCAGTGGCCTCATTGCAGGATTTGTACACTCCAGCAAGCAGAAGAACACCAATGTAGGCATCCAGGTCATCATTATGAAGGTCATTCCACATGTTGCCGTGGACTTTTTTTCCTTCAAGGTTTGTCATAGCAATAATGACTTTTTTTTATTGACAATGGCATAAACAGATCAAAACATGTCTTGATGTCACTTACTCTTGTCACAGCAAACCTTGTGATCCCAGGGGTCATTTTCATGACATTTGCAGCGTCTGCCCTGCCATGTACATCTGGAGGTACTGAGCTCCAACTGATCTTGCCACTTTTGGATTTGAATCTTTCAGCGGGAGCAGCTTCAGCACCTCATCAGACTGATCAGAACTGTCTGTGTCTTCCGGTTGATACTCCACATCATCTTCCTCCCCAGGAACCTGTTCATCTGTATCAGTTTTCTGCTGTGTGTCCTCTGATTCATTATCATCCCAGATATAATCCAGAATTTGGCTTGCATCTAATCTTCTCCTCATTGTTGCATGGTGTAAACTGAAGATGTATACTCTGCAAAGTACCAACTGTAAGCTGATTTGGCCATACATGCCTGGACATGTCCCTAACTCAAGTTGTTGGAGGTAGAGCTGGCTGTGGGCTGTTGGTTTATATTGTGTTTATGAGTTCAGTTTTGGGACTTATTATTATTTTTTAAATCCTATATTAAACCTGGGTCAAAAACGACCCCAACAACACAAATGTTATAATTTTAATAAGAGCATTTTACAATTTAGTAAAATAGTTTTATTTTATTGTATTTTGTTTAAAAATAAATTTCAGGAAAAGTCAAAAAGTCTTAATGCAATAAACAAATGTATGTAGAATTTGTATGCATTTAAAAACTAAAACGGGTCGGTCACGACCCTAACACAAGAGGAAGGTTAAATTATTTTTGTCTAAATCTTATTTGTATATTTAGGTTTTAAAGGAGACAAGTCTTTGATACAATGTTTCCACTACAAGGATGATAACCTGGTTCTAGAAACACCATCAAGACTGGAAGGAAAGTACGCTGTGCTGGAGAACCCCACCTTCTCCTGTATCGGGGTTATTTTATATCCCTTGAACCTTTTACAAGACACAATAATAAAGCTGATCCCTTATCATGGAATGGTTCTGTTATTCTCTAATACGATTATCAGAGAAGATCTAAGACACAAGTATAGACTCCATCTGTATCTACTGCCGAGGATCCGCACAGTAGAGAAGGTAACCGCTCTGTTGTTGTATTATATTGAGTAGTGATTCTCAACATGTCCCCAAGCATCCACTTCTGGCCTCTGGCTTGCATCACGCATCTTGAGGTCTCAGAGGTCACAAGATGCCTATTGATGTTATAAAACTTTGAGCCTTTACGGTAATGTCCCAGATGTCATGTGGTTCACGTAACATCTGGGACATTACCATATAGGCCCGAAGCCTGCTAGGAGTAGCATTGGATCCAGAAGAGATGAGTAACACTGTTTATTATGTTCATTCACCCTCCCTGGGTCTGAAAAGTCCCCGGAGTATAATAAAAGCGGCAGTTTTCAGGGTTTGCGAACCCGGGCCTGCTATCCGTTGCTCCTGCTCCTTTCTTCTGCACTCTATAGCAGAAGGGGAAGTGGGGGCCATCCCTTGATGGAGCCCCATGCTGCCACTGCTGCTGCTGCTGCCTCCTCTTCTTCGCTTGGCTGCGCAGCCATTTGCGTCTCAGTGCAGTAGGCGTGGTGACATCTTATTGTCACCACCTGTACTGAGATGCAGAGGTCTAAGCCAGCCCAGGACAGGACTGCTCAGATTTGTTTTCAGAGCGGCCTGTCTTGGGCTAGTTTAGAAAAAATAAATAAATAAAATGGGGAAATTGCTGCCCCCTCTTAAAGTGCCGCCTGAGGTGGCCGCCTCGCCTTGCTGCATTAGAGGTGTGGCCCTGCCCCTGTACAGATATAATATGAAATCCGTTAGAATGTTTAGAGGTAGAGATATACAGCAAAACTGTAAAACATAAAATTTTCATTTCCATTTGGACTGATACAGGAGGTGGAGCGCACGGAGATGAAGTTTTCATTCCAGAGAATTCCCAAACCCCCTCAGACAGAATCTGTGTACTATAAGAAGAAATACAGAATTGATGTTCCCCTGACTGCGAGTGTAAACCCAAAGGTAGGTTGTTTTCTGACGTATATATAGAGATGGGTGAACCTTGTAAGATTTATTTTGCAAATATTCACAAGACTTATTTGACTGTTCTGAGCAAACTTCTTTGGTCCAAACTGGATGTGCTATTGTTCTACTGTTCAGAACCGTGAGTATAATAAGCGAAGGCCCAGGAAAAATAATAAATACTTAGATTCGCCTTCTCCATCCTTTCCTGGAGTCCTTCATGGCATCCCTTGGGACCCTCTTTGATGATGGTCGGTGTGCCCATGATACCGCTGAGTCCCAATCACAGGCCTCAGTGGTGAACCCGATCCTAATTTATTATGTATTTTTATACAGTTTATCCCTTCCTTGATGATTTTGAAAAGTGCAAAGGGAGAAGGTGCAGTCATGAGGGGGCATACTGTATATATCTCTGACCTAATCACCCGAGACCACCCCACATGTAATCTCCGATCCTCACAAGACTTCCTTCTTCAGTCCTCTCTTCACACAACTGTCTGTAAGATTTCTCGTGTCTCCTTCATGCCCTCCATACTCATTACCCCAACATATTAGACTATTCGATGAAATTTTCAAATGGATCCTGAAGACTCACCTCTTCAGAATAAACTAACATACATCGTGACCCTGCTGTCACTGTGCCCCATGTAAGTAAGGTCTACTCTCACCTATTATCTCCCCCCTACACTCCTTTGTTCAGTCAGGCCCCTCTTTGTACCAGTTTAGTCTTCTATTTAGTTTATTGTACTGGTCATTGTTAGAGATTAGGGTTGAACCGATTTTGAGATTTCAGGATCATTTTTTTAATAAGATTTCCAATCATTTTCCATCTGAACCCAATCCCAATTCCGATCCTAATACAAGTCAATGAGATTTTTTAATGATTGAAAATTGAATTTTAAAAACAATCCTGTTCACTACACAGCGTGGAGTCTAAAATTTGAAGCCTTCAATTTTTGGACTCCACGCTGTGTAGTGATTAAAAAATCCCCCGGCTACTTAGTCCACCCACTTACCTGCACAGAATCGCTGCCGCTCCCCGTTGTTCTTGGTCCGGTCCTCTCTCATTCACAGGCCTGCAGAGCACCCCCACTTCCCAGGCTAGTGTTACTGATGCTGGGAGTAGGCGAGGCTTGTTGTGACTTAGGAGAGTGTGGGTACAGGGCTGGGAGACGTGTCTCCAAATTGAAGTCATTGTGATGTATTTTGATACATATGCTATTCCATGCCATATCCCGTCTGAAACTGTCCAAGACATATTTTATAAATAGGTCCAATGAATTCCAGTCTGAGCATTGCACACTGATATCTATTGTCCATATTGCAGACACTGCTGTTTGAGAGTCACTGCCCCTCGGAGATATACGCCTTCACAGAAATCAGTATAGTGGGGGAGACGAGCACAGAAGTGAACGTGTCTTTACTTCCAGAAGATGAAGATGTGACAGTCTGGAAATCTGTGGTGACTGCAGGTAACATAAAGTAATTCACTAAAACCTGTAATAAAGCAGAAAACTGCTGGATGTTTGTTGGATTACTAGACTGTGACAGAGGAGAGAAGATCCACAGATGTCCCTTCTAGAGATGAGCGAACACCGTTCGATCGAATAGATATTCGATCGACTATCAGGGTGTTCGAGGTGTTCGATTCCAATCGAATAACACGAGGCAAACGCAGTAAAAATTTGTATCCCCTCCCACCTTCCCTGGTGCTTTTTTTTGCACCAATAACTGTGCAGGGAACTACGACAATGGAGTCATCGAAAAAAGTCAGAAAAAGGAATTGGCGGCAGAAATCAGGAGACCTCCACTTTAGAAGAATGGTGGATTTAACATTCGATTAGTTTGAGACTGTGAACTATGTGACTGTGAGACAGGGATAGCTGTACAGGCAGGGTTAGCTAGGGATTACCTTTATTTAGGGGGGAATGTTACTCACCCAGCTCTGGTCAGGATCCCTGTTAACTTGCGATATGCGGGAGCTGAATTTTTCTCATAGGAATGCATTGACCAGCATTGATTGGCCGAATGCCGTACAGAATACAACATTCGGCCAATCAACGCTGGTTCTGCCAGAGGAGGCGGAGTCTAAGATCCATCCACAGCAGTTTCCATTGTGGTCCAATCTCAGATGTAGCAGTGCTGAGACAGCACTGCTACACGAGAAGCGTCAGAGCTCAGCACACACAGAGATGCAGCAGAGCTGAGTGTGCAGCAAGGTTCAACGCACACTGCGGGTCCACAACCACAAAATCGCCTGGTGATGGTGGATGCTCCAGTGTTTGGGCATCAGTACACACAAAGTAGCTCCTGGGATTCGGGAAGTGGTTCAACAGAGGGAGAGACAGTAAAAGGACCCGAAAAGAGATCCTGGGAGGGGGCAAGGGTTGGATGACTCTGTTGGGAAGATTGGGCATGTTGGGAGGAAGGAGGGGCAGACTCTTGGGTATGAACACGACTGGAGGTAGCGGCTGACCGGCTGGTGGAAAAGCAGCTGGAAGCATTATCCGCTAGCCATTGTAACACCTGTTCCTGGTGCTCGAGCCTGGTCTGCGTTGTACCCTGCACCCTGCTTAACACTGCTGTCATATCAGGAATTGTGATGAGCGCATGCTAATGTTTCTTGCCCAGTGGAAAGGATGGGTTAGGATTTCACATAAGTCTGCCACCCATGGAAACTCATGGTGCAGACACTGAGAGAGCTGACTCTGAGGAACCCTTGGGTTTTGGAGATGAAACTCCATCAAAGGCCTCTGCTCACAAAATCTGCTCAACATATCTAGGGTATCTAGGCTTTCAGCGTGTGGTGACCTCGCACAACAGCCGGTGCATCAGGCAGATGTAGGCGTTGCTGGAGTATATTGAGGCTAGCACCAGGTACTGTAGACTTGACAAAGTGGGAGCACAAGTACCGCACTTTAACCAGTAGCTTGTGTAAATTGGGGTAAGTTGTTAGAAACCGTTGCACCAATAATGAAAACGTGGGCCATGTGCGGACAGTGTTTGAGTCTGGCAAGCTCCAGATCTGCTGGCAGGTTCCGGCCATTATCACATACGCCAACCTACCTTGGCCCAGATGCAGCAGGGCAAAAAACATTGCCATCTCATCCAGAATGGCATCCGTGACCTCGGAGGCAGTGTGCTGTCTGTCCCCCAAGCTGATGAGCTTCAGCGCGCCCTGCTGACGTCTTCCCATGCCAGTGTTGCAGCGTTTACAGCTCATAGCTGGAGTTGATTAAACGGCGGCGGAGGAGGAGGAGGGTGGTGTTTCAGCACTACTGCCAGGAATATTGGGCGGGGAGACAAGGCAGGCCGCCACAGTTTGCGACCCAGTCCCAGTCTCAACTACATTCAGCCAGTTTGCCGGGATTGAGATATAGTGTCCCTGGCCGCATGCACTTGTCCACGCGTCGGTGGTCAAGTGGAACTTTGTGCAAAGCGCAGAACTTAGGGCCCGCCTGATGTTACGGGACACGTGCTGGTGCAAGGCTTAACTCACCCTAAGAGCCAAAAACACTGCTGGTGAATTTTGTTTAGTTCCAAAGGACTCTGTTTAGATTTGGCTCAGTCGCAGCTCCAGGACATGCCTTTGAAGGCAAGGTTTCCTTTAGTGGCTCCATCTCAGCAGGATGATGATGGTGAAGCTTGGTTAAATCTGGTGTCGGAAGGGAAAGTGGTTTCTGATCTACAGCTAAAGTACTGGAGCATGTTGCTTGGACTATAACACCTGATCAGAACCCTGTAGAGGTAATGTAGAGTCCCATATTAGAAGACCATTACCGCTAGTAGTGGTTGCAGCTAATTCTCCACCTTTGCGCTCCTCTAAGTAAAAGTTACCCCCAGGACTTGA
Organism: Leptodactylus fuscus; assembly: GCF_031893055.1. NCBI lineage: Eukaryota > Metazoa > Chordata > Amphibia > Anura > Leptodactylidae > Leptodactylus > Leptodactylus fuscus. The sequence goes on from NC_134269.1 coordinate 8,294,024, forward strand.
TGCCAAAATGCTATCAATTTCACATTCAATATCAAGGTCAATGTCTGTGTCCTCAGTCCAATCCACTGCATCAATCCAACACAATGAGAGTGATGGTTCTGGAACCACCGTTTTAGGAGCTAAGAAGTTTAAAGGGGCTAACACTCTGCTGGTGCAAGGCTCAACTCACCCAAAGGGCAAAAAACTCAACTGAACTAAGTTAAAGGACCTAAAACTCTGCAGGTAGAGGCTGAAGTCACCTGAAGGGCCTCAATCTCTGCTGGTAGCTCAGTTTAAGGGCCTGTAACTTAATTTGTAAGGGCTCACGTTAAGGGCCAGAAAAGTGAATTTTGGAAGGTCTTACCACATCACACACACACATCCACAATGACAGTTCAGGGTGGGTACTGTTGGATGTCTCATTGCCTATTCCATCTGTTTTTGTCATGGGCAATGTGATTTAAAGGGGTTCTTGTTAATGTTTATTTAGCTTGAATTTGGGTTTCTGTCCAACCATTTGGGGAGTAAAGAAGGTTTCCAGGTACTTTCCCACTTTGATAGAGGTTTTTTTGAGTGTAGAAAGTGTGTAGTTGTTAGGCTGTGATGGTGGGGTAAAACAGTGACTTGGGCTTGTTAGATGCCCCCAGACATGCTTCCCCTGCTGTCCCAGTTGCAATGCAGAGGTGTTGGCATCATTTGCTGAGGTGTCATAGTGGACTTGGTGACTCTCCTGAGTCGAATGGTGGGATCCCCTGAAACTAAGCATTTTTCCCACAGACTATAATGGGGTTCGATATTCGATCGAATAGTCGAATATTGAGCGACTATTTTAAACGAATAATGAACATCGCATATTTTACTGTTCGCTCATCTCTAATCATTATGAGTTAGCCATTAAAACAGGTATCAACTACTGAAGACTTTTAAGTTTTTTATATTTCCTACAAAAGGGGTATGAATATTTTTGCAAGCCACTGTCCCTACACCATGCATTGCTAGCAAAAGAGAAAATTAGGAGTATAAAGAAGGGTGAGAAAGTGGATTTACAAATGGGATTTCACCAAAAAAAGGTCAACATTTGTTAATAAAGCATATTGAGAAATATATTAATGACACAAATACAAAAACTGAAAATCAAAAGTTGTTTGAAAGCTTAGCCAATTTTATAATCATATTGCTTGAGGAAAAAAAAACACCTTTGTAATAAGTTGGCAAGTAAGAAATACAAATTGAGGATTCTCAGTGACTTTTATGGAATCATCCGGTAACTTATTTTTTGTATAATGCTCACTACGTCTTTAAGACTGTTAGTTGTAGGATTAATCCCTTACATCCTAATCTATCTATTTAGGTTTTCCAATTTTATTGATATTTTTTTATTTTTATTTTTATTTTTCAGAGGAAATGATAAATTTACCATGCGCAGAATCAAGGCTTACACAGCAGACAGGTATGCTCTTATGTTTGTGTGGTGTTCATACATTTAATATTCTATTCCCAAGCTATCATCGGGTAATTATAACATGGAGTTTATCTATGTTGCCACCTTGTTATTTTTGTCTTTTTCCTTATGTTTCTCTTTCCTTTGTACTATGACAGATTGAATCAGCATTTTTTTTTAATTAATTGGCCAAAGAGACATGTGTTTTATATTGTATTACTGTCTTAGGTGCCTTAGTTAAATAGGGCTCTGACAGCCAACTTTCCTTTATGAAGGTTTTAGGTTCTGATGATACCTGGCTTTTCCCAGTACCCAAGTACAAGTGATGATCTTGATTTTGGGCAGCATCCCCCTCCCTCGACCCCTGGTAATATTAGTCCCTGGGTGTTGGTTTTCTTTTTTATGTTTATTAAAAAAAGAATTATTCATTTATATCTCAAATATAGAGATTTCACAATGCTGAAATGTTTTTGGCTCGGGGAGGTGCAGAAAAATTATCAGGCCTTGGTGACTTTGTGGGGAACATCAACACCATGACACTTGTATCAGAGTATTGTGATGTCAATGTGCTCCATGTGAGTGCTGATATCCAGTTACAGGTATCATTGGTCTCCCTGGAGTTGCTGACATCATCCAGGAGGCCCTAAGAGGTTGAAAGACACCAGGAAAGTAGATGCTCAGAGGTGAGTGAGGGGGATTATGAGGTGTTTCTTATTTTTCTGCATGTTCACAGGTCCCCTGATTATTAGATTCTGAAGAGACCCCCAGATTATTATAATGGTTTGTGGGTGATAAGCCCCAAAAGTCTGAGGTTGACCTGAACTCAATTTTTTTACAAAATTCTCAACAAATCATAAGCCAGTTCACTCACCCATATTCATTACTTTACAAAATTTGGGAGTCCCTGCTTATCTTTTGTAGGGATAGCAGATGAATAAGAAAATCTTGTAAACTGAATGGAAATATTTTACCAGTGGTTAGTGTCTAGGGCCAAGTCTCTGGTAGGTTGAAATATATGTCTACAGTAGTTTGGTGTGCAATTTTATTTTGCAGTATAGGAGTGTGGAAGGTTAGAAGGAGATGTAAGCTGATACTGACAGTAGATTGTATCTGTCTTTGCAGGAGACTGTTCGTCCTTCCCTCAAAGTGCCCATTTTGTGGATAAACACCGTGCAAAACTGATCCGGATGATCTCGGTGGTAGACTCGGTTCTAGATGATCTCCTAGATGAAAATCTCTTAACTTATGAACAATATCAGACTGTGATCAGCAAAAGCACCAGTGCAGGCCAGATGCGGATCCTGTATGACTATATAAGAGCCTGGGGTGATGACGACAAAGATAAAGTCTACCAGAGTCTGAGAACTCACAACCATCGTACCATCAAGAAGCTGGAGAAGGAAGTCCCTGGAGATGTCAATGAACACCGTACACTGACTGGGAGATTTAGATGTCACATTCTCTGAAAATACAAAAAAATAGAATATCTTATAACTGTATGGCTGCCAGAAGTGGATTGGCCCTTCCAGATCAGATCCCTTGTGGGGCCATGTCCTTATATAATACACTGGTATTACTCACTTCTTTATCCTTGTCTTCTTTGTGTTTACTTCCATGGGACTGCCTATGGATTATATATCCTTCATATGGTGAGTGCAGGATACCAGTGGTCTTGGGTAATGTTCTAGTGACTCTCTGTCTGAGCTACAAGTATTTTGGCTTGCTTTGCACAGGGCACTTCATATTTTTCTGCTGATTTTGCGCTATGTATTCATACACATGAGGCTGTGCATAGATGTATGTTTTTCTTACTTTGTCACCATATATACTGTTTAGAGATGAGCGAATTGAAGCTGACAAAGTGGCATTCGATCTGAATTTCAGGAAATCTTCGTTTCGCCAAGAAGCCAGATTTCCTCACGCTTCACGCTGCACGTGTTAGGAAAAGGGGCAGGGAACTCTGGGATCACCCATAATGCCAATGGTGCAGCTAATCAGCAGCCAGGAGCCACTGAAGGAAAAATTCCCAGTGCTCAACCAGCATACCACATGTGCAGGGCATGGCGGTGCCACGCTGTTCTACACCTTGTTTGCCTGGGCATAAGGAGTCACACAGTGGAGGAATTGCTCTATTGTCTCAATCAAGAGATCGAATCCTGTCTTTCTCCGTGACAACTCAAAATCAGAGCTATGGTGACAGACAACAGGAAGAACTTGGCACTCTCCCGACTCGGCACAAGCCATCATTTCTCAGCATGACACCATTGTGCCCTAACATTTGGCAGAATGGCTGGCTGCCCAGGACATGGAGGAAACTTCTGTGCAGCTCTGCCTGGCGGTGAAGAGAGCAGCTACATCGACTTCTCCTCTCACACTCCGATGCGAAGGAGGGGGAGGGACGGCACAGGAAGCTGCTCAGTGCAGGGAAATTTTACAAGAAGTGATTGGCAGCCCCTGCATCTGCAGATGATTTCTCTGCTGCCGATCTTCTTCTTATGGTAGGGAAAGTATGGGGCCCCTGAGCAATTGCCCAGTTTGCCCCCCCCCCCCCCCCAACGCCGGCCCTAGGGCCTGTTACCAGCTGGAGTAACTCCAACCGGTAATGGCCTATTAAGGAAAAAAAAAAACTGCAGGAGTAGCGACTATCGCCGGGCCCCTAATGTCCCGGGCTCTGTGGCAGCCGCTACCCCGGTAGTTACGCCACTGTATATAATTGTATAATATACATAAAAACAAACAATGCTGAAGAAAATTTCCAGCAAACCATGTCTGCTACCACTTGTCAAAATTCAGTATGTGCCACAATAGATACTGTATAATATATGCCATGTTGGAAAATAGAATGCACATATAACACATTAGTAATAATAATAATAATAATAATAGTTACATTCATATATTTCTTTGAGGATAATTTAAATGTGACTTCCCCTTTAAGACTTAGACTAGGTAACTGATTTGGCACCATCCAGTAGGTAAAGCTTTGTTTGCTTATGATAAGAAGAAACACAAGAACATAAGACAAAAATGTAAGATTTCCATAAGTTACTGAGGACAATGTGAGATACTTTTCCATTAGATCCAGTGCAGGCTCTGTCCACGGTCAGTGACCACTTGTGGAGTTCCCCCTTCTTGTTCTGTTGCGATCAATCTTCTCCAGTGACGGGATAAAAAAGGTGGAGTTACAGGATCCTATAACAGGAGAACGAGCCCAGACCTGAGAGAGGGCGCAACATTTATTTTATATCAAAAAGGTACAGTAATGAAACTTTGGGGTGTCTAAGACTCTGGGGTCGGGGAAACATCGTAGTCAGGTATTGATTTTATTGAAATTTCGGAGTAAGCGCGGTATCTTCCCGTCTTTGGTCGTTCCTTCGTTACATCATAGTCAGGGGTCACTGTATACATCATGAAAAATGTGACAGCTCCCCAGGAAGACTGGAAGTTATAACAGCAGAGGATGAGTAGACATGGGACGGGCCAGAGTAAACCTCTCTATAAAAAGCAATTAGTAGACTGAGGCCCCACGTTGCGGAAACGCAGCTTCTTTTTTTTGTTGTTGTTGTTGTTGTTGAGACAAAGCCAATAATGGCTACAAGAGGGATAGGGAATATCTATAAAGTTCTTATACTTCTACCTTCTGCTCAATTCACTGCTGGCTTCTGCTCAAACATACCACAGCAAAATTTGCAACAAAAAAAAGCTGCGTATTCACAATGTGGGATCTCAGCCTTACAAAAATAGGTATAGAGTAAAGATGGGTGAACCTTATGTGATTTGTTTCTCTGAATATTTGTGATGTTCAGTCCTCAGGTTTGCTTTGGGCCGGACTTGTTTGGCAAAAACCGGAAGCGCCATTATTATACTTGGGGGTCTGAGATGTGGAGGCGCAGGGGAGGTGAGTTATACTCCAATCATTATGCTCTAGAGTATTAGGGCCCATGCACACAATGTAAAGCGGCGTTGATTCTGACTAGGGTTGAGCCGATGTTGACTTTTCAGGATCGATTTTAAAATCTGATTTCCGATCGTTTTTCATTCAAACCTGATCTCGATCCCGATTCCGATCCCAATGCAAGTCAATGGAATTTTTTTATTAATCGGAGATCGGATTTTAAAAGCAATCCTATTCACTACACAGCATGGAATCTAAGAATTGTTAGAATCCACACTGTGTACTGAATCAACAAAGTAGCCAGATGATTTTTTTTAATCCTCTAGCTACTTAGTCCCCCCTGGTGTCCACTTACCTGCAGAGATGGCTGCTCCGGTGCCCGGGGTTCTTCTTCGCCTCGCTGCCGCTCCATGCTGCTCTTCTCGCCTCGCTGCCCCCTGCCTCCCAGGTTAGGAGAGTGTGGGCGGGTACTGGGAGGGGAGACGTCATGTCTCCCTGCCCTGTACCCCCCCCCCACACTCTCCTAAGCCACAAGCCCCACCTTCATAGCTCTTTAAACACTAAGGAGGAGGGGCAGAGATGCGAGAAGAGCAGCGTGGAGCGGCAGCAAGAGGAAGAAGAAGGAGAACACACCGGGCACCGGAGCAGCCAGCTCTGGAGGTAAGTAGCTACTAGAGATGTTTAGTTTAGTCTCCCATTAGAATGAATGGAGGCAGCCGGCGCGCAGGGGGTTAAGGCTGTGTGCCGGCTGCTTCCATTCATTCCTATGGAACTGCAGCGGAGCCTTCACACTGAGTATACAGCGTATACTCAGTGTGAAGGCCAAGCAAAGCATTATGGGAAAAGATCACCGATCTCGATCCCACCTAAAAAGATCGTGTTCGGAATTCCGATCGCCATCGTGAAATTTTCTCGATCGCTGATCGGAATCCGATCTTTTCCGAATACGATTGCTCAACCCTAATTCTGACACATAAACTCGTGTCAGAATCAGCGCTTCAAAACAGAATCCCATTTACTTCAATAGGTTCCGTTTAACACGCTTAATAGAGATGAGCGAACACTAAAATGTTCGAGGTTCGAAATTCGATTCGAACAGCCGCTCAATGTTCGTGTGTTCGAACGGGTTTCGAACCCCATTATAGTCTATGGGGAACAGATACTCGTTAAGGGGGAAACCCAAATCCGTGTCTGGAGGGTCACCAAGTCCACTATGACACCCCAGGAAATGATGCCAACACCTCTGGAATGACACTGGGACAGCAGGGGAAGCATGTCTGGGGGCATCTAACACACCAAAGACCCTCTATTACCCCAACATCACTGCCTAACAACTACACACTTTCCACATTCAAAAAAACCTCTATCAAAGTGGGAAAATACCTGGAAACCTTCTTTACTCCCCAAATGGATGGACACAAACCCCAATTTAAGCTCAACAAACAGTAACAACCACCCCTTTAAATCACGTTCCCCATGACAACCACAAATGGAATAGGCAATGGGAATTCCAAAAGCCCTCACCCTTAACTGTCATTTTGAGTGTGTGTGTGTGTGTGTGTGTGTGTGTGTGTGTGTGTGTGTGTGTGTGATGTGGTAAGACCTTCCAAAATTCACTTTTCTAGCCCTTAACATGAGCCCTTCCAAACAAAGTTACATGACCTTAAGCTGAGCTACCAGCAGAGATTGAGGCCCTTGGCATGAGTAGAGCCTTGCACCAGCAGTGTTTTTGGCACTTAGGGTGAGTTGAGCCTTGTACCAGCGTGTGTCCCTTAACATCAGGCGGGCCCTAAGTTCTGCGCTTTGCACAAAAGTTCCACATTAACTAGGCTGAATGGTACAAAGATTAGTAGGCCCGAGAACCAGGAACAGGTCTTGCAATGGCTGTCGGATAACGCTTAAAGCACATTGTCCACCAGCCAGTCAGCCTCTACCTCCTCTTACCCAACAGTCTTGTCCTCCTTCCACCCAAAATTCCCAATCTTCTCAGAACAATAACCCCAACTGTCCCTGCTCCCCAGAGCTGTTCTCCCTTCCTTTGACTGTACCGCAACCTGCCCCTCCATTTCGCGATTCCACGGACCTAACAGACGAGTATCTGTGTCCAGATGCTCAAACACTAGAGTCTCCTCCATTCCATCTCCGGTCGATTTGGTGGCGGATGACCAGCAACCCACCCTCATCGACGACGATGAGACGCAGTTGCTGTCAGGGCAGCCAGTTGACATGCGCATTGTGCAGGAGGAGGAGGCGAGACAGGAGTTGGAAGAGGAGGTGGTGGACGACGAGGACACCGACCCCACCTGGACAAGGCAGATGTCAAGCTGGGAAAGTAGTGTGGATGTTGAGGCAGGTGCAGCACCAAAAAGGGTAGCTAGAGGCAGAGACATGTCCAGAGGCAGAGGTCAGCTGCTTTGCCGAAGCCAGGCCAGACCCGGAATGTCCGAAGATGTTCCCTTTTGTACCCAGCCCAGAAAAACTCCCCCATCGAGGGCACGTTTCTTGAAGGTGTAGAGTTTTTTCAAGGAATGCGCCGAGGACAGATATAGTGTCGTCTACACAATTTGCCTCTCGAAATCGAGTAGGGGCCCTGAGAAGAGCAACCTGTCCACCACTTCAATGCACCGTCATTTGGAATCCAAGCAATGGAATCAGTGGCAGGCAGCAACGGCAGGACAAACGTCGCCCGCCGTTCATGCCACTGCCTCTGCTCACAGTGCTGGCGATGCACTCCAGAGGACGAGCCAGGACATCACTTCATCTGCCTCCGCCACTTTGTTGACTTCTCCCTCATCCTCCCCTGTTTCTGTCTTATCTCCTTCTCCTGCACCATCAAAGGCACCATCAGGCGCTTCTTTACAACAACCCACCATCTCTCAGACATTGGAGCGCCGGCAGAAATACACCGCTAACCACCCACCCACGCAAGCCTAGAACGCCAACATCGCTAAACTGCTGGCCCAGGAGAGGTTGGCGTTCCGGCTTGTTGAAACTCCCGCCTTCCCGGACCTGATGGCAACTGTGGCACCTCACTATGCCGTCCCTAGCCGTCTCAACTTCTCCCGGTGTGGCGTCCCCGCCTTGCACCAGCACGTGTCACTCAACATCAGGTGGGCCCTTAGTTCCGCGCTTTGCTGCAAGGTCCACTTGACCACCGACACTTGGACAAGCGCCTGTGGTCAGGGATGCTGCAGTGCTTATCTTTAATGACAGGCAGGGTGAATGTGGTGGAGTCTGTTCCCCGGGTGCAAACTGGGGTGGCCTATCTCCTCTCCCAGGCCAAAATTCATGGCAGGAGTAGACTGAAACCCTACGACGCTGCAACCTCCACCACAGCTACTAGCGGCAAACGCTAAAACACTGGTGTGGGGAGACGTCAGCAGGCGGTGCTGAAGCTCATCAGCTTGGGGGACAGACAGCACAGTGCCTCCGAGGTCAGGGATGCCATCCTGGCTGAGATGGCATTTTTTTTTCCCTGCTACACCTGGGGCCTGGCATTTTTACGCCTGTGATAATGGCTGGAACCTGGTAGCGGCTCTGGAGCTTGCCAGCCTCCAACACGTTCCATGTTTGGCCCACGTCTAACCTAGTGGTGCAAAGTTTTTTAAAAACATACCCAAATGTACCGAAGCTACTGTTGAAAATGCGGCGCTTGTGCGCCCACTTTTGCAAGTGCACAGGAGTCGCTGCTAGCCTAAAAGCACTCTAGAAAGGCCTACATCTGTCCAAACACAGGCTGTTGTCCGTCATTCACACACGCTGAAACCCTACAATACCATATCTTGAGCAGGGTGTGTGAGCTGCACAGACCTTTGATGGAGTTCCATCTACAAAACCCAAGGGTTCCTCAAAGTCAGCAACCAAAGTTTCTGCACCATGAGTTTCCAGGGGTGGCAGAGTTATGGCTAGGGGAAGAGGCATGGATAGGGATGATGTCTAGGGGCAAAAGCAGTGTGGATGTGGAGGCAAGCTAAGCAGGAAAAACTGGGGGTACAAGCTAAGGCATGGACTGGGGTGATGTCTAGGGGCAAAAGCAGTGTGGATGTGGAGGCAAGCTAAGCAGGAAAAACTGGGGATACAAGCTAAGGCATGGACTGGGGTGATGTCTAGGGGCAAAAGCAGTGTGGATGTGGAGGCAAGCTAAGCAGGAAAAACTGGGGGTACAAGCTAAGGCATGGACTGGGGTGATGTCTAGGGGCAAAAGCAGTGTGGATGTGGAGGCAAGCTAAGCAGGAAAAACTGGGGGTACAAGCTAAGGCATGGACTGGGGTGATGTCTAGGGGCAAAAGCAGTGTGGATGTGGAGGCAAGCTAAGCAGGAAAAACTGGGGGTACAAGCTAAGGCATGGACTGGGGTGATGTCTAGGGGCAAAAGCAGTGTGGATGTGGAGGCAAGCAAAGCAGGGAAAATGGTGGCTAGAGGCAAAGGGATGTCCATAGGCAGCAAGGGCAAAGATGCAAAACTCTCCCGTTTCAAGAATTTTCCTGACTTGTTTCCCCACAAAACATTCCTGGGAGGAGGGCTGAAACACCACCCTCCTCCTCCTCCGCTGTTAGATTTACCCCAGCTACGAGCTGAAAACGCTGCAACACTGGTGTGGGGAGACGTCAGCAGGCTGGGCTGAAGCTCATCAGCTTGGGAGACGGACAGCACACTGCCTCTGAGGTCAGGGATGCCATCCTGGATGAGATGGCAATTTGTTTATCCCCGCTGCCCCTGGGGCCAGGTTTTTTAGCTTGTTGGAGGGCTCTGGAGCTTGCCAGCCTCCAACACGTTCCATGCCTGGCCCACATGTTCAATGTAGTGGTGCAATGATTTTTAAAAACATACCCCAAATTAGCTGAGCTAAGGGTGAAAGTGCGGCACTTGGACACCCACTTTCCCAAGTCTACAGTACCTGGAGCTAGCCGCAATACACTCCAGCAAGGCCTACATCTGCCTGAAGCACCTACTGTTGTGCGAGGTCACCACACGCTCTAACCCTAGATACCGTATGTTCAGCAGGGTGTGTGAGCAGCAGAGACCTTTGATGGAGTACCAGCTACAAAACCCAAGGGTTCCTCAGAGTCAGCTCCCTCACTTTCTGCACCATGAGTTTCCATGGGTGGCAGACTTATGGCTAGAGGCACAGGCATGGATAGGGGTGATGTGTAGGGGCAAAAGCAGTGTGGATGTGGAGGCAAGCTAAGCAGCAAAAACTGGGGGTACAAGCAGCCGGTGACATCATCACTGACAAGCACAGCTGTCTGTCAGCTGACAGGCTGACTTTCACCAAAATGAACAGACAATGGATAGACTCATCATATACATGTCAGTTACATGACAAATTTAGTGCAATTTGCAAGTCCAAGATGGTTTGGAGATCTGCGGAGAGGAATCTCACCACCTCTTGCGGGTGCCATCATTTGGAAGGCAAGCCCTGGGCTCAGTGGGTGAGAGCAAGCGCAGGATAATCGTCGTTTGGCCTGGCGGCCACTGCCTCTTCCACTGTTGACAGGGCTGGCGCTGCAGTCCAGACCAGGAGCCAGGACACCTCCACATCTGCCTCTGACACTTTGGGGAGTTCACCCTTATCCTCACCTTTTCCTGCCATTTCTCCTTTTGCCCGCGCCATCATGCGCCTCTTCCCAGCAACTCCCCATCTCCCAAGCCTTTCATTTCATGCTAAAGTACAGCGCAACCCACCCACATGCCCAAGGCTTCAACGGCCTCATCTCAAGAAATCTGGCCCAGGAGATGTTGGAATCCCGGCTGGGGGACACTCTGCCCTTTTTGGGCAGAGTGTCTACTGCGCCACCGCACTGTGCCGTCCACACCAGCACTTTCCCCCAAACATGAGGCGGTCCCTAAATTCAGCGCTTAGCCCTAAAGTTCCATGTGACCAGTTACGAATGGACAAGTGCATGCGGACAGGGACGCTACCTTTCAATTTGGGCACAGTGGTTGAATGTAGTTGAGGCGTGGACCGGGTCGCAAAATGTGGTGGCCTGACTTGTCTCCCCACACAACATTCCTGGGAGGAGGGCTGAAACACCACCCTCCTCCGCTGTTAAATTGACCCCAGCTACGAGCTGGAAACGCTGCAACACTGGTGTGGGGAGACGTCAGCGGGCCGTGCTGAAGCTCATCAGCTTGGGGGCCAGACAGCACACTGCCTACAAAGTGAGTCATGCCATCCTCGATGAGACGGCAATGTGGTTTTTGCCACTGCACCTGGGCCCAGGCATGTTGTCATGTGTGATAATGGCCGTAACCTGGGATTGGCTCTGTAGCTTGGCAGCCTGCAACATATTCCATGCCTGGGCCACGTTTTTAACTCATTGCTGCTAATCTTTTGAAAAAGGTACCCCAATGTTCCTGAGCTACTGGTGAAAGTGTGGCGCTTGTGCGGATAGTTTTTAAAGTGTATAGTTGCCGCTGCTAGCCTCTATGCACTCCTACAACGCCTGTACCTGCTGGAACAACGGCTGTTGTGCGACGTCTCCACACTGCTGGCACTAAACATATCATGTGTTGAGCAGAGTGTGTGAGCAGCACAGACCTTTGATGTAGTTCCAACTCCAAAACCCTCGGGTTCGTCAAAGTCAACTCCCTCAGTTGCTCAACCATGAGTGGCCATGGGTGGCAGACTTATGTGAAATCCCATCCCATCCATTGCACTGGACACGAAACATTAGCATGCGCTCAGCACAACTTCGGATATGGCAGATGCGTTAAGCAGGGTGCAGGGTACAACACAGACCAGGCCCGAGCACCAGGAACAGGTGTTAGAAATACTGCAGCATCTGCCATTTCCTTCCAATTTTGGGGTTTTGGACCCGCCACCGACTTGTCTGGACCTAAGTGGGGATCATGAGACACAGTTGCCATCAAGGCAAGCTGTGGTCATGTGCGGTTTGCAGTAAGGGGGCAGTGCGCAATTGGAAGAGGAGTTGGTGGATGACGAGGCCACCGACCCCACATGGACAGGGGTGATGTCTAGGGGCTAAAGCAGTGTAGATGTAGAGGGAAGCTAAATCAACAAAAAACCTGGGTAGAAGCAAAGGCATAAACTGGGGTGATGTTTAGGGGTGAAAGCAGAGTAGATGTGGAGGGAAGCTAAGCAGCAAAAACAGTGGGTAGAAGCAAAGGCATGCAAAACTCTACCCTGTTGGAAGACTTATTCCTAGGTCTGGAACACGTTAATGGCCCCCCTGGACAAATTACTGCCACTCAGGGGCCTAGTGTCACCAGGAGGGACAAGTATAGGCGCATGTTGTGGGAATACCTGGCCGACACCAGCTCTGTCCTCTCCGATCCCTCTGTGCTCTACAGCCTAAACTTATTTTCTCATCTTTTTTTCTGAACTGCACATCTCTTGCCTGCTTCCTTTGGGATCTTAGAAATGGTGGTCCACTTCCACAGATGGTAACTTCAATAGACAGTGTAACGGGAGTAGCTGAGGGATCGCTGTCTTAACCACTTTTTGGCACAAAATTAACTTCCAAAGCCAAATATGGTGCAAGTATATGATGCAAGGACACCTACACACCTATCTCTGACACATTGGGGAGTTCACCCTCATGCGCCCTTTTGGCCTGCACCATCATGCGCCTCTTCCCAGCCACTCCACATTTCCCAAGCTTTTCATTGCAGGCAGAAGTACAATACAACCCACCCCCATGCCCAAGCCTGTAACAGCCTCATCGATAAACTGCTGGCCCTGGAGATGTTGGTGTTTGTTTATGCTTCTGGAGACCCAGGCCTTCCGTCAGCAGATGGCAGCTGGGGCACCTCCCTATGCTGGGCCTAGCCGTTACTACTTCTCTTGGTGTGCTGTCTCTGCCTTGCGCCTGCATGTGTCCCATAACATCAGTCGGGCCCAGAGCTCTGCGCTTTGCTGCAAGGTCCACTTGACCACCGACACATGGACAAGCGCCTGTGGTCAGGGATGCTGCAGTGCTTATCTTTAATGACAGGCAGGGTGAATGTGGTGGAGTCTGTTCCCCGGGTGCAAACTGGGGTGGCCTATCTCCTCTCCCAGGCCAAAATTCATGGCAGGAGTAGACTGAAACCCTACGAAGCTGCAACCTCCACCCCAGCTACTAGCGGAAAACACTGTAACACTGGCATGGGGAGATGTCAGTAGGCCGTGCTGAAACTGATCAGCTTGGGGGACAGACAGCACAGTGCCTCCGAGGTCAGGGATGCCATCCTGGCTGAGATGGCATTTTTTTTTCCCTGCTACACCTGGGGCCTGGCATTTTTGCGCCTGTGATAATGGCTGGAACCTGGTAGCAGATCTGGAGCTTGCCAGACTCAAACACGGTCCACGCATGGCCCACGTTTTCCAACTTGTTGGTGCCATGTTTCTTTGAAACCTACACCATTGTGCCTGATATACAGGTCAAAGTGGGGCCATTTTCGTAAGTGAGAACTAGCCTCTGCTAGGCAGAAAACATTCAGAGCACACTCCTCTCATCTTCGCACCGTTGGCTGGCGGAGGAAGACGAGGGGGTTGGAGTGGCATCTGATGTCCCTATCCCACACGAGGCTAGAGGGTGCACTTCAGTGCATCCCATTGCTTCACCACAAATGGTGTGAAGGGGAGTGGAAAATGGAGGAAATGGAGAGTGACCCTTACAGTTGGGGCCAGCAAAGGCATGCCAAGTAACACACTGGCACACATGGCTGACTTCATCTTGGGTTGCTTTTCAACACATATTTCACATCATGAAGAACAAATAATACTGGATTTTTTCAAGCCTCGAACCCCGGTCTAGGTCTAATGTCTGTTCCTTTCTTATATTAGGGGAGAGGGAAAAAAAATTACTTCAGTGATACGTTTAGCGTACATAGACTGACTATTAATGTGTATCCCACTTAGTGTTGTTAGGGTTACACACTGTCACAACCTGGCTAAAGCTTCTATAGCTGTTAATAAAGTCAACATAACTTTACGGTATCCAAAAAGACAGCTGGTACCGACAGAGAGCAAGACAAATGTCACCCAAAGCTGTGAGCTCTGAACACCCACAGTGACTTTGGCGTCATCATCATTATAAGGGAGCGGGTGGTAATAAATAACTTGGCAGTGCCTAAAACCCAAAAAGCTTATACAACTATATTTACATTAAGATACACAAATGAAACTTTTCAGTAGCATGTCATGAGACAAGCTGATAAGCTCTTCCTTTGTGCAGTGCTATTTGAAAGTTAAACGCTGCCTTTATTTTAATTCTGGAGAAGGTGCAGACATTAGATTTAGAACATGTTGTCTTCATTGTCCAAATCCTCTATATAGGTAACGTGTTTTTCGGGCCGAGCTGTCTGGGAACGAGCTGGTGCAGCACTGACAACCTGGGTGAATATGGCAAGAGCCTGAGATGTAGGGTGAATGAATCCCCAAATTATTTGTGGAATTCCCAGTGAGACAATGGCACTGTATACCAGTATTAAAAATTGTGGGTGCACATAACCCCCATATATTCTTTGAATTCCCAGTCAGACAATGGCACTGTATACCAGTATTAAAAATTGTGGGTGCACATAACCCCCATATATTCTTTGAATTCCCAGTGAGACAAAGGAACTGTATAGCAGTATTAAAAATTGTGGGTGCACATAACCCCAATATATTCTTTGAATTCCCAGTCAGACAATGGCACTGTATACCAGTATTAAAAATTGTGGGTGCACATAACCCCCATATATTCTTTGAATTCCCAGTGAGACAAAGGAACTGTATAGCAGTATTAAAAATTGTGGGTGCACGTAACCCCCATATATTCTTTGAATTCCCAGTCAGACAATGGCACTGTATACCAGTAGTAAAAATTGTGGGTGCACATAACCCCAATATATTCTTTGAATTCCCAGTCAGACAATGGCACTGTATACCAGTAGTAAAAATTGTGGGTGCACATAACCCCCATATATTCTTTGAATTCCCAGTGAGACAAAGGAACTGTATAGCAGTATTAAAAATTGTGGGTGCACGTAACCCCCATATATTCTTTGAATTCCCAGTCAGACAATGGCACTGTATACCAGTAGTAAAAATTGTGGGTGCACATAACCCCAATATATTCTTTGAATTCCCAGTCAGACAATGGCACTGTATACCAGTAGTAAAAATTGTGGGTGCACATAACCCCCATATATTCTTTGAATTCCCAGTCAGACAATGGCACTATATACCAGTAGTAAAAATTGTGGGTGCACATAACCCCAATATATTCTTTGAATTCCCAGTCAGACAATGGCACTGTATACCAGTAGTAAAAATTGTGGGTGCACATAACCCCCATATATTCTTTGAATTCCCAGTCAGACAATGGCACTATATACCAGTAGTAAAAATTGTGGGTGCACATAACCCCAATATATTCTTTGAATTCCCAGTCAGACAATGGCACTGTATACCAGTATTAAAAATTGTGGGTGCACATAACCCCCATATATTCTTTGAATTCCCAGTCAGACAATGGCACTGTATACCAGTATTAAAAATTGTGGGTGCACATAACCCCCATATATTCTTTGAATTCCCAGTCAGACAATGGCACTATATACCAGTAGTAAAAATTGTGGGTGCACATAACCCCCATATATTCTTTGAATTCCCAGTCAGACAATGGCACTGTATACCAGTATTAAAAATTGTGGGTGCACATAACCCCCATATATTCTTTGAATTCCCAGTGAGACAATGGAACTGTATAGCAGTATTAAAAATTGTGGGTGCACGTAACCCCCATATATTCTTTGAATTCCCAGTCAGACAATGGCACTGTATACCAGTATTAAAAATTGTGGGTGCACATAACCCCCATATATTCTTTGAATTCCCAGTGAGACAATGGCACTGTATAGCAGTAGCAAAAATTGTGGGTGCACGTCACCCCAATATATTCTTTGAATTCCCAGTCAGACAATGGCACTATATACCAGTAGCAAAAATTGTGGGTGTATATAGCCCCAATTCTATTGCTAGGGGACTTGCAGGGTATTTCTGAGGTGAAGGTGGGGGGGCACACCGTTGGAACGGGGATTTGGGGTGTATATATGGGGTATACGGGAATACACTGTCAGTGTGTTCCATTCAGGATCCTGGGAAAGCTGGGTTGCGGCGATTGAGCCCGTCAGTGCCACGTTACACTGACAAGCTTCTCCCTGGAATTGAAGTTATATGTAAGCCCAATATATTCTTTGAATTCCCAGTGAGACAATGGCACTATATGGCAGTAGCAAAAATAGTGGGTGTATATAGCCCCAATCCTATTGCTAGGGGACTTGCAGGGTATTTCTGGGGTGAAGGTGGGGGGGCACACCGTTGGAACGGGTATCGGGGGTATATATCGGGTATACGGGAATACACTGACAGTGTATTCCATTCAGGATCCTGGGAAAGCTGGGTTGCGGCGATTGAGCCCGTCAGTGCCACGTTACACTGACAAGCTTCTCCCTGGAATTTAGCTCTTATAAGAGCTGTTGGTTGTCTTCTCCTTCCTATCCTAGCCTGTCCTTGCCTACCCAGAATCTAACCCCTAGCTAACTGGACGGAAACCTCCGTCCTCGGTGAATTGCAAGCTCAGAATGACGCGAAGCTGGGCGGCGCTGTTCTTTTAAATTAGAGGTCACATGTTTTCGGCAGCCAATGGGTTTTGCCTACTTTTTTCAACGTCACCGGTGTCGTAGTTCCTGTCCCACCTACCCTGCGCTGTTATTGGAGCAAAAAAGGCGCCAGGGAAGGTGGGAGGGGAATCGAGTAATGGCGCACTTTACCACGTGGTGTTCGATTCGATTCGAACATGCCGAACAGCCTAATATCCGATCGAACATGAGTTCGATAGAACACTGTTCGCTCATCTCTAACGCTTAACACTTTGAAATCAATGGGTCAAAAAGCCTCCCATTGATTTCAATGTGTAGCGCATGTAAGACGGAACCCATTGAAGTCAATGAGATTCTGTTTTGAAGCGCTGATTCTGGCACGAGTTTACATGTCAGAATCAACGCCACGTTACATCATGTGCACAGGCCCTTATACTGTTTGATAAGTGACGAACTCCAAAAGTTTCAGGTTCAAAACTTTTGGAAAATTTGGGTTGATCCAGTTCAATCCAAATTGGTTCACTCATCCCTAGTTCCAAGCAATTTATTATCGAAACTTTGAATTCTAGAATTACAATTTATATGGCCAATGACATAATAATTCTGTATAGTAAAACCTTATATAGCTAACCATTGCCCAGGCCGGACCGTATTAGCAAAATTTATAAAAATGAACATGATTTTCTTAGTACATATTGGAATCCAATATGAATGAATAAGCTGCGCATGTATTTATCAATGACTAATTTAATTTGTTTGTCGATATTGTTACACACAGTCGAGTATTTATTATTATTAGTATTATTTTCATGATATGTAATATTTTTCATCATATAGAACTTTATGTAAGAATTTAACACCATTGTATACAATGGATATAAGGCATTTGATATATTTACTTGGAACATTTGCACTGATACCATGCTCGGCAAAAGTTCTCGGCATCTGAAACGTTGCATCATGGAATAAGAATGTGTTTGAGCTAACTCTTGGAGCGCTGCCTTTTCCTTAATTATTAACTTTTCAACAAGCTTTACATAAGTGAACAGTACAGACAAGAATAAGAAATATATAATATATCTTGCCAGCGAGAACTGCCTCTTCTCCTCTTCTCAATTTGTTTCGCTGCTCTGCCTCTCTTGCCTAAAATGAATTTTGGCTATACCCCTTTCGAAAAGGACGGCAGGTCACATGACTCGGATTACATCTACAGTATCTAGATGTAAAAAACACAAGTAGAGATATGTTACCGCTCCCTTGTACCTTCTGATGAAATATGTAGCTAAACCCAACTTCCCAAACCAGGATTATTAGGAATTTTTCAAAAATTTCGGATGGAACCCAAATTTTTTGGGGATTTGCCACCCACAGATTTTTATTATATGCTAGGGTTTCTTGACATTCCAAATTGTAATAATCAGAGGCCCCGAGAAAGTTTGGAAAAATAAAAAAACACCTACCTGGGCTTCCAAGTATTATTCTCTGGATTGACCCAGGAGAATAAATAATAAATATCTACAATTCATCGTGTTATAAGCGATTGTTCACATCAAGTTTGTGTATCCTGTAAGAATGTATGCCTCTATTCTGTACAGGCCACTTCATTGAGAACCATTAGTGCTCATTCCAACGGCGGAAATTTTTTTTTGCCGTGTAGTTTTTTGGCGTGGCTAGCCGCAATGGGATGCCGAGGTAGGGCATCAGCATTCTGTCACGACATTCCGCTCCTAATTAGACCTGAATGAATGGGCCTAAACAGAAGCGGGTCTCAAACCGCGGACGCCGCAGCTGACTCAGGACATGTCGCTTCTTTTTTTCCGCTACTAGCTAGATGAAAAAAAAAGCAAGCGGCTCCCATTGAAGTCAATGGTAGCCATTTTTGCAGGCCGATTTTTTGAGGTGGATTCTGCATCAAAATCCACCAGCAAAAAATTCAGTGTGAACATACCCTTATGTTGGTTTATTGGTTTCCATCTGGATTTTACATCTTGTGATAGAACTCTATGGCAGCTGTATACAATAACATAGACATCCTATAATCCTTCTCTTCATACATAAATGTTACAGACCTGATATATAGAGAATGATCAATACTGATAACACAATGTTCATTGTCTTAGTAAAAATGTATAATGTGGTCCCAGACGAGAAGAGTCCATATCAGAAAATGGCCCATGATATAAGGATGGGTCTGACATTACAAGAGGTCCTGGTGAGGGCTCTGAAGAAGCTGGACCATTCAAGCTTCCAGAGATTCACAGAGAAACTAAGTGTCTGGGAATTAAGAAAAGGATATAAGAACATCCCAAACTATGAACTAATAGGGAAAGATCCGGAACATGTGGCTGATCTGATCCATAGATATTACAAATATGCCTATGGAGTTGGAGTGACTTTGGATGTCCTAAGGGAAAGAGATGAAAAGAAAGTTTACATGGAACTCAAGCAAGACCTGAAGAAAGGTAAGAAGTCATAGTCTACATGTTACCATTACTCTATAGTATAAGTGTAATAGGCAGCATAGTTATCACAAAATACTATAAGGGCCCTTTCACACGGAGGATACGCTGGCTGATTCTGAACGTGTAAACGTTCCGAATCAGCAGCGTTTAAAACAGATTCCATTGTTCTATGGGAGCCAGCATGTGTGCACGCCCCATAGAAATGAATGGGCTACTTTTTTCCATTCATTTCTATGGGGAGCGCTCGTGTGGCGGCTCCTATAGAAAGCAATGGGTTCTGTTTTAAACGCCACTGATTTGGAACGGTTACACGTTCAGAATCAGCCAGCGTATCCTCCGTGTGAAGGGGCCCAAGAACTGACAATGTAGGCCTCTCAAAAATGATCTTGGTGGAGAAGGATGAGGAAAAAACAGATCCAAAAAAATGCCTTCTTCTCTAATGTATTTTCACAAGAGAATCCAATGCCCAAAGACATGATGAGGGGTAATGTAAATGCTCCATTAAATGTCACCTGTTCAATCCAGGAGGAATGGCATGGTCATAGATAGACCCTTATATCTGATATTTAAGGATTCAGTAATGACTGGGTCTGTTCTACAGGATTGGTGAATAGCAAATGGGGTGCCAATATTCAAAAAGGGGTGTAAAAGTGAGCCTGGAAACTATAGGCCAGTAAGTGACCTGTAGTGGGTAAGATATTTAAGGGCTTTCTGAGAGATGCTATCCTGGAGTATCTCACTATAAATAATCTTATAACACCCAATCAGTATATTGTGTCTATATTGTGTCTATATTGCCTGAGGGATCTAGTGAAGGGGCCTGAAAACTGGAAAACGCAGATGAGCTGATCTGTTTGAATTCTCACATTAATCAGGACCTGAAAAACAGGCAAAAATCCTCTAGTGAAAAAGATATGGAAACACTCAAACACGTATTAATATTGGGCCTTTCTAACGATATTTTTATTTTATTTTACGTTGAAGACTTTGTACTCTTTATAGAGGATCACCAATCAGATCTTATTAGATGGATAACGGATGTAGATCCAGTTCTACGTGATCTCCGGGATCAGGATCTACTGACTCGGGAACAGTACAAAGATGTGATAGGAAAGCCAACAAAGGAGGAGAAGATGGAAGTGCTGTGTGATATTATCAGACACTGGGGCGATGCTGGGAAGTATACGGCTTATACAGTTCTCCAAAAATACAATGAAGAAACCATCAAAGACTTGAAAAAGAGGTACAGCAAACTAAAAGAGACCGAGTCATTACTCTTCAAGGGTAAGTCTGGATAACTATCTGATATTCCATATCTGATTCACTTCACATATAAGAAAGAGGCTAATGGCGTGTGTGTGTGTGTGTGTGTGTGTGTGTGTGTGTGTGTGTGTGTGTGTGTGTGTGTGTGTGTGTGTGTGTGATGTGAGAAAGTGAAGGGTGTGGTCTGGGAGGACAGGTATGTTCCAGCCAGGCAGCTAAAAGGTTTATGGTAAAGACCCACACCAGGGAGGTCAGCTGGGTAATTAAGGCCTGATATAGTCTGTGTGTGAGGACTAGGAGCTGTGGCACCACACTGACAGAGCTGACGTGTCCAAACAGAACCCACAAACCAGGTATTGTGCCACCCATTGTTGTTACCAGAGCGAGACTCTGGTAGCCAGGCTCCTGTATAATCAGGGAACGGTTTCTTATGTTTAGTTCTCAGCCGAGAAGGCTTTTGTTTTGTTTGGTTGTGCCTCTGCAAAGGCAGTTTATGCACTACAAGTGAATAAAGACTGAACTTGTGTGCAATTCAGTCTCTGTGCCCCTGTTTCCTGCACTGCTACAAGCATCTACCTGAGCGGTTCCCCACAATATTATATATATATATATATATATATATATATATATATATATATATATATATATATATATATATACTAGCTTTTACCCGCGACTTCGTCTGCGGTGATTTGAGAATTGGGCGGATACAGACTTGTGAAACTGTAAAAGTGCTTTAAAAAGTTTGGTGGGCTAGCAAATGTGATGTGTTGTATTGTGTATGTCGTGATACAGACAATGTGATGTGTTGTATTGTGTATGTCGTGATACAGACAATGTGATGTGTTGTATTGTGTATGTCGTGATACAGACAATGTGATGTGTTGTATTGTGTATGTCGTGATACAGACAATGTGATGTGTTGTATTGTGTATGTCGTGATACAGACAATGTGATGTGTTGTATTGTGTATGTCGTGATACAGACAATATGATGTGTTGTATTGTGTATGTCGTGATACAGACAATGTGATGTGTTGTATTGTGTATGTCGTGATACAGACAATGTGATGTGTTGTATTGTGTCAGACAATGTGATGTGTTGTATTGTGTCAGACAATGTGATGTGTTGTATTGTGTATGTCGTGATACAGACAATGTGATGTGTTGTATTGTGTATGTCGTGATACAGACAATGTGATGTGTTGTATTGTGTATGTCGTGATACAGACAATGTGATGTGTTGTATTGTGTATGTCGTGATACAGACAATGTGATGTGTTGTATTGTGTATGTCGTGATACAGACAATGTGATGTGTTGTATTGTGTCAGACAATGTGATGTGTTGTATTGTGTCAGACAATGTGATGTGTTGTATTGTGTCAGACAATGTGATGTGTTGTATTGTGTATGTCGTGATACAGACAATGTGATGTGTTGTATTGTGTCAGACAATGTGATGTGTTATATTGTGTATGTAGTGATACAGACAATGTGATGTGTTATATAGTGGAAAGCTATATGTAAATGTGAGTGAGTAGAGTGAGGGCGACTCCTGAGGTGACAGTAAGGAGTGTGCAGGCAGGTTGAGGCAGGAAATGCCAGGTAGTGTGTGTGAGTCTATAGCTGGGGCTAGGAGTCCTGCTTTTGTGAGTCTCCTGCTAGGAAGCCATGTTGTTTAGTGGCACCAAAAGTAGCCTGTGACTCAATCCTAAGGGAAAACTATGTTTGTGGAAAATTGCACGCAAATCCGTCCAGGCGTTTTAGCGTGATTGAGGAACAAACATCCAAACTCACAAACATCCAAACACACAAACTTTCACACTTATAATATTAGTAGGATATATATATATATATATATATATATATATATATATATATATATATATATATATATATATATCTTTGAGCATTATTGAAGGCATTTACTAATACGTTCTGGACTTTGATGGGTTTAAGACCCTGGGTGTGACAAGTTGGTGGGCAGTAATGAAGTTGTTATAGAAGGCTGGTAAAGTCATTAGACATTCATGGGTTAAGGGCATCCTTAACAAAAGTAATGTGGAAGTCTTATGTCAACCACATGGTGTATCAGGAAGAAACAAGTTCCATTAAAAAGAATATGAGACAGATTTAAAGCACGCCTGTCACCACGCAGAAAATATTAAACAATGGAGATCATTCAATTCCCGCTGATCCCCTAAACAATTTGACTCTGACTATAGGACAGTGCAACAGGTTTTAGGTTTTTCCTAAAAAAAACCCAACCCTTTTTTGATTTGTTCATACTGCTTTTACTATGTGTATGGGTCTTGATTGGTTTAGGGACAAGGACTTTTTTGGCAACGGATTTTGAAGGGAAATCCACCTCAAAATCTGCTGCCAAAAACGGCTCCCATTGACTTCAGTCGGAGCCGCTCCCTTCTTTTTTCCGCTAGCTAGCAGCAGAAAAAAGAAGCAATATTCCCCTTCTTTTCAAGGATTCCGCAGCTGACTCAGCCACGGCGTCCGCGGCACGAGACACCTCCCTGATTAGACCCATTCATTCGGGCCAAATCCGGAGCGGAATGCCGCCACGGGATGCCGGTGCACTGAATCAGCATTCTGTTGTGGCTAGCTGCACAGTATGTTCACATGCGGAATCCATTTTCTGTTGTGTAAACATACCCTTATGGAAACCTAATGGTGAATAGAGATCTTAGGTGGAGTAGTATGTTTTAACTGGCATTACTGTATTACCATAGGATATTTGTCTAAGGCTGAGTTCACAGGGAGTATTTTGGTCAGGATTTTGAGGCCGTATTCGACTCAAAATTCTGACTAAAAAGACGGCTCCCATTGAAATCAATGGGTGCTGGTCAGTTCTTTTTTCTGAGAGTTGTTTGTTCTGGCTCCCAGAAAAAAGAACAGACATGCTCATTCTCCAGGCGGAGTCACCTCGTAAGTCCGCCTAAAGACACTCCCTCCTCCCGACTAGGACCATTCATTTGGGCCTAATCCGGAGCGGAGTGCATGACTGGATGCTGGTGCACTGCATCAGCATCCAGTCGTGGCTACCCGTATTTTGGACCAGAACCTGAGGCGGCCTCTGCCTCAGGTTCCAGTCCAAAATACCCCGTTTGAACCCAGTCTTAGGGTGCCAAAAAAATCCTTGGAAAGGGAGATCTGTACATATCATATCAAACCAAAAGGGTATTAAATATTAGACATGATTAGTCAACTGGTCCTTGGGTATCATGAGCAGAAATCAGGAACAAATTCTAAGAAAAACGTAGAAATATCTTCAGACGTGAAACAATGTGGTGTCTTTATCTCATAATTCTCCCCTCACACTGCAGAGAAGGCGTGCTTTATAGAAATTCACCGATCAAATCTTATTACAAGGATAACGGATGTTGATCCAGTTCTACGTGATCTCCGGGATCAGGATCTACTGACTGAGGACCAGTACAATGATGTGATGGGAAAGACAACAACGGAGGAGAAGATGGAAGAGCTGTGTGATATTATCATACACTGGCAGGATACAGGGAAATATATGGCTTATAAAATCCTTAGAAGATACAATGAAGAAATCATCACAGACATGGGAATCAGGCACATGACATTCAGCGGCTCTTCTTATCTGGGAAGTAGAAAACCACCCAAGGGTAAGTTTGGATCACCATCTGACATTCCAAAACTGATCAAACTGTAGATAGAACAAAGAATATTTGGTGTGACCTTTGACCTTTCCCTTCCATCAGTTCTTCTCGATACTTGAAGATAGTTTATGGTAGAACTCGGTAGGGAGGTTGTTCTCGCCTCCATCTTGGAGAACTAAGCCCAGATCTTCTGTGGATGTTGCTTGCTCCAATCCATCTGATTCTTCATGTCACCCCAGACAGACTGGATGCTGATGAGATCAGGGCTATATCTGCTGGGGCCACATCATCACTTCTAGGACTCCTCCCCCAAAGGGAAAAGGTCACACCAACTATTGATGGGATAAAAATAAACTATTAGCACTTCTACTTTTGCATTTTTTCAACATCTGGATAGGCCATCAATATTAGAAACTGGATAACCCTTTTAGTAAGTGAGTCATTCTGAGATTTTCAATTTAGACATGCTTTGTAAAATGAATTAGTGTCATTCAATAAAAGGGAATATCTAAGTATAGGAAGAGCGGTAAGTTGTCTAAATGATATAAGATACTTATTAATGAAAAGATTAGAAAGACCGACATACCAGCAAGCTTTCGAGGCTGCTTAGGCCCCTTCGTCAGGCATGGTTTAAACACAATTTCTGGGGACACGTAGGAATACAATGTTTGGTGGGGGAGTAGATGGTAATTGGTGCACACAAGTAAACAGTTCAGTGAGTGGCCTATATGGTGGCTTTCATTAGAGATGTGATGGTTTGTTTCTGTAGAAGGACATAAACCCATGTGACAAATTCAAACCCCCCTAGAGTGTGTCCAATAAGGTCATAAGGGGCTATCTTGCTGTCTTAGACCTAGGTTTCAAAGTCTCATATTTGCACACGACATCCTTGAATCACCACATTGCCCAAGCCTGTATATAAGCTCCAGTCTCCTCCATGTATATGTCACCAATAGATGGCCCCATCATAGTGACCACAGTCAATCAATATAGGTGTCTGGGGAGATGTGGCCTCTTACTGACAGTAAGTACCAATAGAAGTGTAAGATCGAAGCACTGAAGGGACCCGGAGGAGAATAGGAAACAGTCAGCCATTTATGAACCTCTCAAGGCATGTGTATTCACATATATCTGTACTAGGGGGTGAATGGAATGAGAGCCTATGTGTCAACCAAGAATAGTAAGCTTATGCAAACCATGCAAACCGTGGACACACAGATTTACTCTGGCAAACATAATGTATCCACCCATAGATCCCTGATATTCATGCACATAATATGGGAGGTCATATGGGTATCAACATATATGATGCAAAGATGAAAGGACCAGGGACAGGGACCAAGTGTGGCCTCTACATGATGAATCCCGTTGCCCAGATATATGCGGTGTATATATTATCTAGACCAAAATTTATGGTTTTCACCGTCTTTTCAGGCAATTTTATTGGATGTGTTTACAATAAACAAGGACAGATTTTTATTCTATTTACCTTTATATTGTCTTATTTCCATCTCAATAAATCAATGACAAGATGAGAATACTTGCTCCTAAATCCCAATCTCTAGGTTGGCACTTACGGGAACAGCTGTGCAGTACTGCTCTGTGTCCTCTATGGGAGGAGGAGAGATCCAGAAGTGGAGCAGAAGAGTGAGGCGCGCTTCTTCTGGAACTTTGTCAGTTACAACGACTTCATTGCTCACTGTTTTACACTGTTTCCATACCATTTACCTCCATGGGAGTTATGAAAATGGCGTCGAACAGCCATATTGTCTCTGTAACTCCTGCCCTAGTGTTGTGAGATGACGCACAGTATTATATCCCTGCCTCGGCCATGTTCTAAGGAAGCGTGGGGAGTATGGCTACAGTAGTAGTGCAATGGGGGTGGTAGATTGGAGGGGAAGTTAAATTTTTTAACTTCTGGTCCATGAGTATGGGTCTTGGTTGGTGATTTGGATAGCCTATTGATGAACAGAGATGCAGCGGTGTGTTATAACTGGTATTACTGTAAAATATTTGCCTAAGGTGCCAACAGGTGATCCTTTGAAAGGATCACCAATCAGATCTTATGTGATCTCCGGGCAGGGTCGGACTGACGCACTTGGAGACTGGTGAATTCCCTGATTGGACCTCGTGCCTTTAGTGGGCCCTACCAGACCCCCACTACTTTTTTTAATAGGCAGTGGAGGTCTGGTAACAATCGCAATCACAAAGGGTGTGATCATGACCAGAGTGCTACGGGGTCCATAGTTGATGGCCAGGGCCCACAGCACCGTGATAGTCATTGGGGAAAGCCTGGTTCGCCGACTGCTATACATATTGTTAATGGAAAGGGGCCTGGCATTCCCCTTTCCAATAGTGCTTTTGTTATACACTGGGTTCATCTTAAACTCCAGAGCACGTTATACTGTGTGGGGGCCACTGTGAAGCACATTATACTCTGTTTGGGTCACTGTGTAGCACATTATAATGTGTGGGGGCCACTGTTAAGCATATTGTACCATGTGGGGCCACTGCTGAGCATATAATACTGTGTGAGGGCCACTGTGGAGCATATTGTTCTGTGTGTGGGCCAATATGGAGCATATTGTTCTGTGTGGGGGACACTGTTGAGCATATTGTACTGTGTGGGGACACTGCTGAGCATATAATTCTGTGTGAGGGCCACTGTGGATCATATTATACTGTGTGGGGGGCACTGTGGAGCATATTGTTCTGTGTGGGGGCCAATATGGAGCATATTATTCTGTGTGGGGGACACTGTTGAGCATATTGTACTGTGTGGGGACACTGCTGAGCATATAATTCTGTGTGAGGGCCACTGTGGAGCATATTGTACTGTGTGGGGGGCACTGTGGAGCATATTGTACTGTGTGGGGGGGCCACTGTGGAGCATATTGTTCTGTGTGGGGGACACTGTTGAGCATATTGTACTGTGTGGGGGGCCATTGTGCACTATATTATACTGTGTGAAGGCCCCTGTGGAGCATATAATACTGTGTGGGGGCCACCATGGAGCATATTACACTGTGCGAGGGCCACAAGGGAGCATATTATACTGTGTGGGGGTTATGGGGAATCATATTACACTGTGTGGGACCTCTTGTTATGGTCAGCAGGGTTTATTAAAAAAATAAACAAATAAAACCCTACGGAGCCCTCCGGGCCATTACTGCAACCAACCTGGTGTGAATACAGACAACAGTTCCTGTCACTGCCAGCTAAATTAAATGACCAGGTGTGCTCTGTTGCAACTCACAGAGCTCTGTGCAGTCAAAGCAGCCGCACAAATAAATAAGCTGGCTAGCCTGAACTCCAGGACTAGCCAGAGACCAAGTAACCCTGTGTGTGGTAGTTCCACCCAACCACCCAGGCAACTACTGCCAAGCCCACTCCCAGTCACCCTGTCTGGGAAGAGTTACTAGCTGCCCCTACAGAGTTGCACCACAAACATACAAGGCAGCATGCTGCCTGACTACCAGTGGCATTGCTAGCTCAGGGGTCTTTTGCTAACTAGGGCAATTTCTAATATTTCAGGCAGGAACCCAAGCACACACAACACACGTCATTTCAGGGTTTGGAATTTGAATGAGATCATAGAGCGCCGGGCGTCCAGACCAGCCCCCTTATATAGGCAAGGGGCGGTCACCAGCAAATAGCCCACCTGCCCAGTCCGAGCATCTATTGGTCGACTCCTATGTCAATCAACCAGTCGACCACGCCCGGCTGTTGCAAGGCAGGTTAACCCTTGCAACCCTGGATTGTGCAGAGGAACAGACAGCGACGCAGTCTCTGCACAATCCTAACACCTCTTCATTATTTACATCACACCTCATTTATTTTATAGCAGACATATGATATTATCATAGTCTGTAATTACACTTCAGGGTCACTATAAAGCAGATCTGTGTGATGTAAATAGTGAAGGGGTGCGACAATCGCAAAAGAACCATGGTCTCTTCAAACAGTTGATCAGCAGGGGCCCCTGTGGATCTCTCACACCTCTTAGACTGTTATGACTCTGAAGATCAGATGTTTACCAGAATATGCATCTCCCAGTATTTTTTCCATGCTGGGCACTACTTACTCACCATATTCTTGATAACCTCAGTTGTGTTACTATAGTTGTATGGGCCATGTCAATGTTAACAACTGCTCACTTGCCATACATAGTGTAGAGGTGGTTCAGGTAGTGCAGTGGTGCACACAGTATAGCAGATGATCAGCATGGCATTGTTACTACTTGTAGACACACGGTGTTGGTACAGCTGATGTGCAGGAGTCCTGGCGATGGACCTCTAGAACCAATTCCATTGGTGGGCCCAAGATGTCCCAGTCCAACACTGTCACTCCATAACATAATGTATCACAAATTCATAATGCTTTTAGAAAGTCTGCACAAAACAAAGCACAGTGAGCCAAATAATAAGTGAATGTACGGGAAAGTCTAAAAATACTCCAGATTGATCCTCCAGCATCAGTCACTGGCATACACTGGGCCAGAGTCACTAAGAATCTGCCACACGATTTTGTATTTTGTAACTTTATCTCACTTCCTCAATTTGAAGAAGGCGTTACCTTGCCTTGCACAAAGTCATCTTATTTTTGTCTATATGTTGTTCAAAGATTGGAAAAGTTTCGCAACACAAGAAGAAAACATAAGCGGAATCTTACATGATGGAAGAATGACAGCGTGAAAACTGCTCAAAACAAACTTATCAAACTGCAATAAACTAATATCTACAGGAAAATCCCAGAGGGAACACGAGACTTAACTAAACGAGAAATCAAAATTGATGACAATATATAGTAAACAGTATATACAGTAAAATATAATATGCACTAAAATAGAATATCCTAGGTGAAAGTATATGATGTATACACCAACCACAAAACCAAAAAGAGTGCTGCTCATCCTAGAAACGATAAACTAGGGTATATGGATGCAATCAATTCTAATTGGTAAAAAAGACCCATAGAAAATGCCCCTCCCCCAATGTACATGTAATGAGAAGAAGTGAAAAAAAAAATGTAAAAAATTCATAACTTCCCACGGTGCTCTAGTGCCTCCCAGTGTGGCCGGTCTTCTCGGTGGAAACCCCAGCCACACATGACTGCTGAGACCAATAAGCGGCCTCAGCAAAGGGCTTTTGCAATGTCACTACCTGTGGCATCATGGATCTCTTCATGAGGCCTGTTGAGGCCACTGATTGACCTCAGAGGTCACGTGACTGCGGAGGCCAAACAGCGGCTTCAGGGGAACTCAGGAATTAACCCATGGGAAGATGCCAGAGCAGAAGTACCGAACTGCATGGGGAGGACACCGGAGAACTTGGGAAAGGTGAGTATGGTTTTTTATTATTTTTTTTTCACCTCCTCCGGCAT
Organism: Leptodactylus fuscus; assembly: GCF_031893055.1. Classification (NCBI taxonomy): domain Eukaryota; kingdom Metazoa; phylum Chordata; class Amphibia; order Anura; family Leptodactylidae; genus Leptodactylus; species Leptodactylus fuscus. The sequence continues at coordinate 8,323,685 of NC_134269.1, forward strand.
TTTTTTTTTTTTTTTTTTTTTTTAAATGCCTGGACAACCAATTTAATATACCAAACTATACAACACTTATAAGTGAGCAGGGGGAAAAAAAAGGAAGGAAGGACTTTAATAGAACTCAAAGAAAGAGAATTAGGCAGATAGAGGAAGGAGCATCAGTGAGAGGAACTGAGAAGAGACAAACATATAGTGCCGACAGACAGCGACTACCACCATAAGACCCGGGGAGACCAACAGTTGGACGGTGCCTGAGTAAGTGAATTATGTGCAGACTGTACCTTTACTCTTTGGACCTCCCATGGAGGAAAGTTCCACTTTCCATTTCACATTCTGCATCTCCATAAATTCCTCACTTTGCCAAACTTCTGTTATCAATTCCCTCATTACGATTATTCTCTACATACTGCTGCCTATGGACTCCTGCTTTAGTACTTACCTCTGGTACCTGTCCTGGCCTCTGAGCCCCCTGCTACAGGCTCCTGAGTATAGTATGTACTTCAGCTACCCGTCCTGATGTCCTCCTGTGTAAGTCCTGACTTCTGCTCTCTGTATGCCCCAGTCTGTTCTTGAATCAGTATTGATGTTATCAGTTCTGACCGCCTGTATGTTTTTTTGCTGTACTTTTTGCCATCTGCTCTGACCTTAGTCTGAGTCTCTAGTACGCTCCACCCTAATCTCTCACCTGCCTGGTCATCTGTTACCAACACCAGGTCTCCTCTAAGAGCAATGTCCTCCCTACAATGATATCCTGGGACACTCAAACAATGCCCTTAGGTATAGGCACAGCCGAACTAGATTGGTGATAGAGCCCAGATTGGTGAGGGTCCACAACCCACTGTGCATTACAGTTATCTCAGGCCATGGACTATGCTGACCTACCGATACCTGTCCTGTAAATTTTGCATGTTGTAATAGTTAATCTGAATCTTATGTCCTTCTCAGGTGTGGATATTTTTTGGTGTAACTGTTAGGATTGTGCAGCAGGTACGGCCATGGTATGGAAGTTGCAGCCTGTTCCACTGCACAGTCCAGCACTGCAAGGGTTACTTCCTTTGCAGCAGCCGGGCGTGGTCGATGGTTTGACTGACTGGCGTGTCGGCCAATCTACGCTTGGCGTGGGCAGCTGGGCTATTTGCTTATGACCGCCCCTTGCCTATTTAAAGGGGCTGGTTTGGACGCTCGGCGCTCTGATATCAAACTTTAAACCTGAATTGATGTGTGTGTGTAGATGGGTTCCAGCCTGAGCAAACTATTAGTTGGCCTAGCTAGCAATATCCATCTGAGATAGCAATGCCATTGTTAGTCAGGCAGCATGCTGCCTTGTGTGTTGTGTGGTGCAGATCTCAGTAGGCTTTAGCTTGCTTTACTTCTCAGTCAGGGTTACTGGAAGTGGATTTGGCTTTAGCTGCCTTGGGGGTTGGGTGGACCTGTTGCACAGTGGGTTTAATCGGTCTCTGTCTAGACCAGGAGTTCTGGCTAGACAGTTTTGTTTATTGTAGCAACTGCTCTGTAACTGTACAGGTCTCTGTGATCTATAACAGAGCACAACTGGTTGCTTAGTTTAGCTGGCAGTAACACTAACTGTCATACAGTGTTCACACCAGGTTGTGGAGCAGTCAGAGTCCAGTAGGGCTCCGCAGGGTTTTTGTTTATTTAGTTTTTTTCAATAAACCCTGCTGACCGTAACAGTAACTGTATTCCCGAAGATCTTAGCTTTAGCTCTTTTGACTTTGGACCTAAGAAGATCTCACAGAGCTCTTGTCCCGATCAGCGCCACATTCTTAGGGTGTCTCTTTCATCAGATATTATTCAGGGATTCATTAGGTATTAAAGCTTGTTATATGTGGTTGGTTTGTGTGGCTTTCTTCACACGCATCTTTTTTTCTGTATTGATACATGTTGATATTTAGATACTTAGTTAAAATTATTTATATCATGAACAGAAATGGGCGGCTCTCGTGAGATTTGTTTCGACAAATATTCATGAGGTTCAGCCCTCCAGGATGTTTTGGGTCCAGCTTGTTGAGAATGAATTTGTAGTGCTATTATTATACTCTCTGGACTCTTCATAATCTGGAGTGTAATAAGTGTAGAATCAAGGAAGATGTGGCAACAAAATATCCGCACCTTGCTTCACCTCACCTGGGCATTCTTGTGGCATCAAATTTTGGGTTGAGTTGAGCGTGAAACTCTTTGAAAATTTTGAATCCCATTCAATTCAAACCAGTCTGCTCCTCTATGTGATCTGTGCATTCCTTTTCTTGTCCCTACAGATAGAGATCTATTTAAATATAGTACTGAAGAGGATCCGATTGCACAATCCATGGATCGTGGAGACCGTGATGATGGTGTGTACTGGGGTACTATTAGTGGGAACTGCCTGTGGGGGCTGGGAGAAGGTCCTCCCAAAAGTCCGTCCCGGCTAATACTGTAACATATTGCAGGGCTGCACCTCCAACATGACCCCCTGTCATGTATAAAATTATATAATGAATGGGTAGACCTAACAGATGTTGGTTAGGACTGCTATACAGATACAGTACAGTGGCCATATAAAGTCAAATAGTGCTGCTATACAGATTTACAGTCACACTATATACATACACTGCAAATCCATTAGGTAGTCTGTTTGGGGGGGGGGGGCCCCATGCAGATTTCCCCAAATGGATTACCGACACAAATGTGAATGAGGCCTTAGTCCATGGGTGTCTTAGTACAGCTTGTGTACTTTTTAATATTGTTAGTTTTTTGCTTTAGGGATATATTATGTAATAAAGTTAGTTTTTTAGTTAGACTTGAGTTTATGTGGCTTTATTCACACACCCTTTTTTCCGTATTGGTACATATTGATATAGCACCATGGAATTAATGGTGCTATATAAATAAACAATAATAATAATAATATTGATATTCTGATTCCCAATGACAATAGTATTAAAATTATCTATATAATCAGTAGAGATGGGAAATCCTTATGAGATTTGTTTTAACAAATATTTGTGAGGTTCAGCCCTCCAGATTGTTTCGGGCTGAATTTGTTTCTCTTCAGAGCCCAAAGTATAATAAGTGGCGGCCCATTTGATGAGCAGCAGCAAAGCGAACAGTTATCCTTCCCTTGCCTCACCTCACCTTGACATCCTAGTGGCATCCAGTGGTCCCCCGGTGACCTATTTGGCCTCTGACTGATGCAACACTTCGAACAAGGGTGCAACACATCAGCCATGGGTGCCCTGGGGCAGTTTGTTTGTTATGTTGCTGCACCTTCCCTGAACCTCCACTTATTATAATCTAGGAGACTCCGAAGTATAATATTGTTTTGTGGATGTCATATTCCAAAAGTTTTGGTTATGTGTTGAGTCTGAAAGTGTTAGAAAATTTGGGCCAAATCTGGTTCAATCTAAACCAATTCACTCATCTCTAATAATCAAAAGTGTAATAAAATGTAGGAAACAATGATAGAAAAAATGCACTAACAGAAGGGACACCACAGAGTCTATAGTCTTACAACTCCACTCTGTGATTTTTGCATTTCTTGTCTTTTCTCTACAGATAGAGCCCGGTTTTTGCGCTCTTTTGCAGAGGACATTTATGGTATGTACTGGGGTAATAATTGGGGGGTAAAGTTAGCCTTTTTAGCAGCTACCACTATGTCCCGCTATAGTAAAGGATGCTGACAATCAGAAGGCAGATATTACTAGCAAACTCCCCTACACAATTCTTCTTGACTATTTTATTTTAAAAAAAAATCAATGGCGATCATCGCAGTCCATAACCGTAAACTAAATAAAATACTGACTCCCAAGGGTGCTCCATATAGAACTTTAATACAGTTATTGGGGTGGTTGTTCTGCACACAGAGGAAGACTGACATAGGGAGATTTTCCACAATCCCTCTATTGTTAAAGTATAGAGTGAGCTCTAAGTTGTGATTGGCCACATTACAGATTACCAATCCTCTAGCATCACTAAATAGTCAGGGGCTGGATCATACCTGACTCATCCTGGTTCCCCTGCTGGCAGTCTGTACTGAGGTAATAAATGGGGGACTAGTGTTGGTCTTTTTAGTGGCTAATATAAGCTGTGCTTTACTAATGGATTCTTTACTAAAGTGCTAATGCAATAAAAACAGAAACACTAGCCCAAATCCATCATTGTCAACACCATACAAAATATTTGCAAACTTTCCCATGAAACCTGTCTGAAAATAAAGAAAAAATCCCGTCCAGATGAACCAGAAAAAAAAAAAATCAATGAATAATAAAAAAGCAGGTTAAGCAAATCACATTTCATTACAACATACAACGCTATAAAAATCCAGCTCATATTCTCCCAACATTGGAAAGTTCTGTTAAGTGACCCACACTTTCTGTAACGGTATGGGTCTGGTTCGGAGTCTTAAGTTGCTACTACTTGGAAGGTGACTGACTTGTAAGATTAGTAACGTAGTCAGGAGGAAGCCAGTGGTCAGTACACAAGATGAGCGTCAGTGTTTGCAGCAGAGCGGGAGAGAGCAGCTAATTTACCGGCGGAGCACAATAATCTCGCAAGGCAGGAAGTTCAAGGAAGTTCAATTAGAGAACAAGGTGGAGTAAAACTGAAACTAGAATTACCAGATCATCACAGGAGCTGTCCAGGAGGCTGAATAGCTCAGTTGGAAGAGCTGCAGCCTGGGACACTGAAGTCCCTTGGTTCAAGTCCTGACACTTACAGAAACACCTTTCCGAACAACCAACCTTGACCTTCCGTAGATCCATCACCCTATGCAACCATTTTGCACCTAGTCAACTTCGCCCTATTGCCACCCAGAAAAATACATACACCTCACTACCCACAACCAAAGTGGTGTTCAAAGGTGGGCATTCTAGGTGTGCTTGTTGCCCCAACATTAAACACAAAGCCATCAATCACTAAGAGGGAAACATTTACCATCAATTCCTTCTTAAATTGTAATTCTAACTTTGCCATTTACCTACTGGAGTGTCCATATAAACTCCAATATGTAGGACGAACCATTCAGCCCTTTCATAATAGCAAAAGAAGCATAGCACACGGGAGTCTAAATATCATCAAATCCAGAGTAACCGACTCTCATAAATCAGCCCAATCATAAAAGACATATCTCAATTCAAAAAATAGCAAATAGAAACAAATAGGATTTAAAAAAACAAAACAAAAAAAAAAACAAATTGAGATACTCAACATACACGTACTTTATAAAAATTCATTATATCTTTTATTAATGAAGCATTACATGTCTAAAAATACACATAAATATAACACACAGAAAACTATTATTCAAAACAGTACAAAAATGGGGCAACCCACTGAGGCAATAAACTGTGCCACCAGAACAGACATATACAGAGAGAGAGCAGCACTGGAAATATAGTGGTTTTTATATGTATACTAGAGGGAGGACCCGGCTTCGCACGGGTATATTACATTTTATGTTTGTGTAGTGGCCCCATAAGAATTGTCCAATTTTGCACTGATGTATTTTGTATGTGGTTTGTGTGTATGTCCATAAGCGTCATGTGATTATGTGTATCTCATTTTGAATGTCAGTGAAAAACCTGTGATCAGTTGTTATGGATACCTGGAGTAAAGCTGTATCTAATCCTTCCCCGTGTAGTACTGTGTTTAGATGCAAGTATCTAATCCTACGGCATGTGGTACTGTGTGCAGACGTGTGTATCTAATCCTATGGCGTGTACAACTGTGTGAAGACACGTGTATCTAATTCTCCCTGTGTGGTATTGTGTGAAGAGGCGCGTATCTAATCCTACGGCGTGTGGAACTGTGTGTAGACGCGCGTATCCAATCCCCCAGCATGTGGTACTGTGTGCAGACGCGCGTATCTAATCCTATGGCATGTGGTACTGTGTGCAGACGCGCGTATCTAATCCTATGGCATGTGGTACTGTGTGCAGACGCGCGTATCTAATCCTATGGCATGTGGTAGTGTGTGTAGATGCGCGTATCTAATCCTCCCCGTGTGGTACTGTGTGCAGACGCGCGTATCTAATCCTCCCCCGTGTGGTACTGTGTGCAGACGTGTGTATCTAATCCTCCCCCGTGTGGTACTGTGTGCGGAGACGCGTATCTAATTCTCTGACTTGTGGTACTGTTTGCAGAGGCATGTATCTAATCCTCCAAAGTGTGGTACTGTGTGCACACACACGTATCTAATCCTCCCCTGTGTGGTATTGTGTGAAGAGGCGCGTATCTAATCCTTCGGCGTATGTAACTATGTGTAGATGCGCATATCTAATCCGTCGGCATGTAGAACGTGTGCAGACGCACATATCAAATCCTGTGTGTGTGGAACTGTGTGCAGAAGTGCGTATTTAATCCTCTGGTGTGTGGGACTGTGTGCAGACCCGTGTATCTAATTCTACGGCATGTGGTACTGTGTGTAGACGCGCGTATCTAATCCTATGGCGTGTACAACTGTGTGAAGACACGTGTATCTAATCCTCCCCTGTGTGGTATTGTGTGAAGAGGCGCGTATCTAATCCTACGGCATGTGGAACTGTGTGCAGACGCGCGTATCTAATCCTATGGCATGTGGTACTGTGTGCAGAGGCATGTATCTAATCCTCCAAAGTGTGGTACTGTGTGCACACACACATGTATCTAATCCTCCCCTGTGTGGTATTGTGTGAAGAGGCGCGTATCTAATCCTTCGGCGTGTGGAACTATGTGTAGACGCGCGTATCTAATCCTACTGCATGTGGTACTCTGTGCAGACGCGTATATCTAATCCTATGGCGTGTACAAATATGTGCAGATGCGCGTATCTAATCCTCTGGAGTGTGGAACTGTGTGTAGACGCCTGTATCTAATCCTTCGGCATGTGGAACCGTGTGCAGATACACGTATCAAATCCTTCAGTGTGTGGAACTGTGTGCAGAAGTGCGTATTTAATCCTCTGGTGTGTGGGACTGTGTGCAGACCCGTGTATCTAATTCTACGGCATGTGGTACTGTGTGTAGACGCGCGTATCTAATCCTATGGCGTGTACAACTGTGTGAAGACAAGTGTATCTAATCCTCCCCTTTATGGTATTGTGTGAAAAGGCACGTATCTAATCCTACGGCATGTGGTACTGTGTGCAGACGCGTGTATCTAATCCTATGGTGTGTACAACTGTGTGAAGACACGTGTATCTAATCCTCCCGTGTGGTACTGTGTGCAGACGCGTGTATGTAATCCTATGGCATGTGGTACTGTGTGTAGACGCGCGTATCTAATCCTCTGGAGTGTGGAACTGTGTGTAGACGCCTGTATCTAATCCTTCGGCATGTGGAACCGTGTGCAGAAGTGCGTATTTAATCCTCTGGTCTGTGGGACTGTGTGCAGACCCGTGTATCTAATCCTCTAACATGTGGTACTGTGTGCTGATCTGTGTATCTAATCCTGTGATGCGTGTATCTCAGTTTGGATATCAGTGTTGTATTGTGCATGTGGAGTGACCGTGTGTATTGCAGTTGGAATATGAGTGAAAGTCTTGCAGGTTTGTATTGGCTAAGGGGGGGGGGGCACTGTGTTTGGAATGCTGTATCTCAGCAACGGTACGTCCGAGCGAGTTGGAGTCTCGTCTTAAACCTTCCCGGATACCTGAAGTATCTCTGTGCCAAATTTGGTGAAGATCGGTCCAGTCGTTTGGTTCGCATTAGAGCACAGACAGACAGACAGACAGACAGAAATTCATTTTTTATAATATAGGGAGATATATATGTGAATGTCCCAAATCCTTTCCAAATCCTTCCAATCACATATTGAAGCATATCAAAAATAAAATGGGAAACAGGAGAAGGAAGGGGGACACAATCTCCACTGAAAGCCAGAGAAAATACCCTGTCCTAGAGAATGTATGCAATGATAACAGGGAGATAAACACAATACAATGCTGCTCAATGCAAGTAAATACTATATGAGAAACATTCTCCAACTAAAAGTCTGTCCAAAAAACAGTGTATCTAGGGGAGGAAATGACATCTCTTACCCACAGTAGGTGATGCACAGGAGCCCGCAGTATGGGTCTGACCCACCCGACGTACGTTTGGGCACGTATCACCGGCCTTCTTCCAGGGGTGGAGTTGTGTAAGTATGCATAGCAGTATAAATGTATCCGGAATCCAGGCAGGAGCCAATAATAGGATAGTAGGAGGGAGAAATCAGCTGTTACCTAATGAGATATTCTCTAGTCATTACAATGAAGGAGGGGCCGGGGGAGAATTTCCTGTCTACTGTGACGCATGACCACTGCAAAAGAGGCTTGACCCGACCACGTGACCAGCCGACTGAAACCGAGGCGTGGCTGGGGAGCCAAGCCTCGATTCCGCCCGCCACACGCAGCGAGGACAGCCTGCGGGGGCATGCGTTCAAGACAGAGTGAAAGGAACCCGTCCATCAGTTACACAAAATTACGTGCTAAAGTGAACAAGTGCATATACCATGAAGTGGAAGGGGAAGTGTATTTAAATGGAAATATGCAAGTTATATTGTATAGTGTGTAAATCACTTATAATAATAAAAAGAAATAACAAGTACAATTGTGTCATATCATTATTAATAACATGATTGTATACCAAATACAATCATTAAAAATTACATTTAAATCTTGTGCCCACAATATAATTAACATATAATATATAATACAAAAAATATTACAAATATATAGAAATATATAAAACGTGTGCAAAAAAAAAAAATTAAAATTTTTTAATTTCTTTTTTTTTCTCCTTTTTTTCTTCCTTTCCCTTTCCTCTTTCTTTTCCCCTTTTATCTTAGGAGGAGGGTCTTTCGTAAGATGTAAAGACAGATGAAAGAATTCTTTTTTCTTTCTTTGTTTTTTATTTTTCTCTTTCTTCCTCTCTCGACCCACAGGATTTTCCTTCTCCACAGATCCTTAATATAAGTTCAGAATTAAATAATACTGACAAAAAAAACCAGACAAAACAAAAATTACTAAAAATGTATATTAATACACTGAATTTTTTTTTTTTTTTTTTTTTTTACAGACACAACACCACGATTAGTGATAAGACGACAAACATAGGACTGAACAATGACAAATAACATAAACATTAAAAACATAAAAAAGTTTTTTCAGCAATGAAAGGTACCCAGGTAAGGACAAGATCAAAGAAAAGCTCCAAAGTTCATTGTTTCATTTAGACCATGTGGAGTCATGGTTCCCAAGGTCCATATCCACCGTGATTCCATCTGTGCTAAACGTTTTTTAATATCTCCTCCTCTGATGTTAGATGTAATACAGTCAATTCCCCGGACCTGTAGTAGAGTAGAATCACTATTATGGCAGGCCGCAAAATGCCTTGCTACCAGTTTTAATCGATCAACATTCCCCTCAGTGTTAGCCATGATGTCTCGTACGTGCTCTCTCACCCTTATTTTCAGCTCTCTTGTGGTTAGGCCAACATAGATCTTATTACACGGGCAGGTAGCGTAATATATAACGCCTTTTGTCTGACACGTGATACGTTTTTTAATTTGGAAAACTCTGTCCCCTTTTGAGTTGGAAAAACATTTAGTCTTGATGATATTCGGACAGGCTATACATCTACCGCATGGTGTACAACCAGGTGGTGGCAAACCAGAAATTTTTCTTGGATGCTAGTAATTTGGCTCCAGATCTGTGTGAATTTATACTCATCCTTTTGGAATTCGTGTTAAAACAATTTTTTTTTACGTTTAAGGGGTCCCTCTTCCTGCAGCTCCAGGGAACAGCTATGGGGGCGGCATGTGCTCCATCGTATGCTAACCTGTTCCTGGGGCTGTGGGAGAGGGACCTCCTCCCAGACGATCGGGACTCATCGATGTGCCGCGTCCTATCTTGGATGCGGTACATCGACGATATCCTGATCGTCTGGGGGGGCACAGAACAGCAGTTGGGAACCTTTATGGAGAACCTCAACCGCAATAACTTAAACATACATCTCACTTATCGGTGTCATAGGTCCAGAATTGATTTTCTTGACGTGAGTCTTTTCAGAGACTCTCAGCACAATCTTCAGTCTGAGACGTACAGAAAAGAGACATCTGCAAATTCCCTCCTAATGGCATCTTCTTCACATCCCTTCCATGTGATCAGGGCAATCCCCACTGGACAATTTTTACGAATGCGTCGGAATTGTTCAACGGAAGAGGGGTTTGAAAAGTTTTCTCATGATTTAACAGAATGGTTTTTGTCCAGGGGATATAGTCGTAGAATGGTGAAGAAAGCCTATAATAGAGCTAAACACACGCCACGACAAGACCTCCTCATCAATCCCCCTTCTTCTAAGACCAACAATAGACCTAAAGAAACCCGCTTCATCACTCAATACCATTCAAGATGGGATGAAATGTGTGGTATATTAAGTAAATTTTGGCCCATTCTTACTGGTGACCCACTCTTAGCCAAGTACGTGAATCCCTACCTAAGTGTGACCCCGAGAAGAGCCAAAAATTTACGAGACATACTAGTTCATAGTCACTATGAGCCTAAGCCAACCGGCATTTTTGGTTCTGGTTTGCCACCACCTGGTTGTACACCATGCAGTAGATGTATAGCCTGTCCGAATATCATGAAGACTAAATGTTTTTCCAACTCAAAAGGGGACAGAGTTTTCCAAATTAAAAAACGTATCACGTGTCAGACAAAAGGCGTTATATATTACACTACCTGCCCGTGTAATAAGATCTATGTTGGCCTAACCACAAGAGAGCTGAAAATAAGGGTGAGAGAGCACGTACGAGACATCATGGCTAACACTGAGGGGAATGTTGATCGATTAAAACTGGTAGCAAGGCATTTTGCGGCCTGCCATAATAGTGATTCTACTCTACTACAGGTCCGGGGAATTGACTGTATTACATCTAACATCAGAGGAGGAGATATTAAAAAACGTTTAGCACAGATGGAATCACGGTGGATATGGACCTTGGGAACTATGACTCCACATGGTCTAAATGAAACAATGAACTTTGGAGCTTTTCTTTGATCTTGTCCTTACCTGGGTACCTTTCATTGCTGAAAAAACTTTTTTATGTTTTTAATGTTTATGTTATTTGTCATTGTTCAGTCCTATGTTTGTCGTCTTATCACTAATCGTGGTGTTGTGTCTGTAAAAAAAAAAAAAAAAAAATTCAGTGTATTAATATACATTTTTAGTAATTTTTGTTTTGTCTGGTTTTTTTTGTCAGTATTATTTAATTCTGAACTTATATTAAGGATCTGTGGAGAAGGAAAATCCTGTGGGTCGAGAGAGGAAGAAAGAGAAAAATAAAAAACAAAGAAAGAAAAAAGAATTCTTTCATCTGTCTTTACATCTTACGAAAGACCCTCCTCCTAAGATAAAAGGGGAAAAGAAAGAGGAAAGGGAAAGGAAGAAAAAAAGGAGAAAAAAAAAGAAATTAAAAAATTTTAATTTTTTTTTTTTGCACACGTTTTATATATTTCTATATATTTGTAATATTTTTTGTATTATATATTATATGTTAATTATATTGTGGGCACAAGATTTAAATGTAATTTTTAATGATTGTATTTGGTATACAATCATGTTATTAATAATGATATGACACAATTGTACTTGTTATTTCTTTTTATTATTATAAGTGATTTACACACTATACAATATAACTTGCATATTTCCATTTAAATACACTTCCCCTTCCACTTCATGGTATATGCACTTGTTCACTTTAGCACGTAATTTTGTGTAACTGATGGACGGGTTCCTTTCACTCTGTCTTGAACGCATGCCCCCGCAGGCTGTCCTCGCTGCGTGTGGCGGGCGGAATCGAGGCTTGGCTCCCCAGCCACGCCTCGGTTTCAGTCGGCTGGTCACGTGGTCGGGTCAAGCCTCTTTTGCAGTGGTCATGCGTCACAGTAGACAGGAAATTCTCCCCCGGCCCCTCCTTCATTGTAATGACTAGAGAATATCTCATTAGGTAACAGCTGATTTCTCCCTCCTACTATCCTATTATTGGCTCCTGCCTGGATTCCGGATACATTTATACTGCTATGCATACTTACACAACTCCACCCCTGGAAGAAGGCCGGTGATACGTGCCCAAACGTACGTCGGGTGGGTCAGACCCATACTGCGGGCTCCTGTGCATCACCTACTGTGGGTAAGAGATGTCATTTCCTCCCCTAGATACACTGTTTTTTGGACAGACTTTTAGTTGGAGAATGTTTCTCATATAGTATTTACTTGCATTGAGCAGCATTGTATTGTGTTTATCTCCCTGTTATCATTGCATACATTCTCTAGGACAGGGTATTTTCTCTGGCTTTCAGTGGAGATTGTGTCCCCCTTCCTTCTCCTGTTTCCCATTTTATTTTTGATATGCTTCAATATGTGATTGGAAGGATTTGGAAAGGATTTGGGACATTCACATATATATATATATATATATATATATATATATATATATACATATAAAAACCACTATATTTCCAGTGCTGCTCTCTCTCTGTATATGTCTGTTCTGGTGGTTGATAAGCACAGTTTATTGCCTCAGTGGGTTGCCCCATTTTTGTACTGTTTTGAATAATAGTTTTCTGTGTGTTATATGTTATGTGTATTTTTAGACATGTAATGCTTCATTAATAAAGGATATAATGAATTTTTATAAAGTACGTGTATGTTGAGTATCTCAATTTGTTTTGTTTTTTTTTAAATCCTATTTGTTTCCTTTCATAATAGGATGAAAAGTTCTCTCTCAAATGTCAATAAAGGTTTTGAAAAACACAATCTGTCACTACACTGTTCCATTAAACACCATTGAATTTTCTATTGTGTCTCCATTCTCCCGATTGAACACAGATCCCTATATCTCATCACAATCGATACCCAAAGCTCAGGCAGTGCCAGTCTTTCTGGATATATAAATTATGGTCATGCTTCTTTTTTATATACTCATTTATTTTTGCATTTCTTTCTTTCTATATATATGTATGTCTTTGTCATTTAGGACTCAGTTGAAACTGATGAAAACACATGTTAGGATGGGGTCCCGCAGATTTGCCTTCCGGCGCACAGCGCCACCTGTGGGCCAATCCAACCCTCGCTCCCGGCGGCGTGCGGTGAAGTCTCTGGAGACTGACTCAGTTTTCTCCGACTGAGCATGCTCGGACTTTTTGGAGTCGCTCACAGCCTAAGTGCCAGTTCTCTCTGACTGAGCATGAGCGGTGAGGTCATGGCCACCGCCCTTATTGGGCGGGGACTTTCCTTTAAAAGGAGTGAGTCGACGCCCGCCTGGCGCTCACACTTTATCTGATACTACCAGTCCTAAAGACAGTAGTCCCAGGGAGAGTCTCCAGTGTATAGGCAGGTGGCAGTCTAGGGTGCTAGTAGATAGACCTGTAAATCCTGAAGGACTGTCAGCTCTACACCAAGGCCTGGAGCAATAGACTTTGTTCCGGCCTGTGGAGCTGCAGCAGGTTTGGTTTCCAAGTTAGCCGTGCTCGCCTTGCCTAACACCGTTGGTAGCTCCTAGCTGTGTGCAGGAGCCTCCCTAGCTACTGCAGGGGATTATGTTTGTCGCTGACCTGGGGTGAGTGTTAACCCTGGGCAGCTAGCTTGTGTTTGTTTCCAACCTGTTCACATTGGGAGCTGCACTGTCCATTCACTCAGTGAGTCTAACTGGTGAACTTGTGTTGCTCCCAATTCACACTGTGCTGTACTGCTGTACTGTTGCATTTTGACATACAGCCGCCCATAGGGCCTGTGGACCTCGCTGCAGTGCCTTGCAGCCCAAGAGGTTCTGCGGTTTAAAAATATTATTTTTATATAAATACCCAGAACCATAACAACACACTGTTAATGCTGGAATAAAAGCTATTGGAAAAACTAGTCCCCTACCCGTTTTATCCCTATGTAAATAAAAAAAAAAATAAATAAATAAAAAAAAAACCTCCCTCACACAACCTTGACCATTTCAGGGGACAAAGACTCGGGGGAGGAGAAAAAAAAAACAACAAAAAAAAGTGTTACTCACCTCTCCTGGGCCCCGCTGGTCTTCCAGCTTTTTCAGTGATGTCACAGATCACTGAGGCCTCAGTGGTCACATGTGTCCAGCTGCCATGATGACCCACTATGATGCATAATATTCTTGGGTGGGAAATACTAAGGATTTGGGTTCCTCTGAACTCAAAATTTTTGCAATATTTGTAACAAAAACCACAGGGGCCACTATGGGACATTATACAGTGAAAAGGGGCACTATGTACGGGACTCTATATTGTATGGAGGCTGCTATGAAATATTACAGTGTGTGTGGGGGACGCTATAGGACATTATACTGTGTGAAGGAGCCACTATGGAACATTGCACTGTCTGGAAGGGTCATTGTGGGACATTATACCGTGTGTTGGCCAGAAAAGGGAGCATTTACTTTGTGGCAAGTCAAAAGTTGTATATGGGGCCCAGTCTTTGCATCAGACCATAGTTACCAGATTTGCTAAGCTAATTGCACCAGAACTCTGGTTTCACTTGTGGAAAAATAAATGACTTACATGACATTGCATCTTGTTCCACGAGGGGGCATAGCTTAAAGGAATGTGACTTGATGAGAAATAGTGTGGATCAAAGCAAAGTATAGTAAGTGAAATAATTGGTAGTAATAGGACTTAGATTGTCTAAGTCTTAGTAAATTTGCCCATGTGTCTTTATAAGAGACTAATTGGTAAATACCTGACAAAACTGCAGCGTGCACCACAATGGAGGCCTTGGTTAGGGAGGTATATTGGAGCAGACAGACTCTGAACGAGAAACATAAAACGGCACCAACAGAAGGTTCACCCCGGAGAGCCCGTAACCATACAAGTCCTCTCTGTGATTTCTGCATTTCTTGTCTTGTCTCTACAGAGGGTGCTGCTTATGCATATAGTTTTGAAGAAGATTCATCTGATCTATCTATGGAATTTGAGAGTCCAGAAATAGTAAAAACATCACCACAAATACGACCGCCCCGTAAGTGTTAATATGTTCAGATTCTTTTTCTCCAATGTGAAAAACCTGGAACATTCTCTAGTTTAACATTGTGTAAATCTTAGTATTCTTTGTATTGTTTTATACCTGCGTAAGACAGTGCGACTGGTTCTTAAGAGATTAGTCAGGAAATGTTGGGTAATATTATAAGTATGTACCGCAACTGCAGCACAAGGGAAGCTGGAGACCTCGCTGGGTGGAGGAAGGAGCTTCCATGTGACAGAGAGAGAAAGAATTAGGCAGATACAGGAAGGATCTTCCCCATGACTTAGTCACAGTGAGGAGAATTATATAAAGAAGCACATAGTGCCCGCGGATAGCATCTACCACCATAAGAACTAGTGGAGATCAATAGTTAGGCTGGGCCTAAATTGTGTCATTGAATTGTATAGAGATGGACAAATTTGTGAAGAGTTGTTTTGCTTTGGGTTCAGTTGGAGCAGTCCAAACATTGTTTCTGGGTTGACTAGTTGATGGTGCGCCCTGTAAGCCACAGGCCTGAAGAGGATTATGGCCTACAAGTAACAGAATGATAGAGCAGGAAGCCATTAGCTTCCTCCTCTACCATGTATAACAACTGTACCAGTATTCTTGGAGAAATTGAAGAGGCCCTGGGGTTGTATCCATAAAGTCAGCCCCCTTCCTTATCCCTTCACTAGCTATGCCACTGGCTATTGGATAACCATTTAACTCTCATGATCCCCAATTGGGAATCGGGTACTTTAACCCGCCTACGAACGCCATCTGTCATTGAGGAAAAGAAACAGGACATCCACGTGCTCCAGCAGGATGTCGTCCATGATAGGAAACCTAAATTGATCACATGCATGCTTTGCCTTGCGCACATGAGGTCTTTTTCACAGTGCAGTTCCCATATTAATGAAGTAAAAAAAGGCAGTGAAAGGGTTAATATTGGATGCTTGTGATCTATGGGCCCTCATGTGGCACTGTATTAAAAATACTTCCAGAAATGTTCTATTGTGTAACTTTCACCTTCAGATATGTGATCTCTGTTCTATTGTGTAACTTTCACCTTCTGATGTATGATCTATGTACTATTGTGTAACTTTCACCTTCAGATATGTGATCTCTGTTCTATTGTGTAACTTTCACCTTCTGATATGTGATTTGTGTTCTATTGTGTAGCTTTCACCTTCTGATATGTGATCTATGTTCTATTGTGTAACTTTCACCTTCTGATCTGTGATCTATGTTCTATTGTGTAACTTTCACCTTCTGATATACGATCTGTGTTCTATTGTGTAACTTTCACCTTCTGATGTATGATCTATGTACTATTGTGTAACTTTCACCTTCAGATATGTGATCTCTGTTCTATTGTGTAACTTTCACCTTCTGATATGTGATTTGTGTTCTATTGTGTAACTTTCACCTTCTGATATGTGATCTATGTTCTATTGTGTAACTTTCACCTTCTGATATGTGATCTACGTTCTATTGTGTAACTTTCACCTTCTGATATGTGATCTATGTTCTATTGTGTAACTTTCACCTTCTGATATGTGATCTATATTCTATTGTGTAACTTTCACCTTCTGATATGTGATCTCTGTTCTGTTATGTAACTTTCACCTTCTGATATGTGATCTATGTTCTATTGTGAATAAAATATAGAGATATCTAAATCATTGTATTATATTTACATTTCATAATAGCATCCAAACTTATTTTTTGGAAAAGAGTCGTATTGGGGAGCAGCAGTAAATGTAAATTCCAGTCCTTAGAAATATTTAGAGATGTGAACACTCTTGGACACTAAATAGAACACTAATAAGTAATAAAT
Organism: Leptodactylus fuscus; assembly: GCF_031893055.1. Classification (NCBI taxonomy): domain Eukaryota; kingdom Metazoa; phylum Chordata; class Amphibia; order Anura; family Leptodactylidae; genus Leptodactylus; species Leptodactylus fuscus. Next base: position 8,340,494 of record NC_134269.1, read on the forward strand.
GTAATTCCACTAAATCCCCCTTTTTGGAATATTTTGTAACATTGCCCTTCTACTGTTTCAGTATTTACAGAAAGAAGTGAAGAACCCGATTCATCCTCTATGATTGATAATGAGGTAGAAGATGCCACAAGCTGTAAACAGTGTGATAAGGTAATGTTATTAATATGATGAACATTTCGTGGTTTTCTGGCTCACAAAGATGAAAAAAAAACTTTGATAAACCTAAACTTTCAGATTTGGTAAACTTGCTATGATACCAGTCTCCAGGATGACAATATGGAAGTGTTGCTTGTACTGTATTAATCCCCTTCCCCTTTGTTATCTATACTCTGACTCCTTAGACCTTAGGGCTGATATATTGAGAGACTTGGTATTAACAACTGGGAATACAATCAGGAAACTGTCCCTAACCTCTAAACTATTGTATGTCAACTATGTGCTGAGATATTGAGATATAAAAGAGTAATGCAAAATACTTTAAGGGGTTTTACAGAATTTCTATGTCTTGTTATTTTGTATTATATTATATTGATAAGATAGGTTATCAAGAAGAGATTGATGAGGTTTCCAACACCTCCGACCCATCATCAGTATCTTCTTTGTGTTAAAACAAGGCTATTGTATAGTGGCTGCACTTGGTATTGCAGCTCAACTCCATTCACAGCCACGTAGGCAGAAATAAGAAAAATACAAAGTTGTCGATGTCGGGCTATGGAAATACAGATCAACTTTTTATATAAATTGCTAATTTATTCTGAATAGTAAAACAGCAAAAACTATATAAAGTTGGTGACATTGTAATCACACTAAGAGGTAACAGATCACGATTAGAGATGAGCGAACAGTGTTCTATCAAACTCATGTTCGATCGGATATTAGGCTGTTCGGCATGTTCGAATCAAATCGAACACCACGTGGTAAAGTGCGCCATTACTCGATTCCCCTCCCACCTTCCCTGGCGCCTTTTTTGCTCCAATAACAGCGCAGGGTAGGTGGGACAGGAACTACGACACCGGTGACGTTGAAAAAAGTAGGCAAAACCCATTGGCTGCCGAAAACATGTGACCTCTAATTTAAAAGAACAGCGCCGCCCAGGTTCGCGTCATTCTGAGCTTGCAATTCACCGGGGACAGAGGTTTCCGTCCAGTTAGCTAGGGCTTAGATTCTGGGTAGGCAGGGACAGGCTAGGATAGGAAGGAGAAGACAACCAACAGCTCTTATAAGAGCTAAATTCCAGGGAGAAGCTTGTCAGTGTAACGTGGCACTGACGGGCTCAATCGCCACAACCCAGCTTTCCCAGGATCCTGAATGGAATACACTGACAGTGTATTCCTGTATACCCTATATATACACCCCCGATCCCCGTTCCAACGGTGTGCCCCCCCCCCCCCACCTTCACCCCAGAAATACCCTGCAAGTCCCCTAGCAATAGGATTGGGGCTATATACACCCACTATTTTTGCTACTGCCATATAGTGCCAGTTTCTGACTGGGAATTCAAAGAATATATTGGGGTTACGTGCACCCACAATTTTTGCTACTGCTATATAGTGCCATTGTCTGACTGGGAATTCAAAGAATATATTGGGGTTACGTGCACCCACAATTTTTGCTACTGGTATATAGTGCCATTGTCTGACTGGGAATTCAAAATGCGCAAGGCTCCCGGAAAGGGACGTGGACGAGGCTGTGGGCGAGGTCGGGGGAATGGTTCTGGGGAGCAAGGTAGCAGTGAAGCCACAGGGCGTCCCGTGCCTACTCTTGTGGGGCAGCAAGCATTGCGCCACTCCACAGTGCCAGGGTTGCTTGCCACATTAACTAAACTGCAGGGTACAAACCTTAGTAGGCCCAAGAACCAGGAACAGGTCTTGCAATGGCTGTCGGATAACGCTTACAGCACATTGTCCAGCAGCCAGTCAGACTCTGCCTCCTCTCCTCCTATTACACAACAGTCTTGTCCTCCTTCCTCCCAAAATTCCCAAGCTTCACAGAACAATAACCCCAACTGTCCCTGCTCCCCAGAGCTGTTCTCCGCTCCTTTCATTGTCCCTCAACCTGCCCCTCCACGTCGCGATTCCACGAACCTAACAGAGGAGCATCTGTGTCCAGATGCTCAAACACTAGAGTCTCCTCCATCTCCGTTCGATTTGGTGGTGGATGACCAGCAACCCACCCTCATCGACGATGATGTGACGCAGTTGCCGTCAGGGCATCCAGTTGACCTGCGCATTGTGCGGGAGGAGGAGATGAGACAGGAGTTGGAAGAGGAAGTGGTGGATGATGAGGACACTGACCCGACCTGGACAGGGGGGATGTCAAGCGGGGAAAGTAGTGTGGATGTTGAGGCAGGTGCAGCACCAAAAAGGGTAGCTAGAGGCAGAGGTCAGCAGCTTAGGCGAAGCCAGGCCACACCCGAAATCTCCCAAGATGTTCCAGTTCGTACCCAGCCCCGAAAAACTCCCACCTCGAGGGCACGTTTCTCGAAGGTGTGGAGTTTTTTCAAGGAATGCGCCGAGGACAGATATAGTGTTGTCTGCACAATTTGCCTCTCGAAATTGATTAGGGGCTCTGAGAAGAGCAACCTGTCCACCACTTCAATGCGCCGTCATTTGGAATCCAAGCACTGGAATCAGTGGCAGGCAGCAACGGCAGGACAAAGGCCGCCTGCCGTTCACGCCACTGCCACTGCCTCTGCCTCTGCCACTGCCACTGCTGACTGTGCTGGCGATGCACTCCAGAGGATGAGCCAGGACACCACTTCATCTGCCTCCGCCACTTTGTTGACTTCTTCCTCATCCTCCCCTGTTCCTGTCTTATCTCCTTCTCCTGCACCATCAAAGGCACCATCAGGCGCTTCTTTACAACAACCCACCATCTCTCAGACATTGGAGCGGCGGCAGAAATACACTGCTAACCACCCACACGCGCAAGCCTTGAACGCCAACATCGCTAAACTGCTGGCCCAGGAGATGTTGGCGTTCCGGCTTGTTGAAACTCCCGCCTTCCTGGACCTGATGGCAACTGCGGCACCTCGCTATGCCGTCCCTAGCCGTCACTACTTCTCCCGGTGTGCCGTCCCCGCCTTGCACCAGCACGTGTCACTCAACATCAGGCGGGCCCTTAGTTCCGCGCTTTGCACAAAGGTCCACTTGACCACCGACGCGTGGACAAGTGCATGCTGACAGGGACGCTACATTTCACTGACGGCACACTGGGTGAATGTAGTTGAGGCTGGGACTGCTTCCCAAACTGGCCCGGTGTACCTCGTCTCCCCGCCTAACATTCCTGGCAGGGACACGAGAAGAACACCCACCGCCTCCTTCTCCGCCTCCTCCTCCGCTGTTAGATTGACCCCAGCTACGAGTTGGAAATGTTGCAGCACTGGTGTTGGTAGACGTCAGCAGGCCGTGCTGAAGCAGATCAGCATGGGGGACAGACAGCACACTGCCTCCGAGGTGAGGGATGCCCTCCTCGATGAGACGGCAATATGGTTTGAGCCGCTGCACCTGGGCCCAGGCATGGTCGTTTGTGATAACGGCCGGAACCTGGTAGCAGCTCTGGAGCTTGCCGGACTCCAACGTGTTCCATGCCTGGCCCACGTCTTCAACCTAGTGGTGCAACGTTTCCTAAAGAGCTACCCCAATGTTCCAGAGCTACTGGTGAAAGTGCGGCGCATGTGCGCCCACTTTCGCAAGTCGACAGTAGCCGCTGCTAGCTTCAAATCTCTCCAGCAACGCCTGCATGTGCCACAACACCGGCTTTTGTGCGACGTCCCCACACGCTGGAACTCAACGTTTCAGATGTTGAATAGAGTGTTTGAGCAGCAGAGACCTTTGATGGAATACCAGCTACAAAACCCTAGGGTGCCACAAAGTCAGCTGCCTCAGTTTCTCATCCATGAGTGGCCATGGATGAGAGACCTTTGTGACATCCTACGGGTGTTTGAGGAGTCCACAAGGAGGGTGAGCTCTGAGGATGCGATGGTGAGCCTTACAATCCCGCTCTTGTGTGTTCTGAGAGAATCCCTGATTGACATCAGGGATAACTCAGATCACACAGAGGAGTCAGGGATAGCATCCGATCCGTCACAGCTGGAGAGTAGGTCCACACATCTGTCCGCTTAATCGCGTTTAATGGAGGAGGAGGAGGAGGAGGAAGAAGAGTTGTCCGATGATGTGATGGTGATACAGGAGGCTTCCGGACAACTTCGAATCGTCCCATTGTTGCAGCGCGGATGGGTAGACATGGAGGATGAGGAGGAAATGGAGATTGAACTTTCCGGTGGGGCCAGAGGAGTCATGCCAACTAACACTGTGGCAGACATGGCTGAGTTCATGTTGGGGTGCTTTACAACCGACAAGCGTATTGTCAAAATCATGGAGGACAACCAGTACTGGATCTTTGCTATCCTTGACCCCCGGTATAAAAACAACATCTCCTCTTTTATTCCGGTAGAGGGGAGGGCCAATCGCATCAATGCTTGCCACAAGCAATTGGTGCAGAATATGATGGAGATGTTTCCAGCATGTGACGTTGGCGGCAGGGAGGGCAGTTCCTCCAGTAGGCGACCAAGTTCTCACCGGTCCACACAAACAAGGGGCACACTGTCTAAGGTCTGGGACACCTTGATGGCACCCCCTCGCCAAAGTGCCGCCACGGAGGGTCCTAGTGTCACCAGGCGTGAGAAGTATAGGCGCATGTTGCGGGAATACCTTTCCGACCACAGCCCTGTCCTCTCCGACCCCTCTGCGCCCTACACGTATTGGGTGTCGAAGTTGGACCTGTGGCTTGAACTTGCCCTATATGCCTTGGAGGTGCTGTCCTGTCCTGCCGCCAGCGTCCTATCTGAGAGGGTGTTCAGTGCAGCCGGTGGCATCATCACTGACAAGCGCACCCGTCTGTCAGCTGAGAGTGCCGACCGGCTCACTTTGATAAAAATGAACCACCACTGGATAGAGCCTTCATTTTTGTGCCCACCTGTGTAAAGCACCCCAACATGAAACTCCATGTCTGTGCTCAACCTCTCCAATTCCTCCGCATCCTCATACTCATCCACCATAAGCGTTGCACAATTCTGCTAATACTAGGCTCCCTCCACCCTGATTTCCCCCAACTCTGCTGGTTAGAGGCTCCCTCCACCCTGATTTCCCCCAACTCTGCTGGTTAGAGGCTCCCTCCACCCTGCTTTCCCACAACTCTGCTGGTTAGAATCTCCCTCCACCCTGATTTCCCACAACTCTGCTGGTTAGAGGCTCCCTCCACCATGAATTGGTCCAAACTGGGGTTTTTAGAGGCTCCCTCCACCATGAATTGGTCCAAACTGGGGTTTTTAGAGGCTCCCTCCACCATGAATTTGCCCAAACTGGGCTGGTTAGAGGCTCCCTCCACCATGAATTGGTCCAAACTGGGGTTTTTAGAGGCTCCCTCCACCATGAATTGGTCCAAACTGGGCTGGTTAGAGGCTCCCTCCACCATGAATTGGTCCAAACTGGGCTGGTTAGAGGCTCCCTCCACCATGAATTGGTCCAAACTGGGCTGTTTAGAGGCTCCCTCCACCATGAATTGGTCCAAACTGAGATTTTTTGAGGCTCCCTCCACCATGAATTTGCCCAAACTGGGGTTTTTAGAGGCTCCCTCTACCATGAATTGGTCCAAACTGGGGTTTTTAGAGGCTCCCTCCACCATGAATTTGCCCACACTGGGCTGGTTAGAGGCTCCCTCCACCATGAATTGGTCCAAACTGGGGTTTTTAGAGGCTCCCTCCACCATGAATTTGGTCCAAACTGGGCTGTTTAGAGGCTCCCTCCACCATGAATTGGTCCAAACTGGGCTGTTTAGAGGCTCCCTCCACCATGAATTTGGTGCCAACCTCAACTCACTACAAGGGCCAAATTCACTGCTGGTGACAAGCTCTCCTCACTGCAAGTGCCAAATACACATGTTTCAAGGTGTTTTCCTACTGTCAGAGAGGTGGTATTGAGTGTGTAAAGTGTGTAGTTGTTAGGCTGTGATGTTGGGGTAATAGAGGGTCTTTGGTGTGTTAGATGCCCCCAGACATGCTTCCCCTGCTGTCCCAGTGTCATTCCAGAGGTGTTGGCATCATTTCCTGGGGTGTCATAGTGGACTTGGTGACCCTCCAGACATGGATTTGGGTTTCCCCCTTAACGAGTATATGTTCCCCATAGACTATAATGGGGTTCGAAACCCGTTCGAACACACGAACAGTGAGCGGCTGTTCGATTCGAATTTCGAACCTCGAACATTTTAGTGTTCGCTCATCTCTAATCACGATAAATTGCAATTTCATAACACAAACGGGCCAACTCCTGGGTATGTGATTGGGAAAGTAAGAAACAATGTTATGACTTTTGGTAAACAGGGATAAAAATAAAAATGAGAATTAAAAAAAATTGCAAGAGGTTAAATGCATTCATTCAAAAGATTTCTATCTTCTTATTAGAGAATTATTTTTTTTTTAAATTGATGCTTATTATTGGGATTTATTTTGTTTTTTTTGGGGGGTTTATCATTTTCTTTCTTCTATCAGTCAGAGGGATTAGTGAAAGTTATTAGGCCCACTATGCTCGGCAGCACGTACCAGTAAGTTATTGCATTTTATTTCCATATATTGTATTGTATACTATTCTTATGAATAGTCTTATATTGCATTTTATTTTTAAAAAATCTTCCCTAGGAACCTCTATATACTGTACCATGTTTCCCCAAAAATAAGTCAGTGTCTTATATTAATTTTTGGTCCTAAAGATATGCTAGGTCTTATTTTCAGGGGATGTCTTATTTTATTTTTGTGTGCTGCTGCTACCACTGAGGTACACTGAGATGTGTTTACTGTGCATAGACTGTATGAAGAAAAACATTGCAGCTGGCTGAATGCTGTGTGCGATGTTCTGTGTGCACAAGAAAGCTGGCTGCTGCCACTGCTGTGATACTGTACGTTGTATCCACTGTTCCTGCTGCTGTTGGTTGAGCTGGGAGAATGGACCCCTCCCCAGCCGCATACGATGCTTAGTGTTTGCGCAGTGGGCATCTCCCAGCTCATCCTACAGAGGCAGTAACAGTGGATACAATGTATCGCAGCAGCGTCAGCAGTCGACATACCTGTGCACACGCATCGCGCACAGTGTTCAGCCGGCTGCAATATTTTTCTTCATACAATCTTTGCGCAGAAAGATTATTATTGGGGGATGTCTTACTTTTGGGGGGTGCCTTATATTAGGCAATTCAACAAAACCTCTGCTATGTCTTACTTTCGGAGGATGACTTACTTTCGGGAAACAGGGTATGACGCACCTCCTCCTTGTATTATCTATATAGACATTGCAGTGGCGTGTCTGCTTTATAGTAACTGGGAAGTAATTTCAATCAATAAGGTTTCCCGGAAGAGATGGAGTACGTTCTGTTCTTATATCCGTGGGAGAGGCAGAAGAGATGTATACAAAACCTTACCTGTGTATAGTGTTGTCTTCTACCTTATCTAGACCTCCAAGTATACAATATATCTGGTATCTGTCAACAAATTCCTACCTTCCAATGCAAATGAAATAACTCTGCTGCCTGTTACCCAGTCTTCCAAAGAAAAGAAAAATTATGAAACTTTCATGGTTATTGTGGGTGTCCCCATGGCCAATTTGAAAATCTGAACAATTGAGCTTTTCTGTGTGTTTAATGTCCCATCATTCTCAATACAGAACAATTCATACACTGCTTCTGTGACATGACTGCTTAGATTATTTATCTTCACCAAACCATGGGAAATTCTGTGCGGCAACTGATTTTGCCATATGGCTGTTGCTTTGTTTGCTATGCTTACTAGCCAAACTTTGTCTGGGTTATGTCAGTCTGAGATTTCAGAACCAGAACCAATCCGGGCTTTACTTCATCGTTCAATCAAACCTGACAATTTCCTTACGCAAGTGCCTGTGATTGTGTTTTATACGCTCTGCGTTTTCAGAATTTACACCTGGTTCACATTAGCGTATGTGTTCCATCCGGCTAGAGCCTGCATTGAGACCCCCCGGATGGAATACAATCGCAATTGCAAGACCCCATAGACTATAATGGGGTCCGTGTGATTGCCGCGCACTACCTGCACGATTGTTTCCATGGTTCACTATTTTGTCCTGCTTTTCTGGATATCTCCTCACAGACTATAATAATGATTCATGGGTGGCAAACCCCAAAAACTTGCAATGAACCAGGCTTGTTATGAACCAGTTTGTTTATTCCTATACTATTTTTGTACACTATTTTGTTTTGCATTTTGGGGAATATTCCCACATGACTGACAGACCTTGTTTCTGTTTTTCAGTCTATCCATGACCTCTCCAGGACTGTTCCGTTGCTCAGAGTCTGATATTCAGTTCCAGGTTACCCGACATGTGACCATTGACTATGAGGTGGATTCCTGGAGTAACTACACTGAGATCCTGCAGAACCTACGTGGTGGATATGAGATTATTGGGCCTCTCTTCAATGTAAAATCCAGATTGGAACCAAATATGGTTTCGGCAGTCTACCTACCTCATTGTCTATGTCTAGAAGGTAATGAAGAACTGTTACCATATATACTACCCATGGGGCTGAGGTATAAGATATTAGTTACATGTAATATAATCTTGTATTAGCTCAGTGACAATGTGGATGTTTGATGGAACCAATAACTAACTAACACTAAGAATACAAATAGATTTATTACAAATATACAATTATTTTTGTCTCGCTTATATTTTTATATTCTGTATATTTAGGTTTTAGAGGAGACAAGTCTTTGATACAATGTTTCCACTACAAGGATGATAACCTGGTTCTAGAAACACCGTCCAGACTGGAAGGAAAGTACGCTGTGCTGGAGAACCCCACCTTCTCCTGTATCGGGGTTATTTTATATCCCTTGAACCTTTTACAAGAGAGAATAATAAAGCTGATCCCTTATCATGGAATGGTTCTGTTATTCTCTAATACGATTATCAGAGAAGATCTAAGACACCAGTATAGACTCCATCTGTATCTACTGCCGAGGATCCGCACAGCAGAGAAGGTATTTCCTCCATTTTTGTGTTGTCTATATCAGGGATTCTCAACAGGTTCAAAAACTTCCACGTCTGGCCTCTGGCTTTCATCACGTGTCTTGAGGTCATCACCAAGGCTTATAATTTGGCCTCATAGGTCACATGATGCATAAAACTTTGACCCCAGGGTGCATAATGGCAGCCAGAGGTAGGAAGTAGATGCTATAGGACTTCTGCACACTGCAACGATGTCCAGGAGACGTGAGGCAAAATGTAAAATTTTCATTTGGTTTGGTCTCATACAGGAGGTGGAGCGCACGGAGATGAAGTTTTCATTCCAGAGAATTCCTAAACCTCCCCAGACAGAATCTGTGTACTATAAGAAGAAGTACAGAATTACTGGACCCCTGACTGCGAGTGTAAACCCAGAGGTAGGTTGTTTTCTGAGATATATATATATATATATATATATATATATATATATATATATATATATATATATATATATATATACAGATGGGCGAATCGTGTTAAATTTGTTATACAAATATTCACAAGGTTTATCTGACTGTTCTGTTTTGGACCAAACTTGTTCTACTTCTACTATTCAGAACCCGGAGTATAATAAGCGAAGGCCCAGGAAAAAATAATAAATACTTAGATTCACCTTCCCTAACCTCTCCTGGGCTCCTTCACTTCATACAGCACTTCCTTGGTGTTCTCCTTTATGATGCTTGGCATTCCCATGTCACTGTTTAGGCCTGTGAGCCCAGTCCTAATTTATAATATACTAGCAGGAGGACTGGGCTTTGCACGGGTACATTTCATTTTTTGTTTGTGTAGTGGCCCCATAAGAATTATCCAGTTTTGCACTTGTGTATATTGTGTGTCATTTGTGTGTGCATATAAGCATCATGTGTTCATGTGTATCTCAGTTTGGATATCAGTGAAAAAGCTGCGATCAGTTGTTATGGTGACCTGGAGTAAAGCAGTGTGAATGTGACCTTGTGTGACAGTGTCATCCACAGTGCCCTGCCCCTTTAAAGCTGACATACAGCAGTGAAGAAAAATGGCTGAGTTGCTATGGAAACCTGGAGTAAAGTTCTGATGTGTGATACTGTGTGCTGAGTGGTGTATCTAATCCTCCGCTGTGTGGTACTGTGTGCTGAGCCATGTATCTAATCCTAAGGCATGTGGTACTGTGTGCTGAGGTGCATATCTAATCCTCCAGTGTGTGGTACTGTGTGCTAATGCGCATATTTAATCCTCCAGTGTGTGTTACTGTGTGCTGAGGCGCTTATATAATCCTCCAGTTTGTGGTACTGTGTGCTGAGATGTTTATTTAATCCTCCAGCGTGTGGTACTATGTACTGAGGCACGTATCTACTCCTGCGCCGTGTGGTACTGTGTGTTGAGCCGTGTTTCTAATCCTCTGGCATGTGGTACTGTGTGTTGAGCCGTGTTTCTAATCCTCTGGCATGTGGTACTGTGTGTTGAGATGCATATGTAATCCTATGGCATGTGGTACTGTGTACTGAGGTGTGTATCTAATCCTCCAGGGTGTGGTAATATGTACTGAGATGTGTATCTAATTCTGTGGCATGTGGTACTGTGTGCTGAGCCACGTATCTAATCCTCTGATGCGTGTATCTCAGTTTGGATATCAGTGTTTGATTGCGCATGTGGAGTGACCGGGTGTATGTAGGTTGGAATATGAGTGAAAGACTTGCAGGTTTGTATTGAGTAATGCCAGTAATTTTTTTTGTAAATATTGTATCTCTGGAACGGTACTTCCGAGAGAGTTGAGGCCCAGTCTAAAACCTTCCTGGACCCCTGATGAATCTGTGTGCCAAATTTGGTGAAGATCGGCCCAGTTACTTGGTCACGCATAAAGAACAAAAGACAGAAACTTATTTATAAATATATAAGAAATGTTTATGCTTTCCTTGATGGTTCTGAAAAATGTAAAAGGAGAAGGTGTAGTCATGAGGTGGCATAACATACATACATCTCTGACCTAATCACCTGAGACCGCCCCACACGTAATCTCCGATCCTCACAAGACTTCCTTCTTCAGTCTTCTCTTCACACAACCATCTGTAATATCATTTCTGTATCTTCCTCTTGCTCTCACATACTCACTGCCCTAAAACGTTAGATTGTTCTATGAAGTCTTCAAATGCATCCTGATGACCTACCCCTTCAGAATAACTTACCATGCACATATTACCCATATAAATTCTGCTCTCACCTATTGTCTCCACCTACATTCTCTTGCTCTCGCAGTCAGGGTCCTCTTTACCGCTTGTACAATTCTAGTCTTCAGTTTAGTTTTGTGTTTATTGTACTGTATATTGTTAGACATGTGCAAGCCCAAAGATTTACAAAGTTTCCAAAATTTTTGATTCATTTGAATCCACATTTTTGAAGGTTTGCCACTAGGGTTGAGCGATCGGGTTCGGAAAAGATCAGATCCCGATCGGCGATCAAGCAAATTTCATGATCAGGATTGGCTGGAAAATGATTGGAAATCTGATTTTGAAATCTCAAGATCGGCTCAACCCTAACAGTGGCTTTTCCCATAGAGAAGCATTGACTAGGGTTGAGCGATCGGGATCTGGAAAGATCAGATCCCAAACGGTGATCGAGCAAATTTCATGATTGGGATCAGCTGGAATATGATAGGAAATCGGATTTTGAAATTGATCCTGAAATGTCAAGATTGGCTCAACGCTATTTGCCACCAACAAAAAATTATTATATTTGGGAGTTTCTTCAGATCCCAGAGCATAATAACTGAAGACATTACAGAGGTGTACAATAATACTAATTTTTCCTCAACTGTTCACAGATTCATGGAGGCATCTGCCTTCTCTCCAGGCATGTACCAGCCTCTTCTTGTCTCCTGGGTAATATCAGTGGTGGTGAGTCACTGCTGAGTCCTGTATTTGGGTCTCAGTGATCATGTGGAAAGTAGGGTTGAGCCGTTCTTGAGATTTCAGGATCGTTTTTAAAATCTGATTTTCGATCATTTTCCAGTTGATCCCGATCATGAAATTTGCTTTCCCAATCCCGATCACTCAACCCTAAATGCAATAAGTCATAGGTGGAGTTGAGCCGATCTTGAGATTTCAGGATCGTTTTTAAAATCCGATTTTCAATTATTTTTCAGCCGAACCCGATCACGATCAACCCTAGTGGGTAGACAAAATAATAGAATTTTTGTTCTGAACCCAGCTTGAGAGTAAACCTGAGATATTTGCTAATTAAATTTCACAAGGTTTCTCCCATCTTTAGTTATTATACTTGTTTTTGCACTAGGTATACAAATAATAATAATAATAATAATAATAAATAATAATAGCGAAGTGTGTCAAACCTAGTGCATCAAATACATTAAGTCATTAAAGTGGCTGTAATATATTTTGCTACATCTGCTATTCCATTCCATGTCCCCTCTGAAACTGTCGAAAGTTTGTGAGTTTGAATGTTTGGATGTTTGATCCTCAATCACGCAAAACCCACTCCACCGATTTGGCTGAAATTTTCCACAAACATAGTCACTACACTCAATTGCGCAATAGGCTACTTTTCATCATAATAGCGCACATACGTTTTTCCCAGAACCCCCAGAAAACCCAAACTCACATCACTGTCTCTGCAATCTCACACACTTTGGACCATAGCAAGCCACAAAATTCATATTACCCTCTACAGCAGAGGTCAGCAACCCCTGCCACACGTGCCAAGAGTGGTACTCCTGCCATATTTCACTGGCACACCAGCAGCACAGGACCTGGAAGAGTTAAATGAAGTCCGAGCGTCCCTTCAGTGCTCTGCTAGAGCTGAGGCATAAGGACACTCCCCTTTGAGAGGGGTGCAGGAAACCCAGGGGGTGGAGCTTAATCGCTCAGGTCTGTGCCTGCTATAGTGATTGCTCCTGCCGTCTGCACCATGCAAAGATTCTCCGAGGAGGAGAGGAAGCTGCTAGCAAAGTGAAACTGAAAAACACACAGGTACATAGGATTACTGTTCTTATTAATGTCAGGCATTTGGGGTTATTAGTTTAGTCTTAGTAACTCCATGTGCCTCACATTAATAGGAATAAACCCCATCATGTCCCTCATATTAACCCCTGTGTGCCTCATATAAAGATTACTAATATGTGAGACATGGAGGTACTAATAAAAGACCTCAATAATGAAGATACTTAATTATTACCTCCAAGTCTCTCACATATCAGTAACTCTTACACAAGGGTTAATGTGAGGGACATGATGGGGTTAATTGATATAAATAAGAGGCACATGGAGTTACTAAACTGTCATGCACAGGGTCAGACTTTATGTTGCTTGCTCCAGAGTATCCTGTGCCCAAAACTTACATGTACTGGCGCAAAATAACAAATCATACAATGTCGTATATCCAAGTATATTCACTTGTAATACCTCTGTCCCAAAGACACCATGTACAGTTTATACCAACACCGTATAGCAGCTGAAATACAAATTAACTTCAACACAAAAGTCTCACGTATTCTCAGAATTATAGCAACAACAAGATAAAAAGTTACATTTCATATCCCATACTTTATACATAGTACGAAAACCTTACCTGCGCCTGTATATACCCACTGCTACTATCACCGCAGACAAAGTCGCGGGTACCAGCTAGTGTTTTATAAATGAGCCCAATGAATTCCCGTCTGAACATTGCAAACCAAAATTTATTGCAGACACTGCTGTTTGAAAGTCACTGCCCCTTGGAGATATACGCCTACACAGAAATCAGTATAGAGGAGAAGATCACAAAAATTGTTGTGTCTTTACTTCCAGAAGATAAAGATGTTATAGTCTGGAAATCTGCGGTGACTGCAGGTAATACAAAGCAATTCACTAAAACCTGTAATAAAGTAGAAAACTGCTGGATGTTTATTGTATTACTAGACTGTGACAGAGGAGAGAAGATCCACAGATGTCCCCTTACCTGTGTTAGGGGCTCAAGACCCCCGAGTTATGTTGTCGTAGGCCTAATAAAGAGTTGGAATATATCGAGCTCAGGAAACAGACAGTCAGACACCTAGGTATCGTGAATGGAATGTTTCACTTTATTGTTCAGCAGCGTAGGATTATATAGGAAGCACATTTGCATAAAAGTCACATGACCCGAAATCTAAATATGGTCTCATGGATCCGGTAGCACGTACCATACATTGTCAACATATATATATATATATATATATATATATATATATATATATATATATATATATATATACTCATGTTACATATACCACAGCACTGAGCATCAACAGTCACTTACACCTTAACACCTCATATCTACAGTTTTTAGAATGATAACAGACTACTTTCTAACCACTGGGGTACAGCTATCTATAGATCAGCAGAATGGGTGTAACTGCTAGTGTGCAGTCTGAGACTTGTGGTTTTGCTGTCCAACTGACTTTTACTTTATTGTCTCTTAATAAAAGAGCAAGCTTATTTTAACCCTTACACCTGCACTCAACCAAAATGAAGGGAAAAAAATCTTTTAAATGCCGAAGGGTTAAAGAGAACTTGTTGACAGAAAATGACCAATTGTTTAAATCACCTTTTATGCTAGTAGTTTCAATTTTCCGAATTAATATCTATCATAAAATATATACAAAAATTTTTGCAATTCCAAGGTTTGCCCCAAGCCTAAAACACTCTGTGACTTCCTGTTTCTTATAAAAGGACCATGATGCCTAGACACATTGGACTGGAGCAGACCCTATGTATTTGTATGGGAGAGTTTTCAAGCCAAGCTCTGTGACCTGTGCAGAGGTCATTACAAAGAGGGAGGAGTAGAGAAGAATTACTTATTTTGACTGGGGGACTCTGTGTCTTCAAATACATAATCGCTGCGATCCAATGAGATTATAAGTGTACTGATAAGTGAGAGGGCTGCTGCAAAGAAATATCCTACAAAAACCAGGAAATATTGGCATATGCAAGAAATCACTTTCATCCCAATTCATCTATTTAGATTTTAATGGTTTGGTTGTTCATCCTTTACTTTCCTGCATATTGAACTCTTCAAAGTAAACTATTTCATTTTATTTATTTTTTTTATTTTTTTTTTTAGAGGAAATGATGCATTTACCATGTGCAGTGTCAAGGTTTACAAACCAGTCAGGTATGAACTTATTTTTATAATTCTATTCACACAAACAAGTTATCTTCAAGTAATTATGAAAAGTGATGTTTATCTACGTTGTTAGCTTGTTATTTGTGTGTTATTTTCTATAGGATTCTCTTCGCTTTAAACTATAACAGAATAACAGATCAACATTTTCAAATTAAAATGTCCAGAGACAGTTGTTTTACATTTCATTTGAATACAGTTGTCTGATAGACAACTTTCCTCTGTGAAGGCTGGAGGTTCAGATGGTACCTAGCTTTTCCCAGTACCCAGTGTATTTCAATCTCAATTTGGGGCAGCATCAAGCTGGTATTTTTAGAATGGAATGAATCTGATTACCATGGATCTTCCCCTCTCCGTGGATAATATTAGTTCCAGAGGGTTGGTTTTTACCTTGACTGCTTACTAAAAATTTGAAGGGGGGCCAGGTTATTTAAAATAGTATTGGGACACCCACCCATCACCAAAGAATCGGGAGTAACTTGTTTTAACTGGATTACCCCTTTAAATGTAGACACTTACAAACTGTAAAAACAAATTCAATCACACACTTGATCACTTTTTATTTCAGTTTTACAGTGTCCACCAAACAGGAAAAATATTATTATAGGTTTGTAAGCTGGGTGATTTTTAGGCACAAGGATACTTAATGTGTATGTGCTTCATAGTCATTTCTTTGTTTTATATTTATTCTAGTGAAAATAGGTGGGACTTGAGCTTTTTATTTATTTTTTTAAACTATTTTATTAATCTTCATCCCTCCAGGAGTCTTGAGCCTGAAATTGTCCCATATAGTAGCCTCAATAGAAATATTCTTATGACAGGCCTGTGAACCTTCATAAGGTCCCTAGCTGCCAATGAGGCTCCCGCTATCTCGCGCAGGGAGCTGGCCTGTAATGAGACAGGCCCGTGTAGTTGTTCTGTTTTGGGGGTGGGTTTGGCAGGAGTCATGGACTGGCCCCAGGCATTTGTAATACTTTGGGGAAGAACACATGCTCTATAATGCCCGCGATCAAAGTGGACATTGATCGTGGTCATTAGCTCAAGGTCGCCGCTGTAAATTGCAGCGAAGACCCAGTACAGTATCTATGGCAGTGGGGGCTGGCCCAAGGGCAGTTGTGCTACTTTGGGGGAGGTCCCATTCTACAACTCTCGTGACCAGAGCAAACTCTGATTGTGGACATTAACTCTGGGTCTCCATTGTACATTACAGCGGAGATTCAGCTATGGTGGCCAGACTGCAACAGAGTTTCTGCCATCTTTAAGGACCAGGTATCCACTATAATCTCATGATTGACATCGGGAAGGGGTTAAACTTGCTAGGGCTTATTTTTGGAGTAGGGCTGATATTTCAAGCCTACTTCATAAAACCTGAAAAATCTAGCTAGGGCTTATTTTTAGGGTAGGGCTTATTTTTGGGAGAAAATCGGTAATTGTAGGTATAGGGAAGTTTCAGAAAAATTATTGGGCCTCAGTGGTTTTGTGAGTCACATCAACACCATAACACTTGTATCAGAGTATTGTATTGTCAATGTGCTCCATGTGAGTGCTGATATCAATAGTCTCCCTGGGGATGCTGATGTCAAGAAGGAGGCCCTAAGAGGCTGAAAGACTCCAGGAAAGTAGATTGGATGCCGCGACAGAGCCTCAGAGATAAATATAAGTGATTATGAGATGTTTTATTATTGTTATGCACTTTTCTGGGTCCCCTGATAATTATGTTTTGAAGATTACACAGATTCTAATAATAATTTCTGGGTGGTGAACCCAAATGTTCGGGGTTGGCTTGAACTCAATTTTTTTAAAATAAAATTAGAAATGAGAAAACCTGTAATCTGAGTGAAAGTATATCACCATTTACTAGTGTCCAGTGCCTGGCTGGTGTCTTGTAGATGGAAATATATGTCTACAGTGGTTCGGTGGACATTTTTATTTTGCAGTATAGGAATGTGGAAGGTTAGAAAGAGATTGTAAGCAGGAACCTGATAGTGACAGTAGATTATATTTGTCTTACAGGAGACTGTTCGTCCATCCCTCAAAGTGTCCATTTTATGGATAAACACCGTGCAAAACTGATCCGGATGATCTCGGTGGTAGATCCGGTTCTAGATGATCTCCTAGATCAAAATCTCTTAACTTATGAACAATATCAGACTGTGATCAGCAAAAGCACCAGTGCAGGCCAGATGCGGACACTGTACGACTATATAAGAGCCTGGGGTGATGACGACAAAGACAAAGTCTACCAGAGTCTGAGAACTCACAACCATCGTACCATCAAGAAGCTGGAGAAGGAAGTCCCTGGAGATGACAATGAACACCGCACACTGACTGGGAGATTTAGATGTCACATCTTCTGACAATGCAATAAATATGAATATCTTATTTCTGAAATAGATTGGCCCTCCCAGATCAAATCCCTCATGGGGCCATCACCTTATATAATACACTGGTATTACTCACTACTTTATCCTTGTGTTCTTTGTGTTTACTTTCATGAGACTGCCTATGGATTATATATCCTTCATATGGTGAGGATATCAGTGGTCTTGGGTAATGTTATAGTGACTCTCTGTCTCGGTTACATGTATTTTGGCTTGGTTTGCACAGGGCACTTTATATTTTTTTGCTTATTTTGCACCTCATAGTTATACACATGGGTCTATCCATAGATGTATGCTTTTTCTTACTTTGTCACCATATATACTGATATATGCATCTCTATTATTTTATGTACTATATAATAATGACTAGAGATGAGCGAACACCCAAATGTTCGAAGTTTGAAATCCGATTCGAACAGCCGCTCTCTATTCGACTGTTCGAACGGGTTTCGAACCCCATTATAGTCTATGGGGAACATATACTTGTTAAGGGGGAAACCCAAATCCGTCTCAGGAGGGTCACCAAGTCCACTATGACACCCCAGGAAATGATACCAACACCCTGGAATGACACTGGGACAGCAGGGGAAGCATGTCTGGGGCAGTGCCGCACCTCCCATGAGGCGACCTGAAGTGACCGCTTCAGGCAGCGCTATGCCAGGGCCCCGGGGAGGGCGGCATTTTTGCTTACCTAAGCCAGTCCAGGACAAGCTGTGAGGGACTGAGCGTGAGGGGAGGCTGCTGGAGCAGCGTTGCTCCAGCGGCCTCCCCAATCCACCGCTCCGTGATGCTAAGGCAGTCCAGGACAGCTTGTCCTGGACTGCCTTAGCGTCACCGAGCGGTGGATTGGGGAGGCCGCTGGAGCACCGCTGCTCCAGCGGCCTCCCCTCACGCTCAGGCAGAGAGCAGGTCCTCTTCGTGCCTGCTCTCTGCCTGCTAAGGCCGCTCCGCCACGCCCCCTTCACTCTGTCCTGCCCCCTTCGCTCCGCCCTCTCCACTCCCCCTGCGGCTTTCTGTCGTCTGCCTCGGGCGGCGAAAAAGGCAGGTTCACCCCTGGTCTGGGGGCATATAAGTCACTTTATTACATGGAAATCCCTGTCAGCTTGCGATTTTCGCAAGCTAACTTTTTCCCATAGGAATGCATTGGCCAGCGTTGATTGGCCAGTCTTCAGAATTCGGCCAATCAGCGCTGGCTCTGCCGGAGGAGGCGGAGTCTAAGATCGCTCCACACCAGTCTCCATTCAGGTCCGACCTTAGACTCCGGCAGAGTCAGCGCTGATTGGCTGGAGACTGGCCAATCAACGCTGGCCAATGCATTCCTATGGGTATGCGGTGATGCAGCCGTGCTGAGCGAGTGCACACACTCACCTCTGCTGTGCAGAGACTCAGCAGTGTTGAGCCAGTTCTGCTCAACTACACCGTGTGCCGGTCGGCTCTGCTGTGCGAGCTCGGCACACACTCAGCTCTGCTGATTCTGTATATTGATTCTATATACTGGCCAATCAACGCTGGCCAATGCCAGCGGTGATGCAGAGCTGAGTGTGTGCCGAGCTCGCACAGCAGAGCTGACCGGCACACAGTGTAGTTGAGCAGAACTGGCTCAACACTGCTGAGTCTCTGCACGTCTTCTGTATCTCATTCGGCCAATCAACGCTGCTCAATGCAATCCTATGGGAAAAAGTTTATCTCACAAAAAACACAATTACACACCCGATAGAGCCCCAAAAAGTTATTTTTAATAACATTCCCACATAAATAAAGGTTATCCCTAGCTATCCCTGCCTGTACAGCTATCCCTGTCTCATAGTCACAAAGTTCACAGTCTCCTATGACCCGGATTTGAAATCCACTATTCGTCTAAAATGGAGGTCACCTGATTTCGGCAGCCAATGACTTTTTCCGATTTTTTTCAATGCCTCCGGTGTCGTAGTTCCTGTCCCACCTCCCCTGCGCTGTTATTGGTGCAAAAAAAAAAGCCCCAGGGAAGGTGGGAGGGGAATCAATTTTTTTTGCAGTTTGCCACGTGGTGGCCGTATGGAATCGAACACCTCGAACAGCCTGATATCCGATCGAACATGTGTTCGATAGAACACTGTTCGCTCATCTCTAATAATGACATTATGGCATGATGTAATTGAGCAGTCTATGAAATGTGTGATATATGTACTGTATACAGCTTATGAGAATGATGAAAGGATATAAATAACTGTTGTGTAACTCTCTATACTGTAGTGTGCTCTGTACTATATAGAGCTGATAATGATGATTTGCTATTATATAACTCTAGTATAACACTCTATACTATGCTCCGTATACAGCAGCCATCTCCATTATCAGCACGTGTGCTCACATCTATCGCTTCCTCCTGGGGTTTCTCTCCTTAGAGATGATATAATGGGCTCACTAGGGATGACATTAGTAAATCATCGTATCCGGAACGTCCTGATGAAATTCATTATCTTGGATTATAATAGAGATGATTATCATCTCCATAGAATTCACCAGATCTAATAAATCACAATAGACCGGATGTAATTCACTGTAAAGGTTTCCTATTATTACAGTGACATTGAAGCCTATCACTTAGGTTTATCATTTCAGGTTACTGACTATTGATACTTTGTTGTTGATGATGTTGGTTTCCTCAAAATTTCCTGTATATGTTGTACAGGCTCCTCACATGGTCAATGACCCCCTCCTCCATGTCTCTCACATACTCATACAGGACACCATAGTGCTAATATACCAGAGCCACATGTGTAATACAGAGCCCTATGTTCTGTGCTGCGGAGCCAGAGACTGTCCATGAGCTGACACAAAGCGCTTGGTACGGTACAACTAGTAGAAAAGCTGCGAGCACTTCTATAAAGCACATTCTGATGATACAAAAGTGTTTAATGTTTTATATTCCTTGGGGTTTGCAATAGGGAAAAGGATTGAGCTTCCCTGAATATATTGTCCAAACAATGTCCAATGTCTCCAAATGTAAAATAATGCAGAACTTCAAAAGGGAAGATTCTAGGTGTCCTGATATTAGACAGCTTCACTATGAGTGCACAATGTGGGCAAAGCAAGTAGGATGCTCAGCTGTATAGCTAGAGGTATAACCAGTAGGATTCTGGGCTGTATAGCTAGAGGTATAACCAGTAGGATTCTGGGCTATATAACTACAGGTATAACCAGCAGGATGCTCAGCTGTATAGCTAGAGGTATAACCAGTAGGATGCTCAGCTGTATAGCTAGAGGTATAACCAGTAGGATGCTCAGCTGTATAGCTAGAGGTATAACCAGTAGGATTCTGGGCTATATAACTACAGGTATAACCAGCAGGATGCTCAGCTGTATAGCTAGAGGTATAACCAGTAGGAATCTGGGCTATATAACTACAGGTATAACCAGCAGGATGCTCAGCTGTATAGCTAGAGGTATAACCAGTAGGATTCTGGGCTATATAACTACTGGTATAACCATTAGGATGCTCAGCTGAATAGCTAGAGCTATAAGTAGTAGGATGATCGGCTGTATAGTTAGAGGTATAACCAGTAGGATGCTCGGCTATATAGATAGCGGTATAACCAGTAGGATGATCAGCTGTATAACTAGTGTTATGACCAGTAGGATAATCGGCTGTATAGCTAGAGGTATAACCAGTAGGATTCTGGGCTGTATATCTAAAAGTATAACCAGGAGGATGCTCAGCTGTATACCTGGATGTATAACCAGTAGGGTAATCAGCTATATTGAAAAAGGTATAACTAGTAGGATGCTTAGTTATATAGATAGAGGTATAACAGGAGGGCATTTGTCTGTATAGCTAGGTAAAACCAGTTGGATTCTCTGCTGTATAGCTAGAGGTATAACCAGTAGGCTGCTGAGCTGTTTAGTTAGACGTATAACCACTATAACTCTTGGTTGTATAGATAGAGGTATAACAGGTGGGTATTTGGCTATATAGCTAGGTATAACTAGTTGGATTCTTAGCTGTATAGATAGAGGTATAACCAGTAGGAACTAGTGAGAACACATGTGGACACTGGGAAAAAAATTACTAATATTGTGTAATAGCTAGACAGTGCACAATTCTAGTGATTAGAGATGAGTGAACACTAAAATGTCCGAGGTTCGAAATCCGATTCGAACAGCCGCACACTGTTCGACTGTTCGAACGGATTTCAAACCCATTATAGTCTATGGGGGGAAATGCTCGTTTCAGGGGTACGCAACATTCGATAAAATCATACTTACCAAGTCCACGAGTGACGGTTGGGCTGGTTTCTGCTTGAAGTCTTCTCCCGGCGCAGCATCCCCACGTCCTCTTCCGGGTGGAATTCACTGTGCCTAGGCATCCGGCCTAGGCAGAGCTGACTGTGCATGCGCAGTCGGCTCTGCCCAGGCCCGACGCCTAAGCAGAGCCGACTGCGCATGCGCGTATATGCGCGTGCATGCCCGCGCATGTGCAGTCGGCTCTGCCTAGGCTGGATGCCTAGGCAGAGTGAATTCCACCCAGAAGAAGACGCGGGGACGCAGCATGGAGAAGACTTCGGAAAGGTAAGAGAAGAACCAGCGTTCTGCATCGAACCTTAAACTTTGAACAGCTAGTAGTGTTCGCTCGAGTACATCGAACTCCTACTCGCTCATCTCTACTAGTGATCATTTGGGAAATAATTTTGTTAACGGCTAATTCATGGTAAAACAAGTAGTAGAAAAGTAGAAAAAAATCGGCACTACCGAACACACAACATTCTTTGTTCCTGAGAAAAACAGATGCAATGAGGTGGAGCATAAAGTACGGGTAACCACGTTGTCAAATATAAAAGCTAACAAGCTTGCCAAATGGTGCTCTCTGCATAAGAAGTCCATACAAAAAGTAGCAAAAAATAGAAAAAAAGTGCAGGGCACTCACCAAACAGCGGGTTCTATAAAAGCAGAAGAATTTATTTCATCTTTTTAAAACCATCCAGCGCATAGGGATAGAGTAGATGGTATAACAAACGGATCAGGCGATGATCATTTCATGCAGTAAGCATCTCATCAGGCTTGCTATCACATTGCCTCTGTACCTCTGAGTTATACCGGTGCACTGACCACCTCACCTTCAGGGAGTCTGATCAAACTAAGCAATCTTTATTAACAAAACAACTGTTCATTTCAAAGAAAGGTTAAAACAATGAATTAGTTACAAAAAAAAAAATGTGAAAAAGAAAGACACAAGCTTGAGTATCTCAATCCTTCAGTAGTATATATAGTAATAGTATATATGCATTGTGAGCCTCCGCTAGAGTACACGTATATTCTAATAGGACCCGGTTGGATTAGTCCCGCCCTTTATTTTACGGACCTGAAAGAAAACAGTACATTATATCTCCTAACCAATCATAGCACAGGATATTTTAAGATTCTTTACAAGGGAATCAGGAAAAAAAAAATAACGCACTAGTGTAAACAGGGGTTTAGAGAAATACACTCATATCTACCCTGTCATTAGACCTATAGGGCCATTGCTCCGGTATGCAATATAATTTTGGCTTCCTCCTGTAGAAGCCTACGACTTCTATCTCCCCCTCTTGGCATTGGATCAATATGTCGTAGACCAAAGACGGAAAGGCATTCAGCATTCAGCCCTTCCTCCGTGCACTTCTTTAACCTGCTCTATCAGCCTGGGGGACCCCTTTCCGTTAGTAATGGATTTAAAATGCTCCCTAAATCTATGAAATAGAGGTCTGATTGTTTTACCAATATAGAACCTTCTCCAGGGACATTGGACTCCATATACAACATACTTAGTTTTACAAGTAATAAACTGTTTAACACTATAGAAAACCCCTCCCAAGTTGGCCTGTTTAATCTGGCTATTAAATTCACAGTATGCACAATTGCGACATCGATGGTTACCTTTAGGTAGACCGCTATCTAACCATGTATTTTTTTGGGACGAAAACCTGCTCGACACAATGCAGTCTTTTATTGTCTTACACTTCTTAAAGGTGATGAGAGGGCGATTAGACGACCTTGATTAAACAGGCCAACTTGGGAGGGGTTTTCTATAGTGTTAAACAGTTTATTACTTGTAAAACAAAGTATGTTGTATATGGAGTCCAATGTCCCTGGAGAAGGTTCTATATTGGTAAAACAATCAGACCTCTATTTCATAGATTTAGGGAGCATTTTAAATCCATTACTAACGGAAAGGGGTCCCCCAGGCTGATAGAGCAGGTTAAAGAAGTGCACGGAGGAAGGGCTGAATGCTGAATGCCTTTCCGTCTTTGGTCTACGACATATTGATTCAATGTCAAGAGGGGGAGATAGAAGTCGTAGGCTTCTACAGGAGGAAGCCAAAATTATATTGCATACCGGAGCAATGGCCCTATAGGTCTAATGACAGGGTAGATATGAGTGTATTTCTCTAAACCCCTGTTTACACTAGTGCGTTATTTTTTTTTTCCTGATTCCCTTGCAAGGAATCTTAAAATATCCTGTTCTATGATTGGTTAGGAGATACAATGTACTGTTTTCTTTCAGGTCCGTAAAATAAAGGGCGGGACTAATCCAACCAGGTCCTATTAGAATATACGTGTACTCTAGCGGAGGCTCACAATGCATATATACTATTACTATATATACTACTGAAGGATTGAGATACTCAAGCTTGTGTCTTTCTTTTTCACGTTTTTTTTGTAACTAATTCATTGTTTTAACCTTTCTTTGAAATGAACAGTTGTTTTGTTAATAAAGATTGCTTAGTTTGATCAGACTCCCTGAAGGTGAGGTGGTCAGTGCACCGGTATAACTCAGAGGTACAGAGGCAATGTGATAGCAAGCCTGATGAGATGCTTACTGCATGAAATGATCGTCGCCTGATCCGTTTGTTATACCATCTACTCTATCCCTATGCGCTGGATGGTTTTAAAAAGATGACATAAAGCCTTCTGCTTTTATAGAACCCGCTGTTTGGTGAGTGCCCTGCGCTTTTTTTCTATTTTTTGCTACTTTTTGTATGGACTTCTTATGCAGAGAGCACCATTTGGCAAGCTTGTTAGCTTTTATATTTGACAACATGGTTACCCGTACTTTATGCTCCACCTCATTGCATCTGTTTTTCTCAGGAACAAAGAACTTTGTGTGTTCGGTAGTGCCACTTTTTTTTCTACTTTTCTACTACTTAAAAAAATGGGGTTCCAATACTCGGGACCCCGGGATCAGCTAATTGAATGGTCAGGGGTACCTGTGTAAGTGCCATGACCGTGTTTTTTTTTTTTTTTTACATAGTGTCATTCATCTCCTAGTGGCCATGTCATGTAACTACATCCTGGTCCTATACACGTCTATGTGACAAGCCTGGAATGACATCACATGGTCACTATAAACAGACAGCATGTGAAATAAAGAGGAGCCATGGTCCCTTCATACAGCTGATCAGCGGAGGGTCACTGATCTTTTATTGATGATCTATTTTGATGTTTAAAATGAGCTGGAAAATGCCACATGGCATCCTGCAGCAAAAAAAGAACTGTGGGAGCCTCCTAATATAAATGATGCCCCCTAATGGCCCCTTACATAAATAACCTCCCTCCTTGTATTCATAATATTCCATAATAGCCTTTATATAAATGACTCCCTCCCAAAGTCATAATGCCCCCTAATGAATCCTCCCTTTATAGTTAGATTTCCCCCTCCTAACCACCCCTTATACTATTAATATACCTCATCTGTGCTAAATAAACAAAAAAGTTATACTCGCCTACCTGTGATCCTGATGAATGGAGCTGCGGACTCCTCTGTGTCTACACACATGACATCTGTGTCTGAGCGCAGGCAGTGTGATGTTGTGACGTTATTGCGCTGTGTATGCTGAGAAGCAGACGTCCATCTGTGGTCTTGGGTCTTGTAAACCGCAAGTCTATTAAATCGCAGGATATGTTTTAACTAGATCGGTGTCTGCAGACACCGATCTAGTTAGAAATAAATGATGTATCAATGGCGGCCCCAGGGTGGGTCACACATAGTCAGTGGGCCCGGGGCAGCAGTCCTATCTTCCCCCCACTGGCTACGCCTCTGCGTGTCTCTTTATTTCAGGTCCAACCAGTCCCAGCATTGAAGTGAATTGGGGCTATATAACAAAGTAGTAAGATAAGTGAATGTGACTTTTTTAGGCCAAACATTATTCTCTTAATCACAACAGGGATAAACACCTCCTGTTCTCAGTATCGGTCCCAAAGTCAGGCCCACATCAATCAGTAATTTATCCTCCATTCCAGCTATTTCCAACAGGGATCCTACGGCACCAAGGAGTGGCCGTAAAACCCTCCAGGAGGAAGCAGTATCTTCTGAAGGAAAATGACAAATCTATTCTATATATGTAATTATCTGAAGGTAAAACTTTTTTTTTGGAGATTGTACATTCTGATTTTTAATAGTCAAAGTGACCCACATTTTCTAAGGGTGATGCACCTAAAAAGTGGCCATAAATGTTTTACAATTTGGCTACACCTGCTACATTTAGGCTAAGGCCTCATGTTGCGGAAATACAGCTTTTTTTTTGCTGAAGATTTTGTTGCTTTTTTTTTTTTTTTTTTTTTTTTGAGCCAAAGCCAAAATTGGCTATAAGAGAAATGTGAGATATATAGAAAGTATAGATTCGTGTAGATCTACACGGATCTTTCCCTTTGCGATGGAAGGTGGTGACGCATCACGTTTTATGCTGTCATATAATCCAGAAGAAACCGCCAATATCTTGGCCCAGGTGACGATATCCAGGGACTTCCTGGCATCTGCTCCAGCGGAACTACGACAAAGAGACCTGGAAAAGGACTCTAAAAAGCTTATAAGTTTAGAATTACATTGTGCCACCTTGGCAGAATATGTTAAGGTCCAACGGATACCGAGAGGACTTAGAATGTCCACTTTCCCTACAATTTTCAGGGATGACAGTTCTTATACGCAGCAATTTGAGATGATTCTCAACAAATGTTCATACGATTTGATGTTATTAGCGATCTCTTTTCTCCAGAAGGCAATTAATTCTCTTAAGACACAGATCGAGGCCACGGAACATCAGTTAAGAAGCACATGTTCACAAACAGAGTTTGAGTCAACTAAAGAGACCCTCCGCACCACTCTGGCAGATTACCGAAAGGAAGTGGAGGCCCAAAAAAGAAGGAAATTCCAGAGAGATCTGGATGACTACAACAACAATAGAGTGTACAAATGGCAAGATGGATTTCGGAGGAACGGCCCTCCAAATCACCCCAGATCTGCATCTCCCACCACTTCTGACTCAGACTCTACAAGATCATTTTCCCGGGATAGAGGTCCAGTGTCCAACCCCACAAGGAGGGGCAACACGAGGCAACGCGGTACAAGCAGAGGAAGAACATCTATTCCTACTAGATCACAGGTAGGCCAAGATTCACTTGTTATCAATATTAGTTCCAAAACCCTTGACCCCAAGCTTGTCGAATTACTACAGAAGGGCCTGTCATTTTGTCCCTCCTACAAATTTAATTTATTTCAAATGGACTTGGACCTCCAAAAGTTCTTCAGAACTTTACGTCTGAAGGCGTTTTTTTCAACCCAACCGGTAAACCCCGTGACTAACACCACGGATAACCCGGATATGATCACATTAAAAAGACTGGGACTCAGGAATAAGAGCAATTTCCAACCGCCCAAGAATATTCCTGCAGTGGAGGCCGCTATAGGCCTGATACAAAGGGATATCAACGGCCTACGTAAGGAAGTAGAGGGTAATAGACTCTCCTGTGCCTCTAATTTAACTCAGGAGCAGAGGCAGATCTTAAGATCTATCACTGAGGACAAATCCCTAATAATAAAGCCAGCCGACAAGGGGGGTGCCACTGTTATTATGGATAGAGCAGATTATGTGGAGGAAATAATGAGTCAACTTAGCAACAGGGATGTGTACGAGCCTCTTAGGCAGAATCCCCTGACCAGCATCAGGGAAAGAATAACCAACACATTACAGCTTCACAGACAACTAGGGACAATAGACGATGATACGATACAGTATCTCACCAATCCATCCCCGGTTACACCTGTATTCTATACTCTTCCCAAAATCCATAAAAGACTACAAAAACCCCCCGGCAGACCGATAGTGGCTTCCACAGATTCCATTCTCTCACCTCTGGCCATTTTCCTAGAAAAAATCTTAACCCCACTCACCAAAAATACATCCTCCTTTTTACTTGACACCACCATGTTCCTCAACTATGTACGCAACATGAGCCCAGTACCACCTGATACCATTCTTGTTACCTTCGATGTAGTGAGCCTATATACCTCCATCACCCACAACAAAGGCATCCAAGCCACAAGGAGGTTACTTGAAAAATCGTCAGTGAGTGCACAGGTCACCAGCTTAGCGGTAGATCTCCTGAAAATAGTGCTGGAGGAGAACTATTTTCTCTTCCAGGACATATATTACAAACAGAGACAGGGCACCGCTATGGGGTCCAATGTGGCCCCTCCATATGCCAATGCATACATGGCAGACTTTGAAGAGACTTGGATATATCCCTTTCCTCTCTTCCAAACTCACTGTCGCCTATGGAAAAGATTCATAGACGACATTTTCTGTCTATGGTCTGGTAGTTTAGAGTCCCTATTGAACTTCAGGGAATATATCAACAGCATCTGGCCAGAACTACAGTTCACACTGACACATAGTGAAGAATCCATCAGCTTCCTTGACACACTTGTCAAGAAGGACGGCGAAGGTAACCTCCACACAGATTTGTTTGTTAAGGACACAGATAGAAACAGTCTCCTCCATTATTCTAGTTTCCACCCCACAGCGACAAAAAAATCCCTCCCCAAATCCCAGTTTACGAGGGTTAACCGGATAGTTGAGGACCCATTAAAACGCGCCTCCAGATTAGAGGAGATGCGACTCAAATTCAGTGAGCGGGGTTATCCGCAATCTGTTCTGGAGAATTTCCAGCCCAACCCAACACGCACAACAGAGAGGGTAAGATCCAAACGAATACCGTTCATTCATATGTACCATCCTTTCAATTACAAGATACACCACATTATTCGTAGACACTGGGATATCCTGAAGAAATCCTTCCTCAACGTTGAGGAATTCCAGAACGGGTTTATGCCATGCTACAAACGCCCTAAAAATATACGTGACACTATTGTGAAGGCTGACCTAGTTTCCAATCAGAGGGTACCAAGACAAACATTCTTAGATACACCCAGGAGAGGCACTTTTCCCTGCCTGGGGTGTCTCCAATGCTCCAACATACTGAAGGGAGATAAGATATATCATCCTCTGTCGGGACGCGTTTTCAACTCACCAGGTTACTTCACTTGCGAGTCCACGTATGTGGTTTACTTGATTAAATGCCCGTGCGGTCTCGCATACGTTGGGGAAACTACCCAGCGTGTGCGGGACCGCATACGCCAACATAAGTCCAACATCCGCTGCCAACTGTTACACTTACCAGTACCAGCTCATTTCCATAGTCAAAACCGCAATATCGCGCAATTAAGGTTCCAGGTACTGGAACAGGTGGATACGCCTAGGAGAGGAGGCGACAGGATACGCCTTCTCAAACGGAGAGAGGCATTTTGGATTTACACCCTACAGACGATGGAGCCCATGGGAATGAACAGGGAATATGATGTAGCGGCTTTCTTATAATCTTGGACCTGTTATATTAATATTACTCTCATGTTTTTCAGAATCGCCGTTAGAAGATTCCTGTACCGTCATTGAAAGGTATCCTTGGTCCATGGTAATCTGGTTTTACTGTAATAATTCTCTCTTTTGTCCCTTTATTTCATTCCTTTATGTTTCATCTCATATCTCCTTACTCTCCTATCCCTATGTCTTATAATGTCTTATATTGTCAGTCTGGTCTGCTCTATCTCAGAATGCATCACTCATTACATTTCAATTAACACTTATTTATTCACACCCCTGCAGTGTTTAGAAATGGCCATCCAGTATAATGCTAAGACAGGCTTATGACACTTAAATCATATCAATACCTTCCCTTGTCATGTCCCACCATCCACTGTTACTGTCCCATACACCAATGATTGCTGCTGCTGCATTAACACAGGCGGACGGCACTTCACCAGGTTTCCAAGGGAACGCGGTCACGTGTGAACGCTCACACACGTGACCGCTCCTATCCCCCGGCTGGCAACACTATCGTCCATCAGGATGATACGTGCGCCGGCCCTGACGCTGTGACGCACGGCGCGCAAGCGCCGTGACGTCATGTCGGGTCGGCTCAGCGCGGGATAAAGCGCTGACCGACCGCAGTCCCTACCACACCACCAATGAGAGAGGACGCTCCTCGGACCTCCACCTGAGGTAAGGCAACCTTATTTGGGCCAGCTACTATTTCTCTCCCCATAACTGCTCAACAAACAGGACCCTAATTTACCACCTCCACTGTCCTAACAGGGAAACACTGCACCACCAATGCTATCTATCCCTGAAGGAGGCCATTCCTACACAGAATATCTACCCCACCAGCATTTACTCCAGCATACTGGTCACCTTAGGTAAGTCTACTTTCTGACTTCCTTCCTATAATCATTTATAATGCCAGACCTTCATTTATCACCTCCACTCCCCTGACAGGGAACACTGCACCACCAATGCCATTTATCCCTGTAGGAGGCCATTGTTAAATAAAGCATCTACTCCACCAGCTCTTTTGGATACAAGGGCTAGCTGTGCATCGCTACATGCGTGATTATGGGTGAGCCATCTATAATTTTTCATCGTTTTTCATGTCTCATTGATGTGACAATCCACCCATCCATGCCAGTCCCATTTACCACTAGCCTACGCTTTTATCTTTAGCACCTTTGCAATGAAATTATTTGGGGACCTTACAGGACCACTGACAGTGTATTACCACTAATATCATCTAAGGGTAAGCATCCTGTCCATTACACATTATGACGATATGACACTACCCTACAACTTGTATGACAGTATATATTTACCAACAGGTTTCTACATCTCTCTGAAAACTATTCCATCTATGAGAATACTCTCTACCATATTGGTATGTCATACCTGTGCTTTAATCGCATCTCTATTTCCTTCCATTATAGGGGTGTCTAAATAGTATGCGAATAATCTGGAGACCTATCCTTTTCCTTCCTCTTCTGGTAACTAAGGGACACTATCTCTTAACCCACTCCACTTTACTAATCTATACGTGACCAAGGACCTTCACGGCTACAGCAGCGAATTGATTACTATGTGATATAAGTTCACAGATTCCAGGATGTATCTCTATAGGATATCTACCTTAACTTCTGTATAGTTTTGAAATGACCTGTGATGCTCTTATGTATATATTGTACAGCTGATTGTCAGTAGAATGTATAGGGTACACGATGTGTTATGGTGTACTACTCACCATTGATTTATTGCACCATATGTTTGTTTATTTTGGAGAGTCTGACGAAGGCCGGTTAGGCCGAAAACGTTTACTCAACTGTTATTGATCACCATACACTGTTACAATTTTGAGAAATAAAAGGAATTACGCATAGAAGCTTGTTTTCCAGTGGGATCCTTTATATTATTATATATAGAAAGTACTTACAATGTTTGCTCAACCACTCCTAGACTTGGCTCAACAAATCTGCAACAAAAAAGCTGTATTTCTGCAACGTGGGACCTCAGCCTTAGACAGTTGTCAGAACAAGGTGGGAATCTAGGAGGACTGGAGCACCAGGTTTACTATATCCCACACCAGAAAACAGTTCCTGATGGGCATAGATTTGCATTTAGGCACGCACATGTGCAGTACCGAAGACTTCAGTTCAGGAGCACTTACATAGCCAGAATATTACAGTAATTATTGAAAGACTTGTACCTGTCCATGAATAAGATTCTGCACCACCCAGTACTGGAACCTTCCTTTGCTTTTGTAACAAGAAGGAATATCCCAAGAATAAAAGATAAGAATTGTCAGACTCAGCAGATGTTACACAGTATAGTATGGCATGTTCTCTGGTACGTGTTGTGCAGGCGCTGTGCCCGGAGTCCTCTCTCTTCTCTATAGTCAGTTCTGTGACTTCATTGGTGATCTCTGGTACATGTTGTGCAGGCGCTGTGCCCGGAGTCTCCTCTCTCTCTTCTCTATAGTCAGTTCTGTGACTTCATTGGTGATCTCTGGTACATGTTGTGCAGGCGCTGTGCCCGGAGTCTCCTCTCTCTCTTCTCTATAGTCAGTTCTGTGACTTCATTGGTGATATCTGGTACGTGTTGTGCAGGCGCTGTGCCCGGAGTCTCCTCTCTCTCTTCTCTATAGTCAGTTCTGTGACTTCAGTGGTGATATCTGGTACATGTTGTGCAGGCGCTGTGCCCGGAGTCTCCTCTCTCTCTTCTCTATAGTCAGTTCTGTGACTTCAGTGGTGATATCTGGTACATGTTGTGCAGGCGCTGTGCCCGGAGTCTCCTCTCTGTCTTCTCTATAGTCAGTTCTGTGACTTCATTGGTGATATCTGGTACATGTTGTGCAGGCGCTGTGCCTGGAATCTCCTCTCTCTTCTCTATAGTCAGTTCTGTGACTTCACTGGTGCTCTCTGGTACATGTTGTACAGGCGCTGTGCCCGGAGTCTCCTCTCTCTCTTCTCTATAGTCAGTTCTGTGACTTCAGTGGTGATATCTGGTACATGTTGTGCAGGCGCTGTGCCCGGAGTCTCCTCTCTGTCTTCTCTATAGTCAGTTCTGTGACTTCATTGGTGATATCTGGTACATGTTGTGCAGGCGCTGTGCCTGGAATCTCCTCTCTCTTCTCTATAGTCAGTTCTGTGACTTCACTGGTGCTCTCTGGTACATGTTGTACAGGCGCTGTGCCCGGAGTCTCCTCTCTCTCTTCTCTATAGTCAGTTCTGTGACTTCAGTGGTGATATCTGGTACATGTTGTGCAGGCGCTGTGCCCGGAGTCTCCTCTCTGTCTTCTCTATAGTCAGTTCTGTGACTTCATTGGTGATATCTGGTACATGTTGTGCAGGCGCTGTGCCTGGAATCTCCTCTCTCTTCTCTATAGTCAGTTCTGTGACTTCACTGGTGCTCTCTGGTACATGTTGTACAGGCGCTGTGCCCGGAGTCTCCTCTCTCTCTTCTCTATAGTCAGTTCTGTGACTTCAGTGGTGATATCTGGTACATGTTGTGCAGGCGCTGTGCCCGGAGTCTCCTCTCTGTCTTCTCTATAGTCAGTTCTGTGACTTCATTGGTGATATCTGGTACATGTTGTGCAGGCGCTGTGCCTGGAATCTCCTCTCTCTTCTCTATAGTCAGTTCTGTGACTTCACTGGTGCTCTCTGGTACATGTTGTACAGGCGCTGTGCCCGGAGTCTCCTCTCTCTCTTCTCTATAGTCAGTTCTGTGACTTCAGTGGTGATATCTGGTACATGTTGTGCAGGCGCTGTGCCCGGAGTCTCCTCTCTGTCTTCTCTATAGTCAGTTCTGTGACTTCAGTAGTGATTTCTAGTACATGTTGTGCAGGCACTGTGCCTGGAATCTCCTCTCCATAGTCAGTTCTGTATCTTGTGACTTCAGTCACTTTCACTTTCCTCTTCTTTGCCATTTCCTTCCCTATTTTGCAGAGTCCAGATAAACAAGACAGCGTTACAGAATCTTTTAAGAAGAGGACAAAGTAGACCTGAGAGAGGACACAACATTTATAATACATCTTAAAGGTACAATTTAGAAAACAAAGGGACGGGGTCGCGGACTATATCAGACCTGAGAAATAGAATACGATGCATGCAGGAAGTCAGGGGTATGGCTGCACAGAGGATCTGTAGACATCGGGAGGGTTGGTGTAAACCTCAGAATAAGACGTTATCTTTACAATAAAGTTCAGGACAAGGTAAATTTACTATAATGTGTTACTGTGGAATTGAATGTCAGGTGTTATCCATTTGTACTGGAAAACCACATCACATCCTGATATATGATACTTTCTGAATTTACCATTCTAGGTGAACTGGTCCAAGGGTGGAATCTAGGGAGCAAAATGTCTCATCCTATCTGGCATTCAACACAGAGGGAACTGAAAACTACGGGTAAGACAAATTTCCTCTTTTCCTTGAATAAAGTTCAAATGATCCATAATGGCCACTCAAAAGGAGGTAAGACAAGTCACAGGACAAATTCACTTTTACTTAGGGATTTTCTAACATTTAACACAATTTTAGCAAACTAGCTGACTGTAAATATTATTATACCAGTCTGCGATAATTATGTTTGCTTTATACAGGGAAGATAGACGAGAGAAGTTGCCACCTGAATTATGTGCCTGATAGACCATGTCCTGATGTGCTGCACTGGGAATTCATCCATAAGAACCTTCTAAAGGGAGCGTTGCCTCCAATCACAAAGCCCAATCAATTTAAGGGGTTCTAGAGATCAAGGGGGTTCCCTCTGAACACAATGATCACTGCATCTGGTACTTGAATTTGCAATGTCTGTGCTCCCTGGCACCAACACCTGCCAATGTGGTAGTGGTAGAGTCTTATCTGCCAGCACCTACAAATGAATGTCAACACCTCCCTCTGTAACTGTGCAGTGTTTCCCATAAGAGTATAGTGATCTCCATCTGATTTACCCAATTGTCTTTGATATGGTGAGCCCAACATTACTTGGGCCTCAGAAATGCCCAAACCACCCCTGCTTCTAAAGTTCGGCCTTTCAAGTGTGTTACTAAAAGCTATTTTGGGTCTATACACCTCCTTTTGTTCTAAGGACAAATTAATAGATTTTCCGCATTCAGGTAAAAAAATCCACTTGACCAATATTTATGGTAAAAAAATACACAGTAATCTCAGTAATAGCAGAGATGGAAACATTCTGGAGTATTGTGCTGCATAGGGACATAACCAAAAAAAAAAAAAAAAGGTATAAAGGCTGAGGCCCCCTGACTAAGGAACAACTGTTCCGAAAAGCATGAGCGACAAGTGGCGTATTTTTCTACTTTTGTCAATCTTATTAAATTTTAGATATGCTTAATTAAAAGCTAAGCCATATCAAATGGTGGCCATTGATTGCTGGACATATATCTTCTCTGCTTTTTCTACAAAATATAGTGTAGACTAGGGTTGAGCGATCAGGATTGGAAAAGATCGGATTGGAGGTTATATCTTCTCGGCTCAACCCTAAAAGTGACACTTCTCATAGGGAAGCATTGACTAGGGTTGAGGATTGGAAAAGGTTGGATTCCGATCGGCGATCGAGAAAATTTTACAATCGAGATCAGGATTGAGATCGGCTGGAAAATGATCGAAAATCGGATTTTAAAATCGATTTTGAAATCTCAAGATCAGCTCAACCCTAGTGTAGACCACTGTCAAAGCTCCTAGGAACCTATCTATAAAACATAGTGTACAATACTCTTAGGGCTCCTAGGAACCTATCTATAAAACATAGTGTAGAATACTCTTAGAGCTCCTAGGAACCTATCTATAAAACATAGTGTAGAATACTCTTAGGGCTCCTAGGAACCTATCTATAAATCATAGTGTAGAATCCTCTCATAGCTCCTAGGAACCTATCTATAAAACATAGTGTAGAATCCTCTCATAGCTCCTAGGAACCTATCTATAAAACATAGTGTAGAATCCTCTCAGAGCTCTTAGGAGCCTATCTATAAAACATAGTATAGAATACTCTCAGAGCTCCTAGGAACCTATCTATAAAACATAGTGTAGAATACTCTTAGGACTCCTAGGAACCTATCTATAAAACATAGTGTAGAATACTCTTAGGACTCCGAGGAACCTATCTATAAAACATAGTGTAGAATACTCTTAGGGCTCCTAGGAACCTATCTATAAAACATAGTGTAGAATACTCTTAGAGCTCCTAGGAACCTATTTATAAAACATAGTGTAGAATACTCTTAGGGCTCCTAGGAACCTATCTATAATACATAGTGTAGAATCCTCTCATAGCTCCTAGGAACCTATCTATAAAACATAGTGTAGAATACTCTTAGGACTCCGAGGAACCTATCTATAAAACATAGTGTAGAATACTCTTAGGGCTCCTAGGAACCTATGTATAAAACATAGTGTAGAATACTCTTAGAGCTCCTAGGAACCTATCTATAAAACATAGTGTAGAATACTCTTAGGGCTCCTAGGAACCTATCTATAAATCATAGTGTAGAATCCTCTCATAGCTCCTAGGAACCTATCTATAAAACATAGTGTAGAATCCTCTCAGAGCTCTTAGGAGCCTATCTATAAAACATAGTGTAGAATACTCTTAGGGCTCCTAGGAACCTATCTATAACACATAGTGTAGAATACTCTCAGAGCTCCTAGGAACCTATCTATAAAACATAGTGTAGAATACTCTTAGGGCTCCTAGGAACCTATCTATAAAACATAGTGTAGAATACTCTTAGGGCTCCTAGGAACCTATCCATAAAACATAGTGTAGAATACTCTTAGGACTCCTAGGAACCTATCTATAATACATAGTGTAGAATAGATACAGTGGAGTAGCTCCTTTGATCCAGACTCAGTAACTGTAAAACTGCATGGCAGCACCTCACCTTACACCCATTAAACAAGAAAGAAGGAGGAGTGGAAGCAATGGCTTGCCCTGGTAAATGTGAGGGTGGAAAATGATTCAGAGAGTAGGATCTATAAGATGTGGCTGGTCCCTACATGGTATTGTACTGTACCTGCCCAAATGGGGTGCAACTAGGACCTAGTCTTGTTGCATATCTGAACTGTGGCCTCTGCAGCTCAAATCGTTGATTCAGTGGGCCGTGAAAGCCATGTATTGCCCTTGTCCATAATTCCTGTTCTGCATATTGAAACGCAGCTTTCCCTAGACTAACATATCCACATTCTCCGGCACTGGGGCTCACAAACTTGTAGTAAACTCTAAACCTAGACTCTCCTGTTTCCCCGAGTGAATAACAGAAGCCAGTCCTGTACAAGTGGAAACAGCCAATGTCTTGTGTCAGCTCTAGCAACGCATCAGATTTATCAGACAGCATTAGACACTTTAATAAATCTGGCGCAGTTTAGGACTGTCTAGTTTCTATTAGTAAATCTGCCCCAGTGTGTACAGCGAGTCACTCACAGTGCTATAGGTACAGTATGTATACCGTCTTACAGGCTCTGCACAAGGGACACTTGGAGGTGGTTTTGTTGCGTCTTGCACTTTTCTTTGCTGTGATTTTGATGTTATTTTTTAGTATTGTAATCCTTAGCTATAATACTTAACTAATAAAAGTCTCATGTAAATGTTATTATTAAATGACAGGGTTTCCCATTAGTGGAACCTTCTAAACAATCAATATCAGGAATATTCTATATCGAGTTTTCTGCTTGTCTGAGAAGGTTTCTTGTCTCCTTCATTTCCTAGATGTTGGAGATGTTGATGACTTCTACGTCAAGACCAAGCAGTTTTCCTTTCAGCTTTCTCAGTACAAAGTTGGTACACTGAGGACAATACATAAATATTTCCAAGATGATCTGCTCTACATTGTGGAGAATCTCGAGAGTCCTCGATCACTTCTCAGAGAGCTTTGTTACCAAAAGACCCTGGATGTTAAGGTGAGAAGACGTGAACCTCCAGTGCTGTATACAAGTGCCCCATGTGTTATAGGGACAGTTTAGTCCAGGTCACCATCCTACTATCTCCAAAATGTTACCTGTATATTGTGCTAAATATCACAGAGTACCAATATCCAATTTAGTAGAAGGCAGAGGCTTGTATTTACTGTAGATCACTCCAAAGCTTATAATCCAGTCTAGATAACATATTCAGTCAAGGTTCTGCACATATACAGTATGTGGGGTCATTAGATCCTGGGAAATAATGGTTGTTACTTGTGGATTCAGAAAGGATTTTGTAACCAAAGATCCTTTTCCCATTGGTGAGCATTAGAGATGAGCGAGTAGTGAAATATTCAAGATTCGATATTCGTTTTGAGTAGACCCTCAATATTCGACCCAATATCGAATCCCATTATAGTCTATGGGGGAAAAAATGCTCGTTTCAGGAGAAACCCAAATTCGACTAAGGAGAGTCACTAAGTCCACAATGACACCCCAGGAAATGATGTCAACACCTCTGGAATGCAACTGGAACAGCAGGGGAAGCATGTCTGGGGGCATCTAACAGGCCCAAGTTCCAGTATTACCCCACTATCACAGCCTATCAACTAGACACTTTCCATCCTCAATATAACCTCTATGGAAAGTTGAAAAATACTTAGAAACCTTCTTTACTCTACATTAATATGGACAGAAACGCAAATTTAAAGCTAAAGAACATTAGCATGCGCTCATCACAATCCCTGGTTTGATGGCAACGTTAAGCAGGGTGCAGGGTACAATGCTGATGAGGCCCGAGCACCAGGAACAGGTGTTACAATGGCTAGCGGATAATGCTTCCAATGGCTTTTCCACCAGCCAGTCAGCCACTACCTCCAGTCGTGTTCCTACCCAAGAGTCTGCTCCTTCTTCCCAACATGCCCAATCTTCCCAGTAGAGTCATCCCACCCTTGCCCCCTCCCAGGATCTGTTTTCAGGTCCTTTTCCACTCTTCGAGTCTGTTCAACCACTTCCCAAATCCCAGGAGGTAACAGACGAATTTCTCTGTCCTGATGCCCAAACACTGGAGCATCCGCCATCTCCTGCCGATTTTGTATTTGTGGACCCGCAACCAGCAATTCTCTGCCTGAGTGATGATGATGAGACACAGTTGCCATCAGGACAGGCTGTGGTTATGTGCGGTGTGCAGGAGGAGGAGTAGAGTGAGCAATTGGAAGAGGAGGTGGTGGATGATGAGGACTCCGACCCGACCTGGACAGGGGTCATATCTAGCGGGGAAAGAGCAGTGTAGATGTGGAGGCAAGTGAAACACCAAAAAAGGTGGCTAGAGGCAGAGGCATGTCCAGAGGCACAGGACAGCTGCTTCACCGAAGCCAGGCCAGAGCCAGCAACGCCCAAGATTTTCCCTGTACTAGCCACTCACCCAAAACTCACCCATCAAGGCCACATCCCTCGATGGTGTGTATATTTTTCAACGTATTCGCGAAGGACAAACTGAGTGCGGTTTGCACACTGTGCAACTCAAAACTGAATAGGGGCTCTGAGAAAAGCAAACTTACCACCTCAGCCATGCACCGTCATTTGGAAGGCAAGCACTGGGCTCAGTGGGAGAGAGCAAATGCAGGACAATTGTCATCCGGCATTGCAGCCAATGACTCTTCCACTGTGTCCTATAACATGAGTCAGGCCTGTGTTCCATGCTTTGCTCTAAGGTCCACTTGACCACCGATGCCTGGACAAGCGCATTCGGTCAGGGATGCTGCATCTCTGTAATGACAGGCTGGGTGAATGTAGTGGAGGCTTGGACCGGGTCACAAACTGGTGTGGCCTGTCTTCTCTCCCTGCCCAAGATTCCTGACAGGGGTTCTCACAAAGCCTCCTCCTCCGCTGTAACATCGACCCCAGCTGTGAGCTGGAAATGCTGCAGCAATGACGTGGGGAGAAGTCAGCAGGTCGTGCTGAAGCTCATCAGTTTGTGCGACAGAAAACACACTGCCCCCGAGGTGAGGGATGCCATCCTAGAGGAGACAGCAATGTGGTTTTCGCCGATGCACCTGGGCCCAGGCATGGTCATGTGTGATAATGGGCGGAACCTGGTAGCAGCTCTGGAGCTTGCCAGACTCAAAACACTTTCCATGCCTGGCCCAAGTTTTCAACTTGGTGGTGCAAAGGTTTTTAAAAACCTACCCCAATGTGCCTGAGCTACTAGTGAAAGTGCGGCGCTTGTGCACTCACTTTCGTAAATCTACAGTAGCCGCCGCTAGCCTTAAAACCCTCCAGCTATGCCTACATCTGCCAGAACACCGGCTGTTGTGCGATGTCACCACACTCTGGAACTCAGCATACCATACGTTGAGCAGGGTGCGTGAGCAGCAGAGACCTTTGATGGAGTTCCATCTCCAAAACCCAAGGGTTTATCAAAATCAGCTCCCTCAGTTTCTCAACCATGAGTGCCCATGAATGGCAGACTTATGTGAAATCCTATCACAGCCTTTCAACTGGACACTTTCCAAACTCAATAGAACCTCTATGAAAATGTAAATACTTAGAAACCTTCTTTCCTCTACATTAGTATGGATAGAAACACAAATTTTAAGCTAAAGAAACATTACCACGCACCCCTTTAAATCACATTGCCCATGACAACCACAGATGCAATTGCTTACTTCGAACCAGATTTTTGGCACATCTTCAAGTCATTGTCCAAGATTTTTTTCAAAGCAATGGAGAAATCCAACAGCCCCAGGGGCGTAACTACCGTAGAGGCAGCGGAGGCGGCTGCCACAGGGCCCGGTGACAGCCGCTACCGCTGCGGTTTTATTAATAGGCTGTCACGGGCCCTATTCACTTGCCGATCCTGGCTGGGTCGGGATCGGCAAGTGACACCGCGGGCCCCACAGGGGCTATCATTATACTCGGGGGTCTTTGCAGACCCCCGAGTATAATGACCAGCGGATCGGGAGAGGTAATAAACATAAAAAACTGTTACTTACCTCTCCGCGATCCTGCCAGGCCTCCGTCCTACTGTTGTCTGACGTCACATGAACCCGGCATGCTTCCCGGGTCATGTGACGTCCGACGTCATTAACGAAGGACGCGAGCGGTGGTCAGCACAGGAGGACAGCACAGCACAGGAGCCGGGGAACAGGTAAGAAGCAACAGTGTTTTTTTTTTGTAATGTTTTTATTCCCCGGGTCTCCTATTATTATACTCTGGGGTCTGAAAAGACCCCAGAGTATAATAATTGTTTATGGATGTCCACAGTGGGACATAATACTGTGTGCAGGGGCCACTATTGGGGTTAATACTATGTGCAGGGGACACTATTGGGGTTAATACTGTGTGCAGGGGCCACTATTGGGGTTAATACTATGTGAAGGGGACACTATTGGGGTTAATACTGTGTGCAGGGGACACTAATGGGGTTAATACTGTGTGCAGGGGACACTATTGGGATTAATACTGTGTGCAGGGGACACTACTGGGGTTAATTCTGTGTGCAGGGGACACTATTGGGGTTAATACTGTGTGCAGGGGACACTATTGGGGTTAATACTGTGTGCAGGGGTCACTATGGGGCATAATACTGTGTGCAGGGGCCAGTAAGGGACATAATACTGTGTGCAGGGGCCACTATTGGGGTTAATACTGTGTGCAGGGGACACTAATGGGGTTAATACTGTGTGCAGGGGACACTATTGGGATTAATACTGTGTGCAGGGGACACTATTGGGGTTAATTCTGTGTGCAGGAGACACTATTGGGGTTAATTCTGTGTGCAGGAGACACTATTGGGGTTAATACTGTGTGCAGGGGACACTATTGGGGTTAATACTGTGTGCAGGGGACACTATGGGACATAATACTGTGTGCAGGGACCAGTAAGGGACATAATACTGTGTGCAGGGGCCAGTAAGGGACATAATACTGTGTGCAGGGGCCATTATGGGACATAATACTGTGTGCAGGGGCCAGTAAGGGACATAATACTGTGTGCAGGGGCCAGTAAGGGACATAATAGAGTGCGGAGGAGGGGGTCGGTCGAGGTCTTCGGCGTCAGTTGGGATGGGGGGGGCCCATGTCAAAAGTTCGCCACGGGGCCCCGCCATTCCTAGTTACGCCACTGAACAGCCCCCACCCTTACCTTTCATTGTGTGTGTGTATGTGTGATTACTTTTATGGCCCTTGAAGTGAGCTGGGCTCAGTGGCAGAGAGCAAACGCAGGACAATTGTTGGCCAGCGTTGCCGATATTGACTCTTCCACTGTTTCCAGTGCTGGCGCTGCAGTCCAGACCACCAGCCAGGACACCTCCACATCTGCCTCTGACATTTTGGTGAGTTCAGCCTTAAACCAGCAGAGTTTTAGGCCCTTGGGGTGAGTGGAGGCTTGAACCCGTAGAGATTTTAGTGAGTTTGGTGAGAGTGTTCCAGTACGCCCACACGTTAGCCTTTTTGGTGGGACAAGGTGTACACAAAGAAGCACATCTGTCACTTGCTGAGCGACTC
Organism: Leptodactylus fuscus; assembly: GCF_031893055.1. NCBI lineage: Eukaryota > Metazoa > Chordata > Amphibia > Anura > Leptodactylidae > Leptodactylus > Leptodactylus fuscus. The sequence goes on from NC_134269.1 coordinate 8,382,183, forward strand.
TTCTAACTTCGTAATAGAACCTGCGTGTGTATGTTTTCTTTTGAGTTCAAGTTTGATTTCTGCACCAGCAGAGTTTTAGTTTTTGGCCCTTTCTGTGAGTTCTGCCTTACACCAGCAGATATATGGCGTTTATCTACTACCGTATATACCGGATGACAGTATACAGGTTTCTTCTCACCCCTATGGGACAGGTTTATACTGTATACCAGTGGTATTCGATCGGAATCGAACATATTGAATACCTTAATATTCGATCGAATACCTACTTGATTGAATGCTATTCGCTCATCTCTAGTGAGCATCCTATGCCTACACTGGTGCAGATTATATGGAAGATTATACAGAAGATTGACATGAAATATCTGGACATGTTAACCCCTTGTTATCAGTTCTCTTTGTATAATGACACTTGTTTGTGACTTTTCTGTGTTCTAGAAATACCTGAATCTAGAAAATGACAGAAGAACATTGGCCCGGACTTTACTACATGATATTTCTCATAAAGGCAAAGACTATATGATAGCATTGTGGATGAGCCTTTATGCCTTACAGAAGCATCAGGGTTCCTGCAGGCTACGCGCTGTATTAGAGGAACTCAGTCAGAGAGGTAATATTGTATAAGAAAGGTCACTTCTACCTTACACTGCTGTAGGGTAAGATTTTATCATAGGACACACTAAGATTCTTCACATAGATGCACTGAGGATGTGTTTGCTAGACAAAGTTGTTCATATCTGTCATTTCTTAATAGGTGACTCTTTGGTCGAGCAAATCAAACTGGATGAACGTGGGCATCGACTTCCCAAAAAGCTGAAAAGTAAGTGACTATTATATAAACTAATTATACTAAAATGTTAAGTTAATACAACCTAAGAAAATTAAAAACAGACCAATAGGTGAACTCTGGGCAAGTGTGATGATGGCGTGTATTTTATATATCTCTGGAGAAAGATATATAAAGTACAAAAATAACACAGTTCGGAGGTCTGGGGACTATTGTAAAGTTTGTATACTACCTACAAGGATAACACCCAAAATAAAAACCAAAAACACAAGAGATAAACAAACAATAGGTTCCTAGGACTCCTAAGGCTGGGCTCACACGGAGTATTTTGGCTCGTAATGTGATAAGTAGACGCCGCGGGAGCTTTTGCGGGCCGTATACGCTCAAATTGATTTCAATGGGAGCCGGTACCGTATACGCGGCGCTATTTTGCGGCCGTGATTTTGTGAGTCTACGTACCACATTACGAGCCAAAATACTCCATGTGAACCCGGCCTAAGAGTATTCTATACTATGTTTTATAGATAGATTCCTAAGAGTCCTAAGAGTATTCTACGCTATGTTTTATAGATAGGCTCCTAGGAGCTCTAAGAGTATTCTACACTATGTTTTATAGATAGGTTCCTAGGAGCCCTAAGTGTATTCTACACTGTTTTATAGATAGGTTCCTAGGAGCTCTAAGAGTATTCTACGCTATGTTTTATAGATAGGCTCCTAGGAGCCCTAAGTGTATTCTACACTGTTTTATAGATAGGTTCCTAGGAGCTCTAAGAGTATTCTACGCTATGTTTTATAGATAGGTTCCTAGGAGTCCTAAGAGTATTCTACACTGTTTTATAGATAGGTTCCTAGGAGCCCTAAGTGTATTCTACACTATGTTTTATAGATAGGTTCCTAGGAGTCCTAAGAGTATTCTACACTATGTTTTATAGATAGGTTCCTAGGAGTCCTAAGAGTATTCTACGCTATGTTTTATAGATAGGCTCCTAGGAGCCCTAAGTGTATTCTACGCTATGTTTTATAGATAGGTTCCTAGGAGCCCTAAGAGTATTCTACACTATGTTTTATAGATAGGTTCCTAGGAGTCCTAAGAGTATTCTACACTATGTTTTATAGATAGGTTCCTAGGAGTCCTAAGAGTATTCTACACTATGTTTTATAGATAGGCTCCTAGGAGCCCTAAGTGTATTCTACACTATGTTTTATAGATAGGTTCCTAGGAGTCCTAAGAGTATTCTACACTATGTTTTATAGATAGGTTCCTAGGAGCTCTAAGAGTGTTCTACACTATGTTTTATAGATAGGTTCCTAGGAGCTCTAAGAGTATTCTACGCTATGTTTTATAGATAGGCTCCTAGGAGCCCTAAGTGTATTCTACACTATGTTTTATAGATAGGTTCCTAGGAGTCCTAAGAGTATTCTACGCTATGTTTTATAGATAGGTTCCTAGGAGCCCTAAGAGTATTCTACACTATGTTTTATAGATAGGTTCCTAGGAGTCCTAAGAGTATTCTACACTATGTTTTATAGATAGGTTCCTAGGAGCCCTAAGAGTACTCTACACTATGTTTTGTAGATAGGTTCCTAGGAGCACTGACAGTATTCTACACTATGTTTTATAGATAGGTTCCTAGGAGTCCTAAGAGTGTTCTACACTATGTTTTATAGATAGGTTCCTAGGAGTCCTAAGAGTATTCTACACTATGTTTTATAGATAGGTTCCTAGGAGTCCTAAGAGTATTCTACGCTATGTTTTATAGATAGGTTCCTAGGAGCCCTAAGAGTATTCTACGCTATGTTTTATAGATAGGTTCCTAGGAGCCCTAAGAGTATTCTACACTATGTTTTATAGATAGGTTCCTAGGAGCCCTAAGAGTATTCTACACTATGTTTTATAGATAGGTTCCTAGGAGCCCTAAGAGTACTCTACACTATGTTTTGTAGATAGGTTCCTAGGAGCACTGACAGTATTCTACACTATGTTTTATAGATAGGTTCCTAGGAGTCCTAAGAGTGTTCTACACTATGTTTTATAGATAGGCTCCTAGGAGCCCTAAGAGTATTCTACACTATGTTTTATAGATAGGTTCCTAGGAGTCCTAAGAGTATTCTACACTATGTTTTATAGATAGGTTCCTAGGAGCCCTAAGAGTATTCTACGCTATGTTTTATAGATAGGTTCCTAGGAGCCCTAAGAGTATTCTACGCTATGTTTTATAGATAGGTTCCTAGGAGCCCTAAGAGTATTCTACACTATGTTTTATAGATAGGTTCCTAGGAGCCCTAAGAGTACTCTACACTATGTTTTGTAGATAGGTTCCTAGGAGCACTGACAGTATTCTACACTATGTTTTATAGATAGGTTCCTAGGAGTCCTAAGAGTATTCTACACTATGCATTATAGATAGGTTCCTAGGAGCCCTAAGAGTATTCTACACTATGTTTTATAGATAGGTTCCTAGGAGTCCTAAGAGTATTCTACACTATGTTTTATAGATAGGTTCCTAGGAGTCCTAAGAGTATTCTACACTATGTTTTATAGATAGGTTCCTAGGAGCCCTAAGAGTATTCTACGCTATGTTTTATAGATAGGTTCCTAGGAGCCCTAAGAGTATTCTACGCTATGTTTTATAGATAGGTTCCTAGGAGCCCTAAGAGTATTCTACACTATGTATTATAGATAGGTTCCTAGGAGTCCTAAGAGTACTCTACACTATGTTTTATAGATAGGTTCCTAGGAGCCCTAAGAGTACTCTACACTATGTTTTGTAGATAGGTTCCTAGGAGCACTGACAGTATTCTACACTATGTTTTATAGATAGGTTCCTAGGAGTCCTAAGAGTATTCTACACTATGCATTATAGATAGGTTCCTAGGAGCCCTAAGAGTATTCTACACTATGTTTTATAGATAGGTTCCTAGGAGTCCTAAGAGTATTCTACACTATGTTTTATAGATAGGCTCCTAGGAGCCCTAAGAGTATTCTACACTATGTTTTATAGATAGGTTCCTAGGAGTCCTAAGAGTATTCTACACTATGTTTTATAGATAGGTTCCTAGGAGCCCTAAGAGTATTCTACGCTATGTTTTATAGATAGGTTCCTAGGAGCCCTAAGAGTATTCTACGCTATGTTTTATAGATAGGTTCCTAGGAGCCCTAAGAGTATTCTACACTATGTATTATAGATAGGTTCCTAGGAGCCCTAAGAGTATTCTACGCTATGTTTTATAGATAGGTTCCTAGGAGCCCTAAGAGTATACTATACTATGTTTTAAGCCACTTCAAACGGTGGTTCATACTTAACCTGGGACCTGAGCTGCCAAGTCTTAATAGAATGCAAATCTTGAGGGGGTTTTCCCATTTCTAATGTCAATTTACACCATCCTTCAGGCTTTGTATTGAAAGGTGTTAATATTTAGCAGTTGTACAAAATGTATTATGCCATAAGTACTGTCTCTTGCATACTTCCATCTTATTGCTACATCTCCTCTTTTTCTTCATTAATTTTTTTTAAAATCGAACATCTGAACATATATCGTATTTCCTTTATATCTTTTTAGATATCCAGAAATTTCACAAGAATCATTTACATAAGAAAAGAGAGAAACTTACAGAGAATAAACCTCCAGGACGTGACCAGGAAGAGGAAAGTCTCCCCTTCTCTAAACGTTATGTGAACCCCGTCATTGTCACTTTAGGGGACACTCTGAGAATGAGCTCATAGAGACCGGGGTAAAACATGAGGAATATATAAAGGAGAAACAAAAAGAATGTCAGCACATTTCCCTCAACAAGCTTTTCCACTATTGCTGTAAATCTAAACTTGTACCCCGTATGGTAATGGTGGTCGGAGTGCCCGGTGTAGGGAAGACCACACTGATGCATAAGTTTGTCTATGACTGGGCGAAGGGCGATCTCTATAAAAGATTTACGCTTGTCTTTTTCTTTAAATTCCGGGAGCTCAACAGACTGGATGAGGTTAGTCTGGAGACCATGATCCTCCATCAGTACCCATATCTGGAGGAGCAGCTGGAGAACATCTTACAAGATCCAGATAAACTTCTCTTTATATTTGATGGATTAGATGAAAGCGATCATACAATGGATTTCACATCAGATCACTTGTGCTCTCATCCTAAACAGCCTGAACATTGTGGTCAGATTGTGGTTAGTTTGTTGAGAAAGTCTCTTCTTAATGGTTGTTCTGTCCTAGTGACCAGTCGCCCAACCAGACTGACATCAATTGATTGTAGTGTTTTCCAGAGAAAAGTAGAAATCACTGGGTTTCTTCCAGAAGAACGAAAGATTTACTTCAATAATTTCTTCTCCAACCCTGAACTGGCAGAAAAGGCTTTTACTTATGTGAGGCAGAATGAGACCTTGTACATGTTGTGTTACCTCCCGTCCTACTGCTGGATCATCTGTACTGTATTATCCAGGAGCTTCCAGCCTACAAGTAGTGAGGTATTTGCCTTATTTGTTGCCAACATTCTGTCCGATCACAGTCTGGAGAAAAGTGAGGCTCAGAAGATCCTGCAGTCCATCGGATGGATGGCAGAACATGGAGTCATGAATCACAAGGTTATTTTTGATCATCGAGATCTGGAGTCTTTCCAAGTAGACAGTGACTCTAAACTCTTATCAAGTTTTCTGATAGAATCAGGGGAACCTGTGACCTATTCCTTCTTACATCTCACTCTCCAGGAATTCTTCTCTGCCTTGGTCCATTTTACTGATTATTCTCCTGAGAAGTTACAGAAATCACTAATAGAAGCCAAATCCTATCCTGATGGACGGGGTGAGATGTTCCTCCGTTTCCTGTGTGGTCTATCAGACAGCTCCACCAGGTCAATACTGTCTGAGTATTTGGGTGCACAGGCAGATCCAGAGATGTTATCACTTGGCTGAAGAACTTCATTGTAGAACAGCGACAAAAGCAACAACTTCTCAGGACCTTCTTCTATCGGTTTGAAACTCGTAATACGGCTCTAGTACAGGAATCATTCCAGTCATTCAGAAGTTTTGACTTTTCTGGTATTCACATGTCATCTCTGGACTGCACAGTGTTGGCATATATTCTAGAATTCTGCACAAACATAAAAGAACTCAATCTATCTAGATGTTCCTTAGATACTGGAGGATTGGAGAGATTTGCCCCAGCATTATGCAATCTACAGGATCTGAGGTACTAAACTTATAATTATTTTTTCTTGAAAAAAAAAATGGCTGCAATACAAGAAAATGGCTGCTGCCACGGGTTTGTCCACAAAACACAAAGGAGACAAGTGTGTATGACTAAGACACTGTCATTGACTTTGTAGCACCACTATACAGCCGCTCAACCAATAGACAATGATAGATGGACCTCACAATGCTGATGTCATATGGGGTATATAAGGTGCTGTAATTGTGATCTACATTTAGTTGCTGTAATGGTGAATATGCCGATACGTCTATGATCCCTCTCACTGCATCATAGGCTATAGGACAACTCAGAAGATAGGGTTTAAAGCAAAAGAGCAGAAGGAGAACTTAGAGAATCAAGTAATGACACAAGGAAGACTAGTGCTGGAAATCAACTGAGATGGGATGGGAATGGGATACTAGGAGTGAGGGAGATCTGTGCTGCTTATACAGACGGGACAGATAAACCGTCACTTTCAGACAATTTTTGATTTTCTGGCAGTAGAACACTCTTAAGACTCCTAGGAACCCATCTATAAAACATAGTGTAGAATAATCTTAAGACTCCTAGGAAGTTATCTATAAAACATAGTGTAGAACACTGTCGGGGCTCCTAGGAACCTATCTATAAAACATAGTGTAGAATACTCTTAGGGCTCCTAGGAACCTATCTATAAAACATAGTGTAGAATACTCTTAGGACTCCTAGGAACCTATCTATAAAACATAGTGTAGAATACTCTTAGGGCTCCTAGGGACCTATCTATAAAACATAGTGTAGAATACTCTTAGGGCTCCTAGGAACCTATCTATAAAACATAGTGTAGAACACTCTTAGGACTCCTAGGAACCTATCTATAAAACATAGTGTAGAACACTCTTAGGGCTCCTAGGAACCTATCTATAAAACATAGTGTAGAACACTCTTAGGACTCTTAGGAACCTATCTATAAAACATAGTGTAGAATACTCTTAGGGCTCCTAGGAACCTATCTATAAAACATAGTGTAGAACACTCTTAGGGCTCCTAGGAACCTATCTATAAAACATAGTGTAGAATACTCTTAGGGCTCCTAGGAACCTATCTATAAAACATAGTGTAGAACACTCTTACAGCTCCTAGGAACCTATCTATAAAACATAGTGTAGAACACTCTTACGGCTCCTAGGAACCTATCTATAAAACATAGTCTAGAATACTCTTAGGACTCCTTGGAACCTATCTATAAAACATAGCATAGAATACATTGCTTATTGGTTTATGATATTCAATGAAGTGAATATTTTATTCATGTATTCTGTATTTCTAGATTGGGAATACTAGTGTCAGTGGACACATTGCATAGGTTTTTTGAACTCACATTTGGGGACATTTTCTCTCCACATTCCCAATCTCCAGATGTTATTCTAATGCTCTGTGTACACATCACTCACATCACATCTTCTTATTGTTACAGTTTGGCTGATAATAATCTATCAGACACTTCCTGCATCCATTTGGCCTCTGTAATAAGGAATAACCAGTCCCTGAAGATACTTGACCTGTCCTATAACCATCTGTCTGGTTCTCACTTCAGTGACTTGATGGCCGCTCTGTCCAGTCTAGCCTGCAGGATAGAGGTATTACGGTGAGTATAAGAGATGTGTACAGGAGGAGACATGTGGGGACTCTTCTCCCATCTAAGAAGAGGAATGTAGAAGAAGTCGCCTCTATTCACCCAGAGTAGTTCTTGGTTCCACCAGAATGTTCTCCAGAGCTGATGGTGACAGATCTGCCTTTCACAGATGCTAGGAGATTAACCAAGTAACATGGCCACCTCAGAGCTTCCTGAGAAAAACGTCATTATCCACAAGTCTGTGGAGGAACAGTAGGGGAATGGGGAACAGTGGTATCTTGTAGCCAAAGGGCAATACAGCGGGCATTAGTCCATACAATATAATGTAATCAGCATACATTGTTCAACTATATACAATGGTTCTCATTCAGTATATTCAGGTTGTCAAACATGGGCAAGTGTGATCTATTTGCCTGCCTCTCACACGTATCATCTGGAATATAGTATATGGGTCGAATCAGGATTTCTCTAGTGGTGACATTTCTGGACTGTAGTAACACCCGGGGACATTTTCTCTCCACATTCCCAATCTCCAGATGTTATACTAATGCTCTGTGTACACATCACTCACATCTCATCTTCTTATTCTTACAGTTTGGCTTGGAATCGTCTACCAGACACGTCCTGCATCCATCTGGCATCTGTAATAAGGAATAACCAGTCCCTGAAGATTCTTGACCTGTCCTATAACTTTCTGTCTGGTCCTCACTTCAGTGACTTGATGGCCGCTCTGTCCAGTCCAGCCTGCAGGATAGAGGAATTACGGTGAGTATAAGAGATGTGTACAGGAGGAGACATGTGGGGACAAGTTATACAGGGATTATATTCTATTTTATGCTCCTCTGCACCATTGTTATGTCTATGAGATAATCTGCCGACTGCTCCTTATATGTGATGTCTCTTCTAATCATAACATGACTCCCCTCTAAGCCTTGTAATGGAGGGTATCAGAAATATCATCTAGCACTATTAGTATTGCTATTCGACTATTGTATATGGCATCTTTTCACAGACCGGTGATGAGCCGCATCACATGAAAACACATTGGAGACATTTATAGGGTGAAATGTGTCACCTATATTATAAAATGATAGAAGTGAAGATGCAGTCAGTGCTGCGCCACTAAATGGAATCCACCATGTGTCACCAACTAATGGCAGGGCACAGTATCCATAGAGAGTACCTAGCTCTCAATATTTCTTGATGAAAGTTGTCCCCACTTGATGGCCACGTGGGCCTCTTTTTCCAAATGTCCATGTGGGGAAAGGGGAACACCATCCTCAATAGTTGGAGCAGCAATTCAGGTCAGTGGACAAGACATTAACATTCTCCCACTATGTACAAAACATACAGTAGAACACTCTTAGGGCTCCTAGGAACCTATCTATAAAACATAGTGTAGAATACTCCTAGGGCTCCTAGGAACCTATCTATAAAACATAGTGTAGAATACTCCTAGGGCTCCTAGGAACCTATCTATAAAACATAGTGTAGAATACTCTTAGTACTCCTAGGATCCTATCTATAAAACATAGTGTAGAATACTCTTAGGACTCCTAGGAACCTATCTATAATACATAGTGTAGAACACTCTTAGGGCTCCTAGGAGCCTATCTATAAAACATAGTGTAGAATACTCTTAGTACTCCTAGGATCCTATCTATAAAACATAGTGTAGAATACTCTTATGGCTCCTAGGAACCTATCTATAATACATAGTGTAGAATACTGTCAGGGCTCCTAGGGACCTATCTGTAAAACATAGTGTAGAATACTCTTAGGGCTCCTAGGAACCTATCTATAATACATAGTGTAGAACACTGTCAGGGCTCCTAGGAACCTATCTATAAAACATAGTGTAGAATACTCTTAGGGCTCCTAGGAACCTATCTATAAAACATAGTGTAGAATACTCTTAGGGCTCCTAGGAACCTATCTATAAAACATAGTGTAGAACACTCTTAGGGCTCCTAGGACCCTATCTATAAAACATAGTGTAGAATACTCTTAGGGCTCCTAGGAACCTATCTATAAAACATAGTGTAGAACACTCTTAGGGCTCCTAGGACCCTATCTATAAAACATAGTGTAGAATACTCTTAGGACTCCTAGGAACCTATCTATAAAACATAGTGTAGAATACTCTTAGGGCTCCTAGGAACCTATCTATAAAACATAGTGTAGAATACTCTTAGGACTCCTAGGAACCTATCTATAAAACATAGTGTAGAATACTCTCAGAGCTCCTAGGAACCTATCAATAAAACATAGTGTAGAATACTCTTAGGGCTCCTAGGAACCTATCCATATACCATAGTGTAGAATACTCTTAGGACTCCTAGGATCCTATCTATAAAACATAGTGTAGGATACTCTTAGAGCTCCTAGGAACCTATCTATAAAACATAGTGTAGAACACTGTCAGGGATCCTAGGAACCTATCTATAATGCATAGTGTAGAATACTCTTAGTACTCCTAGGATCCTATCTATAAAACATAGTGTAGAATACTCTTATGGCTTCTAGGAACTTATCTATAAAACATAGTGTAGAACACTCTTAGGGCTCCTAGGACCCTATCTATAAAACATAGTGTAGAATACTCTTAGGTCCCCTAGGAACCTATCTATAATACATAGTGTAGAATACTGTCAGGGCTCCTAGGGACCTATCTGTAAAACATAGTGTAGAATACTCTTAGGGCTCCTAGTAACCTATCTATAATACATAGTGTAGAACACTGTCAGGGCTCCTAGGAACCTATCTATAAAACATAGTGTAGAATACTCTTAGGGCTCCTAGGAACCTATCCATATACCATAGTGTAGAATACTCTTAGGACTCCTAGGAACCTATCTATAAAACATAGTGTAGAATACTCTTAGGGCTCCTAGGGACTTATCTATAAAACATAGCGTAGAATACTCTTAGGGCTCCTAGGGACCTATCTATAAAACATAGTGTAGAATACTCTTAGGGCTCCTAGGAACCTATCTATAAAACATAGTGTAGAATACTCTCAGAGCTCCTAGGAACCTATCAATAAAACATAGTGTAGAATACTCTTAGGGCTCCTAGGAACCTATCCATATACCATAGTGTAGAATACTCTTAGGACTCCTAGGATCCTATCTATAAAACATAGTGTAGGATACTCTTAGAGCTCCTAGGAACCTATCTATAAAACATAGTGTAGAACACTGTCAGGGATCCTAGGAACCTATCTATAATACATAGTGTAGAATACTCTTAGTACTCCTAGGATCCTATCTATAAAACATAGTGTAGAATACTCTTATGGTTTCTAGGAACCTATCTATAAAACATAGTGTAGAACACTCTTAGGGCTCCTAGGACCCTATCTATAAAACATAGTGTAGAATACTCTTAGGTCCCCTAGGAACCTATCTATAATACACAGTGTAGAATACTGTCAGGGCTCCTAGGGACCTATCTGTAAAACATAGTGTAGAATACTCTTAGGGCTCCTAGGAACCTATCTATAATACATAGTGTAGAACACTGTCAGGGCTCCTAGGAACCTATCTATAAAACATAGTGTAGAATACTCTTAGGGCTCCTAGGAACCTATCCATATACCATAGTGTAGAATACTCTTAGGACTCCTAGGAACCTATCTATAAAACATAGTGTAGAATACTCTTAGGGCTCCTAGGGACTTATCTATAAAACATAGCGTAGAATACTCTTAGGGCTCCTAGGGACCTATCTATAAAACATAGTGTAGAATACTCTTAGGGCTCCTAGGGACCTATCTATAAAACATAGTGTAGAATACTCTTAGGGCTCCTAGGAACCTATCTATAAAAACATAGTGTAGAACACTCTTAGGGCTCCTAGGACCCTATCTATAAAACATAGTGTAGAATACTCTTAGGGCCCCTAGGAACCTATCTATAATACATAGTGTAGAATACTGTCAGGGCTCCTAGGGACCTATCTGTAAAACATAGTGTAGAATACTCTTAGGGCTCCTAGGAACCTATCTATAATACATAGTGTAGAACACTGTCAGGGCTCCTAGGAACCTATCTATAATACATAGTGTAGAATTCTCTTAGGGCTCCTAGGAACCTATCTATAAAACATAGTGTAGAATACTCTTAGGACTCCTAGGAACCTATCTATAAAACATAGTGTAGAATACTCTTAGGGCTCCTAGGAACCTATCTATAAAACATAGTGTAGAATACTCTTAGGACTCCTAGGAACCTATCTATAAAACATAGTGTAGAATACTCTTAGGGCTCCTAGGAACCTATCTATAAAACATAGTGTAGAATACTCTTAGGACTCCTAGGAACCTATCTATAAAACATAGTGTAGAATACTCTTAGGGCTCCTAGGGACCTATCTATAAAACATAGTGTAGAATACTCTTAGGGCTCCTAGGAACCTATCTATAATACATAGTGTAGAATACTGTCAGGGCTCCTAGGGACCTATCTGTAAAACATAGTGTAGAATTCTCTTAGGGCTCCCAGGAACCTATCTATAAAACATAGTGTAGAATACTTATAGGGCCCCTAGGAACCTATCTATAATACATAGTGTAGAATACTGTCAGGGCTCCTAGGGACCTATCTGTAAAACATAGTGTAGAATTCTCTTAGGGCTCCCAGGAACCTATCTATAAAACATAGTGTAGAATACTCTTAGGACTCCTAGGATCCTATCTATAAAACATAGTGTAGGATACTCTTAGAGCTCCTAGGAACCTATCTATAAAACATAGTGTAGAACACTGTCAGGGATCCTAGGAACCTATCTATAATATATAGTGTAGAATACTCTTAGTACTCCTAGGATCCTATCTATAAAACATAGTGTAGAATACTCTTATGGCTCCTAGGAACCTATCTATAAAACATAGTGTAGAATACTCTTAGGGCTCCTAGGGACCTATCTATAAAACATAGTGTAGAATACTCTTAGGGCTCCTAGGAACCTATCTATAAAACATAGTGTAGAATACTCTTAGGACTCCTAGGATCCTATCTATAAAACATAGTGTAGAACACTCTTAGGGCTCCTAGGAACCTATCCATATACCATAGTGTAGAATACTCTTAGGACTCCTAGGATCCTATCTATAAAACATAGTGTAGGATACTCTTAGAGCTCCTAGGAACCTATCTATAAAACATAGTGTAGAACACTGTCAGGGCTCCTAGGAACCTATCTATAATACATTGTGTAGAATACTCTTAGTACTCCTAGGATCCTATCTATAAAACATAGTGTAGAACACTGTCAGGGCTCCTAGGTACCTATCTATAATACATTGTGTAGAATACTCTTAGTACTCCTAGGTACCTATCTATAATACATTGTGTAGAATACTCTTAGTACTCCTAGGTACCTATCTATAAAACATAGTGTAGAATACTCTTAGGGCTCCTAGGTACCTATCTATAAAACAGTGTAGAATACTCTTAGGGCTCCTAGGGACCTATCTATAAAACATAGTGTAGAATACTCTTAGGACTCCTAGTAACCTATCTATAAAACATAGTGTAGAATACTCTTAGGGCTCCTAGGAACCTATCTATAAAACATAGTGCAGAACACTCTTAGGGCTCCTAGGACCCTATCTATAAAACATAGTGTAGAATACTCTTAGGGCCCCTAGGAACCTATCTATAATACATAGTGTAGAATACTGTCAGGGCTCCTAGGGACCTATCTGTAAAACATAGTGTAGAATACTCTTAGGGCTCCTAGGAACCTATCTATAATACATAGTGTAGAACACTGTCAGGGCTCCTAGGAACCTATCTATAAAACATAGTGTAGAACACTCTTAGGGCTCCTAGGAACCTATCCATATACCATAGTGTAGAATACTCTTAGGACTCCTAGGATCCTATCTATAAAACATAGTGTAGGATACTCTTAGAGCTCCTAGGAACCTATCTATAAAACATAGTGTAGAACACTGTCAGGGATCCTAGGAACCTATCTATAATACATAGTGTAGAATACTCTTAGTACTCCTAGGATCCTATCTATAAAACATAGTGTAGAATACTCTTAGGGCTCCTAGGAACCTATCTATAAAACATAGTGTAGAACACTCTTAGGGCTCCTAGGACCCTATCTATAAAACATAGTGTAGAATACTCTTAGGACTCCTAGGATCCTATCTATAAAACATAGTGTAGAATACTCTTAGGGCTCCTAGGAACCTATCCATATACCATAGTGTAGAATACTCTTAGGACTCCTAGGATCCCATCTATAAAACATAGTGTAGGATATTCTTAGAGCTCCTAGGATCCTATCTATAAAACATAGTGTAGAATACTCTTAGGACTCCTAGGAACCTATCTATATTACATTGTGTAGAATACTCTTAGTACTCCTAGGATCCTATCTATAAAACATAGTGTAGAATACTCTTATGGCTCCTAGGAATCTATCTATAAAACATAGTGTAGAATACTCTTAGGGCTCCTAGGAACCTATCTATAAAACATAGTGTAGAATACTCTTAGGGCTCCTAGGGACCTATCTATAAAACATGGTGTAGAACACTCTTAGGGCTCCTAGGTACCTATCTATAAAACATAGTGTAGAATACTCTTAGGGGTCCTAGGTACCTATCTATAAAACATAGTGTAGAATACTCTTAGGGCTCCTAGGGACCTATCTATAAAACATAGTGTAGAATACTCTTAGGGCTCCTAGGGACCTATCTATAAAACATAGTGTAGAATACTCTTAGGACTCCTAGTAACCTATCTATAAAACACAGTGTAGAATACTCTAAGGGCTCCTAGGAACCTATCTATATAACATAGTGTAGAATAAACTTCTCACTGGTTTATGACCTGAAGTGAAGATTTTATTCATGAATTCTGTATTTTTAGAATAGGAATTTGGTGTCAGTGGACATATTGCATATCTGTCAGCATTTCAGACATCGAACAAACACAAGAGGCGCCTCTTAGTGGTGATATTTCTGGATTGTAGTAACATCCAGGGACATTTTCTCTCCACATTCCCAATCACCAGATGTTATACTAATGCTCTGTGTACACATCACTCACATCTCATCTTCTTATTCTTACAGTTTGGTTAGGAATTATCTATCAAACACTTCCTGCATCCAGTTGTCATTTGGAATAAGGAATAACCAGTCCCTGAAGATACTTGATCTGTCTAAAAACCACCTGTCTGGTCCTCACTTCAGTGATTTGATGGCCGCTTTGTCCGGTCCAGCCTGCAGGATAGAGGAATTACAGTGAGTATAAGAGATGTGTACAGGAGGAGACATGTGGGTACAAGTTATACATGGATTATATTCTATTTTATCTCCTAGAAACCTATCTGTAAAGCATAATGTACAATATTCTTAGGACTCCTAGGAACCTATCTATTGAATTTCTAGCTCTCTAAGGCAAACGCAGCTGAAGTTATGTGAAAGTGAATGTGAGATGTGTGTCTATGGAAAAACGGATAGTAAGCAGAGGATACAAACTCTGAGTTTTCCCATACACT
This sequence comes from Leptodactylus fuscus, assembly GCF_031893055.1. Lineage (NCBI taxonomy): Eukaryota > Metazoa > Chordata > Amphibia > Anura > Leptodactylidae > Leptodactylus > Leptodactylus fuscus. The sequence continues at coordinate 8,397,292 of NC_134269.1, forward strand.
GCACTGTCATTCACTTTTACATATTGAACTTTACTAGGAAAAGATGTTTGTCTGTATGCTATAGTGGAATGTGATGGACCAGGTTGTAGGACTTTTCTTCCCCAGTGGTGGTTGCTATTTAGGAGTAGCATCAGCTGAGAGGCTATCAGATGTTGCTACAATGTCACAGACAGTATCTAAGTTATTTCATACGTTTATTTTCTGTATTTCCTGGTCAAACATGTATCAGTGGCCATTCTCGCTTAGTGTAGCCATTTTTTATGGATTAGTTAAAAACTGAACAATTTGAAAAATTCAGGTTGAATCTGATTTGTTACAATATGATTTGCCTATCTCTAGTGGTGACATTTCTGGATTGTAGTAACATCCGAGGACATTTTCTCTCCACATTCACAATGTACAGATGTTATACTAATGCTCTGTGTACACATCACTCACATCTCATCTTCTTATTCTTACAGTTTGTCCTATAATGATCTACCAGACACTTCCTGAACCCAGTTGGCATCTGGAATAAGGAATAACCAGTCCCTGAAGAGACTTAACCTGTCTGGTAATGATCTGTCTGGTCCTCACTTCAGTGATTTGATGGCCGCTCTGTCCAGTCCAGCCTGCAGGATAGAGGAATTACGGTGAGTATAAGAGATGTGTACAGGAGGAGACATGTGGGGACAAGTTATACATGGATTTTATTCTATTTTATGCTCTGCAACATTGTTATATCTATGTGCACCATATGTGATGTCTCTACTAGGCATGAGCAACATGATTCTGTAGAAGTAAAATTCAATCTGAATTTCAGGAAATCTTCAATTCACCTAGAATCTGGATTTCTTCATGCTTCAATGCTTTGAAATTTTTACTAAAATAGCCGCTGCACATGTTAGGACAAGGGACAAGGAACTCTGGTAACAGAGGATCATCCATAATGCCAATAGTGCAACTAATCATCAGCCGCCCCGGTAATGTCACAGCTTTATAATAACCAGCGGACATTTTAGGTAGTCATTTCACATCACTCTTACAGCAGGGACAGACATCAGCAGGAGCTCGGGACAGTGATAGAAAACAAACACAAGTTCAGGGAAAGAGGATTGCTATTGAAGGGAAAGTATATGGAGTACATCAAAGAAGAATTTGTAGTGGTAGCAGTGTCATTAACAACAAGAATCGTAATACACATTGCAGCACTCAATGCCGCTATAATGCAGCTCATTACTCATATCTATGTGTTCACGGTGTAACACAACAAGCCTTTTACAGCAAAAACAGTGAATTATCATCCACTAATATCTGCACTCACCTGTTCTCACGCCTTTTTAAAAGCGTTCAATAGGGGACAAAAAAAATTAGGGGCTCATTATTGTTCAGAGTATACTGCTGCTCATTACTCACACCTGTGTGTACAAGTTGGAACACAGCAAGCCTTTTACAGTGCATTAAAACAACCTGCACTCATCTGTTCTCACACCTTTTTAAGGTTTTTAATAGTGGGCAAAGAAATTAGGGGCTTATTAGCCATTGTGTTCCGAGTATACAATTACAGGCCATTTCTCGATACAGTTGTGGCAAAAATCAAGAATGCTTAGCCACTAATCTCTGCAGTTAGTGGCTATTTTAATGCTTATTTACAAGTGTTTATTAGTGGAGAAACAGACAAGGGCATATTTGAAGTTCTGACCCAATTCTAAAATCACCAGTCATTTTGGCACCCTGGTCACGCTTCACCTTCAGCCCACAAATTGAATATATGATCATGTTCAACTCCCCCAGTTGGTTAAAAAAAAACTGCCACACCACCAAGTAGGTGATTTTACCCCCAAAACTCTGCACTAACTGACTGCTACCACTACTTTTTTTGTAAATCCTGCACTACTGCTTTCCGGGTAGGTAGGCTGTTAACCAGGGCACGTTTGGCTCCCGACCTCCCACTGCTGCCACCCTGCTGACTCCGCCACTGCCTTATGTTTATGCTGGCACCCTCTTCTCTTGATGACAATGAAGAAGCTTTGCCACCCGGCTCCCAATTGCGATCAGCTACATTGTCATCCACTAATGTCTGCAGGTCACTGATGTCCTCCTCAACAGTCTCTGAGGAAGGAGCCTATCTGCTCGCAACACCGGCTGCCACCCCACTCTCCTCATCACTGGAGGAAGCGACAGATGTTTCCTCCTCATCTTCACTGGGCACTAGCTGCTGTCTGCCTTGTAGTAGGTCTTCTTCACTGAATAGTGACTCTGCTCCCACAGCATAGAGTAATTCCATAGCTAAGAGAGCAGAAAAGGACAGAGGAAGGTGGAGGACATGTGAGGATACAAGGCCTGCTCCCAGACCATGCCAACTAAGGATTGTGTCTGACAAATTTTGCCTGATATGACTTGGGGTGAATTGGTTGGGTTGCTTGCCAAGACACGACCACTACCTGACACTGGGAGCTCAGGCCTCCATGAGTGATCCCTGCTGCCAAGGACCAACAAAAAAGGCTCCGCGCTTACTCCCAAATTTTTTGGCAAATACGTAGCTTTATTGCGACCAGTAAAACACACACAAAGGTATAAGAGCATTTTGGTCAAACCCAAAGCAATCTCAATACTAGATAAAAAAACAAAGATACCCGCAAAAACTCAAAGCACCAACTAAGTATCAATGTATAAATAACACAAAGAATTCTTTTGATTTTAAATCTAAATTTATTACTACAAAAATGTTTTTAATTGTAAAAAATATTGGTATCAGGAAAACAAACACATAAAAACATTTAAAAACACACAACAAGAGTGGAGGTCGCACTGGACTGAGCAGCTCCAGCAGGTGTATAATCTGCTAGTGGTGTAGGGGATGAGAACAGCCACAATAAATGTGTGTATAGAGAAGCCCAGTATTTAGTATATATAAATGGAAATAGGCTCCTATTGCCCACAGTATCACAAGATCAGGGCACTTAATTGAAAAAATATATCTGTAGCATTGCAAAGATCATACCCATATCACCACGATATAGTAAGAGCATATAAGGTAACAGAACCAATGTAAAGTTACACACACATGCCAGTATTACATAAGCCAACCTACATAGGACAAAATGTGGAGCATATACATGAATCACTGCTCACCAGCTGCGACCTCCACTCTGAGCCCCGACGGACCGTTTCGCCCCTGCTTCTTCAGGGTACGAGTAGCCCCTATATTTTATGCTCCTCCGCACCATTATTATGTCTATGAGATAAACTGGCGACTGCACCTTCATATGTGATGTCTCTTATAATGTCTGACTGCCCTTACACCTCCTAGGAACCTATCTACAGTATAAAACATAGTGTAGAACACTGCCAAGGCTCCTAGAGACCTATCTATAAAACATAGTGTAGAATACTCTTAGGACTCCTAGGAACCTATCTATAAAACATAGTGTAGAATACTCTTAGGGCTCCAGGAACCTATCTATAAAACATAGTGTAGAATACTCTTAGGGCTCCAGGAACCTATCTATAATACATAGTGTAGACATTTTTTCACATTCACAATCTACAGATGTTATACTAATGCTCTGTGTACACATCACTCACATCTCATCTTCTTTTTCTTACAGTTTGGCTTATAATAATCTACCAGACACTTCCTGCATCCAGTTGGCCTCTGTAATAAGTAATAACCAGTCCCTGAAGATCCTTGTCCTGTCTGGTAATGATCTGTCTGGTCCTCACTTCAGACACTTGATGGCCGCTCTGTCCAGTCCAGCCTGCAGGATAGAGGAATTACAGTGAGTATAAGAGATGTATACAGGAGGAGACATGTGGGAATTAATGCCTGCGATCAGTGGCTGAATGATTCACATTTTTGCAGAGATCTACAAAACCGAGGGCAGTCGCCCCATTGGCATGAGAAAAAATAAACACCTAAACACATTAGAAAGTATCCTGCTGTAAGGCTCCTCATCAGCTACAAATGGGCAAATCCAAAAATAAAACGACCACTGGATTCTGCAATTGTGCCATACAGCGACAATGTGCTATTCGACCCAACTGCTGTACCGCAAAAATACTGGTGTCATAGTCACTGGCAATGTTGCCCAGTTGTATTTGGATATCAGCCATCAAGCAGGATACTTGCTGCAAAATACAGCAGAGCAGCAGCATGCTATGTGGCTTTTCTGATCTAGGGGAAGATGGTGGCAGGAAATGATCTAAAAAGAGATCAAATGAATGTATACAAAGTAGACGAGCTCTGCATGGTGTTTGAACTAGACCTACACATTGGTTTGAACTGCACATTGTGTTGCACCTGGCCTTGTTGCATTTTGTGACTGTGGCTGCTGCCACTCAAAACATTGACCCAGTGGGCCTTAAAAGCCATGTATGGCAATGTTGTGGTTAATGCCCCCTTTACTGGCTCTCACATGGTACCATGGGCCCTTTACTAGCCATCATACAGTGAAACGTCCCCTTTACTGGTCGTAACACAATAGAACACACCCTTTACTGGCCCACACATGGTACGTGGTACAACAGGCCCTTTACTGACTTCCCCATGGTATATTGCAATTTTTTTGGTAAACATATAATATATTGCCTCCTTTATTAACAGTATACTGTCATCATTACAGACCTCTCTTACAGCAGGGCCTCTGTTACAGGCCCCTATATCATAAGGGCCATGTTACTGTTTGGGGCCTGTTACTGGAGCCCTTACTGTATGGGGACCTGTAAATGCCCCATTTACAGGCCCCCATAGTTTAAGGGCCCCAAAAAATGGTACTTTAGGCCTCTACCTACTGGTCTACACCAGAATGTCAAATAGTGACAATATTCAGTGCCCCCTGGAGGCCTAAAAGTAGGACAGGATCAGGGATGGGTAATGAGTAATCCAGCAGGTAATGTCCTATGCCGGGGGCCTCATAGAGTTCTTAGCAGCTGATGATGGGGAATACAAGTTCCTTGATCAAACCTTAGGACTATTGTAGATTCCATGTCCTGCAGTGATCACTGATTTATGACATGCCGTAAAGTCAGCACTATAGTATAAGATTTTGTATTTCTGGAAAATGGATTTAGATGTGTTGGCATGCTGAATGATTACATTTAAAGGGGTTGGGCAGGATTAGAAAACATGGCTGATTTCTTATACCTCACATCTATTGGTCATACTACAATGCTACAGCTCAATTAAAATGAATGGGACTAAGCTGTAGCATGGCAATGTGACCAACGGATGGGAGTTCACTTCCTGAAAAGTACTAATGCTCTGTGTACACATCACTCACATCTCATCTTCTTATTCTTACAGTTTGGTTGATAATAATCTACTAGACTCTTCCTGCATCCATCTGGCATCTGTAATAAGGAATAACCGGTCCCTGAAGATACTTGACCTGTCTGGTAATGATCTGTTTGGTCCTCACCTCAGTGACTTGATGGCCGCTCTGTCCAGTCGAGACTGCAATATACAGGAATTACAGTGAGTATAAGAGATGTGTACAGGAGGAGACATGTGTCATGTGACATGAGTCACCTTTATGAAGCGAATAGCTCCATATATATTCCATTCCCATAAAATACAAATAGACCCCAAATAATAGGAAACCCTAAATAAAACAAAAATTCTCCCTTCTTTTTAGTTGAGCCATTTAGTATAGATGGGCAAATCTCTCAAATTGTGTTTTGCTTCAGACAAGCAAGTTTGGTACAAACCACACCTTAAATTGTCTTAAAACATAGTATAGAACACTCTTAGGACTCCTTGGAATCTATCAAAAAACATAGTGAATTATTATTAGGAGGCAGTTAATTATTATTGCATACAGCAGACAATAGGGACAACACGTTTCTTCAAAATATGTCACTGGAGGCCCATGAGGGAAGTGTGCCAGCTTCTCAAGCCCCTTAAAGAAGCCACCAAATTTGTCAGCAGGGATGACTGTAGCATCAGCAATGTTATATCTTACTGGAAACCCATACATTCGATGAGGGACTGCAACAAAAAAAGGATGGAACAAAAAAATATTCAATTTCGCCCTGAGTTGATGGAAGAGGATAAGGGTAAAAGGTCATTATGGTAGAGGAACTGGGACTCCTAAACTGGAAAAAATGAATGGTAAAGGAGGAAGACTATCCCAAGGGGAAGACACTTACCAATATCTGTTTCAAGAAGAATATGATGATGACATTGACACTGCTGGCCAAAAACTCCAACCATGGAAGGTTCTTAGATCTGCACATACACTGGCAATAGAGATGAGCGAGTAGTACTCAATCGAGTAGGTATTCGATGGAATACTATGGTATTTGAAATACTCATACTCGATCGAGTACCACTCGCTGTTCGAATGTAAAAGTTCGATGCAGAACCAGCATTGATTGGCCGAATGCTATACAGTCAGCCAATCAACGCTGGTTCTTTTCCTACCTTTAGAAGTCTTCTCCGTGCAGCTTCCCTGCGGCGTATTCTGGCTCTTCATTCACTCTGCCAGGCATCGGACCTGGGAGGAGCCGACTGCGCATGTCTGCTTGTAGTGCGGGCATGCGCAGTCGGCTCTGCCCAGGCCTGATGCCTGGCAGAGTGAATGAAGAGCTGGAAGACGCCGCGGGGACGCTGCAAGGAGAAGACTGCTCGGAGGATTCAGCCCGACCCTCACTCGTGGACTTGGTAAGTATAATTTGATCTAACGTTGCCTACCCCTGAAACGAGCGTTTTCCCCCATAGACTATAATAGGATTCGATATTCGATTCGAGTAGTCGAATATTGAGGGGCCACTCGAAACGAATATCGAACCTCGGACATTTTACTGTTCACTCATCTCTAACTGGCAACTATAGAAGGCTGTATGCTCTGCTGCTTAAATGGCAAAAGTATATTATTAGCAGAGGGATGAGATCATATCTGCTCTTAGATCCTCACTTTTTATACAACATGGGGAATTCTTCTCTGCTTACCAAAGAGAATAAAAATTAGAATATTATCAGGGTAGCCTATGCTATCCAACATTTACATGGGAACATTTACATGATATTGAACAATTGATTTGTTTAGCAATACTCTACTATTGCTGTACTAATCACGTAACATCTGGAGTCCTGGACAAACCCTTTAAGGGTTTTAAGACAGTTCTGGTATTCTTTATCATTTTTGCTGTAATAACTTTTTTTCTGCCTCGCAGGGATTTTCGTTTCATCTTCAACTCACCAGCAAACATTGTAACTTCCAGTGAAGGTAAGAATTTGTCTTTCTCTCCTTTCTACCTTCATATATTTATCATATCACTATATCAGTTATATTCACTGCATCATACCCTACATCAACTTGGTAGACTTATAGCATGGACTTGATGGATCTGTGTCTTCCTTCAATAGAGAAAGGACTGAGGTTTGTTAGAAAGTTTCCAGACGTTTCAAGACTCCAGTCAGCGCATCTCAAACCGTTGGCATTTGTTTGGGGGTGGCGACTGCACGGTTGCTCATTGTTTAGCGCGGACGCTTTGCAGTGTTGGAGTCCTGGTCCCAGGAGAATATCTACAAGGAGTTTGTGTGTTCTCCCAATGTTTGAGTGGGTTTCCTCCCATGCTCCAAAGACATACATTATATACAAACTGTTGTACGTTGTTCACCAAATATGCAGTCTGACCTGCACTAATCTTAAAAAAAAAATTAAAAATTGTAATTTTATCAGGTCTTTTTCCCACTCTGGTGATTGACCATACAAAGTGTGATGGGGCGTTGTTGTTAATCTGAACAAAAAATGCATTGTTTAAGCATTCTTCAATATCACAAGTGTGAATATACACTTACACAGAAGTGCAGCCTTCGCTAATCTAAAAAAATAATCTCTGTTATTTCAGTAAGGGTAGGGGGTTCATTGTATTTACCCAATATACTGATTAGCTTTGTAGTTTCATGGGTATATTTTTCAGCACACACTGTTACAGATCGTTAATCTGAACAAAATATTCCTTGCTTGTGATTTTGGATTTATGTACACTCTAAGCGGGAGGTTACTCTCTGTGCATTGGAGGTCACACACCGGGCCTCATCAGGGACAAGAAAGTGGGCTTTTTCTTAACAATAGAAATGTGGGTTGCAAGCACAACACTGCTTCTGGTTTTGGTTGCACCACCAGCAGGCCCAACATCTGAGGGTAAGTTCACAGAGTTTTTTTGGTCAGGGTTTTGAGGACTTATCCGCCTCAAAACCCTGACCAAAAAGACAGCTTCCATTAAAATCAATGGGAGCCACTCAGGAAAAAAGAAGCGGTGTTCATTTTTCAGTTGCCTCGCGATTCGGCCTGAAGACACACCCTCCTCCGGACTAGGCCTATTCATTGGGTCTAATACGAAGAAGAGTGCATGGCTGGATGCCGGTGGAGTGCACCGGCTTTCAGTTGCGGCTACTCTGTTTTTGTGCCTCCGCCTCCAATCCAAAAATCTCCATGTGAACTTACCGTTAGGCTTGCCTGGGGCAGTCCTATGGGAACCTCTCAGGGTGGAGGTGATAGAATTGGTGGTGGTAGTGGCTGACTTGTTTCTGCTGGCAACAGAAACTACACATGGTCTTCTCCCATTTGGAAATTTTTTTTTTGGACATTGCCAAACAATAAATCCATCGTGATGCTGAAGATCTGCAAGCAGAAACTAAATCTCTATGTACGCACATGAAAAGGCATCACACTTTTATTTTGAAAAAAAAAGACTTGATACTGGCAGTGGCAGGGGAAGTGAGCAAGGCTGTTCTCCTCCTCCTCATCCTCCTCATCTCCTCCTTCTCTCCCCCGTGACCATTCTTGCAGGTTGGCCGCATCTACACGTAGTGCATGGTCATCATTATCATTGCAAACTGTTTCTGCTCCTCCTCTTCCAAGCCGTCAGTCATCCATAAGGCTGAATGATCAGTGTAAGACAATGTCACTAAATCCTTCTGTTGTAGTATATTGTAATATGACATTGTCCCTCTACTGTTTGATTGAAATTATTACAATTTACAGACACAAGTGAAAAACTGGCCATGTCCCTGCAAAGTAATGTAAAGACGAATGAAGACAACACGAGCTGTAACCTGTGTGACCAGGTAACATTATATGATGGTAACATTACAAGGATATATTAGATATTAAATCACAAACACCCTATAGCACCTGAGATACTGGGTATTATCCCTTTGTGCTGTTCTGTTCATATTATTAGTTAAATGTCCTGTATTACTATTTCCCTTTCATGTTATTTCAATGCATTGTTGTTGCAGCCATCTGCTGGCCAGAATTTGCATGCTGCATGCCCTTGTTCTTGTTAATAAAGTTTTTTTCTCTCTGGGCGTGGTTTTAGGCAAAGCCCTGGTCCATGTCACTCCCTGCAGCCACTTTAGTTTTTCATAGCTGTGTGACAGGACTTGCTAATACTTGGGCTTGTGAAGGCATCAGTTTTTGACCAGCAGTTAGCCTCAGGAAAGACACCAACAGGACGGCATTTAATACCACTATGACCAAGGCTATTACAGTATCGTGTTATCGCTTGTCGCTGTTCTTGGGTCAAATAAACCCACGTTGGTTCATCATATCATCGTGTCTACGTTTGAATCCATCTATCCTGAGCTCCTGCCGGTCCGGTCTGCTCCACTGCATGGATACGAAGGTAGAAGAGTCACACGGCCACTATTAGTTACATCTTCAATTGCCTTCATGTGGGGACAGAACACCCTTAGGGACATAATCAGGAAACTGTCACTGATCCCTAATCCATTATATGTAAAATATCCCATGACATTTAAGGGGGGAGTGAAGATACCTTAAGGGGCTTTCTAAAATTATTATATTGAGGTCCTAACCTTAGGGCAGTTCATAGATATCAGATCAGCGGGTCTCCAACATAGAGAATTATTCCAAATAACAAATCATAGAGAGATGTAAAAAAATTACAATCAAGGTAAATATGTGGACAATCAGGTGTTCAAAGAATGTCTTGCATTGTGATAAGCTCTGCAGCCTCTATATGCATTTTAATATAAGTGTGCATGTTTGTGTGTGGGGGAGGGGTTCTATGGGTATTATAACCATTTAAATCGTACCTCCAGTTATAAACATATTTTTATAAATAAATAGTAAAGTTGAATATAAGAAACTTTGTAATATATTTTTATTAAACAAATGTATTTTTTTCTCCAATATTGAGGCCGTTATTTTCCCAATATTAGTCTATGAAGAGAGGAGGGGTTAGGAAAGACACTCAGATAATTGCTGCTGTAACTTTCTGCCATTCCATTTTTTTTTTCTTTGCTAACAGTGCTAGGTTGTGGATAATAGTCTATAAGTACTCAGAATGAGGTAATAAATCAATTAACCACAAGTGAAAGCATCTTATTCAGCCCCTCCCTGCTTCATAGAGTTGTATATGTGAGCAGTGGCGTAACTAGCGCCGTCGCAGCATCGCAGCAGAGGCAGCTGCCACAGGGCCCGGGACATTAGGGGGCCCGGTGACAGCCACTACCGCTGCGTTTTTTTTTTTTTTTTAATAGGCCGTTACCGGCTGGAGTAACTCCAGCCGGTAATGGGCCCTATATACTTACCAATCCTGGCAGGGGCTGGGATCAGTAAGTGACGGCACTGGCCCCACAAGCACTATTATACTCTGCAAGCGCTGTGCAGAAACAGCACACGGATCCCAATAGACTATAAAAGGGTCTGAGTGCTTTCTGTGAGATCTCCACAGAGAACATGCGGACAGGAGAGTACTTCACAATCTACTTTCCTGCCCACGTGACTCGTGCGGAGATCTCGTGGCAAACGGACCCCATTATAGTCTACAGTACGGGGTCTGTGTGCTTTAACTGCACAGCGCTTGCCAATGTGTTTGGTATTCCGTCCCCATGCGGTACCAATGCAGATGTGAACGAGCCCTGACATGGCAATACCAATCTGTGTGTTATGTGCTGATTTTACTGATGGTTACACTGCACACGGTCATGTGACAAAGGCCTTAATAATTCTTAGCACTATTAGGCTCTAAAATCAAAGTTAAGTTTCACTTTTGTTAACCAAGTGGGAAATGAAGATTTGTTTGTCAATAAACGAAAGTCTGTATTGTGCTAGTGAATTTATCTGCTATCCAAAGTAATTGTATGGAACATTGAATATTACCATTGAAAAAAAAAGCTACTCCTGCTAAAAAAAAGTCCTTATATGGCTCTGTGAATGGAAAAAAGAAAAGTTCTGGCTTTTGCTAGACAAGAATTAAAGGGGCTAGAAACGTGTCGTTCAAAGTCTTACAATGTATTCTTATGTTTTAATAGGGCTAAAGAATGAAAATAATATCTTGTAAAAAAAATTATTTTGATACAAATGACTTTATTGGAGAATATCCATATTATTGGCATTAATGTTTAGCACGATCAGATATGATATAATATCAATAATTGAGTCTTTAATTATAACCCACGTGTTAATTAAGGGTTCTATCAGAAGTCACAATTTCTTACAAGACATGAAGGTCTCCCAGAAGAATATGTCTGAAGTGTGTAGTGAAGGAATATTGTAACCTGTTATATTTAAGGGCTTCTTTTTTTCTGTCAGTCACAGGAAGTCGTGGAGGTTATCAGCCCCACTATGGTCGGCAGCACCTACAGGTAGGTCACTCATAGATTTCGTAAATCTAATAGATGACTGTCACTAAAATGCCACTTCTTCTTCCTGCCCACAACATCTTAGATTTTGTATGTGATATCAGCACTGTAAGGTGTCTATATCCCATTATTATTGGTTGAGAGACTGCCAGATGATGTCAGGATGTCTGTGTGTATATATAAAAATAATAATAAACACAACCAGAACCGCTAAGCCGCAGAGCACTGCGGCGAGGTCCACAGGCCCAGATGGGCAGCCGTATGTCTGAATATGAACCACCAGTTAAACTGCACTGGCAGTGATGTGCGGCACAAATGTGAACAGGCTGCAGCAGACTCTCTCCAGTTATCTTCACTGGGAGAGCGTGCCTATGTATAGCAGTTGAGCAAGTGAAGCTTTGCCAGAAGCCCCTGCTATTTACAGCAGGAGAACCAGGCCTTAGCATGTGCTTCACTCTACTGCAAACACAAGACTGCCAGGGGTTAACTTCACTCCTGGTCAGTCACACAACAAACTCCTAAACCTACAAGGAGATACAAAGCAGTTGGACTAGGAATAGGTTACTGATTCCAAAGGGCAGAGCCAAGGAACTCTAACTGGATCTCTACTCAGCTCCTGCAATTTACTGGAACCTGGCCCTAAACTCCTGTCTCAACGTATATTAAGCAAAGTGTGAGCACCGGGCGGATGTCGGCTCACACTATTTAAAGGCTAGTCCCCGCCCAACAGGGGCGGTGGCATGACATCACCGATCATGCTCAGTATGGCCAAAATGGGACTTAGCCTCTGAACAGACCCAAAATGTCTGAGCATGCTCAGTAGGGAGAGAATGGCACTTAGCCTCTGAGCGGCTCCAAAATTTCTGAGCATGCTCAGTGGGCCGAAAACTGGATTAGACTCCAGACATTTTACTGCACAACGCCGAGGGCGAGGTTCGGATTGGCCCACACGTGGCTCTATGTGCTGGACGGTAAGCCTGCGGGACCCAATCCTAACAACGTCACACTCGTGCACGTGTATCACTTGTATTTTCACTGCACAATGCACATTACAGACACCATTTTAGCTTAGAAAAATTGCAAAGTATTCCGTTTTGTTAAAAATTGCTAAAACTCTTTTGATAAAGATCAATTTGGAATATGAGGATCCAATGTGACTCATAAGGATTCAGTTCACCCATCGCTCACTCCATGTGCACAATGTGTGCTGCATTTTCTGGAGAGGTGGTGCTAGTATTAATAGGGTTATCCAACCCAATGTAACCAAGAAATGAAACCACATCCCACATACTTTAGTTATGGAAATTAGCGTTTATTGGACAAATAACATATGTGCATAGTCTGATGCACTTTTACTATGATATGAAGTCTTCTGAACATCTGACGATTGTTACATAGTATGTGATTATACTGTAGGATATACATTAGGCAAGAATTTGCTCCATGTGGATGAGTTCCATGTGGCTCATTACAGAACATTTTGTTGTTCCTCTTTGCAGGATATTTTCACAATACTGATAGACCTTCCTACTGTTTTTCAGTCTATCCATGACCTCTCCAGGAGTGTTTCGCTGCTCAGAGTCTGATATTCAGTTCCGGGTTACCCAACCTGTTACCATTGACTATGAGGTGGATTCCTGGAGTAACTACACTGAGATCCTGCAGAACCTACATGGTGGATATGAGATTATTGGGCCTCTCTTCAACATCAAATCCAGATTAGAGCCTAATGTAGTCTCTGCAGTCTACCTACCTCATTGTCTGTGTCTAGGAGGTAATGAAGACTGTATCTGTAGAGCTGAGATATGAAAATATTAGTTACATGTAATATAATCTTGTATTTATTCCGCGACAATATAGATGTATGATGGAACAAATAACTAACACTAAGAATACAAATCGATTTATTTTGAATATATTTACTCATTTTCATTGAATTATTTTTGTTTCGTTTTCATTTTTATGTAATTTTTGTTTAGGTTTTAAAGGAGACAAGTCTTTGATAAGATGTTTCCACTACAAGGATGATAACATTTTTTTGGAAGCGCCGTCCAGAAGAGAAGCAAAGTACGCTGTCCTGGAGAACCCCACCTTCTCCTGTATCGGGGTTATTTTATATCCCTTGAACCTTTTACAAGAAGGAATAATAAAGCTCATCCCTTATCATGGAATGGTTCTGTTGTTCTCTAATACAATTATACGGAAAGACCTAGAACATCAGTATAGACTCCATCTGTATCTACAGCCGAAGATCCTCACAGTGGAAAAGGTATCTCCTCTATGGCTTCATTATCTTGAAGATACATTTTATTTCTCTTCCTTCCTTTCTGAGCAAAAATTTTAAAACCAAATTAGACAAGTTAGTTTTTGTTTATTTTGGACAGAAAAGTCCTTGTTCATTAGAAGTTAATGGGGTTGTCCCACTAAAGCACCTTGTCCTCTATGCACAGACGTGGGGATAAGTAGAGGGTTGGTGTGGGTCCAACCACTGGGTCTCCCTGGGTTATCAGCCCTAATGGAGCAGTGATTGGCAAAGTGGTAGCCTATCTCCATTCATTTTAGAGAGACCACCAGAGTTAAGTATTTGACTAAAGTTATCTCTGTCAGTTCCATAGAAATGAAGGGGGAAAGGCCTTATTTATCCAATCACTGCTCCACCTAGAAATTGGAATCCCACTTATCTGCACCTTATACCCTATCCTGCAGAGCTGAGTGTTCAGCAGGGTTCAGCGCACATTCAGCTCTGCTTCATCAGCGGTGTAGCAGTGCTGAGCGCACGGCCAGCACTGCTACATCTCGGCATAGGAATGCATTGATCAGCGTTGCTTGGCCGAATTCCATACAGAGTACAAACCCTTGTAATGATATACTATGAAATGTAGACAAGCAGAGAGTTACTTACCTGACCTCTGTATACTGACTTTGTTTCGGTCTCATACAGGATGTTGAGCGCCGGGAGAGGATGAGTTTATTTCAGAGAATTCCTAAACCCCCTCAGACAGAATCTGTGTACTATAAGAAGAAATACAGAATTAATGTTCCCCTGACTGCGAGTGTAAACCCAGAGGTGAGTTGTTTTCTCAAATATTGTAATGTATCCATATCTTCTGTTCCATTGTCTGAGACATTTGTTATAATGTACACTGCTGTCTGATGATTGTACACTGATATGTCCATATTACAGACACTGCGGTTTGAGAGTCACTCGGAGATATACGACTACACAGAAATCTTTATAGAGGAGAAGATCACAAAAATGAATGTGTGTATACTCGCGGAAGGTGAAGATGTGACAGTCTGGAAATCTGTCGTGACCGCAGGTAATGTAAAGCAATGGATTAATCGTGTAATGAAGCAGGATAAGATAAGATAAGATAAGATAATCCTTTAATAGTCCCACCATGGAGAAATTCAGTGTGTTACAGCAGCCTGGATAATACAATAATAATACAAATACCACTAGATTACTAGAGACAAAGGAGATAAAAGTCAGGCTAGTTAAAAAAGACAATGGCAACAGTAAACCTTGAAAGTACTTAAGGAGAATATCTTAAAACTTTTATGCCAGAGGGTAGCAGAAATAATAGAAAACTTTACAATTTGGCTTGCAAACAATTTTGTTCTAAATTTTGCTAACTTGTCACTTTTCTGAAAATTGGGCATATCAGAAAGGGGCTCATAGGCAGGGGATGGGGCTGGGTTACTATAACTTGTGCAGAGGCTTTGGCATAAATCATAGCTCAAATCTAAGCAGCTCCTAGATGTGTTTAGTTCACTATTAACCCGTCCCCGTCAGGTATTTAAAGATGGCGGCGAACGCTCAGGAGCTGGGCGGCGGGCATAGCTGCCAGGTGTCTGCTGTTTTTTATAGTAGACATCTGGAGCTAATGCCCTTGATCAGTGCGGGCACCGATCACAGGCAATAACCCTTCTGGCATCTTGGTCAAAGCTAACCGAGGCGCGTGGGCGCCGCCTTTTTGCCGGGGATCCCCAACACCCAGAGCAAGCTCCGGGGCCGGCCTTCCATTGATATGACAGCCGAGAGTAGTGTGAAAAAGTCAAGTAAAAGTGATTACCAACTGATTACTTAATGCTTTAAAATGCCACATTAAACATGTCCATACCTGTATGTTGTACAGTAGGGTTGAGCGATCGGGATCGGAAAAGATCAGATCCCGAACGGCGATCAAGCAAATTTCACAATTGCGATCAGGATCGGCTGGAAAATTATCGGAAATCAGATTTTGAAATCTGAAGATCGTCTCAACCCTAAAAGTGATTTTTTCCATAGAGAGGTATTGACTAAGGTTGAGTGATTGGGATTGGAAAAGATTGGATTCCGATCAGTGATCGAGCAAATTTCACTATTGCAATCGGGATTGGCTGGAAAATGATCGGAAATCGGATTTTAAAATTGATCCTGAAATCTCAAGATCGGCTCAACCCTATTGTACAGTTGTGTAATGCTTGTATGATGTACTCGTTTTTCCTGTACAGGTTTCCTATATATCTTTTTTTATTTTATTTTTTTTTCCCAGAGGAAATGCTAAATTCACCATCCGCATTGTCAAGGCTTACAATTCAGCCAGGTATGTGTAGTGTTGTAGTGAGGATACAGGTCTTCTGGAATAAGTCTACTATGTGATAGTCAGTTTTGTTGATCAGAACACTTTATTCCATGCTTCTATCGTGGCAACCTTTCTAACAACTCCTCCCCCTCATTTCAGCTCCTCCTCCATTAGTACCTTGGCAGACAAAGCAGAACAATCGTACACATAGGCAGTACGGAGACTTACAAGTCATTCCTGCTCCGCTAGGGATTCTGGGTAAAAAATATGCAAATCTATTCTCCAGGATGTAATTAGGAGAACAGTGCACTCTGTATGCCACCCTCTAGAGGGCAGCATCCTTAACATCATGCATAACTTAAAAAGTCTACTATCATGATGCAGATTTAATTGCCAAATTAGTATTTCTCTTCCAAAAGGAACAGATTCCCAGCTATGGACAGCACTGTTTCGGCCTTTTGGGCCTCCTCAGCATAGCGCAGGGATACTGGTTTGGCAGCGTGAGAGACTATAGACCAGGGTCAGTAAGCAGAACAGAACATACTTATAACAACATCACAGTATGCAATCACTTTTATCCATCCCTTTATGATTCTATTTACAATGGGGCTATAACTATAGACATATCTATCTTGTGGGAAGAGGGAAAAGCCGAATGAGTTGCCGACCTTCCCGAATAAGCCTTCAATAGTTGTTATACAATATACGAGATACAAGATCATGTGTCCTCCTTTACCTTCTCCTTTGGTCGGAAATGTCCAAATACAATATTACAAAACAATATCAGAAAATGATATGCTATATGTGTCTATGTGTGACTGAACCGAATAGGGAAACGAAATGTGATATACACCAATATACACACAGAACATCCAAATAATAATTCAGTAAAAATAAAGTACACCTTATAACATAAATACATGACAAACAATAAAAAGAAGGGAATACAGAAAAATATACCCAAACAAGTCAGATTGTATGTAGATCATAAATCGGTATAATTGCTAGATTGCAAAGTTTACTGTACAGTATTTATGAATAATATAAATACAATGATAGGTTAGTATATACTACTTAACAAAAAAGAATCAATAGTATACTATGATAGACATATACTGACCATGGACACCTATTCCAGCACAAGTTTCCCATTGCACTTGATCTGAGGGACTTAAAAATGACTGATGTAGACATCTTATGTCCTAGGGACAGTGAAACTTATCCCAGATAACTCCTTAGGCAGGTCATATACATAAGATAGATGTCTTCCTCAGATTTCTACATGTGATAGCTGTCTCTGTCTCTCACATTTACTATAGGTGAAAAGCTTCTAGACATGGTGGGCTAGTGGGCTGCATGACTGAGGCACTGTCTTCCTAGTTACATCATGGAAGACAGATTTGCATATTCTTCCCATGATCCCTCACAGTGGAGCGCAAATGGCTTAATAAGACTCCACACACCTACATGGTGGTCTCTCCCTAAGGAGTGATGATATCCCCTTAACCCTGTCTAGAAGCCTCTCACCTCTGCCAAGTTAGTCTTCTCTGCGCCAGGCTGAAGAGATCCAAATAGATCGAAACAGCTGTCCTGACTTGGTAAAATCCCACATTATTGCAGCAAAGTCCTCTGGGAAGATTGGGCATCATGTTAAAGGGAGCTCCCCCTAGTGGGCTGCATGACTGAGGCATTGTCTTCCTATTTACATCATGGTAGACAGATTTGCATATTCTTCCCTCACAGTGTAGCGCAAATGGCTTAATAAGACTCCACACACCTACATGGTGGTCTCTCCCTAAGGAGTGACAATATCCCCTATACACATGTACGTCTACTGAGATGTCCATTGCTAAATATTTCTGGAAAGGGCTTATCCCTGCATACGAATGTCTATAGAGAGTGGTTAAAGTAGCCCTAGAGTCTGAAATTTCTCCGTACACTACTGTCCTGGGATTGACCAGTGTCTATCCCATGTGTATCTCTGCTGCAATGGACAGAGGTTCAGTAGTGGAGAACCAACAAGGGAACATGCTAATGAACAAAAGCACTGGGATCATTGTCATTAGTTTCTTCCTTGATGTGTCTCCATTTACTTAGTTCATAATGTTAAATTTTACATTTAGTGGCCTAATTTTTGGTGGTTATGGGCAAAATTTTGGAACCATTGGTTATCTTGTAGAGATATTTTTCCTACCCATGGCAGATCATTTGGAAAACCTTAACTTTGTAATCTGAGTGCAAATAGATTAACGTGTGTCTATTGGGTTGGGTTAGTTTAGCTTTTATTGTCTACCTGAATTTATAACCTTCTAGCTGGTAGTTGGTGGGTTGAGTTTATATTTCTGATCTGGATTATAGGATTGTGGATAGATTGAAGGAGTGTGTAAGTAGGAAACTAAAGGTCTCAATAAACCATATTTCTCATTACAGGAGATGTTAGGCATGGGCAAGATCAAAGTGTCCATTTTGTTGATAGACACCGTGCAGGTCTGATTCAGATGATCTCTGTGGTAGACCCAGTTCTAGATGATCTCCTAGGTCCAAATCTCTTAACTTATGGACAATATCACACTGTACGTGTCCAAAAGACCAATGAAGAAAAGATGAGGAACCTTTACGATTATATAAGCTCCTGGGGTGATGATGACAAGGACAAAGTCTATTGGAGTCTGAGAAGACATAACAAGCCCACCATCAAGAAGCTGGAGAACAATGTCTCCGCAGAATACAATGAACCCCACACATCTATTGGTAGATTTAGATCTAGAATTTCCAAAAAATTCAAAAACAAGGAATATCTTTCTACTGTAAAAGCACAAGGGATTGAGATGACCCCATCAGACCAGATCCTCTAGTGAGGCCATCAGCTTTATATAAAAATATGGCCAAGATACAACAGAAGAGTCCACCTGGAGTACAAACTGGACCAGACTGGTTATTATCACTAGTATTACAATACACAAGCTAGATCACCATTTCCCAAACTGAAAAACTAAATTAAAGTCTTGTCCAAAAGGGGGCCCTGTTTCAGGAAGATTGGGAACCAGTGATCTAGATTGATGGTGACCACTATGTTTACAGTGCTGGTATTTAAAATGGACCCATTCATTCTGTACAATGGTGGGTCGGGCTCCATGAGATCCTTTCATAAATGGATCCTGTGAACTTCAATGCAAGTTCCTGACTGCCATAGATGTGTGATCAAGTGAATCACACAAGTGAATCAAGGGAGGGCCTGGCACTTCCATAGAAAGTGACATCACATGAGTCGGTGTCGAAGGAGATCACTACTATCCCGGAGGTAGTACCTTGGAGCTGATGTCACAGGAGGCGGATAACCCGACCAACCAATCAGACTCATGATAGAGCTTACTGTTTACTTCCTGTAATTGGATATAAAAACTTGCACATGTTCAATAAAGGTCTCTTTGTGTGCACGGCTAAGAGAGGGGCTTGTACCAACGCTGGTTGTGTGGGGTGAGTTCTTCAATGCTAGCACTTAGTCTTTGAATTTGGCCATCCATAGTCACTTACAGTTACCAGACAGGGGACCATCATGGCCCTATCCCCAACACTGTAAGATGTTCCTGTAACCATCACACTCTTTGCCTGGTTATTGAGTAAAACAACTTGTTTTTTATTGTCTTCTGATTCGTCTCCTTGTCTCTATATGTATCCTTGTATGTTACTACGGTGCATTAATAATTGTACCAAATATTCAGTGAGCTCACTTCTATCGCTTCCTCCTGGGGTTTCTCTCCTTAGAGATGATATAATGGGCTCACTAGGGATGACATTAGTAAATTATTGTACCCGGAACGTCCTGATGAAATTCATTATCTTGGATTATAATAGAAATAATTATCGTCTCTATAGAATTCACCAGATCCAATAAATCACAATAGACCGGATGTAATTCACTGTAAAGGTTTCCTATTATTACAGTGACATTGAAGCCTATCACTTAAGTTTATTATTTCAGGTTACTGACCATTGATATTTTGTTGTTGATGATGTTGGTTTCCTCAAAATTTCCTGTATATGTTGTACAGGCTCCTCACATGGTCAATGACCCCCTCCTCCATGTCTCTCACATACTCATACAGGACACAGTAGTGCTAATATACAAGATCCACATGTGTAATACAGAGTTTCATGTTCTGTGCTGCGGAGCCAGACACTGTCCATGAGCTGACACAAAGCGCTTGGTACGGTACAACTAGAAGAAAAGCTGCGAGCACTTCTATAAAGCACTTTCTGATTATACAAAGTGTGTAATGGTTTATATTCCTCGGGGTTTGCAATAAGGAAAAGGATTGAGCTTCCCTGAATATATTGTCCAAACAATGTCCAATGTTTCCAAATGTAAATGATGCAGGACTTCAGAAGGAAAGATTCTAGGTGTCCTGGTATTAGACAGCTTCACAATGAGTGCACAATGTGGGTAAAGCAAGTAGGATGCTCAGTAGTAAAGCTAGAGGTATAACCAGTAGGATGATCGGCTGTATAGCTAGAGGTATAACCAGTAGGATTCTGGGATGTATAGTTAGAGGTATAACCAGTAGGATGCTCAGCTGTATAGCTAGAGGTATAACCAGTAGGATGCTCAGCTGTATAGCTAGAGGTATAACCAGTAGGATTCTGGGCTGCATAGTTAGAGGTATAACCAGTAGGATGCTCAGCTGTATAGCTAGAGGTATAACCAGTAGGATGCTCAGCTGTATAGCTAGAGGTATAACCAGTAGGATTCTGGGCTGCATAGTTAGAGGTATAACCAGTAGGATGCTCAGCTGTATAGCTAGAGGTATAACCAGTAGGATTCTTGGCTGCATAGTTAGAGGTATAACCAGTAGGATGCTCAGCTGTATAGCTAGAAGTATAACCAGTAGGGTACTCAGCTCTATTGAAAGAGGTATAGCCAGTTGAATGCTTAGTTGTATATGTAGATGTATAACCAGTTGGATTATGGGATGTATAGCTAGAGGTATAACTAGTAGGATGGTGGGCTGTATAGCTAGAGGTATAACCAGTAGGATTCTGGGCTGTATAGTTAGAGGTATAACCAGTAGGATGCTGGGATGTATAGCTAGAGGTATAACCCATAGGAAGAGATGTGGATATTGGGAAAAAATTACTAATATTGTCTAATAGTTAGACTGTGCACAATTCTAGTGATGATTCAGGAAATTATTTTGTCAATGGCTAATTCTTGATAAGACATGTATATCTGATACCATGGATCAGCTGTGTGAGGCTGTGTCTGGTCCCTGTTTTGTACAGTGCATAGATGCACTGTATACTGTATAGAGTATAGCAGCTCTGTATACTGTATAGAGGCCCCAGTGATATCATTATAGTATATGTAGCTATCTGCTACTGGCTCTATGCACTGTATGGTAGGGGGACCAGGCTGTCAGCCACCAACAGATCCTATGTTTTTGACATAGTCACCCTCACCACACTAGGGATGGTTAAATTTCTATATTCTTTCTTATTCTCCTGAAGTCTGGTTCACTTGAATGAGAAAGCTGAAAATTTATGACACACAGCCTTCCACTATCAGAAAGGAGAAAAGCAATTATACAATAGCAAAAGTATCAATTGATCAGCAGAATATAGTCAATGAGGAACTCTATGGGTTATGGATCCATTACTGTGGAGGGCACCAACAGAGGATGGGAATGATGCGAATCTTATCTGTACAGACATTTTGTAAACAAGTCTTCAAAAAAAACAACCATCCTTGAATTACACTTTTTTTTCTCATGGTGATAACTTGCCACAAAAACAAAAATGTTAACAAAATTTTCTTGTCTTTTCATTTGAAATAGGAATGCATTGACAAGCGTTGATTGGCCAGTATACAGCATTCGGCCAATCAACGCTGGTTCTGCCGGAGGCTCGTCTGTGAGGAGGCGGAGTCTAATATCAGACCACAGCAGTCTCCATTGTGGTCCGATCTTAGACTCCACCTCCTCACAGACGAGCCTCCGGCAGGACCAGCGTGAATTGGCCGAATGCTGTACACTGTTCAATCAACGCTGGTCAATGCATTCCTATGAGAAAAAGTCAGCTCCTTCGTAACAGCAAGCTGCCAGCTCTCCTGACTAGCAAGGACGAGCCTGCTGCAGAACCAGCATTGAATTGCCGCAGGCTCATCTTTGCTAGTCGGGAGAGCTGGCAGCTTGCTGTTATGAGGGAGCTTACTTTTGACTGCAAGTGCTGTGCAGTTAAAGCGCACGGATCCCATAATAATAATAATAATAATAATAATAATAATAATAATAATAAATTTTATTTATATAGCGCCAACATATTCCGCAGCGCTGTACAATTTGTAGGGTTCAGATACAGACATACATAACAAAGAACATCATTTCACACAATGGGACTGAGGGCGCTGCTCACAAGAGCTTACAATCTATGAGGTAGAGGGGGTGACACCAAGAGGTAGCAGGGGAGGCATTGCTTATACAGTGTTCAGACAATTTTGTAATAGGGGTTGCAGCCATTACACAAACAAAGCTTTATGGGCCGTCACTAGTAGTGTCCTTTAACATGTGGATAGAGCATGGACAAATATGTTAGGCTGAAAAGGCATCAAGAAGGGTTTGCATTAGGAATTGTGATAGGCTAGTCTGAAAAAATGCGTCTTTAGTTTGCGTTTGAAACTGTAGAAATTGGGAGTTAATCTTATTGTCCGGGGTAGAGCATTCCAGAGAAGTGGTGCAGCTCGGGAGAAGTCTTGTATACGAGCGTGGGAGGTTTTGATAATAGAGGATGTAAGTGTTAGGCCATTGAGTGAGCGGAGAACACGGGTTGGGCGGTAGACAGAGATGAGGGAGGAAATGTAGGGAGGTGCGGCATTATGGAGAGCCTTGTGGGGGAGGGGGAGAACTTTATATTTTATTCTATAATGAATAGGCAGCCAATGTAGTGACTGGCACAGACCCGAGGCATCGCTATAGCGTCTCGCCTGATAGATGAGCCTGGCCGCTGCGTTCAGAATAGATTGTAGAGGGGAGAGTTTAGTGAGGGGAAGACCGATTAGTAAGGAGTTACAGTAGTCAAGGCGAGAATGAATCAGAGAGACAATAAGTGTCTTTAGTGTATCTCTGGTAAGGAAAGGGTGTATTCTGGAGATATTTTTGAGGTGGAGCGTGACATGAACGTGCGAGTGATTCAATATGAGGGGTGAAAGAAAGGTCTGCGTCAAACATGACCCCAAGGCAGCGGGCATGCTGCCTAGGAGTTATAGTAAGGCCTGAGACTGCAATGGATATATCAGGGACAGATCTATTAGATGGTGGAAACAGTAGTAGTTCAGTCTTAGAGAGATTTAGTGTCAGATAGAGCGAGGACATGATATTAGAGACAGCAGAGAGACAGTTGCTGGTGTTCTGTATGAGTGCAGGGGTGATGTCACGGGAAGATGTGTATAATTGGGTGTCATCAGCATAAAGATGGTACCTGAAGCCAAATCTGGCGATGGTTTGTCCAATGGGGGCTGTGTAGAGAGAAAAGAGCAGGGGGCCGAGGACCGAGCCCTGAGGAACCCCAACAGCAAGGGAAAGAGGGGAGGAAACAGAGCCCGCAAATGATACGCTGAAAGTGCGGTCTGAGAGATAAGAGGAAAACCAGGAGAGCGCAGTGTCATTGAGGCCGACTGAGCGGAACATAGTGAGGAGGAGATGATGGTCAACAGTGTCAAAAGCTGCAGAGAGGTCCAGAAGAATAAGAAGAGAGAAGTCACCATTGGATTTAGCCATTAGGAGATCATTGGAGACTTTTGTGAGAGCCGTTTCAGTAGAGTGCAGAGCGCGGAAACCAGATTGTAAGGGGTCAGGAAGAGAATTAGCAGAGAGATAACGGATTAAACGAGAATAGACCAGGCGTTCCAAGAGTTTAGAGATGAAGGGGAGGTTAGAGACGGGTCGATAGTTAGCAGCACAGGATGGGTCCAGGGAGGGTTTTTTCAATAGCGGAGTTATAACAGCATGCTTGAAGGAGGATGGGAAGATTCCAGAAGAGAGAGAGAGGTTAAATATTTTAGTAAGGGGTCCGTGCGCTTTAACTGCACAGCGCTCCTCCTAAACACTCTCCTCCTGCTACTCGTGGACTTAGTGACTCTCCTTTAGTTGAACAGTGGTTTCCCTTGAAACGAGCATTTTTTCCCATAGACTATAATGGGATTCGATATACTTTCAAGTAGTCAAATACTGAGGCTCTACTCGAAACAAATATCGAATATTTCACTGTTCGCTCATCTCTAATTGTTACCTTTTTGCTCATCAATATACATTAAAGGGGACACGCTAAACGGAACCCATTGAAGTCAATGGTATTCTGTTATGCAGCGATGATCCTGACACAAGTTTACGTGACAGAATCAACGCCGCGTTACATCGTGTGACTGCCCCCTAAACATTTTTGTAGATAGCTGTTATATCCTGTTCCAGTTACGCCTCATGACAGTCATGGTGTCCCTTCAATCCCATCCATAACTTTTAGCTTGGTTTCGTCATTGCTTATCTATTTGCTGACACTCTTTCCATTTCATTATGTATGTATCATTTTTGTGAATTGAAGAAATTTATGAGATTTGTGACTTCCTGTCACATGAGATGTGTTTTACCACTTCCTGTCACATGACTTATCTCCGATGCTGACAGTGAGTCCTGGTTGCAGGCTGTGTAATACATATATAATATATACACTCACCGGCCACTTTATTAGGTACACCTGTCCAACTGCTCGTTAACACTTAATTTCTAATCATCCAATCACATGGCGGCAACTCAGTGCATTTAGGCATGTAGACATGGTCAAGACAATCTCCTGCAGTTCAAACCGAGCATCAGTATGGGGAAGAAAGGTGATTTGAGTGCCTTTGAACATGGCATGGTTGTTGGTGCCAGAAGGGCTGGTCTGAGTATTTCAGAAACTGCTGATCTACTGGGATTTTCACGCACAACCATCTCTAGAGTTTACAGAGAATGGTCCGAAAAAGAAAAAACATCCAGTGAGCGGCAGTTCTGTGGGGGGCGGAAATGCGTTGTTGATGCCAGAGGTCAGAGGAGAATGGCCAGACTGGTTTGAGCTGATAGAAAGGCAACAGTGACTCAAATAGCCACCCGTTACAACCAAGGTAGCCAGAAGAGCATCTCTGAACGCCGCACAGTACGTCCAACTTTGAGGCAGATGGGCTACAGCAGCAGAAGACCACACCGGGTGCCACTCCTTTCAGCTAAGAACAGGAAACTGAGGCTACAATTTGCACAAGCTCATCGAAATTGGACAATTGAAGATTGGAAAAACGTTGCCTGGTCTGATGAGTCTCGATTTCTGCTGCGACATTCGGATGGTAGGGTCAGAATTTGGCGTCAACAACATGAAAGCATGGATCCATCCTGCCTTGTATCGGTAACGGTTCAGGCTGGTGGTGGTGGTGTCATGGTGTGGGGAATATTTTCTTGGCACTCTTTGGGCCCCTTGGTACCAATTGAGCATCGTTGCAACACCAAAGCCTACCTGAGTATTGTTGCTGACCATGTCCATCCCTTTATGACCACAATGTACCCAACATCTGATGGCTACTTTCAGCAGGATAATGCAATGCCATGTCATAAAGCTGGAATCATCTCAGACTGGTTTCTTGAACATGACAATGAGTTCACTGTACTCCAATGGCCTCCACAGTCACCAGATCTCAATCCAATAGAGGAGCATCTTTGGGATGTGGTGGAACGGGAGATTCGCATCATGGATGTGCAGCCGACAAATCTGCGACTGCAACTGTGTGATGCCATCATGTCAATATGGACCAAAATCTCTGAGGAATGCTTCCAGCACCTTGTTGTATCTATGCCACGAAGAATTGAGGCAGTTCTGAAGGCAAAAAGGGGTCCAACCCGTTACTAGCATGGTGTACCTAATAAAGTGGCCGGTGAGTGTACATTTTTTTTGTTACTGTATAACCTTCAATATGTATTATATATGAAAAAAATAAAAATATCTATTTTCTTTTTTTATTTTTATTTACATTTTCTAGTCCCATGATGTGGGTAAGAAGGGGGACAATATATTTTTAGGCGATGTTGTCTTTATTATGTATACATCTGGTTTAACTACAAAAACCTTATAAACAGAATAATTAGACTCTTGCGAGGACATTATCATAATTTGCTTCTTCATTTACTCCTTGGACTTCTTACCCTTAGAGATTTACTAAAACTCTTGAGAGATCGGATTTCTTCAGGGCTTAATCCACCAGGATATAAAAGGTAGAATCTCAGCCGGTGTGGCTTAGTTTATTGTATATTGTCATATATAAATATCTGTTATTGTGTGTCACTTTGTCAGGTTCTATACATGCGGTTAGTAGATGGGAACAATCTTGCTTAGAGATCGTAAACTCATCGAGATCATGTCCGACTCCCACCAGTGCATTGGACAACAAGGATCCCTCAAAGGTTTTGACACTCCAAGGCGCTCAATGGAGGATCCATGGATCTAAGGAGACAACTAAGATACAGATTTGACTTTGATTCAATATTCTTTTGTCATTGAGTGTTAATTCTTCAGTCCTTTACTTTTACTCTTTGTACTGTTTTGTTGCCCGTTGGTTTTCATCAGAATACATTAGGATTGGATAACATGTATGATATATGTTTAGTGTAGATTATACTAAACAAGGATACACTGTATCCAGAGATATTAGGTG
This sequence comes from Leptodactylus fuscus, assembly GCF_031893055.1. Lineage (NCBI taxonomy): Eukaryota > Metazoa > Chordata > Amphibia > Anura > Leptodactylidae > Leptodactylus > Leptodactylus fuscus. The sequence goes on from NC_134269.1 coordinate 8,424,182, forward strand.
TAGTAACAATTTGTATTTCAGTAATGTATCTATTTTTGTAAAAAATGGAAGCCAACAACATAACCACCATCCTATTACTTGGCTTTCCCGGACCGTATAATGTTAGAATGGTCTTTTTTCTTTGTAGCCTTGTGATATACCTTCTTACTCTCTGTGGGAACCTCTTGGTCATCATTCTGGTGTTCTACAGTAAGAACCTCCACTGCCCCATGTACTTCTTCCTGACACAGCTCACCACGTCGGACATCATCCTGACCTCAGATATTGTCCCAAACTTGCTTCATACTCTTCTTTACAATGGCTCCTCTCTGCCCCTTCTAGCTTGTTACACCCAGTATTTTGTTTTTACTTTATGTGAGGGTCTAGAATGTTTCCTCCTGACCGCGATGTCCTATGACCGGTATCTGGCCATATGTAGACCTCTGCATTATCACTCTATTATGACCTCCATTCTCTGAATAAAATGTATTATTCTGTCTTGGATTCTTGGTTTTTTGGTTTCAATAGTCTTAACAGTGAACCTCTCCCAGCTTCAGTTCTGTAGGTCAAACATCATCGACCACTTCTTCTGTGACATCAATCCCTTGGTAGAATTGTCTTGTTCTAATGTCTACAGAATGAGACTGCTGACTACAATCCTCTGCGTTCCTGTACTCATGTGTCCTTTTATAATAGTCGTGGTGTCTTATGTTTATATCGTCCGCACAATTCTTAAGATACAGTCAATGACCAGAGGCCAGAAAGCCTTTTTAACTTGTGGTTCCCACCTGGCAGTGGTGTCCATATTTTATGGGACTTTACTTTCCATTTACATGACCCCGGAGAGAGGAAAGTGTTTGTCCTTACGTAAAATGATTTCTATTTTGTATACCATGGTAACTCCATTAAGTAACCCTGTGATTTACTGTCTGAGGAATGAGGACATCAAGAAAGCCTTCAGGAAGATGCCATCATGGTGGTAGGGTCATTGGAGAAGCCTCAGCAGAGGACAACCAGTAATTGTAAGATTGCAATTGTTACTTACAATTATAATAAGTTACTAGCTGGTACCCGCGACTTGGTCTGCGGTGATTGTAGCAGTGGGTATATACAGGCGCGGGTAAGGTTTTCGTACTGTGTATAAGGTCTGGGATATGAAATGTAACTTTGTATCTTGTTTTTGCTGTAATGCAGAGAATACGTGAGACTTTTGTGTTGCATGTAATTTGTATTAGAGCTGCTATATATACGGTGTTGTGAGAAACTTTACATAGTGACTTTGGGACAGAGGGATTTGAAGTTAACCCTTTCCCGTCGATGGCATTTTTTGATTTTCGTTTTTCGTTTTTGACTCCCCTCCTTCTAAACCCCATAACTTTTTTATTTCTCCGCTTCCAGAGCCATATTAGGTCTTATTTTTTGCGGGACAAATTTTTCTTCATGATGCCAGCATTATTTATTCTATATAATGTACTGGGAAGCAGGGAAAAAATTCTGAATGGGGTGGATTTGATGAAAAAATGCATTTCTGCGACTTTCTTACGGGCTTTGGTTTTACAGCGTTCACTGTGCAACCAAAATGACCTGTCCCCTGTATTCTGTGTTTCGTTACAATTCCGGGGATACCAAATTTATATGGTTTTATTTACATTTTGACCCCTTAAAAAAATCCAAAACTGTGTTAAAAAATTTTTTTTTTGAAAAGTCGTCATATTCCGACAGCCGTAACTTTTTTATACGTCCGTGTACGGGGATGTATATGGCGTCTTTTTTTTGCAGGGTTGGGTGTACTTTTTAGTTCTACCATTTTCGGGAAATGTTATTGCTTTGATCACTTTTTATTCACATTTTTATCAGAATCAAAACAGTGAAAAAAACGGCGGTTTGGCACTTTTGACCATTTTTCCCGCTACGGCGTTTACCAAACAGGAAAACTATTTGTATAGCTTTGTAGAGCGGGCGATTTCGGACGCGGGGATACCTAACATGTATGTGTTTCACAGTTTTTAACTACTTTTATATGTGTTCTAGGAAAAGGGGGTGATTTGAATTTTTAATCCTTTTTATTTGTTTTATATTTTTTTTACTTTTTTTAAACTTTTTTTGCATTTATTAGACCGCCTAGGGGTATTGACATGGGTGGGCGGTGTCGCGGATTGTCAGAGCGGTGGGGGTCAGCAAACATGGCTGCTCCGAAGCGTTATAGAGCGCCTCCTGGAGTATCGGTAAGGTGAGGGGCAAAGTGGTAAAGTATCTGTATATGTGATTGTGTGGGGTTAGGGGCGAGGCTGTAGAGGGTAATATGAATTTTGTGGCTTGCTATGGTCCAAAGTGTGTGAGATTGCAGAGATGGTGGTGTGAGTTTGGGTTTTGTGGGGGTCCTAGCACAAACGTATGTGCGCTATTGTGACGAAAAGCAGCCTATTGCGCAATCGGGTGTATTAACTATGTTTGTGGAAACTTTCAGCCAAATCGGTCGAGCGAGTTTTACGTGATTGACTAACAAACATCCGAACACACAAACCCACAAACATCCAAACTCACAAACATTCACATTTATAATATTAATAGGATATCATTGCTAATTAAACTTTTTATCTTTAACAAACCTTTTATATTTACAAGCTTTACATTAAAACATCGGAGACAGATTTGTGGTTTGAGTTATTCCAATGAGCATGTAGATTCAGTATGAAATTTCCTAAATTTGAATTCAGGTCAATCTGAAACTTTTTGAATTAATTTCGGGGAATTGCTCAAAATGGCAGTGTTGATCTCATTGATTGAAAAGAAATCATTGACCTACAGATGTGACTACATCAATGCAATATTCATGACCTGCGATGAATTTAACCCTGTTTGCCAGTGTCCTTCATCTACAACGACAGAATCCCCATGTATAGTGAATTTAAGCTCTGGCCAAATAGAATTGGGAAATTCAATGAAGTTCTATCAGGAACTCCAGTGACCTCCTACTTATATGTAGAATGGATTTTTTTCCAAGTGATACAAGGTTGTTGGAATTAGTTATATGGGTAGATAATGTTTTCCCTGAAGTATGTCAAACAGATATTTTAATTCGCTTCCATTAACATGAAAAAAACTCCATACAATTCTGTCGTAATTTTTTGTGCTTTATTTGAATGGTGTTTTCTCTAGACTTGGCAAAGACACTCCAAAACGTCAGGTGCAAGTGGAGAGGTCCACCGTGGGACTCCCGCTCACTACCATCTTATGGCTACCTTAACAGCCTGCAACAAGGTGTTAGTCCGGAATATCTTGAATAGGGTTGAGCCGATCTTGAGATTTCAGGATTGTTTTTAAAATCCGATTTTCAATCATTTTCCAGCTGATCCCGATCGTGAAATTTGCTCGATCGCCGATCGGGATCCGCTCTTTCCCGATCCCGATCTCTCAACCCTAATCTTGTTCTTTGGACGCCCCTTTTGTACTTTAGCATATTCACAACCCTAAGATTCTCTGCTTATTAATGAGGCCTTCCCTTTCTTCCCTGAATTTACTCATCTTACATTTAGGCACATTTCTTCAAACATCAATCTCTTAGGGCTCTGTACCTCGTAGCGCTGAGATTGGCACCATCCCCTTGAGCCATTTCTTGGTTGGAGTTGGAGTTCTGAAAAGACCTCTTTCTTTTCTTTACTCTAGTCTAGTAGGGGAACAGGTGAAAGAGCAACCCTCCTAAGTCAAGACCTAGGAGACAGAACTTCAGTTGCTCCTCTTCCTTGTTTAAGTCATTCTATGGGCCCCTCCCGTTGTGTCTGCCTACAAGAGTCGAGCTACAATTTGTTGACCAGATGGTACAAAACACCGGCAGTGCTACATGAGTATTCCCCTGATGTCTCACCTCTTTGTTGACTCTACCATAAAGCTATAGGCTCCTACCCTCATATTTGGTGGAATTTTGCAGACATAACCCCTTACTGGTCTGGGGTGCAGTAGATTCTTGAGCTCATCTGCTGTGTCTTCATTCTCCTGCCCGATGCAGGAATATTTTTGAACCTGTGGCCCACTTTTCCTCCTAGATCTCCTAAACTGTTCTGGCTCCAACTAGTATCTGCTGCCAAGTTCTTAATTCCCCCTTAATGTGCATCACCCAACCCCCCCCCCCCCAATTTCACATTTCCTAAGAAAAATGTCACAAATAGCCCATATGGAGTTTCATACCTATCCAAAATTTAGATGTATGTGGGTGATGTGGTATTCCTTCACCAAGGATACAAACTGGACTCGCCTCTGAGGACTCTCTGATGTTAGACCTTCACCTTCACAGGCACAGTACGTCGTGTAAGCGGTCATAGTAAAATGGCCAAACAGACATGCACAGTGGTCTCTGCCCGAAGCCCAATGGCGGAGCTGACTACGCATAAACGAAATTTAGATTCCAAATGAAGGCTTGCTGAAAGAAGGCTGCAGTGGAGCGGCGCAACTGTAGGAGATGGAGGCGTCGGTGGAGAGACTTCAGGCAACACAGGGGGTCCCCTATGCTGTCTGGAGACTCATTTTCATACCAGGAAAAAACGGTATATCAACTGAATGGTGACTTTAAGCAGAATCCTAAAGATAGGGGATTAATTCTAATGATAGAATCCCTTTAAACTATTCCAATACACTATAGTGACATCATGGTAAAATCCTTCACATGCTTCAGCTAACTTCACATGCACTGAGTGGCCACACAGACATTCATAGGATAGATATCTTATGACAGAGTATCTCAAAATCACGATGTGGTTAGGCGAGTTACCTCCCATCCCACATCTCCGCATGTTATCCACCACACCACCAGGTTGGCCTGATGAAGACACCAGATTGGGTGTCGATACGTGTTGCCATTTAACCAATATAGGATTATAAGCTTTCAGTGTCGCATTATTTTTGCCGGATTGTTTTGTTTTCTGTGTCTACATCCCATATCTCAGGATATGCTGAACCAAAAGCACATGTATGGAAGGACATACCTGTATAGCAGTGTATAAAAAGGGGTCAATTTCGGTACCTTTGAGCTATACAAAAAATTGTCTTGAAGCATAAAGAAAGTTTGAATCAACATAAACTACAATGAATAGATCCTCAAATGGCCTGATCCATTTCCTGTTATGGTTGACTTTATGTACAAAATCTCTGATGGCTTTTAGGCTGTGGGGGGCCAACAATATCTCTTGAAAAATTATGTATGAACACAGGTGGGGGCCGAGACTGCTCTATCTGGCTCTATCTCTCTCGATCTCTCTCTGTCTCTCAGAGATGAACAATCTGTTGCACAAGGAGCCAGTTAGACTGGGTTTGTGTTGCTGTATACAAAAGATCAAAGAAGAGAGTCCAAGATGAGTGAATGAGCTATGAATGTCTGTGTAGAAACAGGTTCTATAGCCTATTGATCGTTAGCCCCAAGGCTGGAGTGGTCTGACCAGCCTATTGATCATTAATTATCTCTCTTGCCATGATATATGCATATATATCAGCTGTGTGTGTGTGTGACTTCTCCAGGCCTGATATCTAAGTACAGACAACATAACTCAGGGGTCTTGTGCCCTTAACAAGGCCTTTGGCTTATTGTATTGACATACATAAGTCATTTATGTCAGAGGACAGCAATAAGGCATTCTTAAGGGGTTATGTCACTGACAATATCTATCCTCTATCCCTAGCATAGAGAATAAGAAGCTGATCGATAGTCTGAGTGTTGAGGTTGTGTTTTCCCACAATTGTGCAATAAGCCAGATGACAGCCAGACAGAATGTAGATGTGACAATTGGCGACAGACACATTTGCTCTCCCTTTGACTCATTGACTTCAATGAAAGCACTGGAGATTGCTGAAGTGCAGTACTCAGATTCAGTGCTCCCTTTGACATCATGGGCCTGATATCCACCAAGTGAATACGAGTATAGCAGCAGTCGGTGGTCTATGGGGGCACAGATAGGTGGTTTTGACTATAGATAAGGTGTGGCAAGGTGACAAATGGGAAAGAGGTCAATCATTGGGCACAACCCAGGCCGACTCCAGGCTACTTTCTTTCGATGTCCATTATGGCTTTCTCTGGATTCTCATTAAGATCCTTACATGAAAAAACATAACAAAAATAATTGCTAATACAATGGGACTAAATCTAACCTGGATAGTTGTACGAGTACTTACTCTTGCACCAATTATACAATAATGGCTATACATGTCATTTATATAATTAGTAGAGATGAGCGAACATTAAAATGTCCGAGGTTCGAAATCCGATTCGAACAGCCGCACACTGTTTGACTGTTCGAACCCCATTATAGTCTATGGGGGGAAATGCTCGTTTCAGGGGTACGCAAAATTCGATAAAATTATACTTACCAAGTCCATGAGTGACGTTCGGGCTGGATTCTCCTTGAAGTCTTCTCCCGGCGCAGCGCCCCCCCGGTGTCTTCCGGCTGGAATTCACTCTGCCTAGGCATCGGGGCCTAGGCAGAGCCGACTGCGCATGCGAGTGAATTCCATCTGGAAGACGCCGTGGGGACGCTGCACGGAGAAGACTTCTAAAGGTAAGAGAAGAACCAGCGTTGATTGGTAATGTATAGCATTCTGCCAATCAACGCTGGTTCTGCATCGAACCTTAAACTTCGAACAGCTAGTAGTGTTCGATCGAGTACGAGTATTACGAATACCGTAGTACTCGATCGAATACCTACTCGATTGAACACTACTCGCTCATCTCTAATAATTAGACTCTTATAATTCCTCCCGTATTTAACCTAATTGTTATTTGTTTCTTCATTTACTCCTTGGATTTATTACCCTAAGAGATTTACTAACGCTCCTAAGAGATCCGATGTCTTTAGGGTTTAGTCGCCCAGGTATAAGAGGCGGAATCTCAGCCGGTGCGATGTATCTTCCTGTATATTGTCTTATTACCTATAACTGGGCTTGTTTGTTACCATTGTCGGGTTCTTCTTAATGTTAGGGAAATAATCTGTTTTATATTTAGAGATTGTAACCAAATCCTGATCATGTCTGACTCTGACCGGTACATTATGTATTAGTATTAAAATAGGGATCTCTCCTAGGCTTTGAGACAGGACACTCTGATCTGGGCCGTGCAATTACACAACATACAGATGGATTCATGGAAGACTGATTGCAGATCTAGATAGAAAACTGGACTGAACTGATTTTGACTCTTTAGACCTTTGTTTCTACACTTGTGTCTGTGTTTCTCCAACTATTATGATGGATTGACCAGACTGGTTCCTCTATACTATTCTACATTACAGCATGAACTTTCCTCTTATTCTGTTCTGTATTCTTGACATACTGCAATAATTTTTTGTCCCAGTTGTCAGTATTTTACTTTTATCTTAAAAATGTGGAATATTCCCTATTATTATATTGCAGGCGGGTTTAGATGCCATACATATTAGCTGTTCAGTAGATATTATACTAGACATGGACATAATCAGTTATGTGTGGTGACATAATGTGTTTGTAGAAAATGAAGGCCAACAACATAACCACCATCCTGCTACTTGGATTTCCGGGACCATCTGGTGTTAGAATTGTCTTGTTTCTATTTAGCCTTGTGATTTACCTTGTTACTCTCTGTGGGAACTTCTTGGTCATTCTTCTGGTGTTCTACAGTAAGAACCTTCACCTTCCCATGTACTTCTTCCTGACACAGCTCACCACATCGGACATCATCCTGACCTCCGATATCGTCCCGAACATGCTTCACGTGGTTCTGAACAATGGCTCCGCTCTATCTTTTCCTGCTTGTTATACTCAGTATTTTGTTTTTACTTTGTGTGAAGTTCTTGAATGTTTCCTCCTGACTGCGATGTCCTATGACCGGTATCTGGCCATATGTAGACCTCTCCATTATCACTCCATAATGACCTCCATTCTCTGTATGAAATGTATTATTGTGTCTTGGATTCTTGGTATTTTGGTTGCAATAATCTTAACAGTGAACCTCTCCCAGCTTCAGTTCTGTAGGTCCAACATCATCGACCACTTCTTCTGTGACATTAATCCCTTGATAGAATTGTCTTGTTCTAATGTAATGAGAATGAAGCTCTTGGCTACAATCATGTGTATTCCTGTACTCATGTGGCCTTTTATAATAGTCGTGGTGTCTTATGTTTATATTGTCCGCACAATTCTTAAGATACAGTCAATGACCCGAGGTCAGAAAGCCTTTATTACTTGTGGTTCCCACCTGGCAGTGGTGACAATGTTTTACGGGACTTTACTTTCCATTTACATGACCCCGGAGAGAGGAACATATACTTCCTTACGTAAAATTATTTCTATGTTGTATACCATGATAACACCCTTAAGTAATCCTGTGATTTACTGTCTGAGGAATGAGGACATCAAGAAAGCCTTCAAGAAGATACCATCGTGGTGACACAATACTAGAGAACAGCCAGCCAGTGTTGGACAGGTCACCACCAGTGAATCAGAAAACCTATGGGCGCAAACTTGCTCTAATACAATAAAGGTCCAGCAGAGGAATTATAAAGGTACCGTGTTTCCTAGGAGCTGTTGGAGGGTAATCCTCAGAATCATGTTTTATGGAATTGAGCCCAAGGACCCTCAGTTAAAATCAATAGTTTTATTAACGACTTGTCAGGAGGTTTGAAGAGTAGAATCTCAGAATTCTTGATGATGGTACTAAACCGAATGAAATAATCACCACAAAGTAGGACAGTGTACTATTACAAAGAGATCTTGGGATGCTGAAAGCTTGAAAAAAGAAATCGCAAATTCCTTTAAATGGAGATAATGTGCGACCTGGAACAGGAACGAAGGATTATGAAGATAATCTTGCTTCCCTTAGTCCTAACAGCGGCACAAGACCATATTGTGCCGCTGTAGGACGACAGGGAAACATTTTTTTAATTATTAATTAAACAATAAAAGTCTAGTTACAAGTACCACTGGAGAAACGTGGAATATTGGTGGAGAGTAAGCTTAAGTTTAACAACCAGAGCCAGGCAGCTGCTGCCAAGACAAATAAAACCCAGGATGCATCAGGATGTGAGCATAGATACTTATTATAGATGGGACACCAGTTTGTCATGAACTGGTTTGGTCTCGAATAGAGATGAGCGAACAGTAAAATGTTCGATATTCGATATTCGTTTCGAGTGGCCCCTCAATATTCGACTACTCAAATCGAATATCGAACCCTATTATAGTCTATGGGGGGGAAATGCTCATTTCAGGGGTAGGCAACATTCAACCAAATTATACTTACCAAGTCCACTAGTGAGGGTCGGGCTGGATCCTCTGAGAAGTCTTCTCTGCGCTGCGTCCCCGCGGCATCTTCCGGCTCTGAATTCACTCTGCCAGGCATCGGGCCTGGGTAGAGCCGACTGCGCATGCCCGCACTACAAGCAGACATGCGCAGTCGGCTCTGCTCAGGCCCGATGCCTGGCAGAGTGAATGAAGAGCCAGAAGACGCCGCGGGGAAGCTGCACGGAGAAGACTTCTAAAGGTAGGAGAAGAACCAGCGTTGATTGGCCGACTGTATAGTATTCGGCCAATCAATGCTGGTTCTGCATCGAACTTTTACATTCGAATAGCGAGTGGTACTCGATCAAGTATGAGTATTTCGAATACCGTAGTATTCGATCGAATACCTACTCGATCAAGTACTACTCACTCATCTCTAGTCTCGAATATTCCAAATGGTTTGTTTTTTAATAAAACCGAACAAATGTCAATTCACTACATGTTTGAGTAGGAAATACAGAAGAGACGTGTATGTGTGACTCAGACTCTGACATTCTAGCACTACCTGACATCAGCAGACAACTTCTCAGCCAATAGACAGTGGTGGGTGGACACCTTACAGTGCTATAGGCATATACAGTATATAAGGTGCACCATGTGTGACCAGAAGCTAGTTGCAGTAATGGTGGAGATGGTGTAGGGTCTGTGATTCATCTCACTGCATTAAAAAATCACAAGCCTGATTCAAGTAATTACACATACAGATTAGTGATAGAAATCAATAGGAGGGAGACCATAGCTGTGTTGCTGTGTGAGATTGAGAGTGACTGCATGTGTTCTAATACAGAATTACAGACACGCCACAGATATAGGAACGTTAATTCTGCCATTGTCAATACAATAATTTTGTTTAGGTCTGTTGTGCAATAGAGCAGTTTCACCTGTATACACATCTTTTAACATAGTTTTTACTGACACAGCAATCCTGTAATCCTGTAGGTGAAAAGTCCTTTATTATGTCCTTTTTTTGGGCAACAGTTTAAATGTTTTTAAACAGTACTTAGCCACTGCTGACCTACCAGCAGATTCCCCCTGTTAAAATCTGAAAAATAACTCCTTTATTTAAGCATTTTTTGTTTTCATGCAGTCTAGTCTGCTCTGATCTGAAAAGAAACCCTTGTTGCTTATTTTATTTTTATTTATTTTTTTTTCATTTATTTTCTGCTCACTCACCACCAAATACACAATGTGATGGAGTGCTATAAATATGAAAAAAAATATATATTCTAATAGTCTTGTGGTTTTTTATGCACATACTGTATATACACAGTATTGCAACTTTTGCTAATGTAATAAAAATCCCTATTATTGAAGTGTTTTGTTTTTTTTTTTTTTATTGTTAATGGGCTGTTTTTCTAGCCCCACTGTACTCGGCAGGCAGAGCTTAGCCCTGGGTATGGAAAATACCGGCTACATTTCACTATATGAATTTGGTGATAAATCATAGCGGCAGAGGCTCTCCTGTTATAGCAAGACCGACATTGGCAATAGCAGTAATGGTCCCGATAGGATGGGACTACTATGATGCAAAAGTACAGAGATATTAAGTACCATTGGTGTTAGTGGATAAAAAAATTAAACAGTGGACCTGGTGCTGCTATTAGGAGCCGTGGCACAACTATATATATGCACGTTGGACATTACAATTGTGTGCCAATGCAGGAGCTTTAGTGCTAAATTCACATGAACCAATCACAGAAGAGCTACTGCCTCTATGGAAACCATAAGCAGGCGTCGGCTTTTCTCTGATTGGCCCATTTGAATTCAGTGCTAAACTCCCACTTTGGAGCTCAACTCAAATGGACCAATCACAGAGAGCCACTAACACTATGGAAATCAACACACCAGTTCTCAGGATCAGTGAGGGTTTCAGTGGTCAGACCCTACCGATTATCCTATATCCTATGGACAGGGGATAAATATTCTTCATGGCACAATCTTATGTCTTTGATAAAATCGAGAAGTCATCCAGAATTGTGGAGAGAAAACCTGATGAATTCACCCAGTGGAGTGAGATTCAGTAGCAATAAGAAAGTAGTAAAAGTAGAATACTAATAGAAGTACCACCTCCAGTATTTAGCTGAAATACAGGAGGTGTGGATGCAGGGTCGGCGTCAGCGCACGGCATAGTTGGGCAAGTGGCGGGGCCGACAGAGTCTCTAGGAGGCCCCCGGCACTTACCCGCCCCAGCACTTTCCTGTCCCAATTTCAGCTCATCGGCGTCCGACGGACGCCGATGAGCTGAATACATAGGTGATTAAAGCAGGAGCTCTGACAGCTCAGCTCCTGCTTTAACGCTGCTGCCCGACTTGCGTGTGTAGGCGCGATGTGATGACGTCACATCGTGCCTACAACTATGTGAATGGAGTGAGAGAGGAGCGGCGGGGGAGCGATGAAAGGTGAGTGTAAGTGTTTGTTTTGTATTAAATATTAAGGTGGAACATAATGAAGGGGGCCCATGAAACTGGGGGGCAAATGAAGGGGAGGGGGGGAACAACATGACACTGGGGAAGATGAAGGGAGTGGGGAGAGAACGGCATGACACTGGGAAAGAGACGGGGGGACATGAAACTGGGCAGATGAAGGGGGGGAGAACGGCATGAAACTGGGGACAGAGATAGAGGGGGCCCAATGAAACTGGGGGCAAATGAAGGGGAGGGGGGAATGGCATGACACTGGGGCAGATGGGGGGGTGGAACAGCATGACACTGGGGCAGAGACAAGGGACATGAAACTGTGGGCAGATGAAGGGGGAGAACGGCATGACACTGAGGGCAGAGGAAGGGTGTATATGAAACTGGGGGAGAGATGGAGGGGGGCATATAATTTATGGGTGACTGTAGGAGGATTATACTGTGTGGGAGCACATGAAAAATGAATGAGAATGGGCGGAGTCAACATAAAAGTGGGTTGCCGCACATTTTGCCCCTTTTTCTCTTCTTTAAAAGTTGGGAGGTATGGCGTTAGTGATGCCACACCCCTGCATGACGTCACTCGTTTCATCTGCGACGCACAGTGTCTCGACTCCCCTCACCTCCTTTACAAGGGGGCCCACTGAGGCTCTGTCGCCCAAGGGCCCATAAAAACCTGGAGCCGGCCCTGTGTGGATGGCATTCTTATCAGGGAGAAGCAAGGAGCTATAGAAGGCTTAGCAGGTATCAGGAGATATTGTCACGGTGGTCTGAGCTGAATGGAGATTACATAAATACATATAAAATCAGTGAATATGTTACATGTGGATCATTAGATTTATAAAGGAGATGTCTATTGTGTCTGTGGTCTATTTTAGTAAAAACTTACATTCCACAGAAAATCTTTAGGTCGCCAAAGCCAAATTGACAACTGTGTGTTAACATTCATCTTGTATAGATGTTATTTCTCTACACCCTCTTATACTGTAAATGATGATTGGATGTGGTAAGTTTGTAGGGGCACAGGACCAAGACTATGGTAGCAGTCAGTTGTCTATGGGGACATACACATGGTATAGCAAGGTAACAGATGGCAAAGAGGTCAAACTTTGGGAAAAACCCAGGCTGACTCCAGGCTACTTTGTTCCGATGCCATTATGGCTTTCTCTGGATTCTCATTATGGTCATTAACTGACAAAACATAATATAAGCAAAATTGTTCCTATCATTGTTAATACAATGGGACTAATATATATATATATATATATATATATATATATATATATATATATATATATATATATATATATATAAAAATAAATAATTAGACTCTTATTATCATTCCTCCGTATTCAACCTAATTGTTATTTGTTTCTTCATTTACTCCTTGGACTTATTACCATTAGAGATTTACTAACACTCCTGAGAGATCCGATGTCTTTAGGGTTTAGTCGCCCAGGTATAAGAGGCGGAATCTCAGCCGGTGCGATGTATCTTCCTGTATATTGTCTTATTACCTGTTACTGGGCTTGTTTGTTTCCATTGTCAGGTTCTTCTTACTGTTAGGGAAATAATCTGTCTTTTATTTAGAGATTGTAACCAAATCCTGATCTTGTCTGACTCTTACCGGTGTATTATGTATTAGTATTACAATAGAAATCACTCCTAGGCTTTGGCACAGGACACTCTGATCTGGGCTGGGCAATTACACAACATACAGATGGATTCATGGAAGACTGACCGCAGATCTAGATAGAAAACTGGACTGAACTGATTGTTGAGTGTTTAGAGCTTTTTTTTCTACATTGTGTCTGTGTTTCTCCGACTATTAGGACGTATTGACCAGACTGGTTTTCCATATTTGGAACTTGTTCACTCCTGGTAAGGCTGTAACTTTAAATGTAGGAGCAATTATGGGACTCAATGGTCAACCCCATCATAAACTGGATCCTCAATGATGATGTCAATGGAGCCTTAGATCCTCTATGCTGTTCTATATTACAGAATTAACTTTCCCTTTATTCTGTTCTGTATATCTTGACATACTGCAATATTTTTTTTTCTTACTGGTGTTTAACTGAAACACCAGATTTAGATAACATACATGTTAGGCGTCTAGATGTGTGGTGATATAATGTGTTTGTAGAAAATGAAGGCCAACAACATAACCACCATCCTGCTACTTGGATTTCCGGGACCATCTGGTGTTAGAATTGTCTTGTTTCTATTTAGCCTTGTGATTTACCTTGTTACTCTCTGTGGGAACTTCTTGGTCATTCTTCTGGTGTTCTACAGCAAGAACCTTCACCTTCCCATGTACTTCTTCCTGACACAGCTCACCACATCGGACATCATCCTGACCTCAGATATTGTCCCAAACATGCTTCACGTGGTTCTGAACAATGGCTCCGCTCTATCTTTTCCGGCTTGTTATACTCAGTATTTTATCTTTGCTTTGTGTGAAGTTCTTGAATGTTTCCTCCTGACCACGATGTCCTATGACCGGTATCTGGCCATATGTAGACCTCTCCATTATCACTCTATTATGACCTCCATTCTCTGTATGAAATGTATTATTGTGTCTTGGATTCTTGGTATTTTGGTTGCAATAATCTTAACAGTGAATCTCTCCCAGCTTCAGTTCTGTAGGTCCAACATCATCGACCACTTCTTCTGTGACATTAATCCCTTGATAGAATTGTCTTGTTCTAATGTCTTCAGAATGAAGCTCCTGGCTACAATCATGTGTATTCCTGTACTCATGTGGCCTTTTATAATAGTCGTGGTGTCTTACTTTTATATCGTCCGCACAATTCTTAAGATACAGTCAATGACCCGAGGTCAGAAAGCCTTTTTTACTTGTGGTTCCCATCTGGGAGTGGTGACAATGTTTTACGGGACTTTACTTTCCATTTACATGACCCCGGAGAGAGGAACGTATACTTCCTTACGTAAAATTATTTCTATGTTGTATACCATGATAACACCCTTAAGTAACCCTGTGATTTACTGTCTGAGGAATGAGGACATCAAGAAAGCCTTCAAGAAGATACCATCGTGGTGACACAATACTAGAACAGCAATCCAGAGTTGGACAGGTGACCACCAATTGTCACCATTAAACACAATAATGGTCCGGCAGAAGAATTTTAAAGGTATTGTGTTTCCTAGGGGCTGTTGGAGGGTGGACCCCAGAGTCATGTTTTAGGGGTTTACACCCAAGGCTCATCAGTTCGACACCACAACCTCTTCCATGTTGGACAACCAGTTGTAATTGGTAAATACTAAGGATACTTTGCTTTTTAAGAAACCTTGTATGCTATGATGAGCTTTACATTAAAGACATAAGACACATGTGTGGTCAACTACACTTTCTTCAATACTGGATAGATGTACAAAGTTTAAAACAAAGTGTGTTAACAATAGTGTAACACCAGACGTCAGATTTAGCATTAAATCTATTTCTAATGGTTGGTGACCATTTAAAATGAGATCATTTGTTTTTAGGTCTCAGAATTGTAACTTAAAGGGAACCTGTTAGGTCAGTTTAGGCTTCTCCTCATGCACACCTCAAGATCAGTCACCCTATTACCTAGTTTTGACATCTAAAATGAAACTTGGCAAGGCTGCCCTCTCCCCATCACTTTTCCTACTGGTCCTGGAGACACTACTTCAAGCAGTTTAACTACATCCCAACATCTCTACACAGATAATGTCCTGTTTGTAGTCTCCAATTCGTCTTCAAGACTCCTAGTTATTGTTGACCTTCTCTCCCTATATGGCTCAGTCTCGGGACAATGTCTCCAAGTCAGATTCCCCAATGTCTGACTAATAGCTTCTCCATATCCAGGTCCCAATATACCTCCCCCTCTCTTCTTCAAATCAATCCATAGCCTGTTCTTGTTCTTCCTATATTGTGGCAAACAACCTCATCTAACACTTTCTCTTTTCATTAAGAAAAAACTTTCAGAGTTTTGGATCTACCTGATGTACTGGACTATTATAAAGTGGTTCAACTTCAATGAGGGACTGAGCTATTGACCCTCAACAAGGGCGCCCCTATGTAGGAATTAGACAATAGACTTTTTGGTGTCTCTCTTCCTTCCGCTCTTTGGCTTTACAAGTCTCCTAACCATAGATCCTCCACATCAGATTAACTCCTCAGGGGTTTGTGTGAAACTTGGGGCACACGCAAAAATACACTAACTCCCACGTCATTCCTCCTGGTCACTACTGGCCTTCTGCCTGAATTGTTGGACCCTGCACTGCTTATCCTTACATGCTGACCTCTGGCATCGCCATGTTGTAGCTGATATAACCAAACTGGAAAACTTAATCCTGGAAATGCCCCTCTACTTCCTGCACAAGGCTCACCTCTCCAGATAATTCACTGATCTACCCAAGAAATTCAACTTGTGTCCTATTTTTTACAACCCATGAACTCATCCTGCTCTCCCAAAACAAACAATTTGCCAGTATATGTCTTAGGTCCTCTTAAGATTCATCCACTCCCATAATTTATCGGAGTCCTACTTTTTAATCCCTTGGGACCTTGAACTGAACATCACCCTCTCGGACAAACGGACTAAACAGGTCCTTTGAACATCTCATGGTTTTCTTCCTGTGTGCAACTCCAAAAGATCCACTATAAACTGAAGTGTTAGGATTGGGTCCCGCAGGGTTCTCTCTCAGCGCACAGTGCCACCTGTGGGTCAATCTAACTCTTGCCATCGGCCTCGGGTAGTGAGGTGTCTGGAGTGTAAGTCCAGCTTACTGAGCATGCTCAAACTTTTGGAGCCGCTCAGAGGCTAAGTGCCATTCTTTCCCTACTGAGCATGCTCAGACATTTTGGAGCTGCTCAGAGGCTAAGTACCGTTTTGCCCATACTGAGCATGATCGGTGACATCATGGCCACCACCCTGTTGGGCGGGGACTAGCCTTTGTATGGTGTGAGCCGACGCCCGCCCGGTGCTCACACTTTGACTAAGTACCTTGAGACAGGAGGTTAGGGCCAGGTTCCAGTTAGTGGTAGGAGCAGTCTCTAGGGATCTAGGTAGGATTTCTTGGCTCTGCCAGTGGGACTCAGTAGCCCATTTAACTGTCTCCTCACTTAGTAGCTCCTAGCTATTGCAGGAGCATGTTTTGTTGCTGACCTGGGGTGAAGGTTAACCCTTGGCAGCCTTGCTGTTTCAGCTGTACTGTGCACCTGTCCAGTGAGGTTAACTGGCAGGGTGTTGTTGCAGCTTGTTCGCATTGTGTACCGCGTCACGTGACTGCCAGTGCATTTTAACTGGTAGCACACTGTTCAGACCTTACAGCCGCCCATCTGGGCCTGTGGACCTCACTGCAGTGCCTTGCAGACTAGCGGGTCTGTTGTTTAATTTTTTTTTAAATATATACACAGAACCGTAACAATAAGTAGATGGTATTGCTCTCCCAGCTGGCTGCACCACATGAACTTTTCCTCCTTTAGACCTGTGCTGGAGATGTCAGGCTCATAGTGGTGTGCTCTTGCACATCTGGTGGTTCTTAACATCAGACCCTTTTGGCAAGATATCCAAACTATTCTCAAATGACTTTCCACTCCTTATTTTCTACTCTCCCCTTCCTACATGCCGGGGCTCTGCCAGCATCTGAATGAGAGAGAAGAGGACAGAGAACGATGGCCCAGAGCTCCAGTGAGCGGCAGCCGTTTGTTAGGATTGGGTCCCGTAGGGTTCTCACTCAGCGCACAGCGCCACCTGTGGATCAATCTAACTCTCACTCTCGGCCTTGGATAGTAAGGTGTCTGGAGTGTATGTCCAGCTTTCGGCCTACTGAGCATACTCAGACCTATTGGAGCCGCTCGCAAGCTAAGTGCCATTTCGTCCCTACTGAGCATGAGCGGTGAGGTCATGACCACCGCCCCTATTGGGCGGGGACTTGCCTTTAAATTGACTGAAGTTTGTTAAGTAGTTCAGGGCTAGGCTCCAGGATCCATGCAGGTGTTCAGACTAGGCCTCTGTATGGGGTTTCTTTAGCCTCTATCTGCTCTGTAGTTAGTACCCTGTAATTCCTGAACTGACAGCTCTATACCAGGGTTAGGAGCAGTAGACATTGTTCCAGCCCATAGAGTTGCAGCAGGTTTGGGCTCTTAGATAGCCTCTTTATACTGTCAAACTTCCTTTACTCTCCTGACTGTTGCAGGAGCATGTTTAGTTGCTGACCTGGGGTGACTATTAACCCTTGGCAGCCTTGCTGTGTTAGCTGTACTGTGCACCTGTCCAGTGAGGTTAACTGGTAGGGCTTTCTTGCAGCTTGTTCACATTAAGTATCGCATCACTTACCTGCCAGTGCAGTTTAACTGATAGAGGACTATTCAGACATACAGCCGCCCACCATTGGGCCTGTGGACCTCGCTGCAGTGTCTTGCAGACTAGCGGTTCTGTAGCTTAAAATTATATATATATACAGAACCGTAACACCTTTCTGTGCAGGGGGGACTAAGTAGCCGGCGGATTTTTTAATCACTACACAGCATGGAGCACAAAAATTGAAGCCTTCAATTTTTGGACTCCATGTTGTGTAGTAAATAGGATGGTTTTTTGCGTTAGGATTGGAATTGAGATCGGGTTCGAATGGAAAATGATTGGAAATCGGATTTTAAAAATGATCCTGAAATCTCAAGATCGGCTCAACCCTACATGCTAATGATATGTAAATGATAAAATATCAAACCAAATATTTAAAACATCTCATCTAGGGTCAACTAGAGGGGGACAATGAACTGTAGGCTGCTGGATGAGGACATTAAACTACGGTCAACTAAAGGGGGACATTAAACTGTTGAATTAGCTGGAGGAGGACATTAAACTGGGGGCAAATAGAGGGGGACATTAAACTGCGGGATTAGCTGGTGGGAGACATTAAATTGGGTCAACTGGAGAGGGACATTAAACCATGGGGGCAACTGGAGGAGGACGTTTAAACTGTGAGGGCAGCTGGAGGGAGACGTTAAATTGGAGCAACTAGACGGGGACATTAGTGTCCTCCTCCAGCTGCTCCAGTTTAGTGTCTTCCTCCAGTTACCCACATTTTAATGTTCTCCTCCAACTATCTCACTGGGTTTAATTTCCCCTTCCAGCTGCCCCCACAGTTTAATGTCCTCCTCCAACTGCCCCCAATTTAAGGACCCCCTACCCTCCATCAGATGCCAGCAGAACCCAGAAGACCCTATCTCCCTCGATGCCAACGGTAGTCCAGGGATTCCTATACCACCATAAACATCAATTCAATCCCCCAGATTCTCCAGGATACAGTCCCATGTAAATACATCACCCCCAACCCCCAGCTTTCTTCAATAGGCAAAGTCATGCTAAACAATCCGATCTATCTGCTTCCAACCTGCTGTCCCACAAGACAATCATAACTGCTGTCTGTTTTCCAGAGCTGTGGTGGAAGAGGCCCCACCCTCCTTGGAGAGACCCCTCCTCTTCCTGTAATATCATATCTACCTGGAGCAGCTCCATATAGATACAGCCGAGCAGGCAGGGACACAGTGGTGAAGAGGGGTCTGTCCACCCTTCTTCACCACTGTATTCCACTCATCTTCGTCCACTGCTCAGGACCACGGGACACGACCCTGAATCCGGGACGGTTGGGAGGTATGTGCAAAACAATTTGTGCTCTGAAAAACAAAACAGTTTGTATCCACATATGACGTTAAATATGTTAGCCTTGGTAAAACAGTCTCATATATGTGGGCATAAACTGTTGTTTGGACACACAGCAGGGCGCAGATGTTCAAGGAGTGCTATTTGACTCTAGGAGTGCAGATTTAGACTGTTGGCTTTTGGACACTATGTCATGGTAGCAGAGAACCTGAAATTGCCCCTACAAAATGAGTTCACTTCTTGGGGAATTCCAATTTACTAAAAGGCTCTGCAAAAACAACATGGCGCCCAGAAAGTCCCTCTAAGTCTAAACTCCAAAAGCTAAAAAGTGCAGAGCTACTTGAGGTATTGCCGTGTGCGGGAGAAATTTTGTAACACATCGTGTGGAGCTTTTTTCCCTTTATTCTCTTGTGCCAATGAAAAATTGGGGGTTAAATTGACGGTTTATTGGATAAACAGCTCCTAGGGTCAAAATGCTCATTATATCCGTTGATATGATCTGTGAGGGTTGCTGTCTCCAAAACAGGTTCATTGTGGTGGACTCCATTCTTTTGTACTCTAGGGGCTCTGAAAATGTGACATGGAACTCAAAAAACTATTTCAGAAAAATCCGATCTCCAAAATCCAAACTGTTCTTTATCCATTCTGACATACCCCCTCCCCCCCAATATAACTACTCAGCAAATTATAACCACATGTGGGGTATTGCCGTGTTCATGAGAAATTGTGTAACAGACTGTGGGGGCTTTCTCTCCTTTATTCCCTTGTGAAAATGAAAACTTCGGGGATAAATTGATGTATTAGCTATTTTTCATTTACACATCCCAATGTTAATAAAAATCTGTCAAACAGCTCCTCGCCTTCTGGTGTGTGACTATTTTCTCTATGCGTGGTACCCATCGGGCCTGAACAACCAAGAAGTTCTCATCTGATATCTACCAGTAGACCTAAATAACTTCTAACTTCTATGCACTTGTCTGACGAAGGGTTGTCTAACCCGAAACGTTGTAATTACTATTAAAGATCTAATAAGAGTGAGGATCAACTTTGATTATATTGCTGAATCAAGGAGGTCGGCTCCTCATGGAACGTGAACCCTTTATTTTCCGCTGCCTGACCACATCTTCTTAAGACATTATTTTGAAAACGAGACCGTGTCCTCAAGGTGTTTTTAGGCTGTGTCACTAAAGGGGTTAAAGGGGAATGCAGCCAGACTGAATGTAGGCTTGTCCCTTCTGGATGGGACACATCCCAGCTCTCATTTATTTCATTGGGACCCCCAAACACGGCCAACTTCTCTACTTTGCTCCCATTGAGGTGAATAGTCATGGGGATGTAACACATCCAGCTTGGGCCAGTGTTCCCCTAAAGTTGCCCCCTCCAGAAATGATAAGGTTAAAATATGTTCCAAACCTATAGACAACCGTATGTGCAATTGGGATTGTTGACTTTATTAGCATTTTGTTTTAACTTTTTACTTTCCAGATTGTCCAGCTTAGAGAGAACACTGGTCACACCTACATTCAGCCCAACTCCCAAATCTCAGGGGTCAGACTTTTTACTGTTGAATATTTACTTTTTCCTTCCTATTTTTATTTTTTCTTATTTTTCTTATTTTTCAATTTTTTTTTCTAACATTGAAAATAAAATGATGCAACACGAAGCAATAAATCCTTAAAGATCAGATCTCAATCGGTTCATTAGTCCTAATTTATGGCTGATATATTTGTACACAGGCGAAGCTCGGGGAACCCTGGATGAAATCCCCAGATATAGATCATTCTGCACATAAGATATATAATGGGTGAGTCCTGGAGCCTCGTATGATAACATTGGCTGGATTCTGCTCCGACATGTGCAATTTATTTGTCTCTAATACAAAGGCTTTATGGCATTTACCCTGAAATTACAAGACACGACATTGATGTCTTTAGGATCCACGTACAGATGTGTCCTTCCTCACCTTTCTTCTTGGCTCAACACATGTGACTTGTGAGATGACAAGTCTAACAAGAAAACCTGATTTGTGATACTTTGTCACAAGATGTCTATGTCTTATGTATCTATGCAGTAATGGAATCAGTAACCAAGTTCTGGATCATGGAAGGGCGGACACATCTGTATATAAATGGTCTACACAATCGAGGTAAAGAGAAGGTAAGATTCATGGATATACATGAAGTGTGGACTCATTCATTGTAATAGATACTGTATCTGTTCTAAGAGACTGACAACATTGTAGCAAGGCATAATAGTAGTACCACTCGCTCTTCGAATGTAAAAGTTCGATGCAGAACCAGCATTGATTGGCCGAATGCTATAGCGTCGGCCAATCAATGCTGGTTCTTCTCCTACCTTTAGAAGTCTTCTCCGTGCAGCTTCCCCGCGGCGTCTTCCGGCTCTGAATTCACTCTGCCAGGCATTGGGCCTGGGCAGAGCCAACTGCGCATGTCCGCTTGTAGTGCGGGCATGCGCAGTCAGCTCTGCCCAGGCCCGATGCCTGGCAGAGTGAATGAAGAGCCAGAAGAGCCGGAAGATTCCGCGGAGACGCTGCAAGGAGAAGACTGCACGGAGGATCCAGCCCGACCCTCACTCGTGGACTTGGTAAGTGTATTTTGATCGAACGTTGCCTACCCCTGAAACGAGCATTTTCCCCCCATAGACAATAATAGGATTCGATATTGAGGGGCTACTCGAAATGAATATCGAACATCGAACATTTTACTGTTCGCTCATCTCTATTTGTAAAGACACCGGAGCAGCAGAACCGAACTGCACTGTGAGGACGCCGGAGCGCCAGGGACAGGTGAGTATGATTTATTTTTACCTCCCTTAGCCAATTTTACACCTGTATCTGAGCATGTCAAAATAAAAGGAAAGGTGTGCAGAGTAACAAATAATATGCAGAGGAACAGCACAAAGCCAAGTTTACTTATTTATAAATGTATTTTATTTTATTTTTTTAAAATACCATTTGAGGAGCGGAGACGGGTCATCTTAGAATAAAGTATCCCCAGCAGAAACCTCTAACTACAATGGACTGAGTAGATGACTTAGAGATTTGGCTAGAAATTTTTTTTATAGGTAAAGTTTCTTACTGATGCCAAAAAAATTTAATATCCACTTCTTCCTTTGTCCTCTCCAGATGGCCATGACCAATAACATCACCTCCATCATCCTTCTGGGATTTCCAAATCTTCAAAACTTGATATTTCTGTTCTTTACACTGCTGTTCATTATATACTGTGGGACCATTTCTGGGAACCTTCTCATCATGGTCTTGTATGTAGTGAGTAAGACCCTTCGGTCCCCCATGTACTTCTTCATTACACAGTTATCATTGTGCGACCTCCTGGTGACTACGGACATTGTCCCCATTATATTTCAGACTGTCCTCTATGGGCAAAGTACCATGACCCTCATTGGCTGCATCACACAATATTTCATCTTTGCGATCTCGGAGTCGGTGGAATGTCTTCTCCTGTCGGTGATGTCTTATGACCGCTATGTGGCCATCTGTAACCCGCTCCGCTATCACTCCATCATGACTCATAGGTTTTGTGTGTCATCACTTAATGTGATCTGGTGGATTGGTGTTATGGTGACAGTGGTCGAAGTCATTTCTTTGTATAATCTGCATTTCTGTGGTCCACATATTATTGACCATTTCTACTGTGACATTGAACCCATAATGCAGATCTCCTGCTCTGACACTTCCATAATTCATAAACGGGTTTTTATAATGGGATTTTTCCTTGGAATAGGACCATTCATAGTAATAGCCATGTCTTATGCCTACATTGTCTGCACCATTCTGAAGATCCCATCCAATACGGGAAGACACAAAGCCTTCTCCACCTGTAGCTCCCATCTTATTGTGGTTTCCGTATTTTATGGGACATTAATCACTGCTTACATGTTTCCAAACAAAGGAGACTCCCTGATCCTGGGCAAGGTCTTATCTCTGATCTATACTGTATTTATACCATTGCTGAATCCTCTTATATACACTCTGAGGAACAAAGACTTTAAAGAAGCTTTTCAGAAACTTACAAGAGTTACCTCATCTGACTAACCCCTTCTCTTAATAAAGCTGTCCATACTGTGGAGAGGATAGGCTCAGTGGTAGCAGCAGCGGACTCAGACAGTCAGAGACAGACACAATATTCAGGGACAAACAGGTTTGACCCTGTACATTTATTTTGCAACACCCCCCCCCCCCCCTCCCAAAAAAAAAACAAAACGGCAAAACAAGCCTTAACTTCAGGCAAACAATAACAGAAATCCTGCTCGTCTGAGCTACTAACTGTGCAGAGAATACCCTAACTGTACATGTGGCTTGCTTTAGCCACAAGGTCAACAAACAGGAAAAAAACAATGGCAGCTGTATACACTGGACTCTCACCAGTTTGAGACAGAACTTGGCTCCTTCTCTCTTCCCCAAGAACTGCTCAGGACAGAAGTCTTAAACCTTTATAGGCCTTTATTGAGGCCCAGCTCCCACCTGTGTTTGAAGGCTCCTCCTTAGTAGGACAAGTGGTTAACAGAAAGGCCTTCTCACAGCTGTTTTGTTACAGATGTCTGTGTTGTAATGTTACTTATCATACCATAAGTGAGGAATCTGGGGGAGATATAACAACCTTCCGGAACGTTACCTGTCACCTTTTGGCAATACATATGAAATACCTATAAAAACTTACCTACTATGTACTCAGTGTGGTGACAGCCACCAGTGGGGTGCCAGAGGTGTCAATGAAGCACAACAGCCGCCAATGGGGTGCCACAGGGGGGAGTATCATCCAATAGATAGTGGTGGGTGGACACCTTACAGTGCTATAGTCATATACAATATATAAGGTGCTCCATACGTGACCAGAAGCTAGTTGCAGCAATAGTGGAGATTGTGTAGGGTCTGTGATTCATCTCACTGCATTATATACAGCACAAGTCTGAAAAATGTCCGGAATTTAAATAATTACACATACAGATTAGTGATAGAAATCAATAGGACATAGCTGTGCTGCTATTTGAGCTTGAGAGTGACTGCATGCATTCCTGTTCTAATACAGAATTACGGACATAGAGATAGGTAAGTTAACTCTGCCCTTGCCAATAATATAAGTTTGTTTAAGTCTGTTGTGCAATAGAGCAGTTTCATCTGCATGCAAAGCAATCCTGTAATTGGAAAGTTCTTTAAGGCAGTGTATTTTTTTTGTTTGTTTGTTTTTGGTATGCATATATACACAGTCTTGCAGCCTCTTCCAATGTAAATAAAATTTCCATTATTCAAGTGTTTTTTATTATTGTAAATAGGCTGTATTTGCCAGCCCCGCTGTACTTGGCAGATACAGCTTAACCCTGGATATGGAAAGTGCTGGCTGCATTTCGCTATTTGAATTCTGCAACAAAGCAGATGCTAAATTCAAAGGGATAAATCATAGAGGCCAAGGCTCTTCTGTGATAGCGAGACCTCCATCGGCAATAACGGTGGCGGTCCCATTATGGTCTATCCCTGTGCTGTGACACTATGATGTAAAAGTACAGAGATAGCAAGTAACATTGGTGTCAGTGGGAAAAAAACTAAATAAAAAAATAAACAGTGGAGTTGGTGCTGCTATTACTAGCTGCGGCCCTAACTAGAGCTTTAGTGCTAAACTCAAACGGACCAATCAGAGAAGATCCGTGCCCGCTATAGAATCCATTAGCAGGCTTTGGCTCTTCTGTGATTGGTCCATTTGAATTCAGGGGTAAAGCTCCTACTTTGGCGCTAAACTCAAATGGACCAATCACAGAAGAGCAAAAGCTGCCACTCCTGCTGGGGGCACGTCCATCTCTTTTGGTCTTTATGGAGAATTTTTACTACACTTTTGTCTAATTGTTGGTCCCTCCCCTCCTTCTTGGCTTATTACACATTGTGGTATGCGCCCGACTCATTTATGGAATGCGACTTTTAACTATATTTATGTGATATGTCTACCCTTTTATAAAAGAAGAAGGAAGAGAGGCACCGAGCCGATCCTAGTGTATTAACTTTGATAATGCGGAGATATATTATAGAAAGGTGACTGCTCACCTGGTGTGGTTGTGTTTGTCACAACAACCACTAAACATCCATCAATTGTGTGTAGAGTGTAGCTGCAGGTCACCGTCACCAGGACGTCAAATCATGGATGAAAAGGACCAGCCTCCAAAGGAAAAGCCAAAGACCAGCGCTCGCCCATATACAATAAAGGATTTTATTAAGCACGACGCGTTCCGGGCCAGGATGCCCTTTCTCAAGTGCAGATAAATCTAGCCACGGTGGGCCAAAGACATGTCATTGTAATACATACTGAGTCTGCTCTAAGGTATAATACTCCTATAATACTAAATGTATGAATTTGGTTGACAGAAGTTATTACTATGATTCTTATTGGGTGTTTTCGAGTATTTATGTATATAGAGATTTTCTATGACTTATACATAGTTGTCCTATCCTAGTATAGAGATGAATACATGACGATCCCACCAAGCAGCTGATGAACAGGCCGGGGTGTTTGGGCAAGCACCCTAATAGCTCCAGTGGTTGGTGCCCTACAGTTGTACAGGACACTTGGAGCAATGCGCTTTAATGGTGGGGGAGTCGGAAGTAAAATCCCAAGTGTTTGCTTTTGATGGACCCTATAGACAGTTCATCAATACAAAATTACTAAAATTTCAGGGACCATACAGTGGCTCAGTGGGTAGCACTGTAGCCTTGCAGTGCTGGAGTCCTGGGTTCGACTCCTGCCAGGGGCAGTTTGTATGTTCTCCCTGTGTTTGCATGAATTTTCTCCCATACTCCAAAGACATACTGATAGGAACAAATGTCCTAATTTCAAAATCAAAATTTCAGCTTGAAATAAAAATAAATTAAAGGTTTCTATTTTTAATATACAGATCTATTCACACCTAGCTGAGCACAAACTAATTCAATACAATGATGACACAGAAGTGCTGAACGACACATACAGTCCTATGAAAAAGTTTGGGCACCCCTATTAATCTTAATCATTTTTAGTTCTAAATATTTTGGTATTTGCAGCAGCCATTTCAGTTTGATATATCTAATAACTGATGGACACAGTAATATTTCAGGATTGAAATGAGGTTTATTGTACTAACAGAAAATGCGCAATATGCATTAAACCAAAATTTGACCGGTGCAAAAGTATGGGCACCTCAACAGAAAAGTGACATTAATATTTAGTACATCCTCCTTTTGCAAAGATAACAGCCTCTAGTCGCTTCCTGTAGCTTTTAATCAGTTCCTGGATCCTGGATGAAGGGATTTTGGACAAACAATTCAAGTTCAGTTAAGTTAGATGGTCGCCGAGCATGGACAGCCCGCTTCAAATCATCCCACAGATTTTCAATGATATTCAGGTCTGGGGACTGGGATGGCCATTCCAGAACATTGTAATTGTTCCTCTGCATGAATGCCTGAGGATTTGGAGCGGTGTTTTGGATCATTGTCTTGCTGAAATATCCATCCCCGGCGTAACTTCAACTTCGTCACTGATTCTTGAACATTATTCTCAAGAATCTGCTGATACTGAGTGGAATCCATGCGACTCTCAACTTTAACAAGATTCCCGATGCCGGCATTGGCCACACAGCCCCAAAGCATGATGGAACCTCCACCAAATTTTACAGTGGGTAGCATGTGTTTTTCTTGGAATGCTGTTTCTTTTTGGACGCCATGCATAACGCCTTTTTTTATAACCAAACAACTCAATTTTTGTTTCCAAAATGAAGCTGCCTTGTCCAAATGTGCTTTTTCATACCTCAGGCAACTCTATTTGTGGCGTGCGTGCAGAAACGGCTTCTTTCTCATCACTCTCCCATACAGCTTCTATTTGTGCAAAGTGCGCTGTATAGTTGACCGATGCACAGTGACACCATCTGCAGCAAGATGATGCTGCAGCTCTTTGGAGGTGGTCTGTGGATTGTCCTTGACTGTTCTCACCATTCTTCTTCTCTGCCTTTCTGATATTTTTCTTGGCCTGCCACTTCTGGGCTTAACAAGAACTGTCCCTGTGGTCTTCCATTTCCTTACTATGTTCCTCACAGTGGAAACTGACAGGTTAAATCTCTGAGACAGCTTTTTGTATCCTTCCGCTGAACAACTATGTTGAACAATCTTTGTTTTCAGATCATTTGAGAGTTGTTTTGAGTAGCCCATGATGCCACTCTTCAGAGGAGATTCAAATAGTAGAACAACTTGCAATTGGCCACCTTAAATACCTTTTCTTATGATTGGATACATCTGGCTATGAAGTTCAAAGCTCACTGAGGTTACAAAACCAATTTTGTGCTTCAGTAAGTCAGTAAAAAGTAGTTAGGAGTATTCAAATCAATAAAATGATAAGGGTGCCCATACTTTTGCACCGGTCAAATTTTGGTTTAATGCATATTGCGCATTTTCTGTTAGTACAATAAACCTCATTTCAATCCTGAAATATTACTGTGTCCATCAGTTATTAGATATATCAAACTGAAATGGCTGCTGCAAACACCAAAATATTTAGAACTAAAAATGATTAAGATTAATAGGGGTGCCCAAACTTTTTCATAGGACTGTATAATACACATATACAACATATTCTCCACTGAGAGGATATTACAAATCAATGGTATGTACGGTCTCCGCTCGGTGTCCGCGCGAATCATGCAGAGAGTGAACTACTGCAAGCAATACTCCCTGAACAGAATATCGAATGCAGGTGTGCACCGGGCCTATGCTAGTTTCCTAAATTCCCCCTCCATCTTTGGTTGGATCTCAGTGGTAATGGTAATAGTATTTCCGTTTCATGCAGAACAAGTTTGGCTTGAAGGGCCAAACCACATGAATATTTGTCAAGAAGACTCTTGTGCGGTTCCCGATCTCTAGTCACTGAGCACTTACCACTGCAGCTACTTTATCTCCAGGCTGTTACTTTTGTGCCATCTTTTTATAATCACTTTGTACTAGTAGAAGTAATAGCAGAGAAATAGCACAACCTCAAGTTATAACCAAAGTGGATTCACAATTAGGGTTGAGCCGATCTTGAGATTTCAGGATTGATCTTAAAATCAGATTTCTGATCATTTTCCAGCCGATCCTGATGGTGAAATTTGCTCGATAGCCGATCGGAATCCAATCTTTTCCGATCCCGATCACTCCACCATAGTCAATTCTTCTCTATGGGAAAAGTCACTTTTAGGGTTTAGCCGATCTTGAGATTTCAAAATCTGATTTTGGATCATTTTCCAGCTGATCGGGATCCGATCTTTTCCAAACCCAATCTCTCAATCCTATTCACAATTGCTATAACATGTGGAATCCAATAATTTAGAAAGACATTTAATTCTGGAGAGGTGTCAGCTCGTTTTAGAAGAAATGAAATATCCTAAGTAAAAGTTTCCAACCACGATGGACCAAAAAGATGACTTAGAAATGTTATTAAATTCTTTAGAAGTAAAGTTACCTATGGATAACGAGAAAATTCTTAATAATATTAATAACCACTTCTTCCTTTGTCCTCTCCAGATGGCCATGACCAATAACATCACCTCCATCATCCTTCTGGGATTTCCAAATCTTCAAAACTTGACATTTCTGCTCTTTACACTGCTGTTCATACTGTGGGACCATTTCTGGGAACCTTCTTGTCCCCAACTCATGAAAGGTCCTCCTTAAGGGGCTTTGTGTAGGTGAGGACAATATGGATTGGGTGCCTGGAGAAGTGAGGAGTCAAAGATGTCTGTGTTGCAAACTGTACAGAGACAAATCACATGCTGGAAGAAGTGGTCATGGCGTTCCAGATGGAAGAGATGGGAAATGTGAGCGATTAGTTAGGGACGTCTCTGGTAAGTCACCACAAAATGTTATGCACTGCGCCACTGTAATGTTACCACTAGCAAACCCCCAACCCCCCACCCCGGTATTCAGTCCGGTGGGGGAGGGTGCCTTTCTTTCATCCACCTCAGGCAGCAGAATGGCTAGGTTCACCACTCCCTGCCTCCATACTATCCCCTTGCCACCCTTTGATGTCTTAATCATGCCACTGTCACAGTTCTCTATGCATCTCTCTGCCATGTGTTCCACTGTGCAACGCATGTGCTACGTCTGGTCGTCGGCAATGCCGATACTGGAGGTGCTTCTCTACACTCCCAAAGGCGCTCAGCCTCCTGAGCAGGTAGAACCTGCTGTGACCCTTTCTGTGCAGTACATTCAGGTGATTGGCCCACTCTAGTTTATTATTGAGGAGCACACCCATGTACTTATAGGTCCTGGCTATCTCAATGCCTGTCCCCTGGACAAGAGGAGGAGGAGGGAAAGATACCAGAAGAGATAGAGGTTGAAAATTTTAGTAAGGTGAATTGTAACAGTAGGTGACAGAGACTGGAGGAGATGTGACGGGAGAAGATCACTTGTGCAAGTACTGAGATGAGAAGAAGAAAGGAGTTGGGAGACTTCTTCTGTTACTGGGTCAAAGAATG
Organism: Leptodactylus fuscus; assembly: GCF_031893055.1. Classification (NCBI taxonomy): domain Eukaryota; kingdom Metazoa; phylum Chordata; class Amphibia; order Anura; family Leptodactylidae; genus Leptodactylus; species Leptodactylus fuscus. The sequence continues at coordinate 8,454,021 of NC_134269.1, forward strand.
AAAGTTCACAATGAGAAGCAAAGGAGTGAAGGAGGCTCTACTGCTTGGAGAATGAGTTATTTCCAGACAGATGTTGTTGATTCTGTCTTTGAAGTATGTGGCCATGTTTTGAGCACTGAGTTATGTAACAGGTACCTGCACCTTAGAAGAGAGGAGAGGAGAGGAGAGGAGAGGAGAGAGTGATGGAGAGAAAGGCTTGTCAAAATTCTCTAATAATAACACCAGAGTTGCAAGCAATGCCATTTAGATAAGGTGTTACGGTTGTGTGCGGGGACTATAGTCTCACATCAGCAAGTGAGCCCAGGTCAAGTCCTTGAGAAAAATGAAGCCAGTTATATTTTGTGGAGTGTGCCAAGAAAGATGGGGTGTAGGAAACTGGGAATTCAGGGTTATGAGACAGAAAGGTGAGGGGAACATCATTTCAAAAAAGTCGCACCTTGGATGTATATAATTTACAAGCTCCAATAATCCGTTTAGCAACAAAGGGAGTTCGGTATAAGGACCGTGGGGTCCAGTGGCGTCTGTGTGGCCAGGGGAATGTTTTTTGTTTTTTTGTGGTTGATGTATACCCCTATTTTGGATTTAATAGATTCTAATTATCCTCCCCATTTATTTTCTGTTTCCCTCAGATCCCCTAAAGAGTAACCCCCCCCCCCCCCTCCCTATTGTGTATGTGGGACGAAATCTGCCAGGAAGTGGGAGGAGTCATGTTTTACTTTATCAGGGTTGTAATTTGGTGAATTCTGGGACTGCCTTTGTCAGAGTGGGAATAAATTGATTAAGGTCATAGGGTATTCACAGGGTTATTGGCTGTGAGTCCCTACTAACCTGACACCCATGACAACCTTGTTAAGACGGTTCAAGTTTTCTATATCGCTGTTTTTCCATATCTTTTATTGGATTGGTTGATTTTTCAACCTTAATTTGATGTCTTTGGACTCTTGTATAGTACGCTTTAGAGTATATTTATTAAATGTAAAGTTTTATGATTATTTGACCCTTCCTATTAGACAAATACATTTGGAATAATGTCAATCTAGCAGAATCTTCCTATTTGCTTGTTTATTACTATTATTAAGGACCTTTCTGCTGTGGACCTCCCACACTACCTCCTCGTCACTGCCCCCTCCTCTCTTAATCCGTTTCACCCCCCTCCCTGTCTCCTTAGATGAGCTGTCTAGCCCACTACTAGCCCTTCCCAACTATCTAACTCTAACCCGACCCCCCACCACCATCACCACCCCATCACACTTACATATTATCCTCTCTGAGAGACGAGTCCTCCGTTTCTTTCACTGTGTGTTGGCTGAAGACTCTCTTCCTCTCTGCAAGCACATACACAGACCGAATGTACCTCTGACGCCTGCGCAATGTCTGGGATCAGGCCAAGGTCCGAACCAGGAGCAACATCGAGAAACAGGTCAGGGAACAAACCAGCAAAAGGTTGCAGCAATAGACCATGATTGACACCAAGAGATACCAAAAGTAGTGTCCAGGAGCAGGTCAAGGTCAGAACCAGAAGATTCCAGGAGCAGGTCAAAGTCAGAAACAGTGAAAGTTAGAACCCAAGATGGAAGAGTCAGACTGACCAAATATATTTATGGTTATTATGCCACATATGTAGAAAAAGAGGTAGAAGAAAACAATTGTAGGAAACCAGACAAGACACAACTCCTCAGACAGTCCATACAACCTTGCTAGGCCACTAGGGTTGATCTGATCTTGAGATTTCAGGATCGATTTTAAAATCTGATTTCCGCTCATTTTCCAGGCGATCCCAATTGTGAAATTTGCTCAATCGCCGATCGGGATCCGATCTTTTCCGAACCCGTTTGCTCAACCCAAAGTTCATAGACATCTATAGACAAGGGACAGAGACGCTTGTGCCTTTGTAATCCGTGCCAGATGATGTTGCAGTTTCATACCAAATAATGGACTCTCTAAACAATCCATTATATGTATGCTAATCTGGGGTGCGAGGTCTAAATTTGTCAATCTTAAAGGAGTTTTCTGGCCTCTAATACATATTTTATAGTGATGACCTATCCACGGGATATATTTGGGTGTAAAACCTTAAAGGAATACTACCACTAAAACACATTTTTTCTATTTACCACGTAGGAATAGCCTTAAGAAAGATTATTTGTCTCCTAACTTGCTCAGTCGCCTCTGGCCCGCCGTTCCATAGAAATACCGTTTTTTACCGGTATGCAAATGAGTTCTCTGGCAGCAATGGGGACGGGACCCAGTGTTGAAACGGCAATGGGGCGTCCCCACTGCTGCCAGAGAACTCTCTCCAGCGACGCCTCCATCTTCAACAACAACCGTATCTTCTTCTGGCTGGGGTCACACTCCGCTCTTGCGCGCATGCGTAGTACACTCATGTAGTTGCTGTAGTTCTACGGAGAAGGCCGCCTCAGGTGCCGGTCCAAATGACGGGTAGCTGTGACTGCAATGAGTGGGCCTAGTCTGGAGGAGGGAGAGTCTTCAGGCCGAATCGCGAGGCAAAATGGCCTGAAGAATGAGCAATGGGAGCCATCTTTTTGTTCAGGATTGTGAGGTGAATACAGCCTCAAAATCCTGAACAAAAAAAAAATCCATGTGAACTTACCCTTACACAGGATATCTTATTGGTAACTGATTTTTGGGATCCAGACCCCATATAAATCAGACATTTGGCAGCCTCCAGGCATTGGGTGTGGAGCTTGTGCAGTGAAGTAATAGGAGCGGAGCTGCCGCCTCCTGGAAACACTGCGATAATGTGAATAGGAGCGGCCCACACTGTGGCAGCTTCCAGCTCCTTGAGACTGTCAAAACAGCGGATCCGTGCAGGGTCCAGGGGTCAGACCCCGCAGACCACAAACTGATCACATAACCCGTTAATACATCAGTATCAAAAATACATTTGGGGCAGCCATGTAACACCCTCAGTGCTGATTTTGAAAGAAAGCGGCCATAGTTATTTGTTGGTCATCTAAACTACTGTCTTTACTTTTTTTCTGCAATTAATTGATCTGTAAGATCTTGAGGACAAGCTCCTAATGGTTAATACTTCAGTTTTTAGACTGGATCACAGGGGACACGAGGCAATGTTTCGTCTCTGCTGAGTATTTTCCCCATGGCCACTTGCTATCTCACTGTAAGTAAGTGCAGGCTCATGTAAGTCCATACTACAGTATATAAAGCGTCTAAGCTTCTGACTATTGCACATCATCTGCCATAAGCTCACTAAGTGCACAAGGGTGTTATCATTCATGGTAATTATATCTCAGTGTTTATGAAGAGCCATGGAAATAGAGAGTGGAAGAGCAGGAGACATTTTTGAAATTGTAGATATTGTTATACTGAGGCCGGTCAAGGCGCCATTGTCTTCAGCTCACGGACTGCGCCTTGCTATCTGACTTGACATAGGTATCCATTTTTCTTTGGATAATCTGGGGTGCAGGGTTTAAGGATTGAAGTTTACTGTGTATGAATACTGTGCATTTGGACCCTTATAAAAATCTTCATTTGCAATGTTAACGTTCCAGACGGGTTCCTTTGTTTTAATAGACTGCACCAAACCAGCTCAGTCAGAGAGAGATGAATGTAATGGGATAATTGTATCATCTCCCCGGGTACTGAGGATGCAGCAGATCCCGGCAGCCTTAGACTGTGTGCAAGGAGAAGATGAGAGGCTAAGCTATTCTTCAATAAATACAAGCCGAAACACGGTTCACATTATGCCGCAGGGTTTATCTAAATAAGTGCGGATTCACACACAGCAGATTTGTTGCAGAATTGTCATGTTAATAGGGTTGATCTTGCAATGTGTGCATGAATCTCTGCAAGCTCCACTGAGATTAATGGTTCGATCACGGACAATTCTGAGATAAATCTGCCACATGGGCTTATTCAGACAGTTGTAATATGGCCGCAATATACAGACTGTGTCCTAATGATCTAGATCCCATGATGCTGGTAATTCATGTCATTAGACCCATGGTCAGGCTAGAATGTACTGTCGTGATATGGCCCATGTAATACACAAATGCATTATGTCTGAATACGTCCATAAAGTGGGTAGAGGTAATGAGACCCTCCAAGTGTCCTATAACATTGTACAAAGCTGACCAAGAAACATGCCCCGGACCTTCTTATACATATATACCTGCTCAGGCTAGGTTCACATCTGTGTAGGAAACTCCAACACCGATCTTTCAAGGAGGACTTTTCTCTTCTCCGGATTCAATAGCAAACTGCGGAAACCTGATGGACCCAAATATAGTCTAAAGGGTCCGGTGGTAACCTCTCTTTTAGTAAATAGGGTCTCCATCTTTTGGGTCACCATGCCGAATTGTATGATAAAGACCAGAACACCAGTATGAACCTAGAGTCAACTAGACCAAGTAGTAGTAGACTAATCCTCCGACAATCACTTCTAGCTCATCCCCAAGCAGGACAGGTTGAAACCTAAATTTTTTTTATTCAAAGGGATTCTACCACTAAACCAACATTTTTTCTAATAAAGATGGTACCGGAAGCCAAATCTGGCGATGGTTTGTCCGATGGGGGCTGTGTAGAGAAAGAAGAGCAGGAGGCCTAGGATCAAGCCCTGAGAAACCCCAACAGCAAGGGAAAGAGGGGAAGAAACAGAGCCCGCAAATGATAGACTGAAGGTGCGGTCTGAGAGATAAGAGGAGAACCAGGAGAGCGCAGTGTCTACTTCTGTAACAGGTACAAAAGATGAGAATGAACTGGATGATGTGTGGTCGGAGAAGGGATCAATGGTGTGGTAAGTCAATGTCACCTGGGGATTGGGCAGTTACTTCTTGACAGATCTTTTCAATATTGTTATGGAAATAAGTGGCCAGGTCATCTGTACTAAGGTCTGTGAATGGCGTCTGCACCTTGGGTGTGAGTAAGGAGTGAAAAGATTAAAAGAGCCTTTTAGGGTTATTGGAGAGAGAAGAGATGAGATCGGTTTTGAGCATAAACTCATAGTGGAGGAAATCACTGTGGTGAAGGTGTATTTGATTTTCTCCAGAGACTTTCAGCCCACCTAGAGCACTATTTAAGGAAATGCATATGTGGTGTGCACTGGGGGTTTCTGTCTTTTGCGTTAACATTTTTGAGTGGAGGAGGGAGTTGCCTCATCCAGTACACTTTTAAGGGTTTCATTACAGTGACTGGTGACCAGATTGGGACAGGACATTGAGATAGGGCACAGAGAGGACTGCAGAGTATCTAAAGGGTGTTGTGAAAAAGAGAAAGCACTGATGGACTTCAAATGAGGGGCATGTGAGTGAAGGTACTAGTGGAATGACCTGAAAAGTGCCATACAATGATAGGCAGGGTGGTGGGGTAGGCTTACTTATGTTGTCAGGCCTAGAAGTATGTGAGAAATAAAGGCCACCATGAGACAGAGCAAAAGGGGAGGCCGTATCTGACTGCTGAATCCAGGTGTCCGTAAGGGTGAGGGATTTACTGAGAAAAAAGTCAATAATATATTCTAGTTTGTTCCACACTGAGCGGGCGTTCCAGAGAGAACAGTTAAAAGGTAAAGGAGAACAATAAGTAGAGGGAACATGGTGAATATTGATGAGATCAGTGGAACTTCTTTGTGTGCAGGAAAAAGAAAAGTTAGTGAAAGAAGGAAGGCAAAGGACAGGAGAGATGTCCCCAGCAGCTAGGAGGAGCAAAATGGGCTGAGACAGAAGGTGGTTCTGAGATTTATGTGGGGGACTCTGTTTAGTTTCACTGATAAAAGAAGTAAAGGCATCGGGGTGGTTAAAGAGAATGAAAAATGTGAGTGGAGGAGTGAGGGAGAGATGTGGATAGTGATCTCTATGTGGGAGGGGGGGAGAGAGTGGACTGATATGGATACACTGATGGTAGTGATCGAGACTTCTGCACGAGAACAATTGCTAAGACAGCAAGTGATGAAGTAGATCTTTGATATCATGTGTCTGTGTTTTTTTTTTGGTTTGTTTGGTTGGAGTACTAACCGCTTCAGTTTGTGTATTTGATCTGATTTAGATGATGAATGTCCCTGCATTGAAAATATTATCCAATAGTGATCTGGTCACTACCCAAATCCCACCCAGACCAATTGGTGAATATAGATGATATTAGTTTAGGAAGATAAACTGTATCTAAAAATGACCCAAATATGTACCAATCTCACTATGAGAAGTTTCCTTTGAACAGCATACAATGTTATGTAGTATGTTATATGATATGTTTTAATTGAATAGATGACAGTTCATTCAGTATACTGTCTGATATGAAAAAAAAACAGCAATGTATTTGGTATTTTATTGTTATATTGATCACATTTTGCTACAAACGTTAAGAAGAAAGCTAACGCAACCAATATTTCCTTTCTCGATATCCACAGTGTGGGGATTCTCTTACATATTACATTGTCATGAGATTTGACTACAGTAGCCCAATGTCAATGCTAGCTTTATGGTGAGGAACATTCATGAAGTTATGGATTTTCATTAAAAAGAAATAGAGTATCTTGGTTTAGGATAAATACACGAATATCTTGACTTTATATGAATTGTACATTAATGTTCCAGGAGAAGAATCTGACTGTCGTCCCTGAATTTTTCCTGTTAGGATTTCAGACCAACCAAGGTTTAAGATTTATTATGTTTTGTCTTATCCTGGTGGTATATTGTGGGACAATATGTGGGAACCTCCTGATCATCACCCTGGTGTCCACCAGCCAGAACCTCCACACTCCAATGTACTTCTTCATCTCACAACTGTCCACCAGTGACATCTTGCTGACCACTGATATTGTCCCCAACATGCTCTACGTCTTACTGAATAATGGAGGGGCCATTACATTCATTGGTTGTATGACACAGTTGTATTTTTTCTGTGCCTCGGAAGTATTTGAATGTCTTCTCCTCACGGTGATGTCCTATGACCGATATGTGGCCATCTGTAATCCTCTTCATTACAATTCTATTATGACAAGTGCACGTTGTGTGAGATTGGCCGTCGCCTGCTGGTTGTCAGGTCTGTCCTCGGCATTTGTTAGCATTCTTATGACACAGACATTGAACTTTTGTGGTCCTAATATCATTGACCATTTCTTCTGTGACCTTGTCCCCTTGCTGGAAATTGCCTGTTCTGACACCTTCATTATTAAACTTCAAGACATTTTACTAACTATCCCAGCAGTCTTCACACCCACTATAATAATTGTTATATCTTATGTTAGAATAGTTTCTGTCATCCTGAAGATCCCATCCAGTACTGGTAGACAGAAAGCCTTCTCCACCTGTAGCTCCCACCTCATTGTGGTCTCCATATTCTACTGGTCTCTTTTCACTGTTTATATTGTTCCAACTGGTGGACAATCATCGACCATCAGTAAATGTCTATCCCTGCTATATACTGTGCTTACGCCTTTGATGAATCCCATTATATACAGTCTGAGGAATACAGACATCAAGAAAGCCGTCCAGGGAAAACTTTATAAATTTGTCATAGGTGGCCACTGACCATAAATCATTGGGGCACATTTATCTATACTCTGTATCTTTGTCGTAATCAAGGAATCCCATTCATAGTTTTAGACATATTTATGAATCAGTCATATGGACCTTCATAAATATGGAGGGTTTCTACAAACTCCAAAATTCTGACTCACAATGGGATGCAACATGTGTATACAAAATCTCAAATTATTCCTCTATGGACTTTCCTTTGTGCACTAGGGCATGGCTAGAATAGAAAAGTGGGCTTCCCCTAAATGTCTAGGTCTGCTGAAGCATTAGGAGGTCCCTCCACTTTAACTAAGGGGCATGGCCAAACCTTGAAAAACAACCCCACATTTGATATATACACTACCCAGATTGGTCCATCAGATAGCCTTAAGAATGGCAATTCTTCCCCACCTTTAAAAGTCTTCTCCGTACCGCCATCCATTAGGTATTCCTGTTTCTTCATTATGGTAATGAATTTTCTCACCGGGGACAGTCTCCTGCGCTTAAACAGCAATGGGGACATCCCCTGTCCTTCGAAAAATACTCTACAGTGCCAGTTCTTCTTAGGCTCTGCCTCTCCTCAACTGTTTGGCCACAGGAAAATGGCCGACTGCACCCACTGCAACCATGTCCGTCTGCAATTTTCCTGTGGAGGCCACACTGGCACAGATGATGGAGAGAGTGGTACCGGATAAGTACACCAGATCTCTTCTGCCTAATGTTCAGCACTGAGTTGGACAAGTGGGACCTGCAACAGCTGATCGGTTGGTGTGTTTCGTGGAACGGTACCGAGCCACTGAGGAGTTTCTGCAGACGTCTCCCAGACCTGTTACCCCCAAGATGGGTAAGATTGACCGACTACTGTGGAGAATGAGGAAGGTTACGATGGGAGGACGATCAGAGGGGAAGCAGGCAGCTGGGACTGTGAACTTTAAATCCCAATCTCAAAAAGGAAATCCGTGTCGCCTTATGGCGGTGCAATATACTAGTTCATGTAGCTGTCTACTGTCCCCTGGAGCTCATGGACTTCAGCAGTTCCCAGGAGGTATCCCTATTTGCTCAACCTGCTTGTGTGGCAGAAACTACAACTGAACCACAAATGTGTACTGTGACTATAGCAGGGCATTCGGTACTGACTTTCCTGAGCTCTGTGAGCCTGGTAACCCTGGTGCACCATGATCTTGTCGACCCTGCACTGTACAGTGAACAAACTATTGGGGTCTTGTGCATACATGGTGAAACTCTAACATGTCTTAAAAATGCTAATGTTGGTGATATCTTGCCTAAGGTTAACCCTGAAGCTTTTGACTCTGACTAGGAAACACCAGCTGTAGGGGTGACCCAAGATGGTAATAATTTTCCTCTGTCTGCATTAGCTGGTGATACTGAAGTTCGGGAAGGAGTTCCTGACATTCCGGAGCTCGAGGTGTCTTGTGACAATTTTGGGACTGCTCAAATGAGAGATCCTAATCTGGTTCATGCCAGAGGAAACGTAAAGGTGGTAAACGGTGAACCCCAGTATCCAGGAGCTAATAAGGAGTTCCCTATATGTCCATGAACCAGGACCTTCTGTATAGTGTGAACCAAATACAGGGAGAAATTGTTGAACAATTGGTGATGACCCGGCCCTATCAATGAGAGATTTTTTTTATATGTTCTCTCAGACAGGTATACCCAAGAAGATCCTGACTCACTTAGGGACTCCTTTTATAACCTGTGAACCTCTGTGTATCACCTCCTGATAGATGGCTTTGTAGAGAGGTTCAATAAAACCCTTAAGGGTCTGCTCAAGAGGGTGGTTAGCAAGGACGGCAAAAATTGGGATTCCCTACTGCCCTATTTAATGTTTGCAATCCGGGAGGTACCTCAGTCCTCCACAGGTTTTTCCCCATTTGAGTCGCTGTATGGTGGGCACCCACGTGGTCTCCAAGGCATGGCAAAGGAAACCTGGGAACAAGAGCAAACTCCTTACTGGGGTATAATTGAACACATTACCCTGATGCAGGACAGAATCGCAGCAGTGATGCCTATGGTTAAGGAACATATGGGGCGACCCAAATGGCCCAGAGCCGGGTCTATAACAGAACGGCTAAACTTAGAACTTTTAGTTCAGGTGATCGAGTGTTGGTGTTGGTCCCTATGGTGAGAAATAAATTTCTGGCCAAATGGCAAGGGTCACACCTGCGTACCTCCGCATATGCAGAGATGTAGCAGAGCCAAGTAGGTCATCACCAAGAACAACATGCGGACGAAGTCGCGGGCAAATGTTAGTATGTAGACACAGAATTCACCAGCTACAATAGAGGTGTAATGGTAATACTTCATTGTGATCCAAACAGGGATCTCACCATAGTGTCTGTGATCCCTCCAATTCTTAAATACCTTTCAGGGCTAAGAATATGTCTAGAGATCAAAACCTTGCAATTCAAACTAGGTTTTATCCAATATGGCCCAAGATTTAGAGACCTCACTAATCAGTGTTACATACCATGTGATACAATAATATAACATATAATACAGTATATAGATTACCATGTGTAGCACTTTAAGAGCAGACAAAGAACTCTTTCTAACCAGACTGGGGGCAGCGGGACATCTGCAATCTATTAGTCAATGCTCAGCCTAACACAATGGGCTGCATAAGTGAAATTGTTTAACCCTATATGCACTTATCTACTGCCCACTCTGCTCAATGACCCCTGCACAGGTCCCAGAACATGCCTAGAAAACTCTTCCTAAGCCCGGGGCCCCACGAGCCGGAAATGCATTGGAAAAAACTCTGCTTTTTAAAGTACCAGCATAGTGAATGGAGGATTATGTAAATAATCTGTTCTCCCTTAGTTCAAACAGCAGCACAACACATGGGGTATTCCTGCCCCTGTGTGCTGTCAGGACACGTGGAACTTTTAATTAATCAATCCCTTTAAGAGGTCAGGGAAATCTCCCCCTCACTGTGTTAGTTATAAAGTAAAGTAAGACATTCCGAAAGAAAATATTCAGAACACATAGCAATAGAGCTTAAGGGAGGGTAGCTTGTGCTGCTGTTTGGACTATGGGAAAACAGATTATTTACATTCCTCTTACGTCCAACAGCAGCACAACACATGGGGATGTAGCAAGTAACCCCCTTAGGGAGGGACCCCTTGGCATGCTGTTGACAAGACCGAATGTCTGATGGCAGTTGGTTCTGAACTACGCCAATCCAACCTATCATGTCTAAAAAGGTTAAATGAGCTTTCCAGGTAGCAACAGCACAAATCTGTTCTAGCAAAACTGAACATCTTTTTGCCCAAGAGGTAGAAACCAATATGGTGGAGTGGGCTTTCCCACATTCTGGGACAGAGAACCCTTGAGAACGGAAGGAGTCAGATAATGCCTCCTTTATCCATCTGTACAAAGAGGGTGAAAACCAGGAAGGAATCTCAGTGGCACCCAGTCTGGGACCACCTGGAGGAAGGTCATCTTGTAGGACAAGAGTTTACAGTCTACCTCCTCCAGAGGCTCAACAGAGGTCCACAGAGACCCTAAAGGACCTCATACAGATCTCACTAAGGTACAGGGGCTTGTATACAAGGCCGTAGCTTAGCTGCCCCCTTTGAGTCAAGGGTCCCCTGAGATAGGCATTTGCCTAGGCAAGCTAATAAAGCAGACACCTGAACTGTCAGAGTGGCAAGAGTAAGCTCTTCGACCGAGGCCATTTTGGAGAAAATCTAAGATAGATTCTGTGGTGGAGAGAGAGACTTGTTTCTCATAACACCAACTCTTGAAAAAAATCTGCCAATCCTTTGGTAGCTCGTGGTAGTAAAAGCTGCTCTGGAGCCGACTAAGGCCTTCATGACGGACTCTTATAGTCCTCTATGTTCACATAAGAACTGGTCATTTTCCAGGCCATCAAGATGAATCTCTTCAGGTCCTGAATCTCTTCAGGTTGGATGACATGGCTTTCTCCATCCAATTCCACATGCCCCTTATGGGAATCTCCTCTAGATACACTCTCTACCAGAGAGGGACGCATCCATGGTCAACAGGGTCCAGGTGTACTGGACTGTGGACGCTTCATCCAATTTCATGATCCTCTTATGGAACTCTTCTTTAGATGCGCTCTCCACTGGAGGGAGACATCAATGGTCAACATGGACTTCCTGGGCTACCAGGTTCTGAATTAGTGGAATATATTCTCATTGAGTGACCACTTGCTGGACACCGCAAGACCCTGACATAGCTGATCCGTCAGAATGTTTAAGGATCCCCTGATGTGCACTGCTGAGAGATGGTTCTTCTCTGCCCGAGAGAATATGAAATCCCACTCCCTAAGGGATGGTGATCTGGTGTCCCATGAATGTTCAGATAGAGGACCCTAGTTAAATTGTCTGAGTGGCTCTTCACTGCTCTTCCAAAGAGAAGTGGAGCAAAAAGGCGGACTGCTTTGAGTTTGCGTCACTTGGACGACATGGTCATCTCCAACCAGTTCTAGGTTCCTCTTACGGGAATCTTCTCTATATGAGCTCCCCAACCTGAGGGGACTGCAACAGTGGTCAACAGTGTCCAGACTGGCAGGACCGTGGACATCCCGTCCTTGAGATGGAACCACCACCTGAGTAAAAGATGGGTCTTGAGGGATACCTGAATTGACTTGTCTCAGTGGACAGCTCTGAGTTGTCGTCAGTTGGATGACATGGCTTTCTCCATCCAATTCCACATGCCCCTTATGGGAATCTCCTCTAGATACACTCTCTACCAGAGAGGGACGCATCCATGGTCAACAGGGTCCAGGTGTACTGGACTGTGGACGCTTCATCCAATTTCATGATCCTCTTATGGAACTCTTCTTTAGATGCGCTCTCCACTGGAGGGAGACATCAATGGTCAACATGGTCTGGTGTTAGTTGGACCGTGGACACTCTCCATCCGAGAGGAATGCATAGGTAGTCATCAGGGTCTGGCTTTAGCTGGACCGTGGGCGCTCTCCAGAGAGGGAGAATCCTTTGCACTGAGTATCTGCAGAGAAGTCAAGGTTATTGGCACAGTTGGTGGACCACTGAGCCAATACACATACAATCATCACACACACAACACATATCGAGGAAGTACAGTGGCTTGCAAAAGTATTCATACCCCTTGAAACTTTTCATGTTTTGTAACCTTACAACCATAAACCTAGCAATCCTGGAAGAAAACCTGTTGGAGATGGCAAAAGACTTGAGATTGGGAAGGAGAGTCACCTTCCAGCAAGACAATGACCCTAAACCAACAGCCCGATCTCCAGTGGAGGGTTTAGATAAAAGAATATTCCTGTGTTAGAATGGCCCAAAGTCCTGACCTAAATCCAATTGAGCACCTGTGACAAGACATGACAATTACTGTTCACAGACGCTCCATCCAATCTGGCTGAGCCTGAGCTATTTTGCAGAGAAGAATGGGCAAAAATTTCAGTCTCCAGATGTGCAAAGCTGGTAGAGACAGAGCCTTGTAGCTTGAACTGCAGAGAATGGAGGCTCTACAAAGTATTGGGATAGGGGGCTGAAGACTTTTGAACTTCACACTTTCCAGGTTTTTATTTGATTAATATTTTAATAATCATGTATCATTTTCCTTCCACTTCACAATTATCGGCTACTTTGTGTTTGTTATCTCTGGGAATTTCAATAAAATACATTTAAGTTTGTGGTTGTAAGGTAACTAGAGATGAGCGAACACTAAAATGTTCGAGGTTCGAAATTCGATTCGAACAGCCGCTCAATGTTCGTGTGTTCGAACGGGTTTCGAACCCCATTATAGTCTATGGGGAACAGATACTCGTTAAGGGGGAAACCCAAATCCGTGTCTGGAGGGTCACCAAGTCCACTATGACACCCCAGGAAATGATGCCAACACCTCTGGAATGACACTGGGACAGCAGGGGAAGCATGTCTGGGGGCATCTAACACACCAAAGACCCTCTATTACCCCAACATCACAGCCTAACAACTACACACTTTACACACTCAATACCACCTCTCTGACAGTAGGAAAACACCTTGAAACATGTGTATTTGGCACTTGCAGTGAGGAGAGCTTGTCACCAGCAGTGAATTTGGCCCTTGTAGTAAGTTGAGGTTGGCACCAACATTTGTTTTGAAAATCAGGGTGGATTGAGCCTCTAACCAGCAGAGTTTGGGCAAATTCATGGTGGAGGGAGCCTCTAAAAACCCCAGTTTGGACCAATTCATGGTGGAGGGAGCCTCTAACCAGCCCAGTTTGGGCAAATTCATGGTGGAGGGAGCCTCTAAAAAACCCAGTTTGGACCAATTCATGGTGGAGGGAGCCTCTAACCAGCCCAGTTTGGGCAAATTCATGGTGGAGGGAGCCTCTAACCAGCCCAGTTTGGACCAATTAATGGTGGAGGGAGCCTCTAACCAGCCCAGTTTGGACCAATTAATGGTGGAGGGAGCCTCTAACCACCCCAGTTTGGACCAATTCATGGTGGAGGGAGCCTCTAAAAAGCCCAGTTTGGGCAAATTCATGGTGGAGGGAGCCTCTAAAAAACCCAGTTTGGACCAATTCATGGTGGAGGGAGCCTCTAACCAGCCCAGTTTGGACCAATTAATGGTGGAGGGAGCCTCTAAACAGCCAAGTTTGGACCAATTCATGGTGGAGGGAGCCTCTAAAAACCCCAGTTTGGACCAATTCATGGTGGAGGGAGCCTCTAACCAGCCCAGTTTGGGCAAATTCATGGTGGAGGGAGCCTCTAAACAGCCCAGTTTGGGCAAATTCATGGTGGAGGGAGCCTCTAACCAGCCCAGTTTGGACCAATTAATGGTGGAGGGAGCCTCTAACCAGCCCAGTTTGGACCAATTAATGGTGGAGGGAGCCTCTAACCACCCCAGTTTGGACCAATTCATGGTGGAGGGAGCCTCTAACCAGCCCAGTTTGGACCAATTCATGGTGGAGGGAGCCTCTAAAAAACCCAGTTTGGACCAATTCATGGTGGAGGGAGCCTCTAAACAGCCCAGTTTGGGCAAATTCATGGTGGAGGGAGCCTCTAAAAACCCCAGTTTGGACCAATTCATGGTGGAGGGAGCCTCTAACCAGCCCAGTTTGGGCAAATTCATGGTGGAGGGAGCCTCTAAAAAACCCAGTTTGGACCAATTCATGGTGGAGGGAGCCTCTAACCAGCCCAGTTTGGGCAAATTCATGGTGGAGGGAGCCTCTAACCAGCCCAGTTTGGACCAATTAATGGTGGAGGGAGCCTCTAACCAGCCCAGTTTGGACCAATTAATGGTGGAGGGAGCCTCTAACCACCCCAGTTTGGACCAATTCATGGTGGAGGGAGCCTCTAAACAGCCCAGTTTGGGCAAATTCATGGTGGAGGGAGCCTCTAAAAAACCCAGTTTGGACCAATTCATGGTGGAGGGAGCCTCTAACCAGCCCAGTTTGGACCAATTAATGGTGGAGGGAGCCTCTAAACAGCCAAGTTTGGACCAATTCATGGTGGAGGGAGCCTCTAAAAACCCCAGTTTGGACCAATTCATGGTGGAGGGAGCCTCTAACCAGCCCAGTTTGGGCAAATTCATGGTGGAGGGAGCCTCTAAACAGCCCAGTTTGGGCAAATTCATGGTGGAGGGAGCCTCTAACCAGCCCAGTTTGGACCAATTAATGGTGGAGGGAGCCTCTAACCAGCCCAGTTTGGACCAATTAATGGTGGAGGGAGCCTCTAACCAGCCCAGTTTGGACCAATTAATGGTGGAGGGAGCCTCTAACCACCCCAGTTTGGACCAATTCATGGTGGAGGGAGCCTCTAACCAGCCCAGTTTGGACCAATTCATGGTGGAGGGAGCCTCTAAAAAACCCAGTTTGGACCAATTCATGGTGGAGGGAGCCTCTAAACAGCCCAGTTTGGGCAAATTCATGGTGGAGGGAGCCTCTAAAAAACCCAGTTTGGACCAATTCATGGTGGAGGGAGCCTCTAACCAGCCCAGTTTGGACCAATTAATGGTGGAGGGAGCCTCTAAACAGCCAAGTTTGGACCAATTCATGGTGGAGGGAGCCTCTAAAAACCCCAGTTTGGACCAATTCATGGTGGAGGGAGCCTCTAACCAGCCCAGTTTGGACCAATTAATGGTGGAGGGAGCCTCTAACCAGCCCAGTTTGGACCAATTAATGGTGGAGGGAGCCTCTAACCACCCCAGTTTGGACCAATTCATGGTGGAGGGAGCCTCTAAACAGCCCAGTTTGGGCAAATTCATGGTGGAGGGAGCCTCTAAAAAACCCAGTTTGGACCAATTCATGGTGGAGGGAGCCTCTAACCAGCCCAGTTTGGACCAATTAATGGTGGAGGGAGCCTCTAAACAGCCAAGTTTGGACCAATTCATGGTGGAGGGAGCCTCTAAAAACCCCAGTTTGGACCAATTCATGGTGGAGGGAGCCTCTAACCAGCCCAGTTTGGACCAATTAATGGTGGAGGGAGCCTCTAACCAGCCCAGTTTGGACCAATTAATGGTGGAGGGAGCCTCTAACCACCCCAGTTTGGACCAATTCATGGTGGAGGGAGCCTCTAAACAGCCCAGTTTGGGCAAATTCATGGTGGATGGAGCCTCTAAAAAACCCAGTTTGGACCAATTCATGGTGGAGGGAGCCTCTAACCAGCCCAGTTTGGACCAATTAATGGTGGAGGGAGCCTCTAAACAGCCAAGTTTGGACCAATTCATGGTGGAGGGAGCCTCTAAAAACCCCAGTTTGGACCAATTCATGGTGGAGGGAGCCTCTAACCAGCCCAGTTTGGGCAAATTCATGGTGGAGGGAGCCTCTAAACAGCCCAGTTTGGGCAAATTCATGGTGGAGGGAGCCTCTAACCAGCCCAGTTTGGACCAATTAATGGTGGAGGGAGCCTCTAACCAGCCCAGTTTGGACCAATTCATGGTGGAGGGAGCCTCTAACCAGCCCAGTTTGGACCAATTAATGGTGGAGGGAGCCTCTAACCACCCCAGTTTGGACCAATTCATGGTGGAGGGAGCCTCTAACCAGCCCAGTTTGGACCAATTCATGGTGGAGGGAGCCTCTAAAAAACCCAGTTTGGACCAATTCATGGTGGAGGGAGCCTCTAAACAGCCCAGTTTGGGCAAATTCATGGTGGAGGGAGCCTCTAAAAAACCCAGTTTGGACCAATTCATGGTGGAGGGAGCCTCTAACCAGCCCAGTTTGGACCAATTAATGGTGGAGGGAGCCTCTAAACAGCCAAGTTTGGACCAATTCATGGTGGAGGGAGCCTCTAAAAACCCCAGTTTGGACCAATTCATGGTGGAGGGAGCCTCTAACCAGCCCAGTTTGGACCAATTAATGGTGGAGGGAGCCTCTAACCAGCCCAGTTTGGACCAATTAATGGTGGAGGGAGCCTCTAACCACCCCAGTTTGGACCAATTCATGGTGGAGGGAGCCTCTAAACAGCCCAGTTTGGGCAAATTCATGGTGGAGGGAGCCTCTAAAAAACCCAGTTTGGACCAATTCATGGTGGAGGGAGCCTCTAACCAGCCCAGTTTGGACCAATTAATGGTGGAGGGAGCCTCTAAACAGCCAAGTTTGGACCAATTCATGGTGGAGGGAGCCTCTAAAAACCCCAGTTTGGACCAATTCATGGTGGAGGGAGCCTCTAACCAGCCCAGTTTGGACCAATTAATGGTGGAGGGAGCCTCTAACCAGCCCAGTTTGGACCAATTAATGGTGGAGGGAGCCTCTAACCAGCCCAGTTTGGACCAATTAATGGTGGAGGGCGCCTCTAACCACCCCAATTTGGACCAATTCATGGTGGAGGGAGCCTCTAAACAGCCAAATTTGGACCAATTCATGGTGAAGGGAGCCTCTAAAAACCCGTTTGGACCAATTCATGGTGGAGGGAGCCTCTAACCAGCCCAGTTTGGGCAAATTCATGGTGGAGGGAGCCTCTAAACAGCCCAGTTTGGGCAAATTCATGGTGGAGGGAGCCTCTAACCAGCCCAGTTTGGACCAATTAATGGTGGAGGGAGCCTCTAACCAGCCCAGTTTGGACCAATTAATGGTGGAGGGAGCCTCTAACCAGCCCAGTTTGGACCAATTAATGGTGGAGGGAGCCTCTAACCACCCCAGTTTGGACCAATTCATGGTGGAGGGAGCCTCTAACCAGCCCAGTTTGGACCAATTCATGGTGGAGGGAGCCTCTAAAAAACCCAGTTTGGACCAATTCATGGTGGAGGGAGCCTCTAAACAGCCCAGTTTGGGCAAATTCATGGTGGAGGGAGCCTCTAAAAAACCCAGTTTGGACCAATTCATGGTGGAGGGAGCCTCTAACCAGCCCAGTTTGGACCAATTAATGGTGGAGGGAGCCTCTAAACAGCCAAGTTTGGACCAATTCATGGTGGAGGGAGCCTCTAAAAACCCCAGTTTGGACCAATTCATGGTGGAGGGAGCCTCTAACCAGTCCAGTTTGGACCAATTAATGGTGGAGGGAGCCTCTAACCAGCCCAGTTTGGACCAATTAATGGTGGAGGGAGCCTCTAACCACCCCAGTTTGGACCAATTCATGGTGGAGGGAGCCTCTAAACAGCCAAGTTTGGACCAATTCATGGTGAAGGGAGCCTCTAAAAACCCGTTTGGACCAATTCATGGTGGAGGGAGCCTCTAACCAGCCCAGTTTGGGCAAATTCATGGTGGAGGGAGCCTCTAAACAGCCCAGTTTGGGCAAATTCATGGTGGAGGGAGCCTCTAACCAGCCCAGTTTGGACCAATTAATGGTGGAGGGAGCCTCTAACCAGCCCAGTTTGGACCAATTAATGGTGGAGGGAGCCTCTAACCAGCCCAGTTTGGACCAATTAATGGTGGAGGGAGCCTCTAACCACCCCAGTTTGGACCAATTCATGGTGGAGGGAGCCTCTAACCAGCCCAGTTTGGACCAATTCATGGTGGAGGGAGCCTCTAAAAAACCCAGTTTGGACCAATTCATGGTGGAGGGAGCCTCTAAACAGCCCAGTTTGGGCAAATTCATGGTGGAGGGAGCCTCTAAAAAACCCAGTTTGGACCAATTCATGGTGGAGGGAGCCTCTAACCAGCCCAGTTTGGACCAATTAATGGTGGAGGGAGCCTCTAAACAGCCAAGTTTGGACCAATTCATGGTGGAGGGAGCCTCTAAAAACCCCAGTTTGGACCAATTCATGGTGGAGGGAGCCTCTAACCAGCCCAGTTTGGACCAATTAATGGTGGAGGGAGCCTCTAACCAGCCCAGTTTGGACCAATTAATGGTGGAGGGAGCCTCTAACCACCCCAGTTTGGACCAATTCATGGTGGAGGGAGCCTCTAAACAGCCCAGTTTGGGCAAATTCATGGTGGAGGGAGCCTCTAAAAAACCCAGTTTGGACCAATTCATGGTGGAGGGAGCCTCTAACCAGCCCAGTTTGGACCAATTAATGGTGGAGGGAGCCTCTAAACAGCCAAGTTTGGACCAATTCATGGTGGAGGGAGCCTCTAAAAACCCCAGTTTGGACCAATTCATGGTGGAGGGAGCCTCTAACCAGCCCAGTTTGGACCAATTAATGGTGGAGGGAGCCTCTAACCAGCCCAGTTTGGACCAATTAATGGTGGAGGGAGCCTCTAACCAGCCCAGTTTGGACCAATTAATGGTGGAGGGAGCCTCTAACCACCCCAGTTTGGATCAATTCATGGTGGAGGGAGCCTCTAACCAGCCCAGTTTGGACCAATTCATGGTGGAGGGAGCCTCTAAAAAACCCAGTTTGGACCAATTCATGGTGGAGGGAGCCTCTAAACAGCCCAGTTTGGGCAAATTCATGGTGGAGGGAGCCTCTAAACAGCCCAGTTTGGGCAAATTCATGGTGGAGGGAGCCTCTAACCAGCCCAGTTTGGACCAATTAATGGTGGAGGGAGCCTCTAACCAGCCCAGTTTGGACCAATTCATGGTGGAGGGAGCCTCTAAACAGCCCAGTTTTGGCAAATTCATGGTGGAAGGAGCCTCTAACCAGCAGAGTTGTGGGAAAGCAGGGTGGAGGGAGCCTCTAACCAGCAGAGTTGGTGGAAATCAGGGTGGAGGGAGCCTCTAACCAGCAGAGTTGGGGGAAATCATGTTGGAGGGAGCCTAGTATTAGCAGAATTGTGCAACGCTTATGGTGGATGAGTATGAGGATGCGGAGGAATTGGAGAGGTTGAGTACAGACATGGAGTTTCATGTTGGGGTGCTTTACACAGGTGGGCACAAAAATGAAGGCTCTATCCAGTGGTGGTTCATTTTTATCAAAGTGAGCCGGTCGGCACTCTCAGCTGACAGACGGGTGCGCTTGTCAGTGATGATGCCACCGGCTGCACTGAACACCCTCTCAGATAGGACGCTGGCGGCAGGACAGGACAGCACCTCCAAGGCATATAGGGCAAGTTCAAGCCACAGGTCCAACTTCGACACCCAATACGTGTAGGGCGCAGAGGGGTCGGAGAGGACAGGGCTGTGGTCGGAAAGGTATTCCCGCAACATGCGCCTATACTTCTCACGCCTGGTGACACTAGGACCCTCCGTGGCGGCACTTTGGCGAGGGGGTGCCATCAAGGTGTCCCAGACCTTAGACAGTGTGCCCCTCGTTTGTGTGGACCGGTGAGAACTTGGTTGCCTACTGGAGGAACTGCCCTCCCTGCCGCCAACGTCACATGCTGGAAACATCTCCATCATATTCTGCACCAATTGCCTGTGGCAAGCATTGATGCGATTGGCCCTCCCCTCTACCGGAATAAAAGACGAGATGTTGTTTTTATACCGGGGGTCAAGGATAGCAAAGATCCAGTACTGGTTGTCCTCCATGATTTTGACAATACGCTTGTCGGTTGTAAAGCACCCCAACATGAACTCAGCCATGTCTGCCACAGTGTTAGTTGGCATGACTCCTCTGGCCCCACCGGAAAGTTCAATCTCCATTTCCTCCTCATCCTCCATGTCTACCCATCCGCGCTGCAACAATGGGACGATTCGAAGTTGCCCGGAAGCCTCCTGTATCACCATCACATCATCGGACAACTCTTCTTCCTCCTCCTCCTCCTCCTCCTCCTCCATTAAACGCAGTGAAGCGGACAGATGTGTGGACCTACTCTCCAGCTGTGACGGATCGGATGCTATCCCTAACTCCTCTGTGTGATCTGAGTTATCCCTGATGTCAATCAGGGATTCTCTCAGAACACACAAGAGCGGGATTGTAAGGCTCACCATCGCATCCTCAGAGCTCACCCTCCTTGTGGACTCCTCAAAGACCCGTAGGATGTCACAAAGGTCTCTCATCCATGGCCACTCATGGATGTGAAACTGAGGCAGCTGACTTTGTGGCACCCTAGGGTTTTGTAGCTGGTATTCCATCAAAGGTCTCTGCTGCTCAACCACTCTATTCAACATCTGAAACGTTGAGTTCCAGCGTGTGGGGACGTCGCACAAAAGCCGGTGTTGTGGCACATGCAGGCGTTGCTGGAGAGATTTTAAGCTAGCAGCGGCTACTGTCGACTTGCGAAAGTGGGCGCACATGCGCCGCACTTTCACCAGTAGCTCTGGAACATTGGGGTAGCTCTTTAGGAAACGTTGCACCACTAGGTTGAAGACGTGGGCCAGGCATGGAACATGTTGGAGTCCGGCAAGCTCCAGAGCTGCTACCAGGTTCCGGCCGTTATCACAAACGACCATGCCTGGGCCCAGGTGCAGCGGCTCAAACCATATTGCCGTCTCATCGAGGAGGGCATCCCTCACCTCGGAGGCAGTGTGCTGTCTGTCCCCCAAGCTGATCAGCTTCAGCACAGCCTGCTGACGTCTACCAACGCCAGTGCTGCAACGTTTCCAACTCGTAGCTGGGGTCAATCTAACAGCGGAGGAGGAGGCGGTGGCGGAGGAGGAGGCGGTGGCGGAGGAGAAGGCGGTAGAGGAGGAGGAGGAGGGGGGTGTTCTTCTCGTGTCCCTGCCAGGAATGTTAGGCGGGGAGACGAGGTACACCGGGCCAGTTTGGGAAGCAGTCCCAGCCTCAACTACATTCACCCAGTGTGCCGTCAGTGAAATGTAGCGTCCCTGTCCGCATGCACTTGTCCACGCGTCGGTGGTCAAGTGGACCTTTGTGCAAAGCGCGGAACTAAGGGCCCGCCTGATGTTGAGTGACACGTGCTGGTGCAAGGCGGGGACGGCACACCGGGAGAAGTAGTGACGGCTAGGGACGGCATAGCGAGGTGCCGCAGTTGCCATCAGGTCCAGGAAGGCGGGAGTTTCAACAAGCCGGAACGCCAACATCTCCTGGGCCAGCAGTTTAGCGATGTTGGCGTTCAAGGCTTGCGCGTGTGGGTGGTTAGCAGTGTATTTCTGCCGCCGCTCCAATGTCTGAGAGATGGTGGGTTGTTGTAAAGAAACGCCTGATGGTGCCTTTGATGGTGCAGGAGAAGGAGATAAGACAGGACCAGGGGAGGATGAGGTAGAAGTCAACAAAGTGGCGGAGGCAGATGAAGTGGTGTCCTGGCTCGTCCTCTGGAGTGCATCGCCAGCACAGTCAGCAGTGGCAGTGGCAGAGGCAGAGGCAGTGGCAGAGGCAGTGGCAGTGGCGTGAACGGCAGGCGGCCTTTGTCCTGCCGTTGCTGCCTGCCACTGATTCCAGTGCTTGGATTCCAAATGACGGCGCATTGAAGTGGTGGACAGGTTGCTCTTCTCAGAGCCCCTAATCAATTTCGAGAGGCAAATTGTGCAGACAACACTATATCTGTCCTCGGCGCATTCCTTGAAAAAACTCCACACCTTCGAGAAACGTGCCCTCGAGGTGGGAGTTTTTCGGGGCTGGGTACGAACTGGAACATCTTGGGAGATTCCGGGTGTGGCCTGGCTTCGCCTAAGCTGCTGACCTCTGCCTCTGCCTCTAGCTACCCTTTTTGGTGCTGCACCTGCCTCAACATCCACACTACTTTCCCCGCTTGACATCCCCCCTGTCCAGGTCGGGTCAGTGTCCTCATCATCCACCACTTCCTCTTCCAACTCCTGTCTCATCTCCTCCTCCCGCACAATGCGCCGGTCAACTGGATGCCCTGACGGCAACTGCGTCACATCATCGTCGATGAGGGTGGGTTGCTGGTCATCCACCACCAAATCGAACGGAGATGGAGGAGACTCTAGTGTTTGAGCATCTGGACACAGATGCTCCTCTGTTAGGTTCGTGGAATCGTGACGTGGAGAGGCAGGTTGAGGGACAATGAAAGGAGCGGAGAACAGCTCTGGGGAGCAGGGACAGTTTGGGTTATTGTTCTGTAAAGCTTCGGAATTTTGGGAGGAAGGAAGACAAGACTGTTGGGTAATAGGAGGAGAGGAGGCAGAGTCTGACTGGCTGCTGGACAATGTGCTGTAAGCGTTCTCTGACAGCCATTGCAAGACCTGTTCCTGGTTCTCGGGCCTACTAAGGTTTGTACCCTGCAGTTTAGTTAATGTGGCAAGCAACCCTGGCACTGTGGAGTGGCGCAATGCTTGCTGCCCCACAGGAGTAGGCACGGGACGCCCTGTGGCTTCACTGCTACCTTGCTCCCCAGAACCATTCCCCCGACCTCGCCCACGGCCTCGTCCACGTCCCTTTCCGGGAGCCTTGCGCATTTTGAATTCCTAGATAGAAATTGGCACTGTATACCAGTAGTAAAAATTGTGGGTGCACGTAACCCCAATATATTCTTTGAATTCCCAGTCAGACACTGGCACTATATGGCAGTAGCAAGAAATGAGGGTATTTGTATTCCCAATATACTCTTTAAATTCCCAGTCAGACAATGGCACTGTATACCAGTAGTAAAAATTGTGGGTGCACGTAACCCCAATATATTCTTTGAATTCCCAGTCAGAAACTGGCACTATATGGCAGTAGCAAGAAATGAGGGTATTTGTATTCCCAATATACTCTTTGAATTCCCAGTCAGACAATGGCACTGTATACCAGTAGTAAAAATTGTGGGTGCACGTAACCCCAATATATTCTTTGAATTACCAGTCAGAAACTGGCACTATATGGCAGTAGCAAGAAATGAGGGTATTTATAACCCCAATATATTCTTTGAATTCCCAGTCAGACAATGGCACTGTATACCAGTAGTAAAAATTGTGGGTGCACGTAACCCCAATATATTCTTTGAATTCCCAGTCAGAAACTGGCACTATATGGCAGTAGCAAGAAATGAGGGTATTTGTATTCCCAATATACTCTTTGAATTCCCAGTCAGACAATGGCACTGTATACCAGTAGTAAAAATTGTGGGTGCACGTAACCCCAATATATTCTTTGAATTACCAGTCAGAAACTGGCACTATATGGCAGTAGCAAGAAATGAGGGTATTTATAACCCCAATATATTCTTTGAATTCCCAGTCAGACAATGGCACTGTATACCAGTAGTAAAAATTGTGGGTGCACGTAACCCCAATATATTCTTTGAATTCCCAGTCAGAAACTGGCACTATATGGCAGTAGCAAGAAATGAGGGTATTTGTATTCCCAATATACTCTTTGAATTCCCAGTCAGACAATGGCACTGTATACCAGTAGTAAAAATTGTGGGTGCACGTAACCCCAATATATTCTTTGAATTACCAGTCAGAAACTGGCACTATATGGCAGTAGCAAGAAATGAGGGTATTTATAACCCCAATATATTCTTTGAATTCCCAGTCAGACACTGGCACTATATGGCAGTAGCAAGAAATGAGGGTATTTGTATTCCCAATATATTCTTTGAATTCCCAGTCAGACAATGGCACTGTATACCAGTAGTAAAAATTGTGGGTGCACATAACCCCAATATATTCTTTGAATTCCCAGTCAGACACTGGCACTATATGGCAGTAGCAAGAAATGAGGGTATTTGTATTCCCAATATATTCTTTGAATTCCCAGTCAGACAATGGCACTGTATACCAGTAGTAAAAATTGTGGGTGTATATAGCCCCAATTCTATTGCTAGGGGACTTGCAGGGTATTTCTGGGGTGAAGGTGGGGGGGCACACCGTTGGAACGGGTATCGGGGTATATATCGGGTATACGGGAATACACTGACAGTGTATTCCATTCAGGATCCTGGGAAAGCTGGGTTGCGGCGATTGAGCCCGTCAGTGCCACGTTACACTGACAAGCTTCTCCCTGGAATTTAGCTCTTACAAGAGCTGTTGGTTGTCTTCTCCTTCCTATCCTAGCCTGTCCCTGCCTACCCAGAATCTAAGCCCTAGCTAGCTGGACGGAAACCTCCGTCCTCGGTGAATTGCAAGCTCAGAATGACGCGAACCTGGGCGGCGCTGTTCTTTTAAATTAGAGGTCACATGTATTCGGCAGCCAATGGGTTTTGCCTACTTTTTTCAACGTCACCGGTGTCGTAGTTCCTGTCCCACCTACCCTGTGCTGTTATTGGAGCAAAAAAGGCGCCAGGGAAGGTGGGAGGGGAATCGAGTAATGGCGCACTTTACCACGCGGTGTTCGATTCGATTCGAACATGCCGAACAGCCTAATATCCGATCGAACATGAGTTCGATAGAACACTGTTCGCTCATCTCTAAAGGTAACAAAATGGGAAAAAGTTCAAGGGGTGTGAATACTTCTGCAAGGCACTGTAGCTGGTGCCGCTAAGATATTGATTGTCTGCAAGTGAAAGCGTACATCACATCTCAAGTCTAGGGCAGCAAACAGTGTCAGTATTAATATTATCATTAACATGTCTGTTGATCCTGTGATTTTCACAATTCCAGGACTTGGTTTTGCAATTTCAATGTTGACCAGGAAAAGCATCATGACTACTAACCCCTGGTTCACATTAGCGTATGTATTCCTTCCGGGGAGTCCACATGTTGGAGGCGTGTTGTTTTACAGTCACTGCAAAGTCGATGGGATTCTAGCAAATCAAATCGACACATTGCAGAAAACTTCTATAGACAAGGGGCAGAACGGCTTGTGACTTTGGAATCCATGCCAGATGATTCTGTTGCACTTTCATACCAGACAATGGACTCTCTAAGCAATCCTTTATATGTATGTCATCTGGGGTGCCAGGTCTAAGTTTGTCATTCTTAAAGGATTTTTTGGCCTCTAATACATATGTTATAGTGATGATCTCTCCACAGGAAATAAAAATAAGAAGTCATTGGTGAAAAAGAGGAATTTGCTCCTAGCTACCTTCCAATAGGTACAATTTACATATTCCTTACACAGGATAGCTTATCAGTGACTGATCTTTGGGGGTCCCGGACCCCACACCTATCAGACATTTGGCAGCCTCCAGGCATTGGGTGCGGAGCTTGTGCAGTTTGTAATAGGAGCGGAGCTGCAGCCTCCTGGAAACACTGCGATAACGTGAATAGGAGCGGCCCACACTGTGGCAGCTTCCAGCTCCTTGAGACTGTCAAAACAGCTGATCCGTGCAGGGTCCAGGGGTCAAACCCCGCAGATCACAAACTGATCACATAACCCGTTAATACATCAGTATCAAAAATACATTTGGGGCAGCCATGTAACACCCTCAGTGCTGATTTTGAAAGAAAGCGGCCATAGTTATTTGTTGGTCATCTAAACTACTGTCTTTACTTTTTTTCTGCAATTAATTGATCTGTAAGATCTTGAGGACAAGCTCCTAATGGTTAATACTTCAGTTTTTAGACTGGATCACAGGGGACACGAGGCAATGTTTCGTCTCTGCTGAGTATTTTCCCCATGGCCACTTGCTTTCTCGCTGTAAGTATGTGCAGGCTCATGTAAGTCCATACTACAGTATATAAAGCGTCTAAGCTTCTGACTATTGCACATCATCTGCCATAAGCTCACTAAGTGCACAAGGGTGTTATCATTCATGGTAATTATATCTCAGTGTTTATGAAGAGCCATGGAAATAGAGAGTGGAAGAGCAGGAGACATTTTTGAAATTGCACATATTGTCTTCAGCTCACGGACTGCGCCTTGTTATCTGACTTGACATAGGTATCTGCTTTGCTTGGGATAATCTGGGGTGCAGTATCTAAGAATCCGGGCGTACTGTGTATGAATACTGTGCATTTGGATCCTTATAAAAAAAACTACAATTACAATGTTAACGTTCCAGACAGGGGTTTCTTTGTTTAATAGACTGCACCAAACCAGCTCAGTCAGAGAGAGATGAATGTAATGGGATAATTGTATCATCTCCCTGGATACTGAGGACGCAGCAGATCCCGGCAGCCGTAGACTGTGTGCAAGGAAAAGCTGAGGGGTTAAGCTATTCTTCAATAAATACAAGCCGAAACAAGGTTCACGTTATGCCGCAGGGTTTATCTAAATAAGTGCGGAATCACACACAGCAGATTTGTTATGTTAATGGGGTTGATCTTGCAATGTGTGCATGAATCTCTGCAAGCTCCATTGAGATTAATGGTTCGGTCACGGATAATTCTGAGATAAATCTGCCACATGGGCTTATTCAGACAGTTGTAATATGGCCACAATATACAGACTGTGTTCTAATGATCTAGAAAGGGAACCTTCGCCACTCCAGCTGCTGTGAAACTACAACACCCAACATTCTCCATTCTCTTCCATGGGAGTTCCAAGAACAGCAGAGAAAGTATGCATTCTGGGAGTTGTAGTTTTGCAACAGCTGGAGAGCCATACGTTCCCTTCTCCTGATCTAGATGCATCGTGGATGTCCATGATGCTGTACAAAGAGTCTAAGCTGACCAAGAAACATGCCCCGGACCTTCTTATACATATATACCTGATCAGGCTAGGTTCACATCTCTTTTCCCAATTCAGTAGAAACCTGTAGAAACCTGATGGACCCCACTATATTGTAAACGGTCCGAGGATAACTTCTTTTTTAGCAGACAGTAACATCCTCTTCCTTTTCTTCTTTCAAGGTGAACTAGGCAGGGTCACACCTCTAATGAGGCGAGGTGAGGCGACCGCATCAGGCGGCACTCTGGAGGGGGCAGCAGCTGCGGCAATTAGATTTTTTTTTTTTTACTTTTTTTTCTAAACTAGCGCAGGAGAGGGCTGTTCTGAAATATGAGCGAAGGAGAAAGGGAGAGATGTGGATAGTGTGCATTGAGGATGTGAATGTGATCTCTATGTGGGAAGAGAGAGGACTGATATGGCCCTCTTTGATATCATGTGTAAAAACTGGTTTTTGGTTTGTTTAGTTGGAGTTCTAACCACTTCAGTTTGTGTACTTGATCTGATGATGAATGTCCCTGCATTGAAAATATTATCCGATAGTGATCTGGTCACTACCCAAATCCCATCCAGACCAATTGGTGACTATGGATGCCATCTTCGAGATGATATTAGTTTAGGAAGATAAACTGCATCCAAAAATGTACCAATCTCAGGAGGCGAAGGTTTCCCTTCAACAGCAAACAATGTCATGTAGTCTTTTATATGATATCTTCTAATTCACCAGATGATGGTTTATTCAGTACATTGTCTTCCTGATCTGAAATGTATTTGGTATTATATTGTTATCATGATCAAATTTTGCTACAAACCATTAAGAAGAAATCTGATGTAACTAATATTTCCTTTCTCGATATCCACAGTGTGGGGATTCTCTTACATATTACATTGTCATGAGATTTGACTACAGTAGCCCAATGTCAATGCTAGCTTTATGGTGAGGAACATTCATGAAATTATGGATTTCATTAAAAAGAAATAGAATATCTTGGTTTATGATAAATACATGAATATCTTGACTTTATATGAATTATACGTTAATGTTCCTGGAGAAGAATCTGACTGTTGTCCCTGAATTTTTCCTGTTAGGATTTCAGACCAGCCAAGGTTTAAGATTTATTCTGTTCTGTCTTCTCCTGGTGGTTTATTGTGGGACAATATGTGGGAACCTCCTGATCATCACCCTGGTGTCCACCAGCCAGAACCTCCACACTCCAATGTACTTCTTCATCTCACAACTCTCCATCAGTGACATCTTGCTGACCACTGATATTGACCCCAACATGCTCCACATTCTCCTGAATAATGGAGGGCCCATTACATTTATTGGTTGTATGACACAGTTGTATTTTTTCTGTGCCTCGGAAGTATTTGAATGTCTTCTCCTCACGGTGATGTCCTATGACCGATATGTGGCCATCTGTAATCCTCTTCATTACAATTCTATTATGACAAGTGCACGTTGTGTGAGATTGGCCGTCGCCTGCTGGTTGTCAGGTCTGTCCTCGGCATTTGTTAGCATTCTTATGACACAGATGTTGAACTTTTGTGGTCCTAATATCATTGACCATTTCTTCTGTGACCTTGTCCCCTTGCTGGAAATTGCCTGCTCTGACACCTTCATTATTAAACTTCAAGACGCTTTACTAAGTATCCCAGCAGCCTTTATACCCACCATAATAATCGTTACATCTTATGTTAGAATTGTTATTGTCATCCTAAGGATCCCATCTAGTACTGGTAGACAGAAAGCCTTCTCCACCTGTAGCTCCCACCTCATTGTGGTCTCCATATTCTACTGGTCTCTTTTCACTGTTTATGTTGTTCCAACTGGTGGACAATCATCGACCATCAGTAAACTCCTATCCCTGCTATATACTGTGCTTACGCCTTTGATGAATCCCATTATATACAGTCTGAGGAATACAGACATCAAGAAAGCCGTACAGGGAAAACTTTATAAATTTGTCATAGGTGGCCACTGACCATAAATCATTGGGGCACATTTATCTATACTCTGTATCTTTGCACTGTCTTAATGCAGGAATCCCATTCTTAGTTTTAGACATATTTATGAATCAGTCATATGGACCTTCATAAATATGGAGGGTTTCTACAAACTGAAAAATTCTGACTCACAATCGGACGCAACACATGTATATAAAATCTCAAATTGTCCATCTATGGACTTTCCTTTGTGCACTAGCGCATGGCTAGAATAGAAAAGTGGGCTTCCCCTAAATATCTAAAATGTCTTGGTTTTGCTGAAGTATTAGGAGTTCCTCCACTTTAACTAAGGAGCATAGGCAAAACCATGAAAAACAACCCCACATGTGGTATTCACTAAACCCGGATTGGTCCACCAGATAAAGAAGTGTGATAGGTCACTCCACACAACACTTTTCCATTTCCCTCGAGTCCAGTAGTATCATTGTCCTTTCTAAAAAATAGCCAGCACTTACACAATGTTATATGGAATTCTATTATATAATATAGACTAGCAGAAGGACCCAGCTTCGCATGGGTATATTTATTTTTTTGTGTGTAGTGGCCCCATAAGAATTGTCTAGTTTTGTACTGGTCCATTTTGTATATCATTTGTGTGTGTGTCCATAAGCGTCATGTGATCATGTGTATATAATTTTGGATATCAGTGAAAAACCTGCAATCGGTTGCTGTGGATAACTGGAGTAAAGCTGTGTGTATGTGACCTTGTGTAACAGTGTCATCCACAGTGCCCTGCTTCTTTAAAGCTGACATACAGCATTGAAGAAAAATGGCTGGGTTGCTATGGAAACCTGGATTAAAACTCTAATGTGTGGTACTCTGTGCAAAGCTGCATATCTAATCCTCTGGCTGTGGTAATGTGTGCTGAGACACGTTTCTAATCCTCCAGTGTGTGGTACTGCCTGCAGACACGCGTATCTAATCCTCCCTGTGTGGTATTGCATCAAGTAGTGCATATCTAATCCTCTGGCGTGTGGTACTGTGTGCTGATCTTTGTATCTAATCCTCTGATGCGTGTATCTCAGTTTGGATATCAGTGTTTGATTGTACATGTGGAGTAACCGTGTGTATGTGAAAGACTTGCAAGTTTGTATTGTCTAATGGGGGGACCTTGTTTTGGGAATGCTGTATCTCAGCAATGGTATGTCTGAGCGAGTTGAGGCCTCGTCTTAAGCTTTCCCGGACACCTGAAGTATCTGTGTGCCAAATCTGGTGAAGATTGGTCCAGTCGTTTGGTCGTTTGGTCATAAGGTTTAAGACAAGGCCCCAACTTGCTTGGATATACTGTTGCTGAGATACAGCATTCTCAAAACACTGACCTCCCCATTAGCCAATACAAACCTGTAAGTCTTTCACTCATATCCCAACTACAATACACACAGTCACTCCACATGCACAATACAACACTGATATCCACACGACAGAGGATTAGATATTTGTTTGTTTGTTTGTTTTTCATGTAGATTGTGAGCCCCATATAGGGTTGACAATGTACATTTTTTTTCCTATCATTATGCCTTTGTAGAATGGTAGGAAATCCACACAAACACGGTACCATACGTCGGAGGGTTAGATACACACCACTGCACACAGTACTACACGCCGGAGGATTAAATATGTGCCTCAGCACACAGTACCACATGCCAGAGGATTAGATACGTGCCTCAGCACACAGTACCGTACGCTGGAGGATTAGATACATGGCTCTGCACAGAGAACCACATATTAGAGCTTGACTGTAGGTTTCCATAGCAAGCCAGCCATTTTATTCACTGCTGTATGTAAGTTTTAAAGGAGCAAAGCACTGTAGGTGACACTGTTACACAAGGTCACATACACACAGCTTTACTCCAGGTCTCCATCACAACCGATTGCAGGTTTTTCACTGATATCCAAAATGAGATGCTTATGGACATACACACAAACGACATACAAAATACACGAGTGAAAACTGGACAATTCTTATGGGGCCACTACACAAACAAAAAATTAAATATACCTATGCGAAGCCGGGTCCTCATGCTGTCTCTTTTATATATATATGCCATATTACTGGCACAATTTATACTGAATACTGATCAGGTCTGAATTGTAAGGCCTGTTACTATAAAATTCACAGGAAGGAGGTCGTTCAGAAGACTGCACACATTACATAGAGTTTTGTGTTATTTTCAGCTCTACCCCCACAGAGTACCAAAGGGGTTTTCTCATCTCAGGATTTCAGCTGCCCTCCTGTCTCCTCTCTCCTCCGCTTCCTGGTTTTCAACTCATTCCGAAACAGTGCTGGCACTTGTAAATCTCTGGATTCACATACACACAGGACAGAAGCACTGCTTAAGAACCTTATCTAGCTCATATCAGGGCTCAAACACTGAAAGCAGAATCCCACAAAGGGATTATTTTTACTGGCTATCCAATTTCTAGCTCTCTAAGGCTGGGTTCAGACAGGGATTTTTGGAGCGGATTTTGATGCGGAGGCCGTCTCAGAATCTGGTCCAAAAACCGGCTAGTCAAGACTGTATGCCGATGCAGTACATACAGTGCACCGGTGTCCAGTTGCGACATTCCACTCCAGATTAGGCTCAAATGAATGGGCCTAGTCGGGAGAGAGTGTCGCTCTGCAGATTCTGCGGCAAGAAAGGGCAGGTCTCTTCCATGTCAAAATCCGGTCCAAAAATCCCCATCTGAACCCAGCCTTAGAGAACTAGAAATTGAATAGATAACAAATCTTTGGATCAAAACACTCAAACCCGAAACAAAATGAATCATGAAAGGTTCTTCTATCTCCATCTGAAACCTAGTCATCCAGATGTAAGCACTGGGGAGAGAGATTTAGCTGCATCTGACAAATGGAGTAAGACGTATTGGGTAAAATAAAAGCAAAGCTCTTGTGGGAAAGTTGGGCATGATGTTCAAGGGAGCTTCCCATAGAGGGCAGCATACAGAGGCAGTGTTTCCCTATTTACATCTCGGGAAACATATTTGCATATTCTTCCCATAATACCCTACAGTGGAACAAAAATGTCTTTATAAGACAAGGTGGTCTCTCCTTATGGAGTGACAATATCCCCATAATGTGGTCAGAAGTCTCTCACCTCTGCCAAGTCAGTTCTCCCTAGGCTGTGCTGATGAGATCCAATCCGATCGAAAGGGCGCTGTCCACAGCTGGGATGCTGACTTGGCAAAATCCCACATCATTGCAGCAAAGGCTTGTGGGAAAATCGTGAATGATGTTCAAGGGAGCTTCCCATAGAGGGCAGCATACAGAGGCAGTGTTTCCCTATTTACATCTTGGGAAACAGATTTGCATATTCTTCGCTTGGGTAGAACAATTCAGTTAGATTTGGATAAAAGTCCTTGAGATCATAACCGAATTCTACCAGAACAGGGCCAATGAGAGCACCAAGGTAACTCTTACGTAGACAAGCAATAAAGTGAGAATACGCGTAACTTTTTTTTCCCCATAAAATTTATTTTATCTATTTTCATCCAATAATTACGTCTTCCCGAGCCACATTGGCTAAACTTATTTTAATATCCTTATTAAGGGGGCGTTCACACTACCGTTGGTGACCGTCAGCAGTGTCCGTGGCTATCGTCCGTTCCAAGATTTTAGCTACGGACACTAGCTGAACAGTCAGAAGTCCAGTGAAGTTTCCAGTGATTTCAATGGGATTTTATCTTGTGTCCGTTCACACCCAAGTCTGTTTTTTCCTACATGCAGGACAGTAAGTGTCCGTTATTTTTTTTAACATTGAAGTCTATGGGCAATGGACACATAACAGACAGTAAGTGATAGCCATCAGCTACTGCCCGTTTGTGTCCATTATGATAGGTGTCTGTTTTTTTTTTTGGGGGGGAGGTTGTAGATGGACACCTTCATAACGGAATCCAACGTCAGTGTGAACTCTACCTAATTTTGATATTTCTCAAAAAACAGAATCCAAAAGGAAGTTTTACATGAAAAATTGATTGGCACTATTCTGTTATCGGGCCCGCAGAGCAGTTCAGCACCAGCATCGGGACAGCAGCAGTTCAGTTCAGCATGGGGAATTACAATGACATCCGAGGACTGCTGGCCAATGCTTGTGCCCAGTAGCCAGTACATCGATGCCCC
Organism: Leptodactylus fuscus; assembly: GCF_031893055.1. Lineage (NCBI taxonomy): Eukaryota > Metazoa > Chordata > Amphibia > Anura > Leptodactylidae > Leptodactylus > Leptodactylus fuscus. The sequence continues at coordinate 8,487,305 of NC_134269.1, forward strand.
CCCCATCCTCCTCTTCTCACTGCTGCCCCCCAGCTCTCCTTACATCTTCCCCGTACCCTCTCCCTGCCACATGACTAGGCCTCACCTCAGTGCTGGTACCAAGACTGGAGACCAGAAGGAAAGACACCGGGGCTCAATCCAGGCCCTGACAAGGGACGTGCCAATGCTGACCATAGGAACGGGGAGCTACGGCGAGCTGGAGGGACAAACTTCCTGCAGCGTCCAGCGACTAACTAGTAGCGTTGGTCAGGATTTACGGTTAGGCCTATTACAGGGAGAGGGTATGGGGCAGATGTAAGGAGAGCTGGGGGGGTAGCACTGTGAGGAGGATGGGGGCATCGATCAATGTACTGCCTACTAGACACAAGCATCAGCCTCTGTTATCGGGCTATCATTGGCTTAGTCGTGTGGCGGGGAGAGGGTACGGGGAAAATTTAAGGAGAGCTGGGCGCCAGCACTGGAAGGAAGAGGAGGGTGGGGGATGGGGGGCATCTATGTACTGGCTACTGGGCACAAGCATTGGGTCAGCATCGGGCCAGAAGTTCTCCGATGTCATTGAAATTCCCGCTGATAAACTGAACTGCTGACCGCTGCTGTCCCGATGCTGGTGCTGAACTGCGCTGCTGCTGGCCCGATAACGGAATAGTACCAAATGTTTTCTAGAGGTGCCAATATTTCTTCCCAGAACTTTTGGACATGCCCAAGAAACTGCATCATAGATTCATCACAATTTGGGCGATTACCACGTTTTTGACCAGTTATAAAGTAAGGGAATTGCTAAAGGAGTAATTCCCCAGTAGCTGCTGCTGAACCCTGGGGGGGGGGGGGGCAAGACAAGACAGTGAGCCCTAAGCTGAACCCCCCTTCCCCCTCTCTTCTTGCTTACCTATCCTGTCCTAAGCGACAGGTGACAACTGGGCGGCAAAACCCTACCTAGATATAGGTGATGACACAGAACGCAGGCAAGACAAACAACAACAAAGGGAGGTCAGCTAGCCAAGGGTTCGGTAAAAGTTGAGGACAATGTACAAAATCGTAATCCAGGAGATCGAGGTGTCCATAAGATAAGACTTGAAAGAACTACAATTAATCACAGTCTCCTCCTCCACAGTCTCCTCCACCGTCACAATCCCCTCCACCCCAATCCCCTCCTCCATCTCCACAGTCTCCTCCTCCACAGTCTCCTCCACAGTCTCCTCCACAGTCTCCTCTACAGTCTCCTCCACCGTCACAATCCCCTCCACCCCAATCCCCTCCTCCATCTCCACAGTCTCCTCCACAGTCTCCTCCACAGTCTCCTCCACAGTCATCTCCACCTTCACATTCCCCTCCACCCCAATCCCCTCCTCCATATCCACAGTCTTCTCCCCTGTCCCCTCCTCCACTTCCATAGTCTCCATAGTGTTCATCAAAGCCACCATGATGAAAGTTATTGCTTCCTGCAGTACTCCATTGATCATCATCATCAATTGCGGATCTTGTGCTATACAGTTTAATCAGTTGTGGTGTTTCTGTTTGGAGAAATAAGATAAATATGATAAGACAAAAGGGATTGTCCGGGATTAACCAAAAATGATTCAATAGAAGAAAATGTTATAGATAATAAAAGAAGCATGACTTATCTCAGGAGTCCACCGCTGCTCCAGTAACGCTGCTCCGGGACTCCCACCAGTCTTTGCAAGTCTCACCGCTGATGTCACTGATTGGCTGCGCCATTCATGTGTCTTGTTGTGATGTCACTGATGTAAACAAAGTCCAGAGGGAGGCACCGGAGCAGCGACAGAGCGGCAGAGATCTACTAGGCAAGTCATGATGTCTATTATTGGCATTTCCCACCATTGCCCATATTGTTGCTGATCATGGACAACCCCTTCAAATAAGAACAAACATCGGCCTCACATCATTCGATCTACATCTAGACTGACACAGCTAAGTGATATATAGGTCAAGAAGGTCCAAACCCCCAAGTGTCAGCCTGTCATTATCCTGTACCCCAAGTATCAGCCTGTCATTATCCTGTACCCCAAGTGTCAGCCTGTCATTATCCTGTACCCCAAGTGTCAGCCTATCATTATCCTGTACCCCAAGTGTCAGCCTGTCATTATCCTGTACCCCAAGTGTCAGCCTATCATTATCCTGTACCCCAAGTATCAGCCTGTCATTATCCTGTACCCCAAGTATCAGCCTGTCATTATCCTGTACCCCAAGTATCAGCCTGTCATTATCCTGTACCCCAAGTATCAGCCTGTCATTATCCTGTACCCCAAGTGTCAGCCTGTCATTATCCTGTACCCCAAGTGTCAGCTTGCCATTATCCTGTACCCCAAGTGTCAGCCTGTCATTATCCTGTACCCCAAGTATCAGCCTGTCATTATCCTGTACCCCAAGTATCAGCCTGTCATTATCCTGTACCCCAAGTATCAGCCTGTCATTATCCTGTACCCCAAGTATCAGCCTGTCATTATCCTGTACCCCAAGTATCAGCCTGTCATTATCCTGTACCCCAAGTATCAGCCTGTCATTATCCTGTATCCCAAGTGTCAGCCTGTCATTATCCTGTACCCCAAGTATCAGCCTGTCATTATCCTGTACCCCAAGTATCAGCCTGTCATTATCCTGTACCCCAAGTATCAGCCTGTCATTATCCTGTACCCCAAGTATCAGCCTGTCATTATCCTGTACCCCAAGTATCAGCCTGTCATTATCCTGTATCCCAAGTGTCAGCCTGTCATTATCCTGTACCCCAAGTATCAGCCTGTCATTATCCTGTACCCCAAGTATCAGCCTGTCATTATACTGTACCCCAAGTATCAGCCTGTCATTATCCTGTACCCCAAGTATCAGCCTGTCATTATCCTGTACCCCAAGTATCAGCCTGTCATTATACTGTACCCCGAGTATCAGCCTGTCATTATCCTGTACCCCAAGTATCAGCCTGTCATTATCCTGTACCCCAAGTATCAGCTTGTCATTATCCTGTACCCCAAGTATCAGCCTGTCATTATCCTGTACCCCAAGTATCAGCCTGTCATTATCCTGTACCCCAAGTATCAGCCTGTCATTATCCTGTATCCCAAGTGTCAGCCTGTCATTATCCTGTACCCCAAGTATCAGCCTGTCATTATCCTGTACCCCAAGTATCAGCCTGTCATTATCCTGTACCCCAAGTATCAGCCTGTCATTATCCTATACCCCGAGTATCAGCCTGTCATTATCCTGTGCCCCGAGTATCAGCCTGTCATTATCCTGTACCCCGAGTATTATCCTGTCATTATCCTGTACCCCAAGTGTCAGCCTGTCATTATCCTGTACCCCAAGTTTCAGCCTGTCATTATCCTGTACCCTAAGTATCAGCCTGTCATTATCCTGTACCCCAAGTATCAGCCTGTCATTATCCTGTACCCCAAGTATCAGCCTGTCATTGTCCTGTACCCCAAGTGTCAGCCTGTCATTATCCTGTACCCCAAGTATTAGCCTGTCATTATCCTGTACCCCAAGTATCAGCCTGTCATTATCCTGTACCCCGAGTATCAGCCTGTCATTATCCTGTACCCCAAGTATCAGCCTGTCATTATCCTGTACCCCAGGTGTCAGCCTGTCATTATCCTGTACCCCAAGTATCAGCCTGTCATTGTCCTGTACCCCAAGTATCAGCCTGTCATTGTCCTGTACCCCAAGTGTCAGCCTGTCATTATCCTGTACCCCAAGTATCAGCCTGTCATTATACTGTACCCCAAGTATCAGTCTGTCATTATCCTGTACCCCAAGTATCAGTCTGTCATTATCCTGTACCCCAAGTATCAGCCTGTCATTATCCTGTACCCCAAGTATCAGCCTGTCATTATCCTGTACCCCAAGTATCAGCCTGTCATTATCCTGTACCCCAAGTATCAGTCTGTCATTATCCTGTACCCCAAGTATCAGCCTGTCATTATCCTGTACCCCAAGTATCAGCCTGTCATTATCCTGTACCCCAAGTATCAGCCTGTCATTATCCTGTACCCCAAGTATCAGCCTGTCCTTATCCTGTACCCCAAGTATCAGCCTGTCATTATCCTGTACCCCAAGTATCAGCCTGTCATTGTCCTGTACCCCAAGTGTCAGCCTGTCATTATCCTGTACCCCAAGTGTCAGCCTGTTATTATACTGTACCCCAAGTATCAGTCTGTCATTATCCTGTACCCCAAGTATCAGCCTGTCATTATCCTGTATCCCAAGTATCAGCCTGTCATTATCCTGTACCCCAAGTATCAGTCTGTCATTATCCTGTACCCCAAGTATCAGCCTGTCATTATCCTGTACCCCAAGTATCAGCCTGTCATTATCCTGTACCCCAAGTATCAGCCTGTCATTATCCTGTACCCCAAGTATCAGCCTGTCCTTATCCTGTACCCCAAGTACCAGCCTGTCATTATCCTGTACCCCAAGTATCAGCCTGTCATTGTCCTGTACCCCAAGTGTCAGCCTGTCATTATACTGTACCCCAAGTATCAGCCTGTCATTATCCTGTACCCCAAGTGTCAGCCTGTCATTATACTGTACCCCAAGTATCAGTCTGTCATTATCCTGTACCCCAAGTATCAGCCTGTCATTATCCTGTATCCCAAGTATCAGCCTGTCATTATCCTGTACCCCAAGTATCAGTCTGTCATTATCCTGTACCCCAAGTATCAGCCTGTCATTATCCTGTACCCCAAGTATCAGCCTGTCATTATCCTGTACCCCAAGTATCAGCCTGTCATTGTCCTGTACCCCAAGTATCAGCCTGTCATTATCCTGTACCCCAAGTATCAGCCTGTCATTGTCCTGTACCCCAAGTATCAGCCTGTCATTATCCTGTACCCCAAGTGTCAGCCTGTCATTATCCTGTACCCCAAGTATCAGCCTGTCATTATCCTGTACCCCAAGTATCAGCCTGTCATTATCCTGTACCCCAAGTATCAGCCTGTCATTATCCTGTACCCCAAGTATCAGCCTGTCATTGTCCTGTACCCCGAGTATCAGCCTGTCATTATCCTGTACCCCGAGTATCAGCCTGTCATTATCCTGTACCCCAAGTATCAGCCTGTCATTATCCTGTACCCCAAGTATCAGCCTGTCATTATCCTGTACCCCAAGTATCAGCCTGTCATTGTCCTGTACCCCAAGTGTCAGCCTGTCATTATACTGTACCCCAAGTATCAGCCTGTCATTATCCTGTACCCCAAGTATCAGCCTGTCATTATCCTGTACCTCAAGTGTCAGTGTGTCTTTATTCTGCACTCACAAGCCTTTGTCCTGATATCCATTAATAGTGTCCTAAATGCAGGGGTGAACCTTCCCCTTTCGCCGCCCGAGCTAACTGCAGAAAGCCGCCCCCCCCCGCCGGGGGGAGGGGCCGGATCAGGGGCGTGGCCGGATCGGGGGCGTGGTTGGATGGATCGGGGGCGTGACCGGGTGGATCGGGGCGTGGCTGAGTGAAGGGGTGGGGCTTAGCCCCGTTCGCCGGCAGAGAGTAGGCCCGGAGACTGCCTGCTCTCTGCCTGAGCGTGAGGGGAGGCTGCCGGAGCAGCGCTGCTCCAGTGGCCTCCCCAAACCACCGCTCGGTGATAAGCCAGTCCAGGACAGCTTGTCCTGGACTGGCTTAGGTTAGCAAAAATGCCGCCCTCCCTGAGGCCCTGGCATAGTGCCGCCTGAAGTGCTCGCTTCAGGTCGCCTCATGGGAGGTGCGGCACTGAAATTTTACAATTAATTATTCTTATAATGTTTAACATGTTTGGAACTGTTTTATACTGTTTTGTGATACTTATTGCACTTTTCCAACTTTATGTAGAACTTTGAAAGGGGTTTCTATATGAACATAAACATATTTAGAATTGTAGACAATAAAAAGTTAAACTTCTCATACATGTAGTGTCCTCCTGATAACCAGCCATGATGTCCTTATTGTGGTCAGATTATCTTCTCATACATGTAGTGTCCTCCTGATAACCAGCCATGATGTCCTTATTGTGGTCAGGTTATCTTCTCATACATGTAGTGTCCTCCTGATAACCAGCCATGATGTCCTTATTGTGGTCGGGGTTATCTTCTCATACATGTAGTGTCCTCCTGATAACCAGACAAGATGTCCTTTTTGCGGTCAGGTTATCTTCTCATACATGTAGTGTCCTCCTGATAACCAGCCATGCTGTCCTTATTGTGGTCAGGTTATCTTCTCATACATGTAGTGTCCTCCTGATAACCAGCCATGATGTCTTTATTGTGGTCGGGGTTATCTTCTCATACATGTAGTGTCCTCCTGATAACCAGCCATGATGTCCTTATTGTGGTCAGGTTATCTTCTCATACATGTATGTAGTGTCCTCCTGATAACCAGCCATGATGTCCTTATTGTGGTCGGATTATCTTCTCATACATGTAGTGTCCCCTCCTGATAACCAGCCATGATGTCCTTATTGTGATCAGGTTATCTTCTCATACATGTAGTGTCCTCCTGATAACCAGCCATGATGTCCTTATTGTGGTCAGGTTATCTTCTCATACATGTAGTGTCCTCCTGATCACCAGCCATGATGTCATTATTGTGGTCAGGTTATCTTCTCATTCATGTATGTAGTGTCCTCCTGATAACCAGCCATGATGTCCTGATTGTGGTTGGGTTATCTTCTCATACATGTAGTGTTATCCTGATAACCAGCCATGATGTCCTTATTGTGATCAGGTTATCTTCTCATACATGTAGTGTCCTCCTGATAACCAGCCATGATGTCCTTATTGTGGTCAGGTTATCTTCTCATACATGTAGTGTCCTCCTGATAACCAGACAAGATGTCCTTATTGTGGTCAGGTTATCTTCTCGTACATGTAGTGTCACCTGATAACCAGCCATGATGTCCTTATTGTGGTCAGGTTATCTTCTCATACATGTAGTGTCCTCCTGATAACCAGCCATGATCTCCTTATTGTGGTCAGGTTATCTTCTCGTACATGTAGTGTCCTCCTGATAACCAGCCATGATGTCCTTATTGTGGTTGGGTATCTTCTCATACATGTAGTGTCCCCTCCTGATAACCAGCCATGATGTCCTTATTGTGGTCAGGTTATCTTCTAATATAAGGAAAATGCTTGTTTTTGTACCGTGTTAGCCAGTGGGTTGGAAATATAAAAATAATAAACTTGAGAGTCTTCAGTAGTTGATACCTTTTTTAATGGCTAACTCATAATGATGACAGATTACAATGTTTCAAAGCTTTTAGCCTCTTCTTCTGGTATATCTAAAAACAATTTCTGAAGGATTTGTATGTTGGAGAGACCGGTCAGAAGCTCAGAATGAGAATGAATGCACATCGCCATACAATTAGAGAACAAAGAATGGACCTTCCCATGTCAAAACATTTCAGCAATGAAGATCATAATATCACCAATGACATGAAAATTTTGGTTTTAAGAGGGAATTTTAAATCCAGGAAGAACAGACGGATTTATGAGTACAAGCTGATGACCTTATTTAACACTCTGGAGAATGCGATGAACCTCTCACATGGGTTCATGGCATCCTACAGAAATCACTGAACTGATACAGCCAGTCATAAAGACACTCTGTGAACTGGTATGGACTTGGGAACTGATGAATTGTTTAGTTGTATAACCAATAACCTTCTTCCCCTCTTCCCCCCCTCCCTCCTAGAATTCTAACCCTGTCTATCCCTTTGTACATAAATATGCATCCTTCAGAAATTGTTTTTAGATATACCTAAAGAAGAAGCTGAGAGCTTCGAAACGTTGTAATCTGTCATCATTATGAGTTAACCTTCTAATATATGTAGTGTCCTCCTGATAACCAGCCATGATGTCCTTATTGTAGTCAGGTTATCTTCTCATACATGAAGTGTCCTCCTGATAACCAGTCATGATGTCCTTATTGTGGTCAGGATATCTTCTCATGCATGTAGTGTCCTCCTGATAACCAGCCATGATGTCCTTATTGTGGTCAGGTTATCTTCTCATACATGAAGTGTCCTCCTGATAACCAGCCATGATGTCCTTATTGTGGTCAGGTTATCTTCTCATACATGTAGTGTCCTCCTGATTACCAGCCATGATGTCCTTATTCTGGTCAGGTTATCTTCTCATACATGTAGTGTCCTCCTGATAACCAGCCATGATGTCCTTATTGTGGTCAGGTTATCTTCTCCTACATGTAGTGTCCTCCTGATAACCAGCCATGATGTTCTTATTGTGGTCAGGTTATCTTCTCATACATGTAGTGTCCTCCTGATAACCATCCATGATGTCCTTATTGTGGTCAGATTATCTTCTAATATATGTAGTGTCCTCCTGATAACCAGCCATGATGTCCTTATTGTGGTCAGGTTATCTTCTCATACATGTAGTGTCCTCCTGATAACCAGCCATGATGTCCTCATTGCGGTCAGGTTATCTTCTCCTACATGTAGTGTCCTCCTGATAACCAGCCATGATGTCCTTATTGTGGTCAGGTTATCTTCTCATACATGTAGTGTCCACCTCCCGATAACCAGCCATGATGTCCTTATTGTGGTCAGGTTATCTTCTCATTCATGTAGTGTCCTCCTGATAACCAGCCATGATGTCCTTATTGTGGTCAGGTTATCTTCTCCTACATGTAGTGTTCTCCTGATAACCAGCCATGATGTCCTTATTGTGGTCAGGTTATCTTCTCATTCATGTAGTGTCCTCCTGATAACCAGCCATGATGTCCTTATTGTGGACAGGTTATCTTCTCATACATTTAGTGTATTCCTGATAACCAGCCATGATGTCCTTATTGTGGTCAGATTATCTTCTCCTACATGTAGTGTCCTCCTGATAACCAGCCATGATGTCCTTATTGTGGTCAGGTTATCTTCTCATACATGTAGTGTCCTCCTGATAACCATCCATGATGTCCTTATTGTGGTCAGATTATCTTCTAATATATGTAGTGTCCTCCTGATAACCAGCCATGATGTCCTTATTGTGGTCAGGTTATCTTCTCATACATGTAGTGTCCTCCTGATAACCATCCATGATGTCCTTATTGTGGTCAGATTATCTTCTAATATATGTAGTGTCCTCCTGATAACCAGCCATGATGTCCTTATTGTGGTCAGGTTATCTTCTCATACATGTAGTGTCCTCCTGATAACCAGCCATGATGTCCTTATTGCGGTCAGGTTATCTTCTCCTACATGTAGTGTCCTCCTGATACCCAGCCATGATGTCCTTATTGTGGTCAGGTTATCTTCTCATACATGTAGTGTCCACCTCCCGATAACCAGCCATGATGTCCTTATTGTAGTCAGGTTATCTTCTCATTCATGTAGTGTCCTCCTGATAACCAGCCATGATGTCCTTATTGTGGTCAGGTTATCTTCTCCTACATGTAGTGTTCTCCTGATAACCAGCCATGATGTCCTTATTGTGGTCAGGTTATCTTCTCATTCATGTAGTGTCCTCCTGATAACCAGCCATGATGTCCTTATTGTGGACAGGTTATCTTCTCATACATTTAGTGTATTCCTGATAACCAGCCATGATGTCCTTATTGTGGTCAGATTATCTTCTCCTACATGTAGTGTCCTCCTGATAACCAGCCATGATGTCCTTATTGTGGTCAGGTTATCTTCTCATACATGTAGTGTCCTCCTGATAACCATCCATGATGTCCTTATTGTGGTCAGATTATCTTCTAATATATGTAGTGTCCTCCTGATAACCAGCCATGATGTCCTTATTGTGGTCAGGTTATCTTCTCATACATGTAGTGTCCTCCTGATAACCAGCCATGATGTCCTTATTGTGGTCAGGTTATCTTCTCCTACATGTAGTGTCCTCCTGATAACCAGCCATGATGTCCTTATTGTGGTCAGGTTATCTTCTCATACATGTAGTGTCCTCTTGATAACCAGCCATGATGTCCTTATTGTGGTCCGGTTATCTTCTCCTATATGTAGTGTTCTCCTGATAACCAGCCATGATGTCCTTATTGTGGTCAGGTTATCTTCTCATTCATGTAGTGTCCTCCTGATAACCAGCCATGATGTCCTTATTGTGGACAGGTTATCTTCTCATACATGTAGCGTCCTCCTGATAACCAGCCATGATGTCCTTATTGTGGACAGGTTATCTTCTCATACATTTAGTGTATTCCTGATAACCAGCCATGATGTCCTTATTGTGGTCAGATTATCTTCTCCTACATGTAGTGTCCTCCTGATAACCAGCCATGATGTCCTTATTGTGGTCAGGTTATCCTCTCAAACATGTAGTGTCCCTGCCTAATAACCAGAAAAAAGCACGTGCAAAGCTCAGAATATAAGATAAAAACGATGCTAGGAATCATAACAAAACAAACAAAAAAAAAAAAAAAAAGAAAAACTTCAGGGTCATTTAGTTCTCTGTGCGGAGCGATCTTCGCTTAGCCTGATGTTGATTATACAGCCTGGTCGCGGTTGGAAGGAAGGACCTCCAATAATGCTCTTTCTCCCACTTCGGGTGAAGAAGACGGTCACTGACAGTACTGCCCAGTGCTATCACGATCTTATACATGGGGTGGGATTTGTTTTCCTGCATGGATCTCACCATGGACAGTATCCTTCTGTTACCCACCACCTGTACTGGGTCCAGGGGGCTCCCCAAGACAGGGATGGCCCTTCTAATAAGCCTGTGGAGTCTATTTTTATCCCTGGTTGGTATTCTACTCCCCAAGCAGGCCACTCTGAAGAAGATGGCTGATGCTACAATAGAGTTGAAAAAGGCCCTAAGAAATGCCCCTTGGACTCCAAAGGTCCTCAGTCTCCTGAGCAGGTAGAGTCCGCTGTGACCCTTTCTGTGCAGCGCCTCCAGGTGATCGGCCCAGCCCAGCTTATTATTGAGTCGCACACCCAGGTGCTTATAGATCTGGCGGAATCTGGATAAACATATAGCTGGGATGATTTAGGAAAACCTGCACTCGCAGGGGGTTGGACCCGATGGCCCTTGAGGTCCCTTCCAACTCTACCATAAGAAAGTAAGTTCTTGACTATCTCAATGTCTAGCAATGAATATCTTAATACAATCATGACTGTATTCCTTAGTAATCAAGACAACAGATGTCACCACCAAGATGGTTGGAGAAAATTTTCAAACTCAGCAAAATTTCTAACTTTTAATTGTCTACAAATCGAGATATAGTTATTTGTGGGAAACCCCTGTAAGAGCTTGTCAGACATTCAGTTCATGGGAGTGACATTTGCTCTGTAGTTTCTGGAAGGTGGGAAGACTTAGTTCAGTCCTAGCAACCCCTTAACCTTAGCCAGGTTGGGCTTGTTAGCTAGAGTTAGTGGGTAGAAAGGACACCATCAGCTTTCTAGTTAGTGGTAGTTAGGCCGAGCCAGGCTGCCCCACAAATTTGGGCCTCAGGACATTTACACTGTCTATCAGTGAGGTAACCTGGTATTCATTGTCAACATGAGCCCTGCATTTCTCCATGTCCAAGTGCAGGACCACTCCATAGTTTCCACACTGGAAGGAGGTGAGACCTATATGACTACAGAGATGGTGGTGGAATAGCAACATGTTCTATAACTTCTCACTGTTCTGTCCAAGGGCCATCATTGGTATCTACCACTTACCATGTACAAGAAAGCAGCCAAGATAAGAACTTTCAATGTGGTGTCCATGTCTATGGGAAACTGGAAGATGACATTTGAAGATTTGTTTTCTCCCTCCTTAGTTATTGTGGCCACAGGACAAGAATCCTTTACATTGAGTATCTGCGGAGAAATCGAGGTTATTGGCTCAGTGGGTGGACCACTGAGCCAATACACATACAATCATCACATACACATACAATCTCTCAAGAGAATGAACACATATCTCTGCCTTTTGTTTGTATAGTTTTGTCTTCCCTGGTTTCCAAGAACCAAATCACTCCCTGAAAGCCAACAAGGAACCTTAACACACAATCTCAACATTGATATTGAAACACCAAGGACAGGCCTTAAGGTTCTGCATACTGAGGGTTTACAATCTATGAGGGAAGGGGGGTAGAGACAGAAGGAGAGGGGGAGACTGTACAGATGGCGGTGCGGTGATAGTGTTATTGGAGGTTGTAGGCCTTCCTGATTAGGCGAGTCTTTAGGGCCTTCTTGAAGCCTGTGATTGTGGGGGTCAGTCTTATGTGTCGTGGTAAGGAGTTCCAGAGTATGGGGGATGCGCGGGAGAAATCTTGGAGGCGGTTGTGTGAGGAGTGGATGAGAGCAGAGCGGAGCAGGAGGTCATTGGAGGATCTGAGGTTACATGTGGGCAGGTAGATATATAGATATATATATATAGATATAGATATATGGAGGGGACAGGTTGTGGATCGCTTTGTATGTTAACGTTAGTAGCTTGAACTCAATTCACTGGGCTATAGGTAGCCAGTGGAGGGACTGGCAGAGGGGAGCAGCCGATGAAGATCGGGGGGTGAGGTGGATTAAGTAAGCAGCACAGTTTAAGGTGGACTGGAGGGGGGCGAGGGTGTTAGCTGGGAGTTTATGGAGAAGGGTGTTGCAGTAGTCTAAGCGGGAGATTATGAGGGCCTGGACGAGCATCTTAGTGGTTTCAGGGGTGAGGAAGGAGTGGATTCTATGGATGTTCTTGAGCTGGAGGCGGCAGGAGGTGTTGAGAGTTTGAATGTGTGACTTGAAGGATAGGTCAGAGTCCAGGGTTACCCCAAGGCATCGGGCCTGTCGGACAGGGGAAAGTGTGGTTCCATTAACTTTGATAGATGAGTCATGTGGAGGGGCCATACGGGGTGGGGTGAAGATGATGAACTCCGTTTTCTCCATGTTCAGTTTGAGAAAGTGGGAGGAGAGGAAGGAGGCTACGTCCGCTAAGCAATCTGGAACTGTGGTCAGCAGGGAGGTAATGTCTGGTCCAGAGATGTATATTTGAGTGTCATCGGCATATCAATGGTATTGAAAACCATGAGATTCTCTGAGTTGGCCCAGGCCAAGGGTGTAGATGGAGAACAGGAGGGGTCCTAGGACGGAGCTTTGGGGGACACCTACAGAGAGAAGGCGTGGTGAGGAGGTGGTGTGCGAGTGGGAGACGCTGAATGTGCGGTCGCTGAGGTATGAGGAGATCCAGGAAAGGGCCAGGTCTGAGATACCAAGGGATGAGAATTTCTAACAGGAGAGAGTGGTCAACTGTGTCAAAGGCAGAGGAGGAGGAGGACGGAGTAATGGCGCTTGGCTTTGGCGGTTAGCAGGTCATTAGTGACTTTTGTTAGGGCAGTTTCAGTGGAGTGCCGGGGTCTGAAGCCTGACTGAAGTCTGTCAAAGAGCAGGTTGGACGAGAGATAGGAGGAGAGTTCTGAGTGGAAATGTTGCTCAAGCAGTTTTGAGGCGTATGGGAGCAGTGAGATGGGACGATAGTTGGCAGGAGAGGATGGGTCGAGGGATGGTTTCTTAAGTATAGGTGTGACTGTGTCATATTTAAAGGCAGGGGGAAGGATCCATTGGCTAGGGATAGGTTGAAGAGATGGGTTAGGGCCGGAATAATGACTTCAGTGAGCTTGGGGATGAGATGTGACTGGATTGGGTCAAGCGCGCAGGAGGTGAGGTATAAAATATAAGGTATAAGATATAAGAAATGCCATTTGCAGTTTTGCCGCAAGCCTTATGGGGGGGACAGCAAATATGTGGAAGAAGGTGCTCTGGTCAGATGAGACCAAAGGTGAACTTTTTGGCCTAAATGCAATATGTGGTGGTAAGGTAACCCTACTCATTTCCCTGAACACACCATCCCCACTGTGACACATAGGGGGCAGCACCATGCTGGAGGAGGCTTTTCTTCAGCAGGGACAAGGAAGCTGGTCAGAGGTGATGGGAAGATGGATGGAGCTAAATACAGGACAATCCTGGAAGAAAACCTGTTGGATAGAGATGAGCGAACACTAAAATGTCCGAGGTTCGAAATCCGATTCGAACAGCCGCACACTGTTCGGCTGTTCGAACGGATTTTGAACCCAATTATAGTCTATGGGGGGAAATGCTCGTTTCAGGGGTACGCAAAATTCGATAACATTATACTTACCAAGTCCACGAGTGACGGTTAGGCTGGATTCCCCTTGAAGTCTTCTCCTGGCGCAGCGCCCCCACGGCGTCTTCCGGCTGGAATTCATTCTGCCTAGGCATCGGGGCCTAGGCAGAGCCAACTGCGCATGCGCGGTTGGCTCTGCCCGGCCCGACGCCTGAGCAGAGCCGACTGCGCATGCGAGGGCATGCCCGCACATGCGCAGTCGGCTCTGCCTAGGCCGGATGCCTAGGCAGAGTAAATTCCAGACGGAAGACGCTGCGGGGACGCTGCACGGAGAAGACTTCTAAAGGTAAGAGAAGAACCAACGTTGATTGGCAGAATGTATAGCATTCTGCCAATCAACGCTGGTTCTGCATCGAACCTTAAACTTCGAACAGCTAGTAGTGTTCGATCGAGTATGAGTATTTCGAATACCGTAGTATTCGATCGAACACCTACTCGATCGAACACTACTCGCTCATCTCTACTGTTGGAGGCTGCAAAAGACGAGTGGGAAGAAGATTGGAAGGACAATGACCCTAAACCTACAGCCCGAGCTCCAGTGGAATGGTTTGGATCATAGAATATTCCTGTGTTAGAATGGCCCAGTCACAGTCCAGACCTAAATCCCACTGAGTATCTCTGGCAAGACATGAAATTTCTGTTCACAGACACTCCATCCAATCTGGCTGAGCCTGAGCTACTTTACAAAGAAGAAAGGGAAAAATCTTAGTTGCTAGATGTTCAAAGCTGGTAGAGACAGAGCCCAAAAGACTTGCAGCTGGAAATACAGTGAAAGGAGGCTCTATAAAGTATTGATATAGGGGGACTATATACTTTTGCACACTTTTCATATTTTTATTTATTTTATTTTCCTTCCACTTCACAATTATCGTCTCCTTTGTGTTGGTTATCACTGGAAATCTCAATGAGATACATTTAAGTTTGCGGTTATAAGGTGACAAAATGTGACAAAGTTCAAGGGTTGTGAATATTTTAGCATGGTACTGTAGCTGGTGTTACTAAGGTCAGAAAACAATCAAAAGTCTCTAGCTTCAGTCTGTGGCATATAGGAGGGTACAAAAAAATCCAGAATGAAAACAAAGTTTTTTTAGGCACATGAAACCTCCTAAATGGGACCAAGTGGTGTGAGATGACTGTGCGATGTCTCCTGCTCATTGATGTGTCAGTAATAGACACTTTTTGACTGAGAGGGGCAGAATTCTTGATCTTAAACTCTGATTTGTCACTCTGGCAGACGACTACATGCCTAGACCGAGATGTCAGTACTGGGGTTGAGCCGATCTTGTGATTTCAGGATCGTTTTTAAAATCCGATTTTCAATCATTTTCCAGCCAATCCCAATCCCGATTGTGAAATTTGCTCGATCGCCGATCGGGATCTGATCTTTCCCAATCTTGATCGCTCGACCCTAGTCAATGCTTCTCTATGGGAAAAGTCACTTTTAGGGTTGAGCCAATCTTGAGATTTCAGGGTCATTTTTAAAATCCGATTTTCGATCATTTTCCAGCTGATCCAAATCGTGAAATTTGCTCAATTGCCGATCGGGATCTGAACTTTCCCAATCCCGATCGCTCAACCCTAGTCAGCACTGTTCAGTTTTCCCAGTAGTTGGGAAAACAATGACAAAGTGGATGGATTGTTTGATTGGAAGAATGGCGCTTAGTGATACATCTTGTACTGCAAGTGAAAGCGTACATCACATACCAAGCTTGGGGCAGCCAACAGTGTCAACAATAATATGCTGCATGTTTACATTTCATTAACATGTCTATTGATCCTGTGATTTCCATAATTCCTTGACTTGGTTTTGCAATTTCAATGTTGACCAGGGAAAACATCATGACTACTAACTCAGGCTAGGTTTGTTAGAGAGTCTGCCGCAGAATCCGCCAAAAATTGGTGGAGAGAAAAGTTGGTTCTAGTATAAAAATGGTGGAAACCCGGCAGACACCCAGCAGACCCTATTATAGTCTAGGCCAGGGATAGGGATTCTTCGGCTCTGCAGCCAATCCTGATTGTGAAATTTGCTCGATCGCCGATTGGGATCCGATCTTTCCTGATCCCGATTGCTCAACCCTAGTCAATGCTTCTCTATGGTAAAAGTCACTTTTAGGGTTGAGCCGATCTTGAGATTTCAGGATCATTTTTAAAATCCTATTTTCGATCATTTTTCAGCCGATCCCGATCGTGAAATTTTCTCGATCGCCGATCGGGATCCGATCTTTCCCGATCCCAATCGCTTAACCCTAGTCAATGCTTCTCTAAGGGAAAAGTCATTTTTAGGGCTGAGCCGATCTTGAGATTTCAGGATCCTTACCCCTGGTCTAGGCAGTCAAGGAGTGCCCGCAAGTATCTGTTGTGGACGTGAATGACAGAGAACCTAGCGCAAGTGTGAACCTAACCTAACACTTCCAATAACTTTGTACAAAGCAATGGGCTACCTTCCTTTACTCAAAGCCTTCAGAGTTTGCATCTCACCTCAATAGTGCTTGATATAGAATGGGATATGGGCAATTCGGCAGTGAATGCAGGCTCTCCATACTTCATCTGGATTGAGACATTCATTTTTTGAGAAGAGCTCGAACACTTGATGAAACCTATGGTGTTCGCAGAAAAGTCATTGACCTTCAGCTAAAAAACAAAAAGATACTCTGTTCACACATTTATATCTTATCACTGATGGTATCTACTGATATACAAAAAAATAAAGGGAACACTCAAATAACACATCTTTGGATGCTGGGCCCTCATACCATGCTGATGGAGTCGGTTTCTAACTGTTTGTGCAGGCAGATGCACATTTGTGGCCCACTGGAGGTCATTTTGCAGGGCTCTGGCAGTGCTCCTCCTGTTCCTCCTTGCACAGAGGTGGAGGTAGCGGTCCTGCTGCTGGGTTGTTGCCCTCCTATGGCCCCTCCACATCTACTGGTGTACTGGCCTGTCTCCTGGTAGCACCTCCAGCGTGTCACGTTGCACCACAGACTGTCCAGGAGTTGGCAGATGCTTTAGTCCAGGTCTGGGAGGAGATCCCTCAGGAGACCATCCGCAACTTCATCAGGAGCATGCCCAGGAATTGTAGGGAGGTCATACAGGCACATAGAGGCCACATAACACTACTCAGCCTCATATCTCATGGACAGAGAAGTTTAAGGAAGGTCATACAAGTGGCAACTGTAAAGAAGTAGCCAAACAAGGCTGGGACCCAATGTGGGGTGTTTTACAGTCGCTGCAAAGTCGATGGGATTCTAGCAAATCCCATGTGCACATTGCAGAAAAATACCCGCACCAGAAATGCTGTGGTTTCCAAAAAGTTGTGGTTTTGTGGACAACCCATATTTCACAATAACCTGTCACAAAATGTTCCCTTGCTCAGACATCCCAAACATATAGTTGTAATTCCCTTATTGCACCACCAAATGGGAAACTATGCGCTTAAGTCAATGGGTTGTCCTTAGTGTCTTGGGGCAGTATGGAGCTTACATAAGACTCTCCGCAGCAGCAGTCCTCTCCTGATTCCGCATATAGTGACACCACGTCCCTCCTCTTAGAATTTTGTAACCTCTGATTGAAGGTCGATCCACAACATTCTGACTTATGACGTATCGTGAATAGAGATGAGCGAACACTAAAATGTTCGAGGTTCGAAATTCGATTCGAACAGCCGCTCAATGTTCGTGTGTTCGAACGGGTTTCGAACCCCATTATAGTCTATGGGGAACAGATACTCGTTAAGGGGGAAACCCAAATCCGTGTCTGGAGGGTCACCAAGTCCACTAAGACAACCCAGGAAATGATGCCAACACCTCTGGAATGACACTGGGACAGCAGGGGAAGCATGTCTGGGGGCATCTAACACACCAAAGACCCTCTATTACCCCAACATCACAGCCTAACAACTACACACTTTACACACTCAATACCACCTCTCTGACAGTAGGAAAACACCTTGAAACATGTGTATTTGGCACTTGCAGTGAGGAGAGCTTGTCACCAGCAGTGAATTTGGCCCTTGTAGTAAGTTGAGGTTGGCACCAACATTTGTTTTGAAAATCAGGGTGGATTGAGCCTCTAACCAGCAGAGTTTGGGCAAATTCATGGTGGAGGGAGCCTCTAAAAACCACAGTTTGGACCAATTCATGGTGGAGGGAGCCTCTAACCAGCCCAGTTTGGACCAATTCATGGTGGAGGGAGCCTCTAAAAACCCCAGTTTGGACCAATTCATGGTGGAGGGAGCCTCTAAAAAACCCAGTTTGGACCAATTCATGGTGGAGGGAGCCTCTAAACAGCCCAGTTTGGACCAATTCATGGTGGAGGGAGCCTCTAAAAACCCCAGTTTGGACCAATTCATGGTGGAGGGAGCCTCTAAAAACCCCAGTTTGGACCAATTCATGGTGGAGGGAGCCTCTAAAAAACCCAGTTTGGACCAATTCATGGTGGAGGGAGCCTCTAAACAGCCCAGTTTGGACCAATTCATGGTGGAGGGAGCCTCTAAACAGCCCAGTTTGGGCAAATTCATGGTGGAGGGAGCCTCTAAAAACCCCCAGTTTGGACCAATTCATGGTGGAGGGAGCCTCTAAAAACCCCAGCTTGGACCAATTCATGGTGGAGGGAGCCTCTAAACAGCTCAGTTTGGGCAAATTCATGGTGGAGGGAGCCTCTAAAAACCCCAGTTTGGACCAATTCATGGTGGAGGGAGCCTCTAAAAACCCCAGTTTGGACCAATTCATGGTGGAGGGAGCCTCTAAAAACCCCAGTTTGGACCAATTCATGGTGGAGGGAGCCTCTAAACAGCCCAGTTTGGGCAAATTCATGGTGGAGGGAGCCTCTAAAAACCCCCAGTTTGGACCAATTCATGGTGGAGGGAGCCTCTAAACAGCCCAGTTTGGACCAATTCATGGTGGAGGGAGCCTCTAAAAACCCCAGTTTGGACCAATTCATGGTGGAGGGAGCCTCTAAAAACCCCAGTTTGGACCAATTCATGGTGGAGGGAGCCTCTAAAAACCCCAGTTTGGACCAATTCATGGTGGAGGGAGCCTCTAAACAGCCCAGTTTGGACCAATTCATGGTGGAGGGAGCCTCTAAAAACCCCAGTTTGGACCAATTCATGGTGGAGGGAGCCTCTAAAAACCCCAGTTTGGACCAATTCATGGTGGAGGGAGCCTCTAAAAACCCCAGTTTGGACCAATTCATGGTGGAGGGAGCCTCTAAACAGCCCATTTTGGACCAATTCATGGTGGAGGGAGCCTCTAAAAACCCCAGTTTGGACCAATTCATGGTGGAGGGAGCCTCTAAACAGCCCAGTTTGGACCAATTCATGGTGGAGGGAGCCTCTAAAAACCCCAGTTTGGACCAATTCATGGTGGAGGGAGCCTCTAAACAGCCCAGTTTGGACCAATTCATGGTGGAGGGAGCCTCTAAAAACCCCAGTTTGGACCAATTCATGATGGAGGGAGCCTCTAAACAGCCCAGTTTGGACCAATTCATGGTGGAGAGAGCCTCTAAAAACCCCAGTTTGGACCAATTCATGGTGGAGGGAGCCTCTAAACAGGCCAGTTTGGGCAAATTCATGGTGGAGGGAGCCTCTAAAAACCCCAGTTTGGACCAATTCATGGTGGAGGGAGCCTCTAAACAGCCCAGTTTGGACCAATTCATGGTGGAGGGAGCCTCTAAAAACCCCAGTTTGGACCAATTCATGGTGGAGGGAGCCTCTAAAAACCCCAGTTTGGACCAATTCATGATGGAGGGAGCCTCTAAACAGCCCAGTTTGGACCAATTCATGGTGGAGAGAGCCTCTAAAAACCCCAGTTTGGACCAATTCATGGTGGAGGGAGCCTCTAAACAGCCCAGTTTGGACCAATTCATGGTGGAAGGAGCCTCTAAAAACCCCAGTTTGGACCAATTCATGGTGGAGGGAGCCTCTAAAAACCCCAGTTTGGACCAATTCATGATGGAGGGAGCCTCTAAACAGCCCAGTTTGGACCAATTCATGGTGGAGAGAGCCTCTAAAAACCCCAGTTTGGACCAATTCATGGTGGAGGGAGCCTCTAAACAGCCCAGTTTGGACCAATTCATGGTGGAGGGAGCCTCTAAAAACCCCAGTTTGGACCAATTCATGGTGGAGGGAGCCTCTAAAAACCCCAGTTTGGACCAATTCATGGTGGAGGGAGCCTCTAAACAGCCCAGTTTGGACCAATTCATGGTGGAGGGAGCCTCTAAAAACCCCAGTTTGGACCAATTCATGGTGGAGGGAGCCTCTAAACAGCCCAGTTTGGACCAATTCATGGTGGAGGGAGCCTCTAAAAACCCCAGTTTGGACCAATTCATGATGGAGGGAGCCTCTAAACAGCCCAGTTTGGACCAATTCATGGTGGAGAGAGCCTCTAAAAACCCCAGTTTGGACCAATTCATGGTGGAGGGAGCCTCTAAACAGGCCAGTTTGGGCAAATTCATGGTGGAGGGAGCCTCTAAAAACCCCAGTTTGGACCAATTCATGGTGGAGGGAGCCTCTAAACAGCCCAGTTTGGACCAATTCATGGTGGAGGGAGCCTCTAAAAACCCCAGTTTGGACCAATTCATGGTGGAGGGAGCCTCTAAAAACCCCAGTTTGGACCAATTCATGATGGAGGGAGCCTCTAAACAGCCCAGTTTGGACCAATTCATGGTGGAGAGAGCCTCTAAAAACCCCAGTTTGGACCAATTCATGGTGGAGGGAGCCTCTAAACACCCCAGTTTGGACCAATTCATGGTGGAAGGAGCCTCTAAAAACCCCAGTTTGGACCAATTCATGGTGGAGGGAGCCTCTAAAAACCCCAGTTTGGACCAATTCATGATGGAGGGAGCCTCTAAACAGCCCAGTTTGGACCAATTCATGGTGGAGGGAGCCTCTAAAAACCCCAGTTTGGACCAATTCATGGTGGAGGGAGCCTCTAAACAGCCCAGTTTGGACCAATTCATGGTGGAGGGAGCCTCTAAAAACCCCAGTTTGGACCAATTCATGGTGGAGGGAGCCGCTAAACAGCCCAGTTTGGACCAATTCATGGTGGAGGGAGCCTCTAACCAGCAGAGTTGTGGGAAAGCAGGGTGGAGGGAGCCTCTAACCAGCAGAGTTGGGGGAAATCAGGGTGGAGGGAGCCTAGTATTAGCAGAATTGTGCAACGCTTATGGTGGATGAGTATGAGGATGCGGAGGAATTGGAGAGGTTGAGTACAGACATGGAGTTTCATGTTGGGGTGCTTTACACAGGTGGGCCCAAAAATGAAGGCTCTATCCAGTGGTGGTTCATTTTTATCAAAGTGAGCCGGTCGGCACTCTCAGCTGACAGACGGGTGCGCTTGTCAGTGATGATGCCACTGGCTGCACTGAACACCCTCTCAGATAGGACGCTGGCGGCAGGACAGGACAGCACCTCCAAGGCATATAGGGCAAGTTCAAGCCACAGGTCCAACTTCGACACCCAATACGTGTAGGGCACAGAGGGGTCAGAGAGGACAGGGCTGTGGTCGGAAAGGTATTCCCGCAACATGCGCCTATACTTCTCACGCCTGGTGACACTAGGACCCTCCGTGGCGGCACTTTGGCGAGGGAGTGCCATCAAGGTGTCCCAGACCTTAGACAGTGTGCCCCTCGTTTGTGTGGACCGGTGAGAACTTGGTTGCCTACTGGAGGAACTGCCCTCCCTGCCGCCAACGTCACATGCTGGAAACATCTCCATCATATTCTGCACCAATTGCCTGTGGCAAGCATTGATGCGATTGGCCCTCCCCTCTACCGGAATAAAAGACGAGATGTTGTTTTTATACCGGGGGTCAAGGATAGCAAAGATCCAGTACTGGTTGTCCTCCATGATTTTGACAATACGCTTGTCGGTTGTAAAGCACCCCAACATGAACTCAGCCATGTCTGCCACAGTGTTAGTTGGCATGACTCCTCTGGCCCCACCGGAAAGTTCAATCTCCATTTCCTCCTCATCCTCCATGTCTACCCATCCGCGCTGCAACAATGGGACGATTCGAAGTTGCCCGGAAGCCTCCTGTATCACCATCACATCATCGGACAACTCTTCTTCCTCCTCCTCCTCCTCCTCCTCCATTAAACGCAGTGAAGCGGACAGATGTGTGGACCTACTCTCCAGCTGTGACGGATCGGATGCTATCCCTAACTCCTCTGTGTGATCTGAGTTATCCCTGATGTCAATCAGGGATTCTCTCAGAACACACAAGAGCGGGATTGTAAGGCTCACCATCGCATCCTCAGAGCTCACCCTCCTTGTGGACTCCTCAAAGACCCGTAGGATGTCACAAAGGTCTCTCATCCATGGCCACTCATGGATGTGAAACTGAGGCAGCTGACTTAGTGGCACCCTAGGGTTTTGTAGCTGGTATTCCATCAAAGGTCTCTGCTGCTCAACCACTCTATTCAACATCTGAAACGTTGAGTTCCAGCGTGTGGGGACGTCGCACAAAAGCCGGTGTTGTGGCACATGCAGGCGTTGCTGGAGAGATTTTAAGCTAGCAGCGGCTACTGTCGACTTGCGAAAGTGGGCGCACATGCGCCGCACTTTCACCAGTGGCTCTGGAACATTGGGGTAGCTCTTTAGGAAACGTTGCACCACTAGGTTGAAGACGTGGGCCAGGCATGGAACATGTTGGAGTCCGGCAAGCTCCAGAGCTGCTACCAGGTTCCGGCCGTTATCACAAACGACCATGCCTGGGCCCAGGTGCAGCGGCTCAAACCATATTGCCGTCTCATCGAGGAGGGCATCCCTCACCTCGGAGGCAGTGTGCTGTCTGTCCCCCAAGCTGATCAGCTTCAGCACAGCCTGCTGACGTCTACCAACGCCAGTGCTGCAACGTTTCCAACTCGTAGCTGGGGTCAATCTAACAGCGGAGGAGGAGGCGGTGGCGGAGGAGGAGGCGGTGGCGGAGGAGGAGGCGGTAGAGGAGGAGGAGGAGGGGGGTGTTCTTCTCGTGTCCCTGCCAGGAATGTTAGGCGGGGAGACGAGGTACACCGGGCCAGTTTGGGAAGCAGTCCCAGCCTCAACTACATTCACCCAGTGTGCCGTCAGTGAAATGTAGCGTCCCTGTCCGCATGCACTTGTCCACGCGTCGGTGGTCAAGTGGACCTTTGTGCAAAGCGCGGAACTAAGGGCCCGCCTGATGTTGAGTGACACGTGCTGGTGCAAGGCGGGGACGGCACACCGGGAGAAGTAGTGACGGCTAGGGACGGCATAGCGAGGTGCCGCAGTTGCCATCAGGTCCAGGAAGGCGGGAGTTTCAACAAGCCGGAACGCCAACATCTCCTGGGCCAGCAGTTTAGCGATGTTGGCGTTCAAGGCTTGCGCGTGTGGGTGGTTAGCAGTGTATTTCTGCCGCCGCTCCAATGTCTGAGAGATGGTGGGTTGTTGTAAAGAAGCGCCTGATGGTGCCTTTGATGGTGCAGGAGAAGGAGATAAGACAGGAACAGGGGAGGATGAGGGAGAAGTCAACAAAGTGGCGGAGGCAGATGAAGTGGTGTCCTGGCTCGTCCTCTGGAGTGCATCGCCAGCACAGTCAGCAGTGGCAGAGGCAGAGGCAGTGGCAGAGGCAGTGGCAGTGGCGTGAACGGCAGGCGGCCTTTGTCCTGCCGTTGCTGCCTGCCACTGATTCCAGTGCTTGGATTCCAAATGACGGCGCATTGAAGTGGTGGACAGGTTGCTCTTCTCAGAGCCCCTAATCAATTTCGAGAGGCAAATTGTGCAGACAACACTATATCTGTCCTCGGCGCATTCCTTGAAAAAACTCCACACCTTCGAGAAACGTGCCCTCGAGGTGGGAGTTTTTTGGGGCTGGGTACGAACTGGAACATCTTGGGAGATTCCGGGTGTGGCCTGGCTTCGCCTAAGCTGCTGACCTCTGCCTCTGCCTCTAGCTACCCTTTTTGGTGCTGCACTTGCCTCAACATCCACACTACTTTCCCCGCTTGACATCCCCCCTGTCCAGGTCGGGTCAGTGTCCTCATCATCCACCACTTCCTCTTCCAACTCCTGTCTCATCTCCTCCTCACGCACAATGCGCCGGTCAACTGGATGCCCTGACGGCAACTGCGTCACATCATCGTCGATGAGGGTGGGTTGCTGGTCATCCACCACCAAATCGAACGGAGATGGAGGAGACTCTAGTGTTTGAGCATCTGGACACAGATGCTCCTCTGTTAGGTTCGTGGAATCGTGACGTGGAGAGGCAGGTTGAGGGACAATGAAAGGAGCGGAGAACAGCTCTGGGGAGCAGGGACAGTTGGGGTTATTGTTCTGTGAAGCTTGGGAATTTTGGGAGGAAGGAGGACAAGACTGTTGGGTAATAGGAGGAGAGGAGGCAGAGTCTGACTGGCTGCTGGACAATGTGCTGTAAGCGTTCTCTGACAGCCATTGCAAGACCTGTTCCTGGTTCTCGGGCCTACTAAGGTTTGTACCCTGCAGTTTAGTTAATGTGGCAAGCAACCCTGGCACTGTGGAGTGGCGCAATGCTTGCTGCCCCACAGGAGTAGGCACGGGACGCCCTGTGGCTTCACTGCTACCTTGCTCCCCAGAACCATTCCCCCGACCTCGCCCACGGCCTCGTCCACGTCCCTTTCCGGGAGCCTTGCGCATTTTGAATTCCCAGTTAGAAATTGGCACTATATACCAGTAGCAAAAATTGTGGGTGCACGTAACCCCAATATATTCTTTGAATTCCCAGTCAGACAATGGCACTGTATACCAGTAGCAAAAATTGTGGGTGCACGTAACCCCAATATATTCTTTGAATTACCAGTCAGAAACTGGCACTATATGGCAGTAGCAAGAAATGAGGGTATTTATAACCCCAATATATTCTTTGAATTCCCAGTCAGAAACTGGCACTGTATACCAGTAGTAAAAATTGTGGGTGCACGTAACCCCAATATATTCTTTGAATTCCCAGTCAGACAATGGCACTATATACCAGTAGCAAAAATTGTGGGTGTATATAGCCCCAATTCTATTGCTAGGGGACTTGCAGGGTATTTCTGAGGTGAAGGTGGGGGGGCACACCGTTGGAACGGGGATTTGGGGTGTATATATGGGGTATACGGGAATACACTGTCAGTGTGTTCCATTCAGGATCCTGGGAAAGCTGGGTTGCGGCGATTGAGCCCGTCAGTGCCACGTTACACTGACAAGCTTCTCCCTGGAATTGAAGTTATATGTAAGCCCAATATATTCTTTGAATTCCCAGTCAGACAATGGCACTATATGGCAGTAGCAAAAATAGTGGGTGTATATAGCCCCAATTCTATTGCTAGGGGACTTGCAGGGTATTTCTGGGGTGAAGGTGGGGGGGCACACCGTTGGAACGGGTATCGGGGGTATATATCGGGTATACGGGAATACACTGACAGTGTATTCCATTCAGGATCCTGGGAAAGCTGGGTTGCGGCGATTGAGCCCGTCAGTGCCACGTTACACTGACAAGCTTCTCCCTGGAATTTAGCTCTTATAAGAGCTGTTGGTTGTCTTCTCCTTCCTATCCTAGCCTGTCCCTGCCTACCCAGAATCTAAGCCCTAGCTAACTGGACGGAAACCTCCGTCCTCGGTGAATTGCAAGCTCAGAATGACGCGAAGCTGGGCGGCGCTGTTCTTTTAAATTAGAGGTCACATGTTTTCGGCAGCCAATGGGTTTTGCCTACTTTTCTCAATGTCACCGGTGTCGTAGTTCCTGTCCCACCTACCCTGCGCTGTTATTGGAGCAAAAAAGGCGCCAGGGAAGGTGGGAGGGGAATCGAGTAATGGCGCACTTTACCACGCGGTGTTCGATTCGATTCGAACATGCCGAACAGCCTAATATCCGATCGAACATGAGTTCGATAGAACACTGTTCGCTCATCTCTAATCGTGAAGAGAGTCTGCCCAGATCTGGTGAAGAAAACTGAACAATGATCGCAGTAAGTGTTAGTATGATCTTAGGTTGCTTATGTAGAATTGAGTTAGGTAATGTCTTTGTTGGATTAGTGAGAATAGGGTTGAGCCGATCTTTTAAAATCCGATTTTTGATCATTTTCCAGCCGATCCCGATCGTGAAATTTGCTCGATCACCGATCAGGAGCCAATCTTTCCCGATCCCGATCGCTCAACCCTAATGTTAGCTTTTCCCACAATGATTGTCCTGTAGCCAAGCATTGTGGGAACTAACGTGAGAACTCGATCCCACCTGCAAAGATCGGGATTGGAATTCCGAGAAATTTTGTGAAATTTGCTCAATTGCCAATCGGAAGCCGATCTTTTCCGATCCCGATCGCTCAACCCTAGTGAGGAATTGTCCCAATATTCCTTACAGAGAACAATTTTTTCTCAAGGATCACAAACCTCTTCCAATACTAAAGGCCACCACTTGCCACTGAACTTGCCTTATACATTGCTGTTAACAAGTTTTAACAAAAAAAAGCAACACCCCCTCCCCAAACCGACCAGCTTGATCATGGCATACAGATTAAAGAAATCAGTTGTGTATTAGTATAATGGACACCCGTCCGTTACCCATAGACTAACAGATACCCAGAGAATAATGGATACTTGACGTCGGTCAGGAAACCATGAAACCATTTTTTTTTCATGGTCACAAAGATCCTGCACCCCAGATTTTTTGTCCACAAAAAATAACAGACGTGACGGATTGCGTGTACAATGAACACAAGATAAAATCTCATTGAAATAAATGGAAATTTTAACGGATTTGTGACGGTTCAGCTAAAAATCTTGTTACGGACAATTGCAACGGACACTAGTCACGGTCACCAGCAGTAGTGCAGCCCTGGGGCCACTGGGAGGAGGGGAGCATTCAATTGTGTGGGGCCAGTACTGGTGGGGACATTAAACTACTGGTGGGTACTTTAAACTATATGGGACCACAGAGACACGACCCCTGCTGCTCTGCTGTGGCCTGAAGCAATAATGGCGGGGGGGTCTCAGACTACCAGTAGCCACAGATCATAGCTCTGACCTAATGGAGCTGAGCTAAATCAGCCAAGTAGCAAGATCTAAGAAAAATTCCACAGCAGATCCCCTATAGATACCGACCTACATGTCATTATTGACCCTATGACCGGAGGGTGCTTTCAACTATATGACTATGCAGGGGATCGGGAAAAATGGAGCCCCAAAAATGACTGATGGTTGTACTTTCTCACCTTTTTTCTGCAGGATAACCTCTTCTACCTATAGATAAAGGAATAAGTGTCATGACATAGAAGACTTTATAACCCCACCACCACCTCCATTCAACCCCAATCCTCATCCCATCCACCGTACACACAGGTATAATAAGTCTCTTACCTCTACAAGGCACTCCAGTCCTGGAGACACCAGCGGCCGGAGGATATTCTGAGATAGTGCTGGTGTGTCCTGCCACTGAGGTTGGTTTTGGAGAGTTTCAGCATTCTTGTTCCAGGTATATCCTATATAAAGCAGAACATATATAAGAGCCCCAGCCATAAGATTAAAACCCCATGACAGGTGAATAACATGGATTTTCTGGTTATAACGTATTAGGAAACTCAATTTGTGACTTTATGTGTCTAGTAGGGTTGAGCCAATCTTGACTTTTCAGGATCGATTTTAAAATCCGATTTCCGATCATTTTTCATTCGAACCCGATCTCGATCCCAATCCCGATCCCAATGCAAGTCAATGGGATTTTTTTATTAATCGGAGATCGGATTTTAAAAGCAATCCTATTCACTATACAGCATGGAATCTAAGAATTGTTAGAATCCACGCTGTGTAGTGAATCACTAAAGTAGCCAGAGGATTTTTTTAAAATCCTCTGGCTACTTAGTCCCCCCTGGTGTCCACTTACCTCCGGAGATGGCTGGTCCGGTGCCCGGTGCCTTCCTTCTCCTTTGCCTCTCTGCTGCTCCACGCTGCTCTTCTCCCTTCGCTGCCCCCTCCCTGCCAGGTTAGGAGAGTGTGGGCGGATACTGGGAGGGGAGACCTCATGTCTCCCCGCCCTGTACCCGCCCACACTCTCCTAAGCCACAAGCCCCGCCTACCTAGCGCTTTAAACACTAACCTGGGAGGCGGGGCAGCGAGGCAAGAAGAAGGAGGGCACCAGAGCAGCCATCTCTAGAGGTAAGTAGCTGCTAGAGATGTTTAGTTTAGCCTCCCATTTGAATGAATGGAGGCAGCCGGCGTGCAGGGGGTTAAGGCTATGTGCCGGCTGCTTCCATTCATTCCTATGGAACTGCAGCGGAGCCTTCACACTGAGTATACAGCGTATATTCAGTGTGAAGGCTAAGCAAAGCATTGTGGGAAAAGATCACCGATCTCGATCCCACATAAAAAGATCGTGTTCGGAATTCCGATCGCGATCGTGAAATTTTCTCAATCGCCGATCGGAATCCGATCTTTTCTGAACACGATCGCTCAACCCTAGTGTCTAGGGTCATCCCCACCTTGTGAAAAAATACATGCTCTGCTTTCCAAAACCACTGAAGGTTTGGAAATTGTTGCATGTCGATTGTACCTACATAAACGCCGGCGGTTTCCCTATAGGTATAATGGAAGCAGAGGAAATCTTTGAGCACTTTCTGCGAAAAGCGCTGCAGAAAAAAACACAATGTGTTTCCACCGTGGTTTTTCTTACATCGCTTTTTTGCTGTGGGACGCTACGTAAACCCTTAGCCTAAAGCAGGAAAAGTGGGCAAGTAAGGATCTGAGAGAGGAACAAAGCCAAATCGGTGATGGCAATAAACGGGACATGGAGGCATAGGGTCCACTGAAGTGTGCGAGTAGTGAAGACTAGAGAAGGTGAATCAATCTGTTCCTAGCCGAGTTCAACTCAATGTTTCAAATTTTAATGAAGCCAAACAAAAGAATGCAAAAGAGGGTGCAAAAAAGTGGGCGTCCATCTAATACACCCCAGGGTATAATATGTCACTTCCCGTTCCTACAAAACATGTCCTGCCCAAAACAAACCTGAGCCACCCGAAGCTAAATGAATCCCATCTGTAGTGAAGACTAGAATTCCACAGAAGAGATTTTTTATTTTATTTTTGAAGGCCTCTAAACTGTGCCACCATTGCACCCGGTGCATGAAAAAAATGGGAGTGCCATTAAAAAAAGGTGTACAGGATTCGTCTGAAAATGGTAAGCCATCTCAAAAGAGTATAAGCTCCGACTTTACCAGACTGCTGGACCAAAAGGTACCAAGCAGCCTGAGGCTTGCAACTGTCTCCAGCTGGAGTAGGGAGGCTACTTGCTCTGGTTTCCTCAAGGTTTCTCACCCCAAGACTACTCCCAGAGACTGCAAGTATGTCCACCTCCACAAAAGTAGAGGTGAGCCAAAACTCAGGGGTGAGGGAACCTAATGGCCACATCATCCTACCCATAGATGTCAAGGGGGACCCAAAAGGGTTATCCACACGCCTCCAACCTAAAACTAGGCACACAATGAAAAAAGTTGACAAAACAGTGATCACATACAAAAAAATAATAAATAAGTGGATATAGTGCCAGTGAAGGCCGGGTTTATAAAAATTACCCGTGGGGATTAGACCAGGCATAAGGGTGGGTGCTCTGAAAGTGTAAAAAGTGCTTGTGCAGAGTGCCATTACTCAGTGGGATCCCACGCCCAGTGATTTCAGGCACCCTTTACCCCCAGGGCACATGCACTTAGAAGCCTTCAAAGCGCCTCCTGGCCCAATGGCCTCGATCCCCAGGGCTTTGCCATCCCTGGTGTTTTGCTGCCCGCTTTCATGACGTTCTGTTGGCTCCCAACAGTGGGGCACCACACCCACTGGCAATTACTAGCCACTACTAACAAAGCAGGTACTCCACAAATGGTTCTCTGATCCTACCTCTGCTATGTGAGATTATTCCTCCTATTATTTGCATACTGTTTCCTTGACCCCCATCCTGTATTTGGTGACAGGCTGAGGTCAGATGACGTGACTCACTGCTCTCTGGGGGTGCTGAGTGCTCTAACTGTTTATCTTCTGCTGTGTTAAGTTCAGCTAATTGCAGTTTGCTGATAAAGGCTCAGACATTGTGATATATCTCTATGTAAACACAAAAGATAATCTTGAGTTTACTGCAAGTCTGTTATCTCATGTAAGTTTTTTTCTCTCCAACGCTGTGTAGCATATTATACTGTGGGCCATTGTGGAGCATTATACTGGGAGTAAGGGGTAGTGTGGGGAGCCTGTTATACTGTGTGGGGTCACTGTGGAGTATATTATATTGTGTGGGGACACGTTAGAGTGTATTATATTATGTGGGGCCATTGTAGAGTATATTATACTGTGTGGGGCCACTGTGGAGTATATTATATTGTGTGGGGCCATTGTAGAGTGTATTATATTGTGTGGGGTTACTGTAGAGCATTATATTGGGGGCACTGTGGGGAGCATATTATACTGTGTGGGACCACTGTGGAGTATTATACTGGGCAGGGCACTGTGGGGTTCATGTTATACTGCATATTATATTGTGTGGGGCTGCTGGGGAGCATATTATACTGTCTGGGATCACTAAGGGGTAGTATACTGTGTGGGGCACTGTGGAATATTATACTGTGTTGGGGCTCTGGGGAGCATATTATACTGTGGAGCCTTATATACCATGTGGGTCCACTATGGAAGGCTCAGGGTTCCATTTTATACTGTGTGGAGTCACTGTGGAACATTATATACCAGTGATGGCGAACCTTTTTGAGACCGAGTGCCCAAACTGTAACCCAAAACCCAATAAATTATCACGGAGTGCCAACACGGCAATTTAACCTTAAAACTATTTGGATCCACAATTGCGGACTCACAAATTACAGTCGTGTGAATTGGGCTTTACAGAGCTTGTACTGAAAGGTCTGTACACAGTACAATCTGCCCCGCAGTGGCCCCCACACACACAGTACAATCTGCCCTGCAGTGGCCCCCACACACACAGTACAATCTGTCCCGCAGTGGCCCCAACACACAGTACAATCTGCCCTGCAGTGGCCCACACACACACAGTACAATCTGCCTCGCAGTGGCCCCCACACACACAGTACAATCTGTCCCGCAGTGGCCCCCACAGAGGCCCCCACAGACAGTACAATCTGCCAGGGGGCCACACGGTGGCTCAGTGGTTAGCACTGCAGCTTTGCAGCGCTGGAATCCTGGTGTTCGAATCCCACCAAGGGCATAAAGCCAACTGCAAGGAGTTTGTATGTTCTCCCCGTGTTTGCATGGATTTCCATCCCATATTCCAAAGTCATACTGATAGGGAAAAAATGTACATTGTGAGCTCTATGTGGGTCTTACAATCTACATAAAAAAAACAAAACAAAATCAGTACAATCTGCCCTGCAGTGGCCCCCACAGACACAGGACAATCTGCCCCGCAGTGGCCCCCACACACACTACAATCTGCCCTGCAGTGACCCCCACAGACAGTACAATTTGCCCCGCGGTGGCCCCCCCCCCCCAAGGGATTATACCTGTATACTCCACAGTAGCCCCCTTCCCACACAGCATGAAGTGGTCCACAGTAGCCCCCTCCCCACACAGCATGAAATATTCCACAGTAGCCCCCTCCCCACACAGCATGAGACGGTCCTCAGTAGCCCCCTGCCCAGACAGCATGAAATATTCCACAGTAGCCCCCTCCCCACACAGCATGAGCTAGTCCTCAGTAGCCCCCTGCCCACACAGCATGAAATGGTCCACAGTAGTTCCCCCTCCCCAAACAGCACGAAATGGTCCACAGTAGCCCCTTCCCCACACAACATGAAATATTCCACAGTAGTTCCCTCTACCCAACAGCACAAAATGGTCCAGAGCAGCCGTCCAGAGCAGCCCCCTCCCCAGACAATACACATATATACTTACCTGAAGGGCCACCAGGCGTCCTCTCTCCTATTCACTACTTGCGCTGATGACTTACGTCATCATGTCCGCACCAGTGCAGAGGTCACACTCTGTATAGTCAATGTAGGCCGTGCGTACCGCGCGGCCTACACTGACAGCTTTCAGCTGGATGTGCATTTGCACATCCAGCTGAAAGCAGCGATTGCTCACTAACGGGGAATCCTGTACCGGATTCCCCGTTACTGAGCGATCCGGGAGACCGCAACCGTGCCAGCACAGAGGGCTCTGCGTGCCCTCTCTGGCACGCGTGCCATAGGTTCGCCATCACTGTTATATACCATGAGGGGAAACTGTGGGGGGGCTCAGAGGAGCATTTTATACTGTGGATCATTATATACCACATGGAGCATTATACTGTGTTGGGGGGGGGGTCTCGAAATTCCTGCTGGCAGCCCTGTGTGTTATGTCTACATCACAATTCCCTCACTATAATCTTGCACATACGTGTAGTGCTCCATGGCCATGTCATTCCTCATACAGTCCTATGCATGTACTGGCTATGGAGCTATTGGGGCCTGCACAGTACTATAGGGATTAATTATACTGGGAGCATACTCTGTAACACCGCATAGTCAGCACATATTGTAGACTTCAGTAAAGGAGTTGTATAAGGTATTATCAGGAAGCTATTGGGTGGGGCCCCAGGACAAGTTCCTCTGGTGGGCCTAAGACCCTTAATTCTGACACTATATAAGGGAGAACTATTATATATAAGGGGGCTCTTATTTATAAGGGAGGAACTATTATATAAGGGTGGGCTACTATATATATGGGGGAAAGTATTAAATATGTGGTGGCTGTTATAAGGGGGTACTATTATTTATATGTGGCTTATTTATAAAGGGGGCTATTAGTGATCATGGGGACTGTAGGGGCTATTATTATTTATGAGAGGGCTATTATTAATAAGGGAGAACTATTTATAAGGGAGCAGTATTATTTTTACGGGGTGACTGTTACTGATAAGAGATGAGCGAGTAGTACCGTATTTTCCGGACTATAAGGCGCACATAAAAACCTACGATTACCTCAGAAATCGTAAGTGCGGCTTATAGTCCGGTGCGCCTTATATATGGATGGAAGCGGCGGCAAAGTCTGCGTGCCGCTTCCATACATACATAAAAGGCACCGTAAGGGTGCATTCACACTACGGAACGCCGGCGTGTATCACAGCCGTACACGCCGGCGTTACAGCAGAGCTGCCGGACACTTCCTATTCATTTCTATGGGAGCCGGCATGCGAGCGCTCCCTATAGAAATGAATGGAAAAAAGCAGTCCATTCATTTCTATGGGGAGCGCTCGCATGCCGGCTCCCATAGAAATGAATGGGAAGTGTCCGGCAGCCCTGCTGTCACGCCGGCCTGAAACAGAACCCTGAAACAGAACGTGAAACTTACCGAGCGGTGCAGGGCGGGCAGGCATTCAGGCCTCCTCTTCCTCCGATGTCCTGACCACTTCCTCCGGCGCTCGCGAACTGATAATGGCCTGGGCACATGCGCAATATCATAATGCTTCTACTACGGCTACTGCGCATGCGCCCAGGCCATTATCAGTTAGCGAGCGCCGGAGGAGGAGGACGGAACATCGGAGGAAGAGGAGGCCTGAATGCCCACCCACCCTGCACCGCTCGGTAAGTTTCGCATTCTGTTTCAGGGTTTTATTTTAAAACGGGGGGGTAGTTTAATGTAACTTTTACGGCATGATTTTGCTGATAGAGCCCCTCCTCGCCTGCCGAGCGCTTCCAATAGAAGCGGCTGGCACGCGGGGGGTTAAGCGGCCGCTGGCAAAGTCTGCCTGCCGCCGCTTTCAATAAGATATAATGCGCACTGGACTGCGCCTTATAGTCCGGTGCGCCTTATATATGAACCGAGACGGACTATAAGGCACTCATGGGCAATGCGGCTTATAGTCCAGTGCGCCTTATAGTCCGTAAAATACGGTATTCGATCGAGTAGGTATTCGATGGAATACTATGGTATTCGAATGGAAAAGTTTGATGCAGAACCAGCATTGATTGGCCGAATGCTATACAGTCGGCCAATCAACGCTGGTTCTTTTCCTACCTTTAGAAGTCTTCTCCGTGCAGCTTCCCCGCGGCGTCTTCCGGCTCTGAATTCACTCTGCCAGGCATCGGGCCTGGGCAGAGCCGACTGCGCATGTCTGCTTGTAGTGCGTGTATGTGCAGTCGGCTCTGCCCAGGCCTAATGCCTGGCAGAGTGAATTCAGAGCTGGAAGACGCCGCGGAGAAGCTGCACGGAGAAAACTTCTTGGAGGATCCAGCCCGACCCTCACTCGTGGACTTGGTAAGTATAATTTTATTGAATGTTGCCTACCCCTGAAACAAGCATTTTCCCCCCATAGACTATAATAGGGTTCGATATTCGATTCGAGTAGTCAAATATTGAGGGGCTACTCGAAACGAATATCGAACCTCGAACATTTTACTGTTTGCTCATCTCTATTACAGATAAGAGGAGATATTACTGATACAAGGCACTATTTATCATTTATAAGGGCGCCATTACTGATATAGGTGTAATATTATTTATAAGGAGGCGCTATAATAACTGATAACTGGGTGCAAAGATGCTCGTTTGAATTGTGTGTGAAAATGGGGGTTGTAATTACTGTTTTGGGGGCAGACGAGGCATTATTAAAGGGGTTGCCACTGGAAGTCAATGGTGTTGTCTGTATATCAGCATTTGGGGCCCTGCTTTTAATTTTGCCCAAGGCCACACTTTGTCTGAAACTGGACCTGGTCGGGGGGGGAAGGGGGGGTACCACTACTGCTAGTCATTCTGGTAGGGGGATATCTGGAGGTGGAAATTCTGAGGGTGCGCATGGCCGTGACAATTTGTTAGAAAAAAATCGAGAAAGGTGATGACATTGCCAATGATGATTCTTTTGTGGGTAAGATCTGGCAACCAGGTCAGCATGATAAAGAGTTCAAGGTGCTGACATAGAGTCCAAATCCTCCATATCTCAATCCCATCCCATCCTTGATTCCCAGGGTGCTTGGTGCATAATATAGATGGGGCCAATGGTGTCACCTCTTTTTTGGGATTTTTTTCAGAGCTAGCTATTAACTGCTTTCCCTAATCTGGCTGATAACAGAGGACAATGCATAGTCCTAGTCATATACTCACTCCAGCAGTGAAATATGGGGATGTATTTTGCATAATACCAAGAAAGAGGAAAGGTGACGTACAAGGATTTCCTGCGGTTAGGTTCAGCGGTGACTACACAGACTGCGCACCCTTTCAATGCTGCACAACTATGAGAAACATCCTCAGAGATGTCTGCTCAAGTCCTATTCCTCACCCCCATAATCATAGACTCTAATAGTATGGTCCACAAATATCTTGTATCTTGCGGGAAAACCCATAGAAGCCCCTTTTGGGACATGCAATGGAATAGGCAGTGACCCCTTCACTTAGAGCCACCTTTATAGGCTAGGGGTACAAGCTGCCCCCGGCTCAGATCCCAGGATCGGTTATTATTTTGTCCAGGTCTAGACCCAAAGTACAATATAATTGAATGGCAGCTTCAAGACCCCGTCCACATGTGGTGGAGTAATGCCGGACATCTGGACTTGCTTAGTGACTCTTCTCAGATTGTCCATTTTGCTGGATGGACAGGGGGGTGAAGGACGATAAAGTCACCTACCTGTAGCCTGCGGATCCATGTGGAGATGCTGATCTATGTGCGGAGTAGCAGCGACGCTGGACTGGCCCTGATTTATATGCCCCTCGCCCTGAATGACACTTTGTTTGCGGTGATTTCCTACAAGCGAGTACGTCTGAGGTCTGTCGTAACACTTCAGTCTTCACTGCCGGAAATAGTAAACTGTTCTCCAGGACACTGATCACGTCATAGTAGAGGGAGGCAGGACAATGCCCCTAAGATTCTGGGAATTTCATCCATCTCCATCATATGATAGAAATTAGAGCAGAATGTCTGGATTGTCGCCAGCCATGAACAGAGCCGGCGTTACTCTCCGCATGAGTCTGATACACACAACACTTGGCTCTGGATCCTCGAGGATCAGCGATCACTTTATCTACTTGTTACTTTGCTGTAACGTTATCGTCTGTATAGATTAGCAATGTGCGAAACGGATGAACAAAAGGGAAAACGAAATACCGGCAATATTTCAGCGCTTTTATATAAACGACACTATGTAGACATTTATTGTCTGTTCTTTGTACCAGAGTTATCCTGAACCCGAGGACATGATGCTAACCCCTCGTTCACATCTGCATTGGTATTCCATCCAGGGGAGTCCGCATGGGGACCCCCCAAACGGAATACCAAACGCAAGTGCAGTAAAAGCACACGGACCCCATAGACTATAATCACGGTGAACTACTTTCCTGTGCGCATGATCCCTGCGGAGAACTGGAAGCAAGCACACGGACCCTGTTATAGTCTATGGGGATCCATATGCTTTTACTGCACACCGCTTGCAATTTTCGTTTGGTATTCCGTTCAAGGGGTCTCCATACAGACTCCCCCGGACGGAATCCAAACGCAGATGTGAACGAGGGGTTAGACACAAAACGCTATGATATATATGGATCATCATCTGGCAGCCAACTCTTATGGAAGCAATTCCATCCCTGTTGATCCCTCAAGCTGAATGGTATCTGGGAGGAGAAGAGGCATGAGGTTGGCATGTTTTCGGCAATGCAGAGCATTTGATTAACCCCTTCTGGGCTGTCCAGATGTATATAGTTCACTCTTAACCAGGGTTGAGCGATCGGGATTGGGAAAGATCAGATCCTGATCGGCAATCGAGCAAATTTCACGATCGCGATTGGCTGGAAAAAGATCGAAAATTAGATTTTAAAAACGATCCTGAAATCTCAAGATCGGCTCAACCCTACTCTTAGCCCTGTAAGGATGTATATATACTGTAGTATATATACTGTACCTCCTGGCAGTGTTAAGCAGCTGCATAAAATCCGGACAGTTTATTACTATCCCTGCCTTCCCATTGCTGTGCACCCAGCGCTCAATGAGCTATGCGAGCCGCCATGATGCAGCGACCCTCTGACACAGTGGTCACATGGGGTCTGGAACTCTACGAGCTGCTGGGTCCTAGAGAACCCAGTTCAGCGTTCCACCTGTAACTGGGGATAACGTATCAGCCTAAGCCTCATATATCAGCCTCAATAAAAAAAAAAGAAAGTTAAAATCCCCTGCCGAAGGTTTATTATGACCTTATGAACCATGACCCCCCAGCTCACGACCACAACAGTCCCATGACAGATCCACTCTGATAAATCACTGACTAGGAGGAACATTAAAACGTAACTTTTAATTTTTTGAAATCTAAAAAGGTGATAAAGCGTAATAAATCACAGGATGAAAACCAAAGTTACCTATCACTACCTACGTTCAGGTTAGAATATGGATAGCGATAGCTAAAGGAATGAACTGATAGATACGGCAAGCTCTGATCTTAGCCATGGCACCATGAGCATGTAGTACCCATGAGGTCATCATGACGGATGTATCCGGTGAGGGATCTATCACCTGGCCATGACGGATGTATCCGATGAGGGATCTATGACCTGGCCATGACAGATATATCCGTAACTGTTAAGGGGTTAAATTTGTGCATGTCTATGGGTTGTGTCTGGTCCAGTGAGAGCCCGTGAACAGAAGGCGGCCATCTTTCTCTAATCCTATATAGCCCAATTAGCACCTTACTATGGTCCAGACAATCCAGCGATGGACTAAGGTGTATATTATTATTATTATCCTCTTCGGCCACCATTATGGAATCAAAATCATATGATCATTTATCATTGACAAAAATATACACTTTATATAAAGAACATAGTGTTCACATACTATAAATAACAAATTTCAAAATGTTAATGGACACTTATACAGTATATGGACGTCAGGATGAAGCAGAAGCTTTGGCCATACACATCTAGTAATAGTCTCACTGGCACCCTCGTCAGATATAAAACCCCTAGGTGTGTCCACATCTCTACATACAATATGTCAATGTCACCCAATAATGTCCATCACCACCAGCAGAATGGAGGACGTCTGTTTTCTTCCAGGTTTCACTACCCAGGAGAGAAGGACCAGACTGTTGTTTCAATGTCTACTCGACACCTCTTCCCATGATCTTTGGATAACCTACAGGATAAAAAGAATGGACGTTCTTCTAACCTCAGAGATGAGACCAACCAAGACCTCTAGGAACCTCCTGGTCTTCCCTTATGATGAAGCCTTTGTGTTCCACAGATATGAATTATGACAAAAGGTTAGGTTAGGACAAATGATCATGGAGACTAAAAAGACCCTCCTAGGGCCGTGCCATTCACATCTCATGTGCATTAATGTGGTCTTCTGAAGGTGCTCAGCATGACCTCTGAAGGACGGGGATATTGTTAGTACAATTGTCAACTGGGTTTATTTTTGGATAAACATTACAAGATACAAGTATACATGATACAAGAATACAATAATACAAGGATACAAGATACAAGGATACAAGATAAAAGGATACAAGGATACAAGATAGAATAATACAAGATATAAGAATACAAGGGTACAAGATACAAGGATACATTATACAAGAATACATGATAGAAGGATACAAGGATACAAGATAGAATAATACAAGATACAAGGATACAAGATAGAATAATACAAGGATACAAGATACAAGGATACAAGATACAAGAATACAAGATACAAGGATACAAGGATACAAGGATAGAAGATACAAGGATACAAGATATAAGGATACAAGATACAAGAATACAAGATAGAAGGATACAAGGATACAAGATACAATACAAGATACAATAATACAAGGATACAAGATAGAAGGATACAAGATACAAGGATACAAGATAGAATAATACAAGGATACAAGATACAAGGATACAAGATACAAGGATACAGGATACAAGATACAAGGATACAGGATACAAGATACAAGAATACAAGATACAAGGATACAAGGATAGAAGATACAAGGATACAAGATATAAGGATACAAGATACAAGAATACAAGATAGAAGGATACAAGGATACAAGATACAATACAAGATACAATAATACAAGGATACAAGATAGAAGGATACAAGATACAAGGATACAAGATACAAGAATACAAGATACAATAATACAAGGATACAAGATACAATAATACAAGGATGCAAGATATAAAGATACAAGATATAAGGATACAAGATACAATGATACAAAATACAAGGATACAAGATACAATTATACAAGTATACAAGATATAAAGATACAAGATATAAGGATACAAGATACAATAATACAAGAATACAAGAGAGAAGGATACAAGGATACAAGATATAAAAATACAAGATACAAGAACACAAGATATAAGGATACAAGATACAAGAATACAAGATACAATAATACAAGGACAAAAGATATAAGGATACAAGATACAAGAATACAAGATACAATAATACAAGGACAAAAGATATAAGGATACAAGATATAAGAATACAAGAATACAAGATAGAAGGATACAAGGATACAAGATACAAGAATACAAGATGCAATAATACAAGGCAGCGGGGGAAGTAGATGGTAGGGTTGGTAGGTAGGGCTCATGTAAAGAATTTACTGTACTTGTAGACAACATAGGAAATAGTGACCGACTGTGATCATGGTGGCCATAACATAAGAAAACATGAAAGAATGGCAATTAATCTCCGCCTCCACCGTCCCCGCCTGCACAGTCTCCGCCTCCACAGTCCCCGTCTCCACAGACGCCATCAAAGCCATCATAATCATGAGAGAAGTCAATGCCTGCTGAAAGCCATCCATCACAGCCATCATACGAGGAGCGGCTTCTGTACAACTGGTATTTCTGTTTGGGGAAAAAAAACAGCACAATAAGAAGTGATTGGAGGAC
This sequence comes from Leptodactylus fuscus, assembly GCF_031893055.1. NCBI lineage: Eukaryota > Metazoa > Chordata > Amphibia > Anura > Leptodactylidae > Leptodactylus > Leptodactylus fuscus. The sequence continues at coordinate 8,527,202 of NC_134269.1, forward strand.
TTTACCGGGACCAATCGAAAATGAAACAATGGGAGCAAATGCCATAACATGACTTACCCCTTGAAACCATCACTGCTCTGTCTGTTGCTCCCCACCTGTATTTGCATGTATTGTATTGTATTGTATGTTGTGATGTCAGACATACAGTGATGTAAATTAGATAAACCCCATTACCGTGTCCCTACATGAACAGTTGGCTCCGCTCCCTTGCTTTTCTAAGTTTGAGCGACATAGCTGGAAACTTTCGCCTATTCCTGTTATTTCATATATCCCATAAGGAGTAGCCTAGTATTTAGGACAAAACGCATCAGGAGGAGGGTGGAGATATTTTTTCTTAATATATATTATTATTATTATTATTATTATTATTATTATTATTATTATTTATTTATTTATATAGCACCATTAATTCCATGGTGCTTTACATTTGGGGGTTACATACAGTACACAGAATATACAGGTAGATATAATACTAACAGTGACCGACTGGCACAGTGGGGTAGAGGGCCCTGCCCACGAGGGCTTACAATCTATGAGGGAAGGGGGGTAGAGACAGAAGGAGAGGGGGGGGAGACTGTACAGATGGCGGTGCGGTGATAGTGTTATTGGAGGTTGTAGGCCTTCCTGAATAGCTGAGTCTTCAGGGCCTTCTTGAAGCCTGTGATTGTGGGGGTCAGTCTTATGTGTCTTGGTAAGGAGTTCCAGTGTATGGGGGATGCACGGGAGAAGTCTTGGAGACGGTTGTGTGAGGAGCGGATGAGGGCAGAGCGGAGTAGGAGGTCATTGGAGGATCTGAGGTTATGTGTGGGCAGGTAGCGGGAGATTAGGTCAGAGATATATGGAGGGGACAGGTTGTGGATGGCTTTGTATGTTAGTGTTAGTAGCTTGAACTCAATTCGCTGGGCTATAGGTAGCCAGTGGAGGGACTGGCAGAGGGGAGCAGCCGATGAAGATCGGGGGTGAGGTGGATTAAGTGAGCAGCGCAGTTTAAGGTGGACTGGAGGGGGGCGAGGGTGTTTGCTGGGAGGCCATGGAGAAGGGTGTTGCAGTAGTCTAGGTGGGAGATTATGAGGGCCTGGACAAGCATCTTGGTAGTTTCCTGGGTGAGGAAGGGGCAAATTCGGTGGATGTTCTTGAGCTGGAGGCGGCAGGAGGTGTTGAGGGCTTGAATATGTGGCTTGAAGGATAGGTCAGAGTCCAAGGTTACCCCAAGGCATCGGGCCTGTGGGACAGGGGTAATTGTGGTTCCATTAACTTTGATAGATGGGTCAGGTGGAGGGGCCATACAGGATGGGCTGAAGATGATAAACTCTATATATATTGTAAGCCCCATATAGGGCTCGCAATGTACATTTTTTCCCTATCAGTATGGGAGGAAATCCAAGGGAGGAGAACATACAAACTTCTTGCAGATGTTGTCCTTGGCAGGATTCAAACCCAGGGCTCCAGTGCTGCAAGGCTGCAGTGCTAACCACTGAGCCACCGTGTTGTCCTGAAGGTAGAGATTTATTGGGAGAGTTGGGTTCACATCTGTGATACTAAAATTCCAACCTTTTTTATCCAGCGATTTCAGTTACAAGTAAGGGTCATCCAATGGACACCCAATGGGCCCCATTATAGTCAATGGAGTCTCTTGTGCTCCGTTCTTGTCTGAAATTTTTTTGGCCCATTTTTCTGTTCTTCTAGGCTTCTTTCAGACTATAAGAGTGAAGTCCAGGCACAGATGTGAACTAAGCATAAGTAATGGCATTTCTCACCACTGCCCATTTTCTAGTTGAACAAACTGAAGAAGTCTGTCATATGTGGATGCAAACCCAAGTGTCAATGTGTCATTATCCTGTACCCCAAGTGTCCTAGGACCATTCCTTGTATTTACAACTCACCATGTACAGGAATGCAGCCAAAATAATAGTTTTCAATGTGGCCTCCATGTCCATAGGAAACTGGAAGGTGACTCTTGAAGACTTCTTTTCTCCCTCCTTGGTTATTGTGGCCACAGGACAAGACCCTTTTACACTGACTATCTGTGGAGAAGTCAAAGTGACTCAATAGGTGGACCAGGACCTTAAAGAGAAGTTTACCCCATATACATGTAATCTCACAAGACAATCTACTCATGATTCTGTCTTGTGGATGTCTTGTGGTCTCTGAGGACAAAAAGTGACACAGCTCATTGCAAACCATGGCTGGACCTTAATGTGAATTACACACCATGGATGAGGTAACCTACAGCACAAGAGCTTCAAGACCACTGACTTGTAATGATTTTGTGTAACCTCTTCTTATTTACTACCTCAAGACAGCTGGCAAGTTACCTTCTCTACATACTGTCCTTTCCTTTCTCCTCCATGCTGTCTTGCACACACACTTCTTGGTACTGCTTCTGAGTCTTCCCATAGGGCAGGTATGGGTTCCTTTCCTGCTACGTCCGGTGCTAGCTTGTCTATCATTAATGCTTCCCCAGTCTATCTCTGCCAGTCTGTATCTATGAAAATCTGCTTCACCAGACACAACCACCCTGAACAATCAGGTTCCTAGCCTGCCAATGTTTTTTCCAATGTTTTTTGTGTATAGTTTGATTTACTGTGTTGACTTCACCTTGTTCCCTGACTTTTCCCTTCTTGCTGAGTCTATGCTGACACTAACTCCTGACTACCTGTTGCAGACTTGGGATTGTCCTTGACCTTTCCTGACCACTGAACCTGGTTTCCCAGCCCTGTAATTCTGTCTGTTCATTCACTGTGCACATACTCTGCCTGATCTGACTATTAACCCTTTCTCTGACCTTGCAAGTATGCTGCCAGCCCTGACCTTTGCTAATATTTAGAATCAACTACTTTCTTACTTTTGGAGCTCTGCATTATTGTCTCTGACCCGTGTGGTTAGCTGTCACCAACATGGGGACCGTTCAGGAGACAGCAACCTGGTGGTCTACCTGCAACAAAGATTAGATCCCTGAGAGCAACTTAGACATCAAATCCAAATTGGCTTGATGACATAGTCACCATAACCCACTGGTCACTACACTTTACACAAAACAATGGGCAATCTGCTATCTTCGATACCTCCTGAGTTGATGCCTCACCTCAATGGTGCTTTGTTTAGAGCGGGATAAGGATAGTTCAGCAGTGAACGCAGGCTCTCCATGCTCCATCTGGATTGAGATATTCATTTGACGAGAAGAGCATGAACATTTGATGAAACCTATGGTGGTCTCAGGAAGAACGGTGATCTTCAGCTAGAGGACAAGAAGATATCTTTGTTTATTTGTAAGTCTTTAGTTTCTCTAAAGCGCCACCACATGGGAAAATAGGCAAACCAAGTCAATGGGTTGTCTGCGGTGTTGGACTGGCCCACCAGAGTACTAAAGGATTCTCAGATGTACCCAGACTCTAACGCAATAATAGTCCAGCAGAAAACACCCAAAGAGAATTATCTATTTCCTAGGGTTGTGGGTGAGACCAAGAAACTTCAGACCAACATTGGTCATCTGTTTGTGTACTTGGGCATTGTGGAACTTACGTAAGATTCTCCGCAGCAGCCATCCCCTAACTCCTCACATAGTGACACCACAACCATCTTCTTAGGATTTTGTAAGCTCAGATTGAAGATCGGTCCACAACATTCTGACTCCTTATGTATTGTGAAGAGAGTCTGCGTACATCTGGTGAAGAAAGCTGAAGAATGATCTCAGTAAGTCTTGGAAATGGACAAACAAAATTGTGTGGTAAAATTCAGACTCAAACTAAACCAACTAAAAGGTAGTATAAACTTATACTAGACAATTATTCCCCGTCCTGCGGATAGAGAACAAGTGTCCATATTGGCACAACCCCTTTAAGCTTTATTACTAATATACAGTCTGGTTTTCCAGAGTCCCAAAGGTTACCTGTGTAGTAACACAATGCAACACTAGAAATGCAAAATGGCAAGGGAGACTGAGCTAGAACCTTAGTTGACCTGGAGCCCGTCCACCCAGCACAGTGTTGTGTACTATTTGCAGGCAGGGAGATGGGAACAGTCCAAGTTTGGTTTTGGTGATAGAGGACTGTGTGCCAGATAAGCATCGGAGGGCCTCAGAGTCATTACCCTGACAAACAGGGCACCCTATATATCTAGACCCTGTAGTTGAGACCAAAGGAGACTCGGATGTGTGTGATAAGGGAAAAGCAAACAGCCAAAAGGGAGTACCAATGGCCAGCCCAGTCCCAATCTATAGTTGTAATGTTACAAGCACTGTATCTCTATACCTAGATGCTGTTCAATTGTTCTCCTCCTGTATCCTGAGTCTTATTCCTGTATGACCACCATGGGTACTCCGACCTCCATCAGACTCAGGAAGACTGACAACAAGTACATGTCTTTGAGGAACGCTATCACCACCATCAGGTACCCTTCAGGAACCCTCAACATGGCAGCAGATTCCCAAGAACCCCAAAGTTAACTGTAGGACAGCTTGAAGGGATTGGAGCTCTTATCCCTCTCTCTTTTCTGCTCATGCGCCAACTTTCGGTCATGTGACCAACTCCATCCCATTCTACTCAGGTGGTGTCATTGAGAGTCAAAGCATCGGCAGGGAAGACAGAGTTCCAGTTCCTTTTTTTAGGCACAAAATCTAAGGAGAAATCCTAATCCCCAGATCCCCTTTACGTACTGACTTCTGAATCCTTAGCTCCGGATTGGAGGTATGCTTTAACTGCATGAGGACTTGGAGCTCTGTATCAGAAAAATGGAGCTCGGGAGCCTTCATGAAATGTATCAGCACAGAATATTGACCCCAACATAGACTTATCAGGACTCGAGATTGTACTTTCTTACCTTTATCCTGAAGAGTAACCTTTTCTACCTATAGATAAAGGAACAGGGTCATGACATAGATGACTCTATGACCCCCCCTCCCACACATGTATATATATAATCTCCACCTTAATATTGTATTTGACCCTCTTAACCTATTGTGCAGATAAGATCTTACCTCGACAAGACACTCCAGTCCTGGAGGCACCACCGCCCTGGGGTTAGACAGGGGACTCTGGTTGGACAGTTCTGATGTGTCCTGGCATAGAGGTTGTGTTAGGACAGCTTCAGAATTCTTGTCCCAGGTATATCCTGTAAAAAGCAATATACATATATACGCCCATCAGTCACATCATGTATGACATTGATTATCTGGAAACAACAGCGCCTCTCGGAGGTGAGATATAGTAGGCAGAGAATGAACTGTCAATAGGCCAGCATAAGGATTTGCCTGACTGTGAAAAGTGGCAAATCATGACTGGGTCAGAGCCTATCTATACAACAGGGCTTGTGGGGTGTTCCCAGTATGCAGTGAGTAGGACTAAGGATAGAACTGGTTTTTAATGAACCAATATTATACTCTTTGGTTCCTTCAGAACCCAAAGGGGACAGGTGTAAACATAAGTGCGGAGATTGGTGGCTAACAATTATTGATTTTTGCCCCATATACTAAACACCTTGAAAAAGGTGAAACAGATGAGTGCAGGTATGAGTGGATGTTACTTCACTGTTTTTGCTGTAAAAGGCTTGTTGTGTTCCACCTTGGACACACAGCAGTATAGCGGCAGTGAGCCCTGCAATGTGTATTAAGTTTCTTTCTGTTAATGACACTGCAACCACCTCAAATTTTTCTTTGATTTCCTCCCTATACTTTCCCTGAACTTTCTATCTATTTCCTATCACTTTCCCGAGCTCCTGCTGATGTCTTTCCCTGCACTGAGTGATGGGAAATGACTGTACCTAAAATGGCCGCTGGTTTTTATTGGGCTGTGACATCACCAGGGCGGCTGGCTGCTTGTTAGCTTGCACGCTTGGCATTGCAGGTTATCCCGCGCTGAGTTCCCTGTCCCTTGTCCTAACATGTGCAGAGGCCATTTTATTAAAAAAAAAATGTGATTCGATGCATTGAAGCGTAAAGAAATCTGGATTCTTTGCAAATCGAAGATTTCCTGAAATTTGGATCAAATTTCACTTCTGCAGAATCGATTTGCTCATCTCTAGTCTCAGTGTTTGGTGACTATATACAAATACTAAGACTATGTATCTAGAACCCAGGCTGTTACCTTTATCACCCAGTTTGCTATCACAGACATTCCTGTGCATTTCATATCCGGGACATTTCCCTACTGGCTGTTGGACACATAAAAGATGCTTTTCCATTTTGTATAGTAGCACAGACCGGCAGTCAGATAACGCCGGATACCAATACTTATCAGAGTTTTTGGAGGGGGATTGGTTGGGATATTCGTCCACATCATGATATAGTTAGACACATTGTTACTACCAAGATTCATTGTATAAAACACTCCGACCCTGAAACACAACCCTACGTAACAGGGGATCCGTATTAGGCGGTGGAGATATCTTGTGTTTGATCTTACGATCTGGGACTTGCAGGTCAATAAAGTATTTGAAGATTTTACTATTAGCCATTATTTTCGGTGAAATATCATTGTTAGAGGTGACTTATTATATGAGAGTAGATACGACCACCTACCTGCAGAGTGCGGGTCCATGTGTAGATGTTCCTCCAGGATCTATGGTGGAATAGCAGAGACGCTGACATAACACTACATTATATTCTCCTCGTGCCCCTCCCTAAATAATTGCTCCTCTGTGATTATATCCTACATAGGTAACGTGAGGTCTCTTGTAACATTTTGCTCTGACACCTCTAGACATGCATTGTGGTAATCTGGCTTGTCCTATGTTAATGGGGAGGGATCAGAGCTCCTAATATTCCTGGAATTTTCCATAGTTTATATACATATGACGACAACTAGGAAGTTGGAAACCATCAGGATACAGACGGGAGGGGGAGATGTAGGGGATGAGCTTGCATTATTCTCACTACGGTCCTCGTGACCCCCGGGATTGTGTACACAAGACTCATTATCAACAATGCGCAGAGTAAGAATGCTTCCAGAGATTGAAGGGTTAATAGTGTATTTTTGACAATGAACAAAATGAAATAAATGGAGAAAAGAGAAACGTGAATTGCAACTGCCTAAAACTTCTGCATGGTACGGGGGTATATTACCTAAAAACTCTCCCCTGTGGTCTCGGGGTGTATGCACTTTGGACTATTAAAGACGAGGATAGTGCACCTGCCTTCACTGTCCATGTACAATATAACAAGGTGTGATGTCCTCGGCCTAGACAGTGCAAAGTGCAGCCGCCCCCGGGGGCCACCACAATAGGGTGGGCTAGGTTAAAAAAAAACAATATAGGCCTACCCAGCAATCTGACTCTACTAAAGGGTAAAGACTGGCTCTTGGTTTAGGACACGGCCCCTGCACCCCTATCTTCTGAGAAAGTAAACGGTTAACTCTATAAAGGGTTTCCATCGCACTCCACAACGACTATTTTTTTTTCCTAGAAGGTTCCTGGTATTGCCCATATATATAACCTTAAAGAGGTTCAACCAGTTTTGTCTCTATCATCTCTATTCCTGAGCCAGGTTCCTGCTTACATCCATGCTGGGGCTTGTCCTGCAGAATTGACATCTACTCACCTTATATATAATAGTGGTTACGGAAAGTATTCAGACGCCTTTAAATTTTTCATTGCAACCATTTGCTGAAATCAAAAAGTTCTTTTTATTTCTCCTTAATCAGCACCCTAGCTTGTCAGAAAAAAAAACAGAAATATAAATATTTTTGCAAATTTATTATAAAAGATAAATTGAAATCTCCCATGGTCATAGGTATTTAGAGCCTTTGTTGTCACATGCTGTCCATTTTACTTCTGATCCTCCTTGAGATGGTTCTTCTCCTTCATTGGAGTCCAGTTGTGTTTAATTAAACTGATTGGACTTGATTAGGAAAGGCACAGACCTGTCTATATACAGTAAGACCTCACAGCTCACAGTGCAGGTCAGAGCAATGAGAACAGGGCTGCCATCAGGAATTTTGGGGCCCCATACAGCCTAAGTGTCTGGGCCCCCCGCCATTTTAAAACGACCTTATTTTGCGACATACCAATTCTGTATTACATTTCCCTTTATTTAGCAGCATTACAAGGCTTAATCAGATTCTATTTGCAGGTAAAATCTGCTACGTGTGACAGCGCCTATAGAGAGCCAACACCATCTATAAGAGCCCTCTTAATAAATCCTCAGGGCTTATTCACATTGCGTTTTTGGCCTCCCTTGCCGGGATACGTTGGTAACCAGTCAGAATCAGCTGTCAACTTATCCCGTGCAGCTGATAAGTGAAAGTCCCACCCCCAAACAGGCTTCTATGCTAGTAGGATAGCCTACATCATTATTATTCTCCAGCTAAAAACTTATATATTATATATTATTGCCCCAGTTCCCTCTCCGCAGTGCCGCACACCTGATGTCCCAACAATCCCCCCCGTCCACCCTCTAACATCTTTCCATTGCCCCCTGTACCCATACCTCCCAACTTTTGAAGAATCAAAAGAGGGATAAAATGTGCGGCGCGCTTTGTGCGCCGCGAGAAATTTAGCCCCACCCACTGTTATGTTGACCCCGCCTACTCATTAATTTTTCATGTGCCCGCACACTATATAATCCTCCAACAGTCACCTGTAAATTATATGTCCCCCCTCCGTCTCTCCCCAGCTTCATATACACCCTTCATCTGCCCCCAGATTCATGTCCCCTCCATCTCTGCCCCCAGATTCATGTCCCTCCATCTCTGCCCCCAGATTCATGTCCCCCCATCTCTGCCCCCAGATTCATGTCCCCTCCATCTCTGCCCCCAGATTCATGTCCCCTCCATCTCTGCCCCCAGATTCATGTCCCCTCCATCTCTGCCCCCAGATTCATGTCCCCTCCATTTCTGCCCACAGATTCATGTCCCCACATCTCTGCCCCCAGATTCATGTCCCTCTTCCATCTCTGCCCCCAGATTCATGTCCCCTCCATCTCTACCCCCAGATTCATGTCCCTCCATCTCTGCCCCCAGATTCATGTCCTCTCCATCTCTGCCCCCAGATTCATGTCCCTCCATCTCTGCCCCCAGATTCATGTCCTCTCCATCTTTGCCCCCAGATTCATGTCCCCCCATCTCTGCCCCCAGATTCATGTCCCCTCCATTTCTGCCCACAGATTCATGTCCCCACATCTCTGCCCCCAGATTCATTTCCCCCATCTCTGCCCCCAGATTCATGTCCCCACATCTCTGCCCCCAGATTCATGTCCCCTCCATCTCTGCCCCCAGATTCATGTCCCCACATCTCTGCCCCCAGATTCATGTCCCCACATCTCTGCCCCCAGATTCATGTCCCCACAACTCTGCCCCCAGATCCATGTCCCCTCCATTTCTGCCCACAGATTCATGTCCCCACATCTCTGCCCCCAGATTCATGTCCCCTCCATCTCTGCCCCCAGATTCATGTCCCTCCATCTCTGCCCCCAGATTCATGTCCTCTCCATCTCTGCCCCCAGATTCATGTCCCCTCCATCTCTGCCCTCAGATTCATGTCCCCCATCTCTGCCCCCAGTGTCATGCCGTCCTCTCCATCTCTGCCCCCAGATTCATGTCTCCCCATCTCTGCCCCCAGTGTCATGCCGTCCTCTCCATCTCTGCCCCCAGATTCATGTCTCCCCATCTCTGCCCCCAGTGTCATGCCGTCCTCTCCTTCATCTGCCCCCAGTTTCACGTTCCACATAATCCACATTACACTTACCTTTTCCTCGTTCCCCCGCTGCTGCGCCTCTCTCTCTTACTGGCGCACAGTTGTAGACGCGATGTGACGTCATCACATCGCGTCTACACTGCCGGGTAGCCGGCGGCAGCGGCGAAGTGAGGAGCTGACACAGGTCAGCTCCTCGCTTCAGCGGCTGAAGCGAGTTGACCTGTGTCAGCTCCTCGCTTCGCCGCTGACGCCTCTCTCGCTGACGCTGACACATATGCGGCTGAAGCGAGGAGCTGACCTGTGTCAGCTCCTCGCTTTGCCGCTGCCGCCTCTCTCGCTGACACATATGGGGCTGAGCCAGCCGCATATGTGTCAGCGAGAGAGGCTGCAGCGGTGAAGCGAGGAGCTGACATAGGTCAGCTCCTCGCTTCAGCCGCATATGTGTCAGCGAGAGAGGCCGCAGCGAGAGAGGCCTTGCTTCAGCCACGTATGACTGCTGCCGGCGCCAGGGGGCCCGGGCCCCCCCCATTTTTAAATTTGGCCGGGCCCCTGATGCCAGTAGCAGTAGTACTGGCCTATCGGCGGCCCTGAATGAGAATCATGAGGTCAAAGGAACTGCCCAAGGAGCTCAGAGACAGAAAAGTGGCAAGGCACAGATCTGGCCGAGGTTACAAGACAATTTCTGAAGCACTCAAGATTCCTAAGAGCACAGTGGCCTCAATAATCCTTACATGGAAGAAGTTTGGGACAACCAGAACTCTTCCTAGACCTGGCCGTCCAGCCAAACTGAGCAATCGTGGGAGAAGAGTGTTGGCAAGAGAGGTAAAGAAGAACCCAAAGATCAAAGATCACCATGGCTGAGCTCCAGAGATGCAGTAGGGAGATGGGAGAAAGTTCCACAAAGTCACCTATCACTGCAGCCTCCACCAGTCGGGGCTTTATGGCAGAGGGGCCCGAATGAAGACTCTCCTCAGTGCAAGACAGATGAAAGCCAAAAAGCACATGAAGGACTTCCAGACTATGGGAAATAAGATTCTCTGGTCTAATGAGATGAAGGTTGAATCTAAGCGGTATGTGTGAAGAAAACCAGACACTGCTCATCACCTGCCCAATACAATCCCAACAGTGAGACATGGTGGTGGCAGCATCACGCTATGGGACAGGGACAGGACAACTAGTTGTAACTGAAGGAAAGATGAATGTGGCCAAGTACAGAGATATCCTGGAAGAGAACCTCTTCAGAGCGCTCTGGACCTCAGACTGGGCCGAAGCTTCACCTTCCAACAAGACAATGACCCTAAGCACACAGCAAAATAACACAGGAGCGGCTTCAGAACAACTCTGTGACCATTCCTGATTGGCCCAGCCAGAGCCCTGACCTCAACCCAATGGAGCATCTCTGGAGAGACCTTAAAATGGCTCCACCAACATTCACCATCCAACCTGACGGAACTGGAGAGGCTGCAAGGAAGAATGGCAGAGGATCCCCAAATCCAGATGAGAAAAAGTTGTTGCATCATTCCCAAGAAGACTCCGGGCTGTACAAGCTCAAAAGGGGCAAATACTCAATACTGAGCAAAGGGGCTGAATACTTATGGCCATGTGATAGTTCAAGATGGGGCATTAATGAGAAATAACATGAACTTTTTTGATTTTAGCAAATGACTGCAATGAAACAAAGAGTGAAAAATTTAAAGGGGTCGGAATACTTTCCATACCCACTATATATATGTGTGTGTGTATATATGTATGTCTGTGTGTGTGTATTATACACAGGGGCGTAACTACCGTGGTAGCAGCAGTAGCAGCTGCCACAGGGCCCGGGCCATTAGGGGGCCCGGTGACAGCCGCTACCGCTGCGTTTTTTTTTTTTTTTTTAAAAAGTCCGTTACGGGCCCTATTCATTTGCCGATCCTGGCTGGGCCGGGATCGGCAAGTGACACCGCGGGGCCCACAGAGGCTATCATTATACTCGAGGGTCTTTGCAGACCCCCGAGTATAATGATCGGCGCACCGGGAGGGGTAAGGTAACATAAAAAACAGTGTTACTTACCTCTCCGCGATCCTGCCAGGCCTCCGTCATTTGTGTCTGACGTCTCTGACGTCACATGACCCAGGCCAGCTTCCCGGGTCATGTGACGTCTGACGTCATTAAAGCTGGACCAGAGCGGACAGGACAGCCGACAGGAACAGGTAAGCAACTGTCTCTGTTCTTTTAATGGTTTTAATCCCCCGGGTCTCCGATTATTATACTCTGGGGTCTTTTCAGACCCCAGAGTATAATAAATGTTTATAGGTGTCCACAGTGGGACATATGGGGACACTATAGGGGATAATACTGTGTGTGCAGGGGCACTATAGGGGTTAATACTGTGTGTGCATTGGACACTATAGGGGTTAATAATACTGTGTGTGCATTGGACACTATAGGGGTTAATAATACTGTGTGTGCATTGGACACTATAGGGGTTAATACTGTGTGTGCAGGGGACACTATGGGGGATAATATTGTGTGCATTGGACACTATAGGGGTTAATACTGTGTGTGCATTGAACACTATAGGGGTTAATACTGTGTGTGCATTGGACACTATAGGGGTTAATAATACTGTGTGTGCAGGGGACACTATGGGGGATAATACTGTGTGCATTGGACACTATAGGGGTTAATACTGTGTGTGCAGGGGACACTATAGGGGTTAATACTGTGTGTGCAGGGGACACTATAGGGGTTAATACTGTGTGTAGGGGACACTATAGGGGTTAATAATACTGTGTGTGCAGGGGACACTATAGGGGTTAATACTGTGTGTGCATTGGACACTATAGGGGTTAATAATACTGTGTGTGCAGGGGACACTATAGGGCTTAATACTGTGTGTAGGGGACACTATAGGGGTTAATAATACTGTGTGTGCAGGGGACACTATAGGGGTTAATACTGTGTGTGCATTGGACACTATAGGGGTTAATAATACTGTGTGTGCAGGGGACACTATAGGGGTTAATACTGTGTGCAGGGCTTACTAAGGGACATAATAGAGTGCAGAGGAGGGGGTCAGTCGAGGTCTTCGGCATCGGTTTGGGGAGGGGGGGCCCCATGTCAAAAGTTCGCCACGGGGCCCCGCCATTCCTAGTTACGCCACTGATTATACACCTTCCTCAAAACCAACCAGTTTAACCCTTCCATCCCCACATCGCTCCTCTGCTCACGTCCTTATGTAGTTCTCCATCACGTTGAGTTAGGGTTGGTTTTTTCGCTGTAACCTCAGATATCTCGCTCCTTTTTTTAGCTTTTCTTTTCTATTTGTATCAGTGTTTACATCTTTATCATATTCAGGCCTATCAGTAGAGCAATACCAAAGCTTCACCACCAGGGGGCGCTGGGAGTCCCTGGATTTGCAGTATTGAGCGTTAGTCTTTCAGAGCCTTGGGTTCTGTATGTCGTATGTACCTGGCTGTGAGATAGCTAAGCCTATTGACTGCACCTCTATAGGGTATAATAAGCTTTCTATACATTATATGGGGGAAAAATAGGAACAAAATGCCTAATAAAGGCTTTTTTTATGAATTCTCACTTTGTTAGATTATAACATCAGATTTGTTTCAGAGTCATTTCCTACTCAAAGTTTTCCAGGAGTAATACAGTACGGGACATGATGGACAAGTCAAAGGCAGAGAGATAAGAACAGTGTACGTCCTGCGTTCGTTAAACAGGTTGTGCATGTCTACGGGTTGTGTCTGCTCCAGTGACAGCCCACGGTGCTGTTTTTGATAGAAGGCGGCCATCTTTCTCTAATCCCATACAACCCTTTTAGCACCTTGCAATGGTTCAGAAAATCCAGCGATGTCCTAAGGTGTTTATTGTTTATACATTATGCATACATTAGTAAATACAGAATTTACACAATATATTTACACAACAATGTTTACATGATATAAATTACACAATTAAACAAAAGTTTCATGGGCACGTATATATGGACGTCAGGATGAAGCAGATCTAGTAATAGTCTCACTGGCGCCCTCTTCAGATATAAAACCCCCAGTTGTGTCCACATCTCTACATACAATATCTCAATATCACCTAATAATGTCCATCACCACCAGCAGAATGGAGGACGTCCACCAGGACACCTCGTGACCTACCAGTTGGGCAGAACGTGGACACAAGACTAAGGCACTTCACATGGTCATTATTTGGTCAGTATCTTGTATCAGTATTTGTAAGCCAAACCCAGGAGTGGAAGCTACAGAGAAAAACAGGTTTGGACCTCCTCCATGACCTAGAACCACTCATGGTTTTGGCTTACAAATACCGATTGTGTTATTGTGGCCTAAGACTAAACCATCGATGTTCATACAAGTGGTGGTGTGTAGAGGGCTGGTTCTTCTGTAGCTACAATATGGAAGAGAGGAGACAGAGATCAGACTGGGCCTCACAAATGTTCTACCAGTTTGAGCCACCCAGGACAGAACGTTCAGGACGTTCTTCTAACTTGATTCAACAGAGATGAGACCAACCAAGACCTCTAGGAACCTCCTGTTCTTCCCTTATGATGAACTCTTGATGATGGACCAGGGAGTTTCAGCCTTGCCCTGAACCTTGGTTAAGAGATTGGAATCAACGCTCTGGGGGTCGGATTGCTACTTTCGATCATGTGTACCAGCCATTGGGACAAGGGTCCATCATCAAGAGCCCGCTAGACCAGGTGATTCTGCACGCCATGGAAACCTCCTTTAAAACTGAATTTTTTGTAAATCGAGAATGAATTTTGGGAATTTAATAAATCAAAGATTTGACTAAAGAATTGTCAGAGCTTTTCGTCTTGGACGTCTAGGACTGGTGTATTATGGTCCAGTATATGACTTGATGATATTGTTTCTAGATAAGAACCAACATGCACAAGGGGACAAAAAATCAGGGCGATGTAGATGGTAGGGTTCAGAGGTCAAGTGAAGGACTCACTTTACTTCTGATGAAGATGACAAAGGCAAAAAGTGACCGACTGTGATCACGGTGGCCATAACATAACAAGACAGGAACGAACCACAATTAATCACAGCCCCCGCCTCCACAGTCTCCTCCTCCTCCACCGCCACAGTCTCCTCCTCCTCCACCACCACAGTCTCCTCCTCCACCGCCACAGTCTCCTCCTCCACCACCACCACAGTCTCCTCCTCCTCCACCACCACAGTCTCCTCCTCCACCTCCCCAATCTCCTCCTCCACAGTCTCCACCCCAGTCTCCTCCACCACCTCCGTGGCCTCCATCAAAGCCACCATGATGGAAGTCAATGCCCCCCGCAGCCATCCATCCATCATCAGATGTTGAGTGGTTGCTGCTGCTGTAGAGATTATTCAGCTGGTATTTCTGTTGGAGGAAAAAAAACAGCATAATAAGATTTACTTAAAGGGATTGTCCAGGATCTACCGAAAATGAGGCAATGGAAGGAATTGTCATTTTTCTGGTCCTCTGATGGACCACAAGAAGGGAAAACTGGCCCAATGTGAACTAAGTGTAAGTAATGCTTTCCCACCACTGACCATTTCTTAGTTGGCAACAGAAGAGTTACATCATCTTATCTACGGTGCCTCTTCTGTGTGAAAGTTTTAGGCAGGTGTGAAAAAAATGCAACAAAGTAAGAAGGCTTTCAGAAATAGAAGAGTTAATGGTTTGTTTTTGTCAATTAACAAAATAAAGTGAATGAACAAAACTTCAATCTAAATCCCATCAATATTTGGTGTGAGTGCCCTTTAAAGGAGGAATCTTGGAATGGATGGTATGGCTCCTACAGAGTGCTAATGTCAATGCAGCAACCAATGGAGGAAGCTTGGAGTAGAATCGATGGAGTCGTAATGGGTATGGACTTGACTAGGGTTGGGCGATCGGGATCGGAAAAGATTGGATCCTGATCGGCGAACGAGGAAATTTCAATTCAAGAAAGACATCGATATATTGGAGCAAGTCCAGAGAAGAGCAACCAAAATGGTGGAAGGTCTGCAAACCATGTCCTATGAGGAGCGGCTAAAAGAATTGGGATTGTTTAGTTTGCAGAAGAGAAGGCTGAGGGGAGATTTAATAGCAGTCTACAAATATCTGAAAGGTAGTCACAGTGCAGAGGGATCTACCCTATTCTCATTAGCACAAGGAAGTACAAGAAGCAATGGGATGAAACTAAAGGGAAAGAGATACAGATTAGACATTAGGAAAAACTTTCTGACAGTGAGGGTAGTGAGAGAGTGGAATAGGCTGCCACGGGAGGTGGTGGGCGCTCCATCAATGGAAATCTTCAAGCGGAATCTGGATAAACATATAGCTGGGATGATTTAGGAAAACCTGCACTCGCAGGGGGTTGGACCCGATGGCCCTTGAGGTCCCTTCCAACTCTACCATAAAAATAAAAAAATAAAAATAAATAAAAATAAATTTCATGATCGCGCCTAAAAAAAGAATTCTGATCCTGATCGCTCAACTTCCCTGCACAGAAGCGCTGCCCATGCCACTCCACGCTGCTCTCGCTCCTCTTCTTTGTACTGCGCATGTCTGCAGAGCGCCATGCGTGCCACCGTGCATGCCACAACAAGCCCCGCCTACTCCCAGCATCAGTAACACTATCCTGGGAGGCGAGGGCACATACGGTGCTCTGCAGACATGTGAAGTAGAAAGAAGAGGAGCGAGAGCAGCGTGGAGCAGCAGGGGCAGCGTTTCTTTGCTGGTAAGTGGACAGAAGGGGGGACTTAAGTAGCCGGGGGATTTTTTTAATCACTACACAGTGTGGAGTCCAACAATTGAAGCGTTCAATTTTTGGATTCCATGCTGTGTAGTGAATAGGATAGTTTTTAAAATCCGATGTTCGATCAGTAAAAAATCCCATTGATTTACATTAGGATCGGAATTGGGATTGGGATCGGGTTCGAATGGAAAATGATCGGAAATTAGATTTTAAAAATGATCCTGAAATCTTAAAATAAGCTCAACCCTAGACTCGACCAGTTCCTCCAGCACTCCTGAGCTGCTGCAGTGCTGAGGGGGTCTGCAGAGTACCTGATGATGGTGGTAGTCTGGTAGGGTGGTGGCAAAGCATTTTTTCCACACCTGCCTAAATCTCCCACCCAGTACTGTCTATACATAATGGCAAACTGAAGAAGTCTATAATATGTGGATGTAATGTCCTCAACCAATGTGTCATTGACCTGCACTTTCGTAAGACCATCCTCTGTATCTACAACTCACCATATACAGGAAAGCAGCCAAGATAACAGTTTTCAGTGTGGCCTCCATGTCCATAGGAAAGTGGAAGATGACTTTTGAAGACTTCTTTTTTCCCTCCTTGGTTATTGTGGCCACAGGACAATACCCTTTTACACTGAGTATCTGCAGAGAAGTCAAAGTGATAGACTCAATAGGTGGACCAGGACATTGAAGTGAAGTTCACCATAGGCATAAACAATCTCGCAAGGGAATCAACTCATGTCTCATGACTTGTGGGGGTATTTTTTGTGTTCTCTGCTGTTGAGGACACAGGTCACTGGAAACCATGGATGGACCTTATGTGTTACTGACACCATGGATGACTGCACCTCTTCCTATGTACTGCCTCATCACAGCGACATAGTTACCTTCTCTACACACAGTCCATTGCTTGCTTCTCCAGACTACCATGCACATCCATGATGGCATGTTCTTCCTTCCATCTACTTACAGGGCCAACACATGCACCATCCGGCACTATCCTATCTCTTCCTGGCATGTAGGTCCCCATCCTGACAATGTTTCTGCAAAGGTTTTTATGTCTACTGTTCGATTTACTGTGTTCTCTGACTTTTTCCTTGGCTGCTTAGACTTACTTCTGACTATCTGTTCCTAACTTAGAGCCATTCCTGACCACTGACTGTTCTTCTAGCCTTTCAACTCTACCTGATCCCTTCCTGTGCACATACTCTGCCTGACCTGACCATAGACCTGTCCTCTGACCTCACAAGTACACTGCCAGCCCTGACCTTGGCTAATATTTCAAATCAATTTCCTTCTGACCTCTTGGAGCTGTCGCCGACACGGGGACCACTCAAAGAGTTAACAACCTGGTGGTGTCTCTGCAGCAAAGTCTAGATCGCCATACAGCAGTTTAAAAAGTGAATACTATGTAACCACTTGGACGCTGTCCTTACGGGTAGGCCAAAGCCAAACTGGTTTGGTGACATAGTCACTACAACCCAATGGTCACTACTAGAGATGAGCGAACACCAAAATGTTCGAGGTTCGAAATCCGATTCGAACAGTCGCTTACTGTTCGACTGTTCAAACGGGTTTCGAACCCCATTATAGTCTATGGGGAACATATACTCGTTAAGGGGGAATCCCAAATCCGTCTCAGGAGGGTCACCAAGTCCACTATGACACCCCAGGAAATG
Source organism: Leptodactylus fuscus (assembly GCF_031893055.1). Taxonomy (NCBI): domain Eukaryota; kingdom Metazoa; phylum Chordata; class Amphibia; order Anura; family Leptodactylidae; genus Leptodactylus; species Leptodactylus fuscus. The sequence continues at coordinate 8,545,241 of NC_134269.1, forward strand.
ATACCAACACCCTGGAATGACACTGGGACAGCAGGGGAAGCATGTCTGGGGGCATATAAACCACTTTATTACATGGAAATCCCTGTCAGCTTGCGATTGTCGCAAGCTAACTTTTTCCCATAGGAATGCATTGGCCAGCGCTGATTGGCCGAATTCCGTACTCTGGCCAATCAGTGCTGGCTCTGCTGGAGGAGGCGGAGTCTAAGATCGCTCCACACCAGTCTCCATTCTGGTCCGACCTTAGACTCCGCCTCCTCCAGCAGAGCCAGCGCTGATTGGCCGAATTCCGTACTCTGTGGCCAATCAGCGCTGGCCAATGCATTCCTATGGGAAAAAGTTTATCCCACAAAAATCACAATTACACACCCGATAGAGCCCCAAAAAGTTATTTTTAATAACATTCCCCCCTAAATAAAGGTTATCCCTAGCTATCCCTGCCTGTACAGCTATCCCTGTCTCTTAGTCACAAAGTTCACATTCTCATTTGACCCGGATTTGAAATCCACTATTCGTGTAATCTGATTTCGGCAGCCAATGACTTTTTCCGATTTTTTTCAATGCCCCCGTTGTAGTTCCTGTCCCACCTCTCCTGCGCTGTTATTGGTGCAAAAAAGGCGCCAGGGAAGGTGGGAGGGGAATCTTGTTTTGGCGCACTTTACCACGCGGTGTTCGATTCGATTCGAACATGGCGAACACCCTGATATCCGATCGAACATGTGTTCGATAGAACACTGTTCGCTCATCTCTAGTCACTACACCTTGCACAAAGCAATGGGCTACTGGCTGATTTTACACCTCACCTCAATGGTGCTTTGTTTAGAGCTAGATAAGGGTAGTTCCGCAGTGAATGCAGGCTCTCCATACTTGGTCTGGATTGAGACATTCATTTGGCTAGAAGAGTTCGAACATTTGATGAAACCTATGGTGGTTGCAGGAAGAACGGTGATCTTCAGCTAGAAGACAAGAAGATATCTTTGGTTATTTAGCAAAATCTTATAGTATATGCAAGCCAGCCAGATGAATGACTGAACACGAAATACATGATAGGTAGGGCAGCGCTATACTCTTCCTCAAAGATGGGGGTCTAATCCTATAATTTCCTTGCCCTCTACTATAAGAACAGACAGCGTCATTGTGAGCAAACCCTTTTACAAGAATACAATAGAATCTACATTAGCAGATCTTCACTGCTTTCTGGTGCAAGCGTCCATTTTGACGGGGGAGAGCTAGTCATCGACTGATATTTTCGACACTTTGTTATAGGGGTTTTCTGCTGTGGACAATCCCTATTCCACAATAGGTTATCCCCCTGTTTAGACACCCCAAAGAACAGCTAAAATCAGTAGGGTTAGTGTTTAGTTTCTCTACAGCGCCACCACATGGGAAAATAGGCATTACACTTATCCGAGTCAATGGGTCGTCTGCAGAGTTGGCCCACCAGAGTACCAAAGGATCCTCTGGTGGGCCAAAGCTATAACACAATAATAGTCCAGCAGAAAACTTGAGTACTATGGTCTATTTCCTGGGGTTGTTGGTGGGTGGTCCACCAGAATAATTTTATCTGGTGGAACCAAGAAACTTAAGCCTGACCCTGGTTGCCTTTTTCTGTACTTACGTAAGATTCTCCTCCGCAGCAGCCTTCACCTGACTCCGCACGTAGTAACACCATAACTCTCCTCTTAGAATTTTGTAACCTGAGATTGAAGGCCGGGCCACAACATTCTGACTCCCGACGTATCGTGAAGAGAGTCTGCCCAGAACTAATAAAGAAAGCTGAACAATGATACGAGTAAGTCTTGTAATGTAAAAACAAAATTGGGATGCAAAATTCAGACTCAACGTAAACCAACGAAAAGATGGTATAAACTTAGACTAGATGGCCGACCAATAGGCCACATTTAAAGGGGCATTCCCTGCACTGGTTAAGCTTTTAGGTACTTTCTTACCTTTATCCTGAAGAGTAACCTCTTCTACCTATGGATAAAGGAACAGGGTCATGACATGAAGGACTTTATGACCCCCCATATAGATATATATTGTATATATCACTTCTTTACTTACCTCTACAAGACACTCCAGTCCCGGGGGAACCACAGCCCTGGGGTTATACAGGTGACTCTGGTGGGATAGTGCCGATGTGTCCTGCCATTGTGGTTGGGTTTGGACAGTTTCAGAATTCTTGTTCCAGGTATAGCCTGTAAAAAACAATATACATATATACACCCATCAACCATGCCATGTATCACATTGGTTATCTGGTAACAATAGCGCCTCTCGGAGGTGCTATACATTGAGCAGAAAATTCTCCAGATGTCAATCCAATCCCATCATTGGAGACTTTCTCAAACGGAAAAATATTTCAGGTTCCAGGTTTTAGATATTGGTAAGAAGAAGTCAATCTGAGGTTTTATTCCAATTGTCAGATTGGAGTCGGAATTTTTTTTCCCAGACAAGGGGCAATTGGTATAAGCCTCATGGTTTTTTGGGTTTTTTTTCCCCACTGGATCTTGGTTGGACTTTACGGGTCTGTGTCTTCATCCAACCTCATCTACTGTATTGATTCCAAGGAAACTTGGTACCCAGTGCAGAGGGGGCGCAAAGCAAAAACTAAACTGCTGATAGGGCTGTAGGAAATAGACTGGTGGCATCCATCTCTCTATGTGTTGCTCTCACTTTCTTGTCATCATTTTGGGAGAGGGGGCCAATCACTAGGGATAGGGCACCAACAAGCCACGTCTTAGGTCAGGGTAGCAAAATACAAGGCTAGGGCTAAGAAATGGCTTTCCGAAACTTGGGGCAAAGTTCAAGTTGTGTGGCAATACACGAGTAAGTGATGCAAGCCCCACCTGTAATGGTCAGAGATGTGAACTTTATCAGTGGTCAAAGGGTGAAACTGAACGTTATCAAAGAAATGGATTATAGTCACTTCATCTGGCTGAAAACAGAGAACGATACCTCTAAATATGTCTTGCAGTTACCATCTCCTCTCCATAGACTGGCTGATAACAGAGGACAATTCCCCATCTTATAGTCAGGTTTTCACCGTAATAGTAATACTCGCTAGCATTTTTTTGGCATGTGTTGTGTATAAAGTTCTCCTGTCGACCGACACAAGTCCATAAACTACTGAGAACTATGGAGAACCTCTTGTGGGCTCCAGTCCAAAGATGGTACATGAGGTCTCCCCTATTCCGCACCCTCACGATTAGAGATTAATACTCTAATACATAATCATGGCGTCAACGTATTTCGTGAGAAACCCATAGAAGACAATTGGTGCGGGTATCTCTACATAGGCTAAAAGGTGCATCCAGCCCAGACCCCAATGATGCCCTCAAACATAATACAATACAAGTGAATGGAGACTTCACAACCTTGTCCTCATGTACTGGAGTAACTCTACATCTAGTTGGGGCAGGTGATGGACAGGTCGGGGTTATTGTTACTAGTATCGACCCCTCACATAACCCGTTAGAAGGTACAGTTTGGGATTCTTAGGGTATCTTTAGCTGGACCATTGTTAGGGGTGACTTGTTATATGAGAGTAGATACGACCAGCTACCTGTAGAGTGCGGGTCCATGTGTAGATGTTCCTCCAGGATCTACGGTGGAATAACAGGCACACTGAGGTTACGCTGCCTTATGTTTTCCTCGTGCCCCTCCCTACATAGTTTCTTCTCGGTGATTACTTCCTGCCCAGCGAGGTGACATGAGATCTGTCGTAAGACTTTGTTGTCATACTTGAAGACATGACAATGTGATATTCTGGTCTGTCCTACTTTAGGGGGGAGGGGTCACAGTTCCTAATATCCTGGGGAGGGGTCACAGCTCCTAATATCCTGGGGATTTCCCATAGCTGCAACGTATGATGAGAACTAGGAAGCTGCAAAGCATCAGGATATGGGAGGGGAGGGCGAGATGTAGGGGCTGAGCCTGCACTACACTCACTACTGTCCCGGTGACCCTGGGGATGGTGCACACAAGACACATTGTCACTCATAGATACAATAAGGAATGCCGCAGAGTGAGAACGCTTCCAGGGATAGAAGGGTTAATGCTTTATTGTTGTCAATGAACAAAATTAAGTGAATGGAGAAAAGAGAAATGTAAATTCCACGGGCTGATAAAATCCTACCCCATGAGCTTGGGGTGTATGCACATTGGGTCATTGACAGTGCCCCTGCCTTCACTATCCATGTGCAATATAACAAGGTGTCCTGTGCATAGTGCAGCGCCCCCCGGGGTCACCATATGAGGGTGGTCTAAATAAAACAAGTCAAACTGAAACTTCTAAAACCTGAAAAACAGGAGGGGGGGGGGGGGGGGGCTGATATTTGTCAGCGTTAGGACTGTAAACCCCCAGCAGAGTATAGACAGGCTCTTGGTTTAGGGTCCTGAAGGCCACCATGTGGTGTACACCGCCCCTGCACCCTTGTCTACGGGGAAAGTAAAAGGTTAACCCTATAAAGGATTTCTATTGTACATTGCAGTGACTTTTTTTTTTTCTAGAAGGTTCCTGTTATTGTCCAGGAACCTTCTAGAAATAACCCTTCAGGGGTTAAACCAGTCTTGTGTCCGCTGCATTCCTGAGCTGGGTCCTATTGTCTGCAATGTCCATGCCTACAATGTTATTGTCCTAAAGGTTGTCCTCAATAGGGGAAACTGAATATTTACCTCCATGGCGGGGCTTGTCCTGCAGACTTGGTATCTACACACCTTTGTGTCTGTGTAGTGGACTATATATATATATATATATATATATATATATATATATATATATATATATATATACAGTACAGACCAAAAGTTTGGCCACACCTTCTCATTCAAAGAGTTTTCTGTATTTCCATGACTATGACAATTATAGATTCACACTGAAGGCATCAAAACTCAGAAGTAACACGTGGGATTATATACTCAACAAGAAAGTGTGACCACAACTGACAATCTGTTTTATATTCTTGGTTCTTCAAAGTAGCCAGCTTTTGGTTTGATTCCTGTTTTGCACACTTTTTTTTTTTTTTTTAAATGTAGATTGTGAGCCCCACATAGAGCTCACAATGTACATTTTTCCCTATCAGTATGTCTTTGGAATATGGGATGGAAATCCATGCAAACACGGGGAGAACATACAAACTCCTTGCAGATGGTTTATGCCCTTGGCGGGATTTGAACACCAAGACTCCGGCGCTGCAAGGCTGCAGTGCTAACCACTGAGCCACCGTGTGGCCCCTCTGTTTTGCACACTTTTGGCATTCCCTCGATGAGCTTCATGAGGTAGTCACCGGAAATGGTCTTCCAACAGTCTTCCAAAACTCTTTGAATGAGAAGGTGTGTCCAAACTTTTGGTCTGTACTGTGTATATATATATATATATATATATATATATATATATATCATCTTCCTCAAAGCAATCAGTTTAACCCTTTCATCCACACATCGCTCCTCCGCTTTCTTCCTTATGTAATTCTCCATCACTTTGAGTTACAGTTGGATTTTTTGCTCTTTTTCTTTCCTTTTCTATTTGTATCTGTGTTGACATCTTTATCTTATTCAGGTCAAGGGCGTAACTACCAGCGTGGCAGCAGTAGTGGCCCCAATACTTACCTGTCTTACTGTCCAGATCTTCTGGGCACGGGACATCACTTCCTTCAGGGGGCCATCTCTTCCTCTTCTTCATGTCTGCCAGCACCTGGATAAAGTCAGAGTGCCGGCCCCTCGAAGGAAGTAATGTCCTGTGCCCAGAAGACAGGTAAGTATGATAGGGTGAGGGGGTGGGCTGACTTAGTTAATTGGGAAGAGCTAGCAGTAGGGGGGGGACTAGCGAGGGAGATAGGGAGGGGGTGCAAGACAGGGAGAGGGAGAGATATATATCACTGAATGAAAAAAAGGGGGACTCTGATAAAATACAATAAAACAACTTTTAATAAATATGAATAAATAAAATGTCTTATTCTTATTACAAACAAAGAGTGGTCAAATATTTTAGTCAGACTTTCAAATGGAAAAACTGACTGGTGTAAACGTTGATGGCATGCTACCCATACACCCCTTCTATGGACATATGGTGTAACCTGATAAGTGGTAAGGAGTTGGAATATGGCCAAAATATATGACACTTGCGCTATATGTGCTGCCAGTAACTTTCACTATCAATAGCTGGCCCACCTCCCTAAACCACAGATACATTGCCTGCCACAGCACACCCCATAGGAGTAACGATATAGTGTGGATAGACCTCAAGACATAACAGCAGAATGTTTCATCAAAGCATTTATCCTGAGGATACGGGCCTACTGCCACACCAACAGGAATCAATACCTAATGAACATCTGACTTGGGTCAAAGATACTCCTTATGGTGATGCTAACACAGACATGAAGCTAAATAGTAAAAAATTCAACGATGTATCCAGCAAAACACTTTCTTGTTTAAAATATAGCCTTTAATTTAAAGAATCCAGAATAAAACAAACTTGATAATTATATTTCAAAAATGGTACATGATGGCAGATGGAGAGAACAACGTCTGGCTGACGCGTTTCGGAGCACTAAAAGGGCTCCTTACTCATAGCCTGACGATAAAGGAGCAAATGCTTCATTATATAGTGTGAACCACTAATTAAGCAGCTGCATGAAACCGTAAGTACAATGTCTAGTATTACAAACAAGAGAAACAAAAAAATATATACATTTTTTTTTTTGGTTTTTTTTGTTTCTCTTGTTTGTAATACTAGACATTGTACTTACGGTTTCATGCAGCTGCTTAATTAGTGGTTCACACTATATAATGAAGCATTTGCTCCTTTATCGTCAGGCTATGAGTAAGGAGCCCTTTTAGTGCTCCGAAACGCGTCAGCCAGACGTTGTTCTCTCCATCTGCCATCATGTACCATTTTTGAAATATAATTATCAAGTTTGTTTTTTTCTGGATTCTTTAAATTAAAGGCTATGTTTTAAACAAGAAAGTGTTTTGCTGGATACATCGTTGAATTTTTTACTATTTACCTCGGGCTGAGAGGCTGGTTTCCGTGCAACTCGCACCAACTAAAGAGGACTACAACACAGGATTATTCATTGTGGATACTACATCTGATTATTATCCAGGACACATAAGTGAGCTGACACGCTCATGCATTTTTTTCTTTCATGAAGCTAAATAGCCCTGTCTTACAATTGTTTCTGCCCTACGCGTTTCAACTCTGTTAGAAAATCATCAGGGGCTCAAATAAACATGCAGCGTGACCGCAGTATGACCGCTCTGATACCGGCGGTGCCGAACACTGAAAGACCTCCGCTATTTAAAGACGAGGCTCCTCCCATTTCTTCTCTAGCCTCCAATCGAGGCACTGCTGAGGACACTCCCCCACGCATGCGTAGTATGCTCAACGTACGATAGAGCGTGTATACAAACATTGTAACCATGTAAATACATGGAAGCAATCGCGCATGCGCGTGCTGATAGCTCCGCTACCTCCACTACACCCAAAGCTCACAGCTACACTGTTATAGTACTTCTCACCACTCTATATACGATCATGCTAGCAGGCTGCAGTTTACCACTTAATGTTAAGCAGTCCTGTTGCGGTTTATTTTAGCCCCGTGCCATTGAATCCTACGGAGCATATGGTAAGTACGTTATGTATAACCAGGCTTATTCCCTTCCGAAGTCTCTGGCATACCCACTTTCTGTACGCCGGAACATGATTATAATTCCTGGGAGGAGGATATTGTCCAATGGAACTATATTTAGCAGAAAAGTATCCTATTGCAGCAAAGAAATATCCCACTGGAGCCCATAGTCCCGATATCATCAGGGAGTGTAACAAAACGCAGACATCATCGCTTCGTCAAAAACTCATAACCCAGGTAAGTATCTAAGCTCGTGTTTCCCCTTCCAAAGATATATCAACTATCCGAGACATGATTTAGATGTCCCCTCAGCGTACCAGCACCTACTTCAATATCCTGATGTTTTAGATCAAGGTAACAGGTGACCTATACGGATAATCGAGAGAAGTATTGAGGTATTGAATACAAAAGATGTGCGGTATAGATTTGCAATATAGATGTGCAAAATATGACCTGTAGTCTAATCATTTCTGGGAAATAAAACAAGAAAGTCCATCTGTTCATTGAGACCATTAGGATACAAAGTATCCAACCTGTATATCCATTCTGTTTCTTGTCACAACACGAAGTTGTCCCAATCTCCCCTCTTCTGGGTGGCCAGTCAACCTCAATTGCTTTGAATCTGAGATTGGTGACATCACCTCCATGATATCGTGGAAAATGACGTGCCACTGATGTGTCACGTTCATTAAGGATGTCACAAACATGGTCGCGAATTCTTCTTCTGAATTGTCTAATTGTTTTTCCTACGTATCCCAAAGGGCACGGGCAAGTCAGAAGATAAATTACCCCCATCGTTAGACAATTCGCAAAGTCACGGCACATAAAACTCTTGACTGAGGAGATGTTCAAAAACTCCTTAGCTGTATCAATGAAATCACAGGCAGTACAACTGCCACATCTAAACATACCTGCCACCTTACTCCTGCCCAACCAGGTCTCATTGCTAACTTCTGGTGTTAAGAAGCTATGGACCAGGGGGTCTTTGAGACTTTTCCCTCTCCTGTATGTAACCTGAGGCCTCAACCCAATGACCCCCTGTAAGTAAGTCTGGGTCCGCTTGAAGAATCCTCCAGTGCCTTTGAAGCATGCCGAGGACATCTTTATGATGGCTATCAAATGTGCCCACCAGTCTCATAACTCCCTCCTCCTGTTTTCTCCCTTTTGGAGTCAGAAGGTTTCTCCTGTCAGTTTTCCTTGTTCTCTCAAAAGTCTGCATGATGGTGTTATCAGGAAACCCTCTTTCTTGAAGCCTGTCGGCCAAATCCCTAGACTGCCTTACAAATTCCTGTTCATTCGAGCAGTTCCTTCTTACTCTTAAGAACTGACCAATGGGGATTCCCCTCTTGATCGGTATCGGGTGATGACTACTCCACTCTAACAAACTGTTGGTAGCTCTTTCTTTTTGGAAGATAGTTGTTGTAATCCTTCCATCAATGGCCCTTGACAGTTTCAAATCCAAAAAACTCAGACAGTTCCTATTAAATTCTGATGTAAAGGTTAAACCTAGTTCATTCCTGTTTAACTCGCCCACAAAAGACTCAAACTCTTCCTTCGGTCCTCACCATAAGATCAGCACATCATCGATGAATCTGAGCCAAAGCTCAATATTGGCTGTCCATAGTTGGTTGTCCTCCGAGAATAACACAGTCTCCTCCCACCAGCCGAGGTACAGATTAGCGTAAGTGGGGGCCACAGGGCTCCCCATTGCTGTACCCCTCAGCTGGTGGAAGGACCACCCCTCGAAAGTGAACATATTTCTTTCTAACACGAAGGATAGGATTCTTAATATAAAACTGTTGTGTGGTTGTAACCCGACCCCTCTGACCCCAAGTATTAGCCTGTCATTATCCTGTACCCCAAGTATCAGCCTGTCATTATCCTGTACCCCAAGTGTCAGCCTGTCATTATCCTGTACCCCAAGTATCAGCCTGTCACTATCCTGTACCCCAAGTATCAGCCTGTCATTATCCTGTACCCCAAGTGTCAGTCTGTCATTATCCTGTACGCCAAGTGTCAGCCTGTCATTATCCTGTACCCCAAGTATCAGCCTGTCACTATCCTGTACCCCAAGTATCAGCCTGTCATTATCCTGTACCCCAAGTGTCAGTCTGTCATTATCCTGTACGCCAAGTATCAGCCTGTCATTATCCTGTACCCCAAGTGTCTGCCTGTCATTATCCTGTACCCCAAGTATCAGCCTGTCATTATCCTGTACCCCAAGTATCAGCCTGTCATTATCCTGTACCCCAAGTATCAGCCTGTCCTTATCCTGTACCCCAAGTGTCAGCCTGTCATTATCCTGTACCCCGAGTGTCAGCCTGTCATTATCCTGTACCCCGAGTATCAGCCTGTCATTATCCTGTACCCCAAGTGTCAGCCTGTCATTATCCTGTACCCCGAGTATCAGCCTGTCATTATCCTCTACCCCGAGTATCAGCCTGTCATTATCCTGTACGCCAAGTGTCAGCCTGTCATTATCCTGTACCCCAAGTGTCAGCCTGTCATTATCCTGTACCCCAAGTATCAGCCTGTCACTATCCTGTACCCCAAGTATCAGCCTGTCATTATCCTGTACCCCAAGTGTCAGTCTGTCATTATCCTGTACCCCAAGTATCAGCCTGTCATTATCCTGTACCCCAAGTGTCAGTCTGTCATTATCCTGTACCCCAAGTATCAGCCTGTCATTATCCTGTACCCCAAGTGTCAGCCTGTCATTATCCTGTACCCCAAGTATCAGCCTGTCATTATCCTGTACCCCAAGTATCAGCCTGTCATTATCCTGTACCCCAAGTATCAGCCTGTCATTATCCTGTACCCCAAGTATCAGCCTGTCATTATCCTGTACCCCAAGTATCAGCCTGTCATTATCCTGTACCCCAAGTATCAGCCTGTCATTATCCTGTACCCCAAGTATCAGCCTGTCATTATCCTGTACCCCAAGTATCAGCCTGTCATTATCCTGTACCCCAAGTATCAGCCTGTCATTATCCTGTACCCCAAGTATCAGCCTGTCATTATCCTGTACCCCGAGTATCAGCCTGTCATTATCCTCTACCCCGAGTATCAGCCTGTCATTATCCTGTACCCCAAGTGTCAGTCTGTCATTATCCTGTACCCCAAGTATCAGCCTGTCATTATCCTGTACCCCAAGTGTCAGCCTGTCATTATCCTGTACCCCAAGTATCAGCCTGACATTATCCTGTACCCCAAGTATCAGCCTGTCATTATCCTGTACCCCGAGTATCAGTCTGTCATTATCCTGTACCCCAAGTATCAGCCTGTCATTATCCTGTACCCCAAGTATCAGCCTGTCATTACCCTGTACCCCAAGTATCAGCCTGTCATTATCCTGTACCCCAAGTGTCAGCCTTTCATTATCCTGTACCCCAAGTATCAGCCTGTCATTATCATGTACCCCAAGTATCAGCCTGTCATTATCCTGTACCCCAAGTATCAGCCTGTCATTGTCCTGTACCCCAAGTATCAGCCTGTCATTATCCTGTACCCCAAGTATCAGCCTGTCATTGTCCTGTACCCCAAGTATCAGCCTGTCATTATCCTGTACCCCAAGTATCAGCCTGTCATTGTCCTGTACCCCAAGTATCAGCCTGTCATTATCTTGTACACCAAGTATCAGCCTGTCATTATCCTGTACCCCAAGTATCAGCCTGTCATTATCCTGTACCCCAAGTATCAGCCTGTCATTATCCTGTACCCCAAGTGTCAGCCTGTCATTATCCTGTACCCCAAGTGTCGTCCTGTCATTATCCTGTACCCCAAGTATCAGCCTGTCATTATCCTGTACCCCAAGTGTCGTCCTGTCATTATCCTGTACCCCAAGTGTCAGCCTGTCATTATCCTGTACCCCAAGTGTCAGCCTGTCATTATCCTGTACCCCAAGTATCAGCCTGTCATTACCCTGTACCCCAAGTATCAGCCTGTCATTATCCTGTACCCCAAGTATCAGCCTGTCATTATCCTGTACCCCAAGTATCAGCCTGTCATTATCCTGTACCCCAAGTGTCAGCCTGTCATTATCCTGTACCCCAAGTATCAGCCTGTCATTACCCTGTACCCCAAGTGTCAGCCTGTCATTATCCTGTACCCCAAGTGTCAGCCTGTCATTATCCTGTACCCCAAGTGTCGTCCTGTCATTATCCTGTACCCCGAGTATCAGCCTGTCATTATACTGTACCCCAAGTATCAGCCTGTCATTATCCCGTACCCCAAGTATCAGCCTGTCATTATCCTGTACCCCAAGTATCAGCCTGTCATTATCCTGTACCCCAAGTATCAGCCTGTCATTACCCTGTACCCCAAGTATCAGCCTGTCATTATCCTGTACCCCAAGTATCAGCCTGTCATTATCCTGTACCCCAAGTATCAGCCTGTCATTATCCTGTACCCCAAGTGTCAGCCTGTCATTATCCTGTACCCCAAGTATCAGCCTGTCATTACCCTGTACCCCAAGTGTCAGCCTGTCATTATCCTGTACCCCAAGTGTCAGCCTGTCATTATCCTGTACCCCAAGTGTCGTCCTGTCATTATCCTGTACCCCGAGTATCAGCCTGTCATTATACTGTACCCCAAGTATCAGCCTGTCATTATCCCGTACCCCAAGTATCAGCCTGTCATTATCCTGTACCCCAAGTATCAGCCTGTCATTATCCTGTACCCCAAGTATCAGCCTGTCATTACCCTGTACCCCAAGTATCAGCCTGTCATTATCCTGTACCCCAAGTATCAGCCTGTCATTATCCTGTACCCCAAGTATCAGCCTGTCATTATCCTGTACCCCAAGTGTCAGCCTGTCATTATCCTGTACCCCAAGTATCAGCCTGTCATTACCCTGTACCCCAAGTGTCAGCCTGTCATTATCCTGTACCCCAAGTGTCAGCCTGTCATTATCCTGTACCCCAAGTGTCGTCCTGTCATTATCCTGTACCCCGAGTATCAGCCTGTCATTATACTGTACCCCAAGTATCAGCCTGTCATTATCCCGTACCCCAAGTATCAGCCTGTCATTATCCTGTACCCCAAGTATCAGCCTGTCATTATCCTGTACCCAGGGTTGGACTGGGGTGTCTAGGGCCCACCAGTGGAATTGTTTCTAGGGGCCCACCACCAGGACCCTGCAGACCAGCGATACCGAGACAGGGCGGCTAAAGGTAATACCATCTCGGGAGCCATGCTGCTCACCTGCCATACAACGTGCAACAACATACTACCTAAACCTACTGCGACACTCTATATGGAAAGTGAACAGCGCGGCTCCTAGAAATGTTACCATTACCTGTAGCCGCGCTGTCCTGGAATAGCTGATCTTCAGAGGTCCTGGCTGTTGTTTCATCACAGATGTAATATTGATGACCTATCCTAAGGACAGACCATCAATATTATAAAGATGGATCAATCCTTTAAAGATTTGTCCAGGAATTGGATCAACCCATGTGCCTGGCGGGAGGTGTAAAATAAATAAAAAGTGCCTTCACCTGTCCCCATTTCTCCATTGTCCGCCGCCAGTGTCCATTTAGTCTCGTGCCGGCACCTCCTTGCTGGGAGTCCTGCACCTCATGGGACCACTGACACCAATTAGATACAGGATTTCCAGAAATAAGGCCATGAGACTGAACAGACACAGGCAGGAGGATAATGGGGTGCTGGGGACAAAAGCTCAATGAAAAACACTGCGTCTCACTGTTGTGCCTAATCCTTAAAGAGGATCTTTCATCATTTGGGGCACATGCGGTTTAATACACCGCTAGAAAGCCGACAGTGCGCTGAATTCAGTGCAGCTTTCCCATTCTGTGCCCCGGGTGAAGAGCTAGCGGTGCCAGTAACGTAGCGCTTCACTGTCAGAGGGGCGTTTCTGACAATCAGTAACGCCCTTCCTCACAGTAGCGTCTATTGCGCTGTACTGTTGTGAGGGGGCTTTGCTTACCGACTAGTGATGACGTTGAGCGGTGAGGAACGCTACCTCCCCCCAGTACACGTCTATGGACGAGCATTATCAGGAGGGGAGGGGGCGTTCCTCCCCAATCTCATAGTACAGCACAATAGGCGCTGCTGGGAAGAAGGACGTTCCTGACTGACTTATAGTCATATAGTGGCCCCTCAACACAATATAATGTCCCACAGTGGCCCCTCCATGCAGTATAATGTCCCATAGTGGCCCCTCCATGCAGTATAATGTCCCATAGTGGCCCCTCCATGCAGTATAATGTCCCATAGTGGCCCCTCCATGCAGTATAATGTCCCATAGTGGCCCCTCCAAGCAGTATAATGTCCCATAGTGGCCCCTGCACACAGTATAATGTCCCACAGTGGCCCCTCCGTGCAGTATAATGTCCCACAGTGGCCCCTGCACACAGTATAATGTCCCACAGTGGCCCCTCCGTGCAGTATAATGTCCCACAGTGGCCTCTGCACACAGTATTATGTCCCATAGTGGCCCCTCCATGCAGTATTATGTCCCATAGTGGCCCCTGCACACAGTATAATGTCCCATAGTGGCCCCTCCATGCAGTATTATGTCCCATAGTGGCCCCTGCACACAGTATAATGTCCCACAGTGGCCCCTCCATGCAGTATAATGTCCCATAGTGGCCCCTGCACACAGTATAATGTCCCATAGTGGCCCCTCCATGCAGTATAATGTCCCATAGTGGCCCCTCAACACAGTATAATGTCCCACAGTGGCCCCTCCATGCAGTATAATGTCCCATAGTGGCCCCTGAACACAGTATTATGTACCACAGTGGCCCCTCCGTGCAGTATAATGTCCCACAGTGGCCCCTCCGTGCAGTATAATGTCCCACAGTGGCCCCTCCATGCAGTATAATGTCCCATAGTGACCCCTGCACACAGTATAATGTCCCATAGTGGCCCCTGCACACAGTATAATGTCCCACAGTGGCCCCTCCGTGCAGTATAATGTCCCACAGTGGCCCCTCCATGCAGTATAATGTCCCATAGTGGCACGTACAATGGGTTCAACTG